>NC_086445.1:497674438-498874438 GCF_028390025.1 Pseudophryne corroboree
ATGTGTGCTCTTCTTGGGCGGCTGCCCGAGGCGTCTCGGCTTTACAGCTTTGCCGAGCGGCTACTTGGTCGGGTTCAAACACTTTTTCAAAATTCTACAAGTTTGATACCCTGGCTGATGAGGACCTCTTGTTTGCTCAATCGGTGCTGCAGAGTCATCCGCACTCTCCCGCCCGTTTTGGAGCTTTGGTATAATCCCCATGGTCCTTACGGAGTCCCCAGCATCCTCTAGGATGTAAGAGAAAATAAGATCTTAAACCTACCTTTAAATCTTTTTCTCCTAGTCCGTAGAGGATGCTGGTCACCCGTCCCAGTGCGGACATATTTCTGCATCACTTTTATATAGTTGTTGCTTACATAAGAGTTATGTTACAGTTAAGATCAGTCGTTGGCTGATACTGTTTTGTTCATACTGTTAACTGGTTGCGTAACTGGTTGGTTAACTGTGTCCTTCTGACGATGGATGCCAGTCTGAGAGGTTGGGGCGCGATGTTGGAACAACACTCTCTTCAGGGTCGGTGGACCAAGGAGGAGTCTCTGCTCCCAATCAATATTCTGGAACTGCGGGCAGTGTTAAACGCGTTGACAATAGCCCAGCATCTAATTCAGAACAGACCTGTTCAAGTACAGTCGGACAACGCCACCACGGTGGTGTACATAAATCATCAAGGCGGCACTCGAAGGCGCATGGCAATGAGGCAAGTATCAAGGATTCTTCAGTGGGCAGAAAGCCATCTGATTCCCATATCAGCAGTGTTCATTCCGGGCGTTCTGAACTGGGAGGCGGACTATCTCAGTCGTCAGGACGTTCACACCGGAGAATGGAGCCTACATCCAGAGGTGTTTCAAATTCTCGTGGACAAGTGGGGCCTCCCAGATGTGGACCTGATTGTGTCTCGACACAATCACAAGGTTCTGGTCTTTGGAGCAAGGACAAGGGATCCTCAAGCTGCGTTCGTGGATGCTCTGTCAATCCCATGGAACTTTCGGCTGCCATACGTGTTCCCTCCAGTGTCACTCCTGCCCAGAGTAATACGGAAGTTCAAGCAAGAAGGAGGAAAACTACTTCTGCTAGCTCCAGCGTGGCCCAGACGGCACTGGTTCTCCGATCTGCAGGGCTTCTCGCTAGATTGTCCCCTTCTGCTTCCACAACGACCAGACCTCCTCGTTCAGGGCCCTTTTGTTTACCAGGACTTGGCCCGTCTGGCTTTGACGGCATGGCTCTTGAAGCTTCCGTCCTTAGGGCCAAGGGTTTTTATGATGCGGTCACTCAAACTATGTTGAAGGCCCGTAAGCTGGCTTCTGCTCGGATTTACCATCGGGTCTGGAATGCTTACTTTACTTGGTGTGCGTCTCACGATCATGACGTTTTCAAGTTTAGCACGGCCAAACTGTTTGCCTTCCTACAACAGGGCCTGTACTTAGGCCTTCCTCGAGGTTCACATTTCTGCCTTGTCAGTTTGGTTTCAGAGAAAGATTGCCACCCTTCCTGATGTCCATACATTCACTCAGGGTGTGTTGCGGATTCAGCCTCCTTATGTGCCACCTGTGGCCCCTTGGTACTTGTCGTTGGTTTTGGAGGCCTTGCAAGTGTCTCCGTTTGAGCCTCTTGCCTCTGCTGACCTTAAGTGGCTTTCCCTTAAGGTCCTTTTCTTGCTGGCTATTCCTTCAGCTTGAAGGCTTTCGGACTTGGGTGCCTTGTCCTGCAAGTCTCCCTATTTGATTTTTCACCGTGACCGGGCTGTTCTTAGAACGCGGCCAGGTTATTTGTCTAAGGTCGTGTCTTCTTTCCACCTAAATCAGCAGATTGTTGTTTCGGCCTTTAATTCTCCTGATTTGTCTCCCAAAGAGCGGTCTTTGGATGTGGTACGGGCTCTCCGTATATATGTGAAGAGAACTTCCTCTGTAAGGAAATCTGATTCTCTTTTTGTTTTTTGTTTTGTTTTCACAAACGTGGCTGGCCTGCTTCCAAGCAGACTCTTGCCAGATGGATTAGAATGGTGATTGCACATGCTTATGTACAGGCTGGTCGTCCGGCTCCTGCTACCATCAAAGCCCATTCTACTCGGTCGGTTGGACCTTCCTGGGTGGCCCAACGTGTTGCGACCCTTGAAAAATTGTTCAAGGCGGCTACGTGGTCCTCAGGGAACACGTTTATTAGGTTCTATGCCTTCGATACCACCGCTTCCCAGGATGCTTCCTTTGGACGCCGAGTTCTTGTGCCCGCTACAGTGTGTCCCCTCCCGTGAGGAACTGCTTTTGGACATCCCCGATGTTATTCCCTGTGGAGCCCAGTGTACCCTTCAGCAGAAAACGAGATTTATGGTAAGAACTTACCGTTGTTAAATCTCTTTCTGCGAGGTACACTGGGCTCTACAAGGCGCCCACCCTGACGCACTTAGCTTTTTTGGGTTGGTATTGGCATAGCCGCTGACACCCTCTCCTGCGGTGAGTGTGTGGTGTATTTGGCTACGATCGGTTGTCGTGTCTGGTACCTGCTACTGCATTGGGCTGGCTAACAAAACTGAGCTCCCTGGCCTGGAGGCGGGGTTATAGAGGAGGCGGCGCTGTGCTCTCACTGTGTTTATGAAGGTCACAGGATGGCCCTACTTCAAAGGCAGGGAGTGAGGTTTGTTCCCTAACTGGACAATCTACTGCGGGATACCCACTCTGCAGAATAGGTTGCTTCTGAATACCACGAGAATTCAGGATCTTCTGATCCGACACGGGTCCCATTTATGCTCCTCGTACTGTTTTTCTGTGTTTAGGAATGGTTCTCAACTCGGTCCGTCAGAGGATTTTACCTTCCTCTGGACCAGTTCCCCTCTCTCTCTCTTCAGCCAGGTTGCGGCACTGAGAGAGGTCGCCTACATTCTCCTCTGAGCAGAGGGCGACCGTCTTCATTCCAGGTACAGCCGCCAGGTCAGGCACCTGGGTGACATTCCCCGGAGTTTTGTCAGCTGGTCCGCTGTTGGCGGAGAATTCGGATCGACCTCTTGGCGTTCAGACTTACTCTTCAACCCTTTACTACTGTCGGATGTGAGCTCTGGCGGCAGTAGCCGAGGATGCCCTCACGGCTCCTTGGAGCTTCTCGTTGGTCCTCCTGGTGACTCCAGTTTGACCGCTCATGACTTGAAAATCCACCCTGCACCTGTTGTCAGTAGAGGAGTCTTGGCTTCTACCTCTGCGGGAATGTCTACTTCAACAGGGTCCTTTTCTTTGTTCGGTCTTACACAGGTTTTGTTTAACGGAATAGCTGTTCACGAGACCTTCTCAGAAGGAAGGAGTTCCCTAGTTCGGTTATACCTACTGGGCCCCGATTTCGGACGTCGGTTACCTTGTCTCGCTTTTGCCACTTTTGGAAACTTTATGTGGCCTGGTGTGGATGACGAGGGTTTTTCGCTTCGGTTTTTCATTTTAGCCGCCTTCTTTGGTTTATCCAGGTGGTTGGCTCGGCTGCGCTTCAACTAGGTTGACCTGAGTTTCGGGTCTCTGCTATTTCAGTTTTCTTCCAAAGGAAATTAGCCTGACTGCCGGAAGTTCGGGCGCTCTTGCAGGGAGTACTCTACCGGCAACCCACCTTTCGAATACGGTTACGGCTGGGGTTCATACTCAGCTGTCGTTTCTTCCTGGGGTGATGTCCGCTTTTCATATAAATCTGACACTTGTGTTTTCGGCCTTTTTTGGAGGTTGTCAGGGCTCGCCGACTTTACAGCGGTCCTCGGCTATTCGACAACTTTATTTCTTCTTGTTCTGTACGATGCTCCCGTCCTAAATGACCGGGGTCAGAGCAGACATTGGGCCATTGGGATACGTCTGACCATCAGACAATCTTATCTGGCGGTTGCTCGATAGCCTCCGTTTTCCATGACGGCACGCTCTGGGGGACCTTCGGGGGCGGACGCCCACGGGGTTTCCATGAATGCTTTATGTTGCGATGCCGCTTAGTCGGGACATCATACGTTTGTCACGTTTTACGGATTGACATTTTTGCGGCCTCTGCATCACAGTTTGGCCGAGTGGTGTTGCAGGACTCTCAGCGCTCTCCCTCCCGTCTTGGGAGCTCTGGGACGTCCCCATTGTATCTGCACTCCAGTGGCCCCTAGTGGATGAAGGAGAAATCAGGATTTTGGTACTTACCGATAAATCCCTTTCTCCGATTCCAAAGGGGCCACTGGACGCCCACCCAGCGCTGTTTCCTCCTTCTACACTTATCGGGTTGCATGTCACTGTGTGACTGCGCGTTTTGTTCCTATTACCCTATCACTATGTTTCCAGGTTTCCTGGGGATTATCTTGTTTTAGTTAGCTTAGCGAACCTCCTCTACTTTGACGTTGGTCTTTTCCAGCTCTCCTCGGGCACAGTTTTAACTGGACTGGCTTGGAGGGGGAACATAGTAGGGGAGGAGCTAGTCACATGGTTATAAATTTAAAGTGCCAGCTGCCAGTTACTGCCTACTATTTCCCCATTGTATTTGCACTCCAGTGGCCCCTGTGGAATCTGAGAAAGGGATTTATCGGTAAGTACCAAAATCCTGATTTTTCCACAAGTCGATGAATTCGACTTGTCGAAAAGCACGTGGATCGGCGGAATAGCTGCCAATCCATGTGCTTATGTCGAAAACGGGGCCAAAACAGACAGGTTTTGGCCCCCTTTTCGACCATCTCAGTCCGACATAAAAAAATGTCAGACTGAGATGAGGGATTAGAGCAGGAGAGGGGGGGGGGGAGCCGCAGGGAGACGGGGGACAGACGAGGGCATATAGAGCAGGATGTCACACAGCCGTGCCGCTCACGGCAGCTTCCACCCGGCTTCAGCAAGTGAGGACACGCTTGCTGGAGCCAGGTGGACACTGCCGTGAGGTCGGGCGGCTGTGTGACATCCTCCTGCAGCGCTACTGTAGCGCTGATCTCCGTCTGCCGGCGGCTGTCCCCACTGGTCTCCCGACCCCCTTCCTCCTCTGGGTCCCTCATCTCAATTCGACTTGAAAAAGTCGAATTGAGATAAGATTTGAATAGGGGTTGTCGGATCCATTCCGACAAATGCATGTCGGAATGGATCCGACGCTAATTGAATATACCCATATAGATGTTTATTAATAGTCATTGTTTATAAGGAAAGTGTTTTTATGTTTTTTGATAAAATGTCACATTGTCACAATAAATGTTAAACTACCATGTCATTTTAATTCATATGAAACATTTTCATTGTTAGTAAAATTTATTGAAAATAAAATACATTTTCGAGCACTTGTTGTCCTTGTATTTTATCAATTATAATTACTGAAACAAAAAAAAAACACTTCAGGGATATTTCTCAAATACAAGATGAATATTGCCAATCTGTCAGGTCTGTAATTGTGTCTGTTCACGGGGGGGGCACTAGTGGGTCAGTGGGTGCGGTGGAGGAAACAAGGAGGCTGTAGAAGATTCCTGCGCATGTGCGCAATTATATTTATTTAGCACACAGGGATATGAACAGTCAATGAAGCACAATACAATACTGATAGTTTGAGCAAAGAAGATGATGGAGATATAACAGTCAGTGCAGTCGAGAGCCGGCATGGGCCCAGGTACTTTTCAAGGGGCGTGGCCTAATCACATGAGGTGTGGTCATGTACCTCTAGAACAAAATATTTGAAAAAAATCGTATTTTAAGCACCTCCATGGCCACGCTGCAACCCAGTACACAGCAGCATGTGCTGGGCTGAGGAAAAGGGCTGCAGCTACTGTTGCTAGGTAAGAGGGAGAGGGCCTGGGCCCCTACTGGACAATCACTGAACCACTCCATCTCACCTGGGCCCGGGTAATTTGTACACTCCCCCCCCCCCCCCTCTCTTGGCACCAATGACAACATTCACAGGTGATGATATGAAAACCAGTGAAATTAATAAAAGTGATGACCGGCCTGGAAGTCGATGGTAACAGGATCAAATATGCATATGATGATAATGCAGCTGATAAAAGTGAACACAGGCAAAAGTAACTCCGGAGATTGGTCTGGAAACCAACAGAATTAGATTCACACAGTCTGTATATATACACACCAGTCCACAAAGCCAAGAAAGGCCAAAGCAGGAGACAGTTGGTAAATACAAGCTGGTTGTTTTAAGTGCCAGATGGAATAGCACAGTGCCGAACGCAGATAAACAACACACAGGTGAGAATGGTAAGTAGCACCTGGAGAGAGTCTCTTACTGCATGCAGAGGTGGAAGCTGACTGTGGAAGGAGTTGTAGCAGAGCAGGATGGCTGGAACCTGTAGTTCCACGGAGACACTTGAGCAAAGAAATCACTGGAGACCGAAGACTGGAGCAAGGAGACGCTGTACACTGGATGTGATGTATTGTTCAAGGCGATGAGACTGAGCCGATGTTCTGGATTTATACCCCATGGCCAGCAGGAATTGGATGCTTGAATCATGTGTGCAGAAAAAGCACAGGATTGGATGTCACAGGTCAGCTGACCGCAAATGTCATGGTGGCGCACATGCTGCACAGATGGTGGGTACACACTAGATGAACTTCAGGGGTACACAATGACAATGGGCAACGCGCACGCGGACAGTGCATTCACACAGCCGCAAACTGGGGCTGTGACCTCCGGAGGCCTGCACACCAGCGCGCCAGTAAGTTAGATGCCACTGAACGCCGATTCCTGAGTTGGGAGGGGAGTAAAAAGTGGTAAACTATAGTGTTTTGTTAACGCAAAGGAATTTTACACATGTGGCATTTAAATGAAGGGTGTATCTATACTTAATACATTCCAAAATTATAAACTATTTCACTAGTAAGTAAAAATAATCATCTCAATATTAAGTATCTTTATTAGGCTGGGCAATTCTGGCACATTTTTTCTATCCCAGGATTTGGAATTGTGTTACACTTTAATTTACCACATTTGAAATAATATTAAAAAAAAATAATTAAAGGGAGGGAGGGCAGGGGGGCAGTCAGATATTAAGCAGTGCGTGTGTAAGTATTTATTGTTTTGGCTGCGCAGCACCGCTGAGCACTAGTGCTCGGTACATCTTCAAATGCTGCCTGGCTCAGCCTCAGGCGCTGTACTTTGCCAGCTGTGTGCAGCGTGATCTCAGCCAGATCATGCTCCACACAGCTGAATGAGTAGCCAGGGCAGGGCAGCATCTGAAGCTGAGGAGATCGCTAGTGCTCAGTGGCGTTGCACAGCCAAAACAAAAAATAAACTTACACACGCACCGCTTAATCCAATGAATCTCAGGATTGGAGGCTTCAATCATGAAATTCAAATCTCAACATTTTTGCCATGGAATACCGTGATCCTGATGATCACAATCCCTGGATTGTACACCATGGTTGTCCTGTTAAACTAAAAAAGGGACTACTTAAAAAAGTATTTTTGATTACTTGAAATTTAATTATTTTTTTTTAAAACATTAAGCTCCTCTTAAGGCTCTGGTTTTATGCATTATTTTTTTACGCTGCAATTTAGATTTCAGTTTGAACATACCCCACCCAAATTTCTGCACGTTACATCAACCCCACCTGCAGTGCTGCATGATTTTGCCCATTAGTGTACTTTTTTGTTTGAATAACTATACTGGATCAGGGCCTATATACAAAAATTGGTCATGCTCTGTGGCTGTGGAAAAAAAACATGGTATGCTCTAGAAATTTTAAAAAATCATACCAAATTGAGTATCAAAAATAACGTGAGAAATAATGTAGGTTAGATTATTTTTAATGTTCTAAAACCAAACCTAACTGTATATGTCCACTAGTGGTTCAAGCTTCTCAAGAGGAAGACTAGTGCCCTACTCATTACCTGAATGCCATTCGAGTTCTAAGGGTTTATGTTTATCTGGCGTAGATGTAATAAGCAGTGATAAGAGTGGAGAAGTGAGCTAGTCGAGATGTTGCCCATGGCAACCAATCAGCTGCTCTGTATAATTTTATAATATACAAATTATAATTGTTACATCAATACTGATTGGTGCCAGGTGCAATTTCTACACTTGGTCACTTCTCCACTCTTATTACTGCTTAGTACATCAACCCATCTGACTCTTTCCTTGTATATGTTGATCACACAAATGGAGTTGGTGAAATTAAAAAAGAGAAGCTGGCAAGTTGCCTACGTTCTTGTAAGAGGGTGGCGGCGGTGCGTGTAGTGCCTGCTGCCGTGCAGGTGTAGATTCACCACTTATCAGGCGCCGCACTCTCTCACCTTCAGGTACCGAAACCTTCAACGGACCTGGAACTCTTCAGTCGGACCCGGACACAATGATTCCCTCTCGGAGCTGACGGACGAACGAGCTGAGGAGAAAACAGTCTACCTTAAGGGAGGGTATCAACCCTTCTTCCACCGGAAAAGGGGATACCCCAGGGGTGACGGCGACCTTCACCGGTTGGGTGAAAGGTCATCCCTGGCACAAAGCCTCAGCCACCCAGATTTCACACACTCTCGCGCGTAGTGTGATGAAGGGGGTTCTCACGTCCGTGAGCAACCCCTATTCCGGCGCTCGGGGACAGACAAAGGGACAAACGTACACAGATGCTACTCACCGTCAGTTCCGCACTGCGAACATCTTCTCTTACAGGTCCCTGTAAGGAGGCAAACAAACAAGCAAGCAAGCAAGCAAACAGCCGTGCAGGGCCTAACTCTAACCTAGTGTCACACCCCTATACTAACTACAACGGCAGAGCCCTCAAACTAGCTCTGTGGGTGTGGTGCAACAAAACTAAACACAGACTTAACAAGCTCACACTTTGCCCTGCACGGTAACAACATATCCAATCACAATCCACAGCGCAAGCAACTACCATGGTGCTGTCCCTTTAAGTACCTGAATCAGTACACCAGGTAGTGGGGGCCGCACAGCTCACCCACCTCCCGTACTCTCTTTCCAGGGGCTCAGGCCGAGCGGACCTGCCTGCCTAAACACCTTGGGGTGGGCTGGGCCTAGTGCCCTGTACCACCTTTGTCCACCTTTGGGGAGGGAACCTCTTATTTACTGGGCCTAACGCCCCCTAACCGCACACAGGCCCGAGGCTTGACTTTATCCCTCGGGCCTAGTGCACGCCTAACTTGCCGCCCGTTGGGTGACCTGGGCCTAGTGCCCAGGGTCACCTTATATCCCTAGCGGCCGCCAAACTGAACTAGGGCCTAATGCCCTCTGATGCCCCCACAGGCATAATGCCTGAATTGCCCACGGGCCTAGTGTCCGCCTAGCGCGATGCCGAGGTGGCTTGGGCCTAACGCCCAAACCACCTAATCGGAATGTTGACCCCCACCCCCTAACTGGGCCACGGGCCGGGGGAACCCCGACTGCACGTGGCCTCGGACCCAGAGGGCCCGATTAAATGCACCCACAGGCCGGGAGGGCCCGACTGACTGCCCACAGGCCGGAAGGGCCTGACTGCACCCATGGGCCTAATGCCCGATCACCCGGTGGTCTAGGGAGGAGCGAGTACAGGGGCGCCTGAGAAGGGCCTACCTGACCCGCTGGGAGAGGCACCAGGGGGGAGCTTCATCAGCTCTCTTACTTTCCACTCCTGGTGACCTCTCCGGCGCTACTTCTCAATCTTCGGCCGCTGGACATCATCTTCTCGCCTCTTCTGCGGCTTCAGGACTCCTCCGCGACGTCCTCTTCTTCCTCGCGCCGCCGGGATCTTCGCCGCTCTTCGGCGCGGCTTCCTCTCCGTTCGGCTCCCGCCCGGTGTCTGACGTCAGATGCCGGGGGCGGGACCTGTGACGCGGGTGGTCAATAAAACAGGCAAAACCAGTGCTAGTGGCAAACAATCATGATATATGTAGACAAATAGAAGCAAATCCTTACATTAGCTGAATGGGAATTATTGTTTTTATTGACAATGAGCTAGATCCACTTTTAATTACGTACCTGACCTGTAGGTGGCGTATGCTATTTCCCGTGCAGTAGATGTAGCTGTAACATTAGCTGAGGGGGAATTATTGTTTTTATTAACAATGAGCTAGATCAACTTCTAATTCAGTTCATGACCTGTAGGCGGCGTATGCTATTTCCCGTGCAGTAAATGTAGCTGTAACATTAACTGAAGTGGAATTATTGTTTTTATAGACAATGAGCTAGATCCACTTCTAATTACGTACCTGACCTGTAGGTGGCTTATGCTATTTCCCGTGCAGTAAATGTAGCTGTAACATTAGCTGAGGGGGAATTATTGTTTTTATTGACAATGAGCTAGATCCACTTCTAATTACGTACCTGACCTGTAGGTGGCGTATGCTATTTCCCGTGCAGTAAATGTAGCTGTAACATTAGCTGAGGGGGAATTATTGTTTTTATTGACAATGAGCTAGATCCACTTCTAATTCCATTCCTGACCTGTAGGCGGCGTATGCTATTTCCCGTGCAGTAAATGTAGCTGTAACATTAACTGAAGTGGAATTATTGTTTTTATACACAATGAGCTAGATCCACTTCTAATTCCATTCCTGACCTGTAGGTGGCGTATGCTATTTCCCGTGCAGTAAATGTAGCTGTAACATTAACTGAAGTGGAATTATTGTTTTTATACACAATGAGCTAGATCCACTTCTAATTCCATTCCTGACCTGTAGGTGGCGTATGCTATTTCCCGTGCAGTAAATGTAGCTGTAACATTAACTGAAGTGGAATTATTGTTTTTATAGACAATGAGCTAGATCCACTTCTAATTACGTACCTGACCTGTAGGTGGCGTATGCTATTTCCCGTGCAGTAAATGTAGCTGTAACATTAGCTGAGGGGGAATTATTGTTTTTATTGACAATGAGCTAGATCCACTTCTAATTACGTACCTGACCTGTAGGTGGCGTATGCTATTTCCCGTGCAGTAAATTTAGCTGTAACATTAGCTGAGGGGGAATTATTGTTTTTATTAACAATGAGCTAGATCCACTTCTAATTCCATTCCTGACCTGTAGGCGGCGTATGCTATTTCCCGTGCAGTAGATGTAGCTGTAACATTAACTGAAGTGGAATTATTGTTTCTCTAACGTCCTAGTGGATGCTGGGGACTCCGTAAGGACCAAGGAGGATAGACGGGCTCCGCAGGAGACTGGGCACTCTAAAGAAAGATTCAGTACTATCTGGTGTGCACTGGCTCCTCCCTCTATGCCCCTCCTCCAGACCCCAGTTAGAATCTGTGCCCGGCCAGAGCTGGGTGCTCCTAGTGGGCTCTCCTGAGCTTGCTAGAAAAGAAAGTATTTTGTCAGATTTTTTATTTTCAGAGAGCTTCTGCTGGCAACAGACTCTCTGCTACGTGGGACTGAGGGGTGAGAAGCAAACCTACTCACTGCAGCTAAGTTGCGCTTCTTAGGCTACTGGACACCATTAGCTCCAGAGGGATTGAACACAGGTACCTAACCTTGATCGTCCGTTCCCGGAGCCGCGCCGCCGTCCCCCTCGCAGAGCCAGAAGTACAGAAGCAGCAGTAGCATGAAGACATCGAAAACGGCGGCAGAAGACTCCTGTCTTCACTTAAGGCTGCAGTGCTGTGCGCCAGTGACGTGCGGTGAGGTCAGGGCCTGGGGAGGCACTGCAGCTAAACACCCCCCCCCCCCCCCCCCGAAAAAAAAAAGTGCAGTCCCCCCACACCACTAAAACCAGCACCAGGCAGAACCAGCCAGGGGGGATAATGCCATAGCAGGGGAGACACTCAGTGTGGGGTCCCCCTGCCATGCCATTAAACACCCCCCAAACCAGTCAGCCCAGGGCTGGAATTCCTCGGAAAGTGGGGCCCCCAAAAAATCTAAATGGGGTCCCCCCTCCCGAGCAACAACCAGCACTGGGCTGATAGCCCAGTGCTATGCCCCGCACCCCTGGTGGCGGTGGGTGCGGGGTTCATTGTATGTTCTGTTCTTTACAGGTGGCCTACAGATCCCAGCAAGCCTGCCCCAGCATGCGGGCACTTGGAGAACCACAAGTGCCAGCATGCCCGGACATAAAGGGCCCGCTGGCACCTGGAAGTCCACCTGCAAAGAATTGTAATATTGTTCTTTACAGGTGGCCTACAGGTCCCAGCAAGCCTGCCCCAGCATGCTGGCACTTGGAGAACCACAAGTGCTAGCATGCCCGGACATAAAGGGCCCGCTGGCACCTGTAGTCCACCTGTAAAGAAAATATTGAAAAAAAACCACGACACATTCTTTAAAAAATCCTTTATTAAACTGGGTCTTCACCTGGGGGCGGCGGCCTTTAAGCTCTTTTGCATGGCCGCCGCCTTCCCAGGGCTTCCGGCGTCTTCACCTGGGGGGGCGCCACCTCCCCAGGGCTTCTGGGGTCTTGCTCCGGCGTCTTCACCTGGTGGGCGGCGGCTGCTAAGCTCTTTTGCATAGCTGCCGCCCATCCAGGACTTCCACGGCGTCTTCACCTGGTGGGCGGCAGCTGCTAAGCTCTTTTGCATAGCCGCCGCCCATCCAGGACTTCCACGACGTCTTCACCTGGGAGGCGGCGGCCTTTAAGCTCTTTTGCATGGCCGCCGCCTTCCCAGGACTTCCAGCATCTTCACCTGGTGGGCGGCGGCTGCTAAGCTCTTTTGCATAGCCGCCGCCCATCCAGGACTTCCACGGCGTCTTCAGTCTTCAGGAGCTCTTCTCCGCTCCTCCTCCGCCGTCGGACTGACAGCCGCTGCCTCGCGCTGACTTATATAAGTCAGCGGGAGGGGGCGGGGCGATGACGCGGCGAGCCATGATTGGCTCGCGGCGGCCATCTTGAATTTCAAAAATGACTCTGAGGCGCCATTTTTGAAATGGGTACCGCTTCTGCTGCCAAACTCTGCACAAGGGGCCTGAATGCCGTTTCCCGCCGCCGCTACCGCCGCCCGCCTCTCCGCCGCCCGCCTCTCCGCCGCCCGGCCCGCTGCATCCCGCACCTCCGCCGCCCGCACCTCCGCTGGTACCGACGCCCACACAGTGATTGACAGCGGATCCAGTGACGGATCCGCTGGCCAATCACTGTGGCTTCACTCACAGGGACGTGCTTTCATAGGTTGAAAGCACGTCCCAGCGGCACCACTAATGGTGCCGCTTTCCCATGTTATTTCAATGGGCTTTTCCTGCCCATTGCTAGGCCCCGCCCGCGCCCGCCCCCCGCTCCCCATACCTTTCCCAATCACTACGGGAGGCACCATGATCGGTGCCTCCCAAACTGATTTTCACACATTAAAATAATAAAGAAGATACTTATGTGTCATAAGTATCTTCTTCGTATTATTTTACTCATTAATGACAGGGGAGGCACTGCCTCCCCTGCCTCCCCTGACTGCACGTCCCTGCTGTGCGCCATTGCTCCCGCAGCACACCCACACACTCCGGTCACTGTAGGGTGCAGGGTGCAGGGGGGGGCGCCCTGGGCAGCAATTAAGATACCTGATGGCAAAAGTATACATATATACAGTCAGGCACTGTATATATGTGCGAGCCCCCGCCATTTTTACACATGAGAAGCGGGACAGAAGCCCGCCGCTGAGGGGGCGGGGCCTTCTTCCTCAGCACACCAGCGCCATTTTCTCTTCACAGCTCCGCTGGAAGGACGCTCCCCAAGCTCTCCCCTGCAGTATACAGGTGCAATAGAGGGTAAAAAAGAGAGGGGGGGGGCACATAAATTTAGGCGCAGATATATATATATATATATATATATATATATAAACAGCAGCTACTGGGTAAACACTAAGGTACAGTGTAATCCCTGGGTTATATAGCGCTGAGGTGTGTGCTGGCATACTCTCTCTCTGTCTCCCCAAAAGCCTTTGTGGGGTCCTGTCCTCAGTCAGAGCGTTCCCTGTATGTGTGCGGTGTGTCGGTACGCCTGTGTCGACATGTTTGATGAGGAAGGATACGTGGAGGCAGAACAAGTGCAAATAGATGTGGTGTCGCCCCCGACGGGGCCGACACCTGCTTGGATGGATATGTGGAAGGTGTTAAATGATAATGTAAGCTCCTTACATAACAGATTGGATAAAGCTGTAGCCTTGGGACAGTCGGGGTCTCAACCCATGCCTGCTCCCACAGCGCGGAGGCCGTCAGGGTCTCAAAAGCGCCCAATATCCCAGTTAGTTGACACAGACGTTGACACGGAATCTGATTCCAGTGTCGATGACGATGATGCAAAGTTGCAGCCTAAAATGACTAAAGCCATCCGCTACATGATTGTGGCAATGAAGGATGTGTTACACATTTCTGAGGAAAATCCTGTCCCTGACAAGACGATTTATATGTATGGGGAGAAAAAGCAAGAAGTGGCTTTTCCCCCGTCACATGAATTGAATGAATTATGTAAAAAAGCGTGGGATTCCCCTGATAGGAAGGTAGTAATTTCCAAGAGATTGCTGATGGCGTATCCTTTCCCGCCAACGGACAGGTTACGCTGGGAATCCTCCCCCAGGGTAGACAAGGCGTTGACACGCTTATCTAAGAAGGTGGCCCTGCCGTCTCAGGATACGGCCGCCCTACAGGATCCTGCGGATAGAAAGCAGGAAGCTATCCTGAAGTCTGTTTACACACATTCTGGTACGCTGCTGAGGCCAGCAATTGCTTCGGCCTGGATGTGTAGTGCGGTAGCAGCATGGATGGATACTCTGTCTGAGGAGTTAGATACCCTGGACAGGGACTCTGTTCTAATGACCCTGGCACATATCAAGGACGCGGTCCTATATATAGTAACATAGTAACATAGTAACATAGTATCTGAGGTTGAAAAAAGACAATTGTCCATCGAGTTCAACCTATTTGTGGTGTCCTCTGCATGATGATTTGACTAAATAGTGACTATAATGCATGACTATGCACCATACCCCTGGATATCCTTATCCAATAGGAATTTATCTAACCCATTCTTAAAGGTGTTGACAGATTCCGCCATTACAACTCCCTCGGGCAGGGAATTCCAAACACGTATTGTCCTTACCGTGAAAAAGCCTTTACGCCGTATTGTGCGGAATCTCCTCTCCTCTAACCTGAGCGAGTGTCCACGAGTCCTCTGTGTTGATCTAACCAAAAACAGGTCCCGCGCAAGCTCTGTGTACTGTCCCCTTATATATTTGTAGATGTTGATCATATCCCCTCTTAGTCTCCGCTTTTCCAATGTAAACATGCCTAGTCTTTCAAGCCTTTCCTTGTATTCCATCGTCTCCATGCCCTTAATTAGTTTGGTCGCCCTCCTTTGTACCTTTTCAAGCTCCAGGATATCCTTTTTGTAGTACGGTGCCCAGAACTGTACACAGTATTCAAGGTGTGGCCTCACTAGTGATTTATATAATGGGAGTATAATACTCTCGTCCCTAGCATCAATACCCCGTTTTATGCATGCTAATATCTTATTAGCCTTCTTTGCTGCAGTCCTACTTTGGGTACTACTGCTTAGCTTGCTATCTATGAGGACACCTAAGTCCTTTTCCAGTACAGAATCCCCTAGTTTTACCCCATTTAGTAGGTAGGTGTAATTTTTGTTCTTGTTACCACAGTGCATTACCTTACACTTGTCTGTGTTGAAGCGCATTCTCCATTTGGCTGCCCATGCTTCTAATTTAACTAAGTCGTTCTGAAGAGACTCGGCATCCTCCTCTGTATTTATAGCCTTACACAATTTGGTATCATCTGCAAAAATTGACACCATGCTCTCTAGACCTTCTGTTAGGTCGTTAATGAAAATATTGAACAATAGCGGTCCTAATACTGAGCCTTGCGGCACACCACTTAGTACTTCAGTCCAAGTTGAAAAATATCCATTAACCACAACGCGCTGCTTCCTATTATCTAACCAGTTTTTGACCCAAGTGCATATTGTGCTTCCTAGCCCTGATTCTTGTAGCTTGTATATAAGTCTCATGTGTGGTACAGTATCAAATGCTTTGGCAAAGTCTAAAAAGATTACATCCACGTCTTTACCCTGATCTAGGTTTGCGCTTACTGTTTCATAAAAGCCAAGTAAGTTGGTTTGACAGGATCTGTCCTTCATAAACCCATGTTGATTCCTTTTAATGACCTTATTGGTTTCAAGGAACTTCTGAATACTATCTCTTAGAATACCTTCCAATACTTTCCCCACTATAGATGTAAGACTAACTGGTCTATAATTACCTGGTTCAGCTTTACTTCCCTTTTTGAATATAGGCACTACTTCCGCTATACGCCAGTCTTTGGGAACCATACCTGATATAACTGAATCCTCAAAGATCAGAGATAGCGGTTTTGCCAGTTCAGAGTGAAGCTCCATTAGAACCCTTGGATGAATACCATCGGGCCCTGGTGATTTATTAATCTTTAAATGTTTTAATCGGTGACAGACTACTTCCTCGCTTAAATAAGTACCTATCAGTGTGATATTGTCCTTATTGAGATTGTGTGTCAGTCCCTGAAATGGGTCCTCTCTAGTGAATGCTGTTGAAAAAAACTCATTTAGTGTGTCCGCTATGTCATTATCATTTTTGCTTAAGACTCCCAACGTGTCCTTCAAAGGGCCTATACTCTCCTTTTTTAATCTCTTGCTATTGATGTATTTAAAGAATTTTTTGGGATTTGCTTTGCTTTCCTTTGTAACTAGTTTTTCAGTTTCTACTTTAGCCGCTCTTATTTCCTTTTTGCAATTTTTGTTACATTCCTTATAGTGCTGAAATGACTCTGCTTCCCCGTCAGATTTGTATTTTTTAAATGCTCGCCTTTTCTTGCCCATAAGTTCCTTAATCTTTTTGTTAAGCCTCATCGGTTTATGATTTTTATTCCCTTTTTTGCTACTCATAGGAATATATTTGAGTGTATTTTTAGCTAGCAGGAATTTTAGTACCTCCCATTTCTCCGTAGTATTTTTTCCTAAAAACAAACCTTCCCATTCAATATCCCTGAAAAATACCCTCATCATTTCAAAATTTGCTTTGCTAAAATTTAAAGTCCTAGTTGAGCCAGTATAGGGCTGTTTGTAGAAACTGATATTGAATGTGACCATATTATGGTCGCTGTTTCCTATGGGTTCCCCTACTATAATACCCGATACCAAATCCTGATTGTTTGTTAATACCAGGTCTAAGATTGCATTGTACCTAGTTGGTTCCTCAATTAGTTGGACTAGGTAGTTATCATTTAGTGTGTTTAAAAACATACTGCCCCTAGCAGTATCACATGAATCGTTTTTCCAGTTTATCTCTGGATAGTTAAAATCTCCCATCACTACTATGTCTCCTACTCCTGCTGCTTTTTCAATTTGCTTTAGTAACAATTCATCATCAGATGCGTTGATACCAGGCGGCCTATAGCATACACCCAATACTAACTTTTTTGTACCTTTTTCCCCGCATGCAATTTCTACCCATAGTGTCTCAACAGTGTCTACAGTACCCTCCTGAGTATCTTCCCATATATTAGGTTTTAAAAACGGCTTTACGTACAGACACACCCCTCCACCCTTTTTATTTAGTCTGTCTCTCCTAAACAGTGTATAGCCCTCTAGATTGACTGTCCAATCATGAGATTCATCCCACCAAGTTTCAGTAATGCCTATAATATCATACTGTTTGCTTGCTGCAAGTATTTCTAGTTCACCCTTTTTACCAGTAATGCTTCTGGCGTTTACATACATACAACTAAGATAAGTATTTTCCCTTGCATTAGGGACATCTTTCACCTTATGTGGCAAGGATGACCTGTAATCGTCATTGGTTAGTGCTTTGGTAAAATCCCTTTTAGTACCCATGTTAGTAACCTTACCGCCTGCTCTTACCCTCCCCCCAACTTCTCCCCCATTTTGTTTACTACCGCCATCCCCACTATTCTCACTGCATGACCCGTAGTTTTTAGCTAAACCCTCCCCCCAGGCTCCTAGTTTAAAATCTCCTCCAACCTTCTAACCATCCTTCCCCCCAGCACCGCTGCCCCCTCCTCAGTCAGGTGCAATCCGTCACGACAAAAGAGATGGCGTCTGACTGAGAAGTCCGCCCAGTGTTCCAGGAACACAAACCCCTCTTTCCTGCACCAATCCCTAAGCCACACATTTACCTCCCTAATCTCCCTCTGCCTCCCTGGACTAGCGCGTGGCACGGGTAATAATTCCGAGAATATTACCTTAGATGTCCTTGCCCTCAGTTTCTTTCCTAAGTCCCTATAGTCTTTCTTAAGGACATCCCACCTTCCGCTAACTTTGTCATTGGTGCCAACGTGCACCAAGACCGCCGGGTCTTTGCCAGCCCCTCCCAACAATCTATCTACCCGGTCCGCGATGTGCCGTACCCGAGCACCCGGGAGACAACAGACTGTACGGCGATCACGGTCCCGGTAGCAGATTGCCCTATCTGCCTTCCTGATGATAGAATCCCCTACCACCACCATCTGACTAGGTACCTCAGTATCTTTTATCCCAACCGCGCCAGAGGGACCGCACCTCTGGATGCTAGAGGGAGCAGTCTCCTCCGGCACCGTCATTTCTTCGCTATCATCCTCCGATTCCTCGTCCAATCGGGCAAATTTGTTCGGGTTTGATAGTTTGGAGATGTCGTGCCTCCCCCTCTTATTCTTCCTTCTAACTGTGACCCAACTGGCTACCTGATCATCATCCTCTTCTACCAGTGACCCCTCCCGCAACTCCTCCACCGTTCTGTCTAAACTACGCTCGAGATTGTGAATCTCCCTCAGTCGCGTAACTGTTTGCTCTAGATCAGTTACCTGGGCTTCCAGGGCAACAGTTCGCACACACCTCGTGCAGATGTATTCACACTGGGCCGGTAGCTCCAGGTGTGCATACATCTTGCACGACATGC
Source organism: Pseudophryne corroboree (assembly GCF_028390025.1). Classification (NCBI taxonomy): domain Eukaryota; kingdom Metazoa; phylum Chordata; class Amphibia; order Anura; family Myobatrachidae; genus Pseudophryne; species Pseudophryne corroboree. The sequence continues at coordinate 497,693,182 of NC_086445.1, forward strand.
ACTGAGTGAGGTCCTCAATCACAGCCCCTCCCATATTGTTTGCAAGGTCTAACTCCCTGTTACACTCAAAGAAAAAGCAGCAGAAATAAAAAATAGAAGACAAGCAATATCACTTATACAATAATTAAGCTGGCTTATACTTATCTATCTTTGTGCGGTTCTTGGTCCTTCACTTTTATGCAGCCGTAGTGCTCTCACCTGCGGCACCTATACTCCACTTAGCAGTTGCAGTTGTACCAGCTCACTACTCCTCCTTTTCACTCGGCTTCCAGCTCCTGCTAAGACAAAAAAAAAAAAAAAAATGCCCCTCACACCCGCACAATCACAGCCCCTCTGCTACTCCAAGTAAGAGACCCTCTCACTCACTCACAAGGTCTGCCCCTTGCAGTCTCACCAGAAGTTTAATGGTACTGTAAATGTGTGTTCCTGATTGTGTATTATAAAACTCACCTTTATCTGTATTCTAACTCACCTTTATACTGTTTCCAACTCACTTAGAAATCCCAGCAGCACTTTGAAGAGACCAGCCCCACAGAGCAGGCTCAAAGAGTCTGGTCACTGCTTATATAGGCTCACCCAGCTGCGGGATGCCCAGAGGGACATTTGCCTGCTGGGCTCTAAAGTAAACGCAATGTCCATTTCTGCTAGAAGGGTCTTGACAGGGGATACCGACTGGACAGGGGATACCGACTCTAAAAAACACATGGAGGTTTTACCTTATAAGGGTGAGGAATTGTTTGGGGACGGTCTCTCAGACCTAGTTTCCACAGCTACGGCTGGGAAGTCAAATTTCTTGCCTTATGTCCCGCCACAGCCTAAGAAAGCACCGTATTAGCAAATGCAGTCCTTTCGTTCGCAAAAGAGCAAGAAAGTCAGAGGTGCATCCTTTCTTGCCAGAGGCAGGGGTAGAGGAAAGAGGCTGCACCACGCAGCTAGTTCCCAGGAACAAAATTCCTCCCCGGCTTCCACTAAATCCACCGCATGACGCTGGGGCTCCACAGGTGGAGCCAGGAGCCATGGGGGCGCGTCTCCGACATTTCAGCCACCAGTGGGTTCGCTCACGGGTGGATCCTTGGGCTATACAAGTTGTGTCTCAGGGATACAAACTGGAATTCGAGGTGACGCCCCCTCACCATTACCTAAAATCGGCCTTGCCAGCTTCCCCCATGGAAAGGGAGGTAGTGCTGGCAGCAATTCACAAGTTATACCTCCAGCAGGTGGTTGTAAAGGTTCCTCTCCTTCAAAAGGGAAGGGGTTACTATTCCACTATGTTTGTAGTACCGAAACCGGACGGTTCGGTCAGACCCATCTTGAATTTAAAATCCCTGAACATTTATCTGAAGAAATTCAAGTTCAAAATGGAATCGCTCAGAGCGGTCATTGCAAGCCTGGAAGAGGAGGATTTTATGGTGTCTCTGGACATCAAGGATGCTTACTTGCATGTCCCCATTTATCCACCTCATCAGGATGTCAAATTCAGAAAAATATCGCGCTGCACGTTGCCATATATTCACCTCATGCGCTTGCCCGCTGCACATGCACTTTCTTTGGCGTGCGTGCACATACTCGCAGTTGCGTGACGGCGCCCCTACAGGCGTGCGCTCGAGCGCATGGTATGTGCACTTACGGTAGAGTTTGTGTGCGTCTAGCGAGCGACTCAATCGCTAGATAATAAATCCATATAGCAGGTTTTATAGGTAATGTTCCCTTTAGTGATAACTGTAAGTTTGGTTAATGTAACTTGTTCACGGACTTGGGAATCCCTCTTTACGTGGTACAAAGGGTCTGATTAAGGTAGAACAGTTGTGTCTGGTACCTAACCGAAGAGTATTTTAATAGCAATAATCCGGTGTTGGTTAGGTATAGATTAAACGCTCCTGCATATAGTTATGGCCATTAGTAGTTTCTGGACATTTCCTATATTTGCAGTTCATTATCCATGCGGCGGGAATCCGGAGATTCCCTCCCACCTGAGCTGGTTGTAATAGTCACAGCCCACCTGTTCAAACTAACCTATGACCTTTTGTTATGATGCGAGGAGACATTCCTGTGTCCAATGAACAATGAGATTATAGGTCCCTTTGTAGTATACTGTATGCAGTGTATATAAGGTCAGCCAGCCTGGACAGCTCTCTCACTCTCTCTCCACAAACGGTTATCATATTGACAAACTCGGAGCTGATACCAGGAATAAGCGCAGCGATCGTTCCCAGTGTGTGTAAGTAATTCTCTGTAATCTTCTCGCTCTTTTGATTGTATTGGCCATATTCTCTCTCTCTGTTTTAGTATAAGATTGTAACGTTATTGTATATTTCTGTCTAGATAATCTGTTAGAATTATATGTTAGCATGTAGAGTATAAACTGTAACTGTGTACCCCTTTTGATATATCTAAAAGCTCGTTAGTAAAGGTGTTGGAACCTCAGCAGGGTGTCTGTGTCTCTCTAGCTAGTACAAAGGGTTTCTGAGTTTCTAAATCGCTCTAACAGCATTTACATTAACAAGGTTAAGCAGCGTTATATCGCTGCAGTATTTCAGTAGTAAGGTTTACAATACAAACTCAATCATAGTGTGTTGCATACAAGGTTTACAGTGTAAGCATATTCTGTGTTTAAAGTTTATAAAGGTTACTGTCTGTGTGTATGCTCACTGTGGGTATTCCGTACACCCAGCACAGCGTGTGTACTTAATTTGCGTACCACGTGCGAGGTCTTCATACGCAAATAGCGTACGGAGTGCGTAGCATGTGCACATGGTTTAGCAGCCATTACGGCTACACGGTATTAGTATATAGCTAATGTTAAAAGGTAGATAGCTGACTCTATCAAGTGGGGGCAAGTCCGGTCCATCTCATATCCTCAGTCAGGCGAAAATGCGCAGACTTTATCATTCAGCAAAGAGAGGAAAGGTAGTATCTTGTAGTGCTGATCAGATGAGAGTCTGCGTCTGATTCTTGTGGTCTGTAGGGATGCTGGTGGAATCCGAAGAAGGTAGGAACATTAAGCTATTGTCTTTGTAAATCTGGTTTTTATTTCTATTTGGTGCCAACTGCACACGCAGATTGAATGGCTTGTCTGTTTAAATAGGTTTAAAAGTATTTTTAATCGCTCTGCATAGCGTGATAGTTTTTAACCAGGCTTAAAAATAAATAAATAAATAACTAAAAGGGGCTGGCATGATGATTTTCTTTGTGACAAAAAAAGAACAGCATGGTCTGTCCACCATTTTGTGTAACCCTCATGGAGGTGGAAAGGGGGAGGAGCAGCGGCCATTTTGGGAAGGTCACATTTTTAATTTTTTTCCCCTAAGCGGCTGATTTTCAGTTGACTCAGGAAATAATCAGCCATCCATTGTCAAAAATAAATCATCATTTAATGAGTTTTTTAATGCATTTATTTAGTCCATATCATAGTCAATCATAAGTGGTTCAGATAGAGTTTAATAAAAGTTAATAATAAATTAAATATTTGATTTAGGAAATACACAAATAAAACGTAGTGTTTTTTTGTTTTGTTTTGTCACTGTCACTCTTCAAGAGCCTGGTTAACTCTGCTTGGTGTAGGATAACCATTGAAGTGCAAATTAACCTTTGGGGGTTTTTTTTTCTCTCCCAGCAGTGAAAGAAATCGCCTTTACAGAGTTAGTTAAAAAAAAAAAAAAGCACATTCATATGCAAATTAGAAGCACTGAATAAGGTCTCACATAAGTAATAGTGATTAGTACATATATGTAATATCTATATGCGTGTGCTTACATCAATGTATGTTATTAGATTAATTTAGAATTGCATGTTCATTTGTGTAAGTTTCACATCTCACTTTCCTGTTTGCCATTTCATAATTGATAACGTGCTAAGAAAGATTTGTTGCTATTGATAGTTAAAAAGTAAAAATAATACATTAAGGGGTAATTTGTAAAACACGCACATAGCTTTGCCTAAAGACATAAGGAAAGACCTGTGTGGTGCTCGGTAGATGATTACATTTAAAGATCATCTACATTGATATAAACGTGTTAATTGTATTTCTGTGGACATATCTGGCTGGCGTACACGTGTCTCTAACAAAAGGGTGAGACTAGTGTACGCAACACAAGGGCCGACGCACGGAGCGTATATTACGCAACAGAGCATCTGGGTACGCCCACATAATACAAATCACACGATAGTATTGTTTTAAGTAGGCGAAAAGGAGGTAACGCGATAAATAGCGCAAGTCAATTTTAGTGTCCAAAATTTTAAGCTAATAGATCCTTCTCTAATTTGCAACCCATCTGGACTGAACTGTGTTACTGAATGAAAGGGATTTCTGCGCAGAAACTAAAGTAAAGTGTATATGAGGTGAAAGAGTGTGTATACATATATATATAAGTTTCTAAAAATTTTTTGGGGTTGAACCAAAGGAAATCGAGTTCTCGTGAAGGTACATACGTGTAAGTGACTGCATGGTGGCTTGGGAGGCATCCCTTGTTAAACATTAAAAAAGAGCATTAGAGTATGGCAGACCAGGAGGTCTACTGTAGCACAGACCAGGAGGTCCAGACAGACCAGGAGGTCCAGGTACAGCAGACTAAGAAGTCCGCTATAGATAAAGAGTAGCACAACACCAGAAAGGGTTGGTGCGATACCCATATAGGCCATTAAGCTCAGGCTGAAGGAATTCGCAGCCACAATTTTCGATTCCACTGGTCGCTCCGCACATAAGATTAGTTGCTTATGTGCAGAACGATTGTACCGCACGTAATTGTGTGCATTAGTTAGTAACTTGACCCAGTACCATTTGCGTACGCTAGAGGGGTCATAAACGCTATTTGTACATTCTAACGTGATTTGTGTAATATTTTTTTATTTTAAGGGAAGTTCGCTAGTCACTTGGGAACTATCCAACAACCAATAGTTACTGGAAAGGGTTAAGTGCTCTTCGGATCACACCCACATGTTCCAGTAAATAGAGGTTCAGGTCGCAGGGGCCCTAGGTTGAGTACGCCAGCGCTATGGCAGTGTGTGGGCGTATTGGTCGACGTGGGCGAGTGAGTGGAGTACTCGGTAAACTTCGCCGCCGGCCTGCCCAGGACATCTTGGTTTTGTAAGGGTTTGCTGAAGACCCTGATTTGAAGGTCAGAGGTAGTGAAAGCAACACCTGCAAAGATGGGGGCCAGTTGTTCAGGTAGGGGGCGATCAACCTCGGTTCGGGTTGACTTAGTAGACCGACCAATCGGGTCGGCAAGGTATGTAATGTGTGCACACACAGAGGTTTTGTGCAATGAATGGGAAAGAATGACTGTGCATGACGGGGAGAAGTTCCCACAAGTAGGCAGTTTTAGCCCAGATGTGTTACAAAGTCTAAGGAGAAGGATATGTCTCATTAAATCTGCAAAGTGTCACGAACCGGTCTCTTACCTTTGCGGGTTCTGGGGTTCATCCGTTGCCAGTGCGGTTGCTCGCGGTGCTGTGCGCCCGTGTGGGGACGCGGCGTGATCGGTGGCACAGGTAATGCAGAATCTGGGAACTGTGAGTGCGGGGACCAAATGGCCTAAGGCACTGCGGTGTGTCTGCTGTATAGGAGGTGGCCATGTTGGAGACCAAATAGGTAATACAGGCACTTGTGAAAACACCTGTGGGCAGGTGTAAGCCAATCCCGTGCTTGTGCTGCCTTTAAGTAGGCTGGGATTATGTTACTCTGGGCCAGTGCTTTGTTGTATCAACGCTGTGCTCTAGCTCTGAGCTCTCTCTGTGCATTCCTGTGTGATTCCCGTGGTCCAGATATCGCCTCCGTTCCCAGAGGTCCATCTGCAGCCTTCACTGCTAAAAGATCCACCAGCTCCCCGCTGTGCTGTCAGTTAATTGTACACCTTCTGGAAATTGGAGGATTCCCAGAGTCTTGCATGAGGTTACCTTGTCTGCCTACCATACAAAGTTTGGAGGATTCCATTACCCTCAGCTGTTCGTTTGTTCAACTCTGCATTTAACCCATTCATCACCTTGTCATCTACTACAGTTTCACAGTGATCTCCGGAACCCGCAAGTAATCCTATTCAGTACTTTATATTTGCTATGTTGTCATAACAAGGATAATTCTTCACAGTCTCTCAGTTAACTCTCAAAACTCCATTGCAAATCCTTACAGTTATTTCTTCATGTCTGCATTATCCAGTTAATCACATTCTACAGTTCAGCATCAAAGCTTGTTTATATTTGGACAATTCAACATTTATTCATCAGCTTGTTTTGCATACGTTTCCATGAACATTTCTTTTATTTGTCTTTGAGTTTTATCCTGCATATTATTTCTGCCATTCCTACAATACTTCAGTATAATATGATGATTAACAACTTGTCATTCAACTGTCTACTGAATTGTTATTTTTAATAAACATATGAAACTGAACTTTCTTCATCCTCCCTGCTTTCTTCATACCCCAGCACCTACACCTGTGGTTGGTCCCGGGATAACGGATTCACAAAAACACCCGGACCTGACAGTAAGCACTGGCCACATGGATCCGTCAAGTGACCAATTCGCAGGAGGCGGTGCTACGTCAGATATCCTTTCCCGTCTGGAAAACCAGGAGTCTATACAGACACAAATAGTGCAGTTTATGCAAACTATGGCAGACCGTTTAGAGACTCTTCATATGGCTATTAAAACGTCTCAAATTCAGATTCCAACTCCGGTTGTCCCAGTTACCACTACAGCTTCTCCTGTGACGCTACCTACGTCCCGCTTGCAGTTACCCTCTCCGAGTAAGTTTGACGGAACTCCAAATCTTTGCAGAGGATTCCTGAATCAATGCGAGATCCAGTTCGAACTGTTGTCCGCCAGTTTCCCATCAGCTCGTTCTAAGGTTGCATATATTATTGCCCTCCTCTCCGGTCAGGCTCTGGAGTGGGCATCACCATTATGGGAAAGAGGTGATCCTATCCTCTCTAATTACAAGGAGTTCGTATCATCCTTCCGGAGAATCTTTGACGAACCAGGCAGAACCACCTCAGCATCTTTGGAGATTCTCCGTCTACGTCAAGGTTTTCGTCCTGTCAGTCAATATATTATTCAGTTTCGCACGTTGTCTTCAGAGTTAAATTGGAATGAGGAGGCCTTGATCGCCGCGTTTTGGAATGGACTTTCAGAGAAAATCAGGGATGATTTAACCATCCGGGATGTGCCTACTAAACTGGATGAATTGATTTCTCTCTGTAACAAACTTGACCTACGCTACAGAGAGCGATGTTTAGAGAAATCCAGGACAGAGCGATCCAGTCCACGTTATCATCCTAGGCCTCGACAAGATTCTTCATCACAGTCGCCGGTAACAACAGAAGAACCTATGCAGATTGGGCGCTCTCGCCTCACAGAGGAAGAACGACTTCGTCGTCGACAGGGTAACCTCTGCATGTACTGCGGGTCCTCCGAACATTTAGTTAAATCCTGCAAACTCCGGCCTGGGACACTCTCGCTCCTAGCTTATCCAAGGGAGGTTAAGCTAGGAGTTACTTTAGAATCACTTTCTGGGAAAGAGCCGACCTTGTCTATTCAATTAAAAGTTCCAAGTTCTACAGTGAAAGTTTCAGCCCTACTAGATTCTGGGGCAGCCGAGAACTTCATCTCCTCAGCCTTTGTCATACGGTCTAAAGTTCAAACCATGCCTCTGGAAGCAGCAGTTGCCGTTACAGCAGTGGATGGAAGTCGAATTCCAGATGGTATAATTACTCATCGAACCGTATGTCTCAAGATGAAAGTTGGTGTGCTCCATTCCGAATACCTCTCCTTCTACGTGATTCCCAAAGCCTCTCAAGATGTGATACTTGGTTTACCTTGGCTGCAGAAACATAATCCTCAACTTAATTGGCAAACCATGGAAGTCCTTTCATGGGGTAAATCTTGTACCAAGGACTGTTTAGCCTCAATTGTACCTCTCCGGTCAATTAGCCTTCCCGACCTACCTCCGGTGTATCAATCCTTTGCGGATGTTTTCAGTAAACAAGCAGCAGACTCTCTACCTCCTCATCGCGAATGGGACTGCCCAATTGTCCTGGTTCCGGGTAAAACACCTCCTAGGGGACGAATTTATCCGCTATCCATCCCAGAGACGCAAGCTATGTCTGATTATATACAGGAAAATCTAACCAAAGGATTTATCAGACCATCTTCTTCACCTGCAGGAGCCGGATTCTTCTTCGTTAAGAAGAAGGACGGTGGGTTACGACCATGCATAGATTACCGTGGACTCAATGAGATCACTGTGAAAAACAAGTACCCATTACCCTTAATTCCAGAATTATTTGACCGGGTAAAGGGAGCTACTGTGTTTACAAAATTGGATCTCCGAGGGGCCTACAATTTAATCCGCATCCGGGCAGGGGACGAGTGGAAGACTGCTTTTAATACCCGGGATGGGCATTACGAATACCTTGTAATGCCTTTTGGTCTTTGTAATGCACCTGCAGTTTTTCAAAGCTATGTGAATGAACTTTTTCGTGATCTTCTCTACAAGTGTCTAGTAGTGTACTTGGATGATATCCTAATATTCTCTACGGATCTAAAGTCTCACCGTCACCAAGTTAAAGAGGTACTGACACGTCTGAGGAAAAATCAACTCTATTGTAAGTTAGAGAAGTGCACTTTTGAAGTACCTTCCATACCGTTCCTTGGTTACATCATTTCTGGATCAGAGCTATGTATGGATCCCGGTAAGGTACAAGCTATCCGAGATTGGTCCACTCCTACAACTCTCAAGGGGATTCAGCGATTTCTTGGCTTTGCTCATTTCTATAGGAGATTCATTAAGAATTATTCTTCGTTAGCTGCTCCCATCACAGCCCTAACTCGCAAGGGAGCAAATCCTACGAACTGGTCTTCTGAAGCAATCAAAGCCTTTTCTGATTTAAAGCAAGCCTTTGGGTCAGCCCCCATTCTTCGACAGCCTGATTTGAATCGTCCCTTTCTACTAGAGGTGGATGTATCTACAGAAGCAGTAGGAGCTGTGTTATCACAAGTCTTTGAAGATAAAAAGGTCCATCCCTGCGGATATTTCTCCCGTAAGTTCCTCCCGGCAGAACGTAATTATGCAATCGGTGAGCAAGAGTTACTTGCCATCAAGTTGGCATTTGAGGAGTGGAGATACCTTCTAGAAGGAGCACAACATCGCATTACAGTTAATACTGATCATAAGAATCTTCTATATCTGCAGTCAGCTCAGTGCTTGAATCCACGACAAGCTCGATGGGCGCTTTTCTTCACACGATTTAATTTCAAGCTTACCTATCGTCCAGGGTCTCAGAACAAAAAGGCATATGCCCTTTCCTGGTCCTTTGCTTCTTCTGAATTAAATGATGCTACCACGAATCAAGCCATTGTGAATCCTACGTCCTTTTTAATGACTCGAACCTCTCCAGTTCCTCCGCCTGGCAAGACCTTTGTCGCCACAAGTCTTCGAAAACGGCTGCTTACCTGGGCTCACTCCTCTTCCTTCATGGGTCATCCTGGGGTTCTAAAGACTCTCAAATTTATTCAACAGTCTTATTGGTGGCCACGTCTCAAAGCCGATGTCCAAGAGTTTATAGCAGCATGTCCTAAATGTGCCCAACATAAGAGTCCAAGAAGTTCTCCACCAGGTTTATTACATCCATTATCCATACCCAAACAACCATGGACTCATATCTCAATGGATTTCGTGACCGATCTACCCCCATCAAAAGGGCGAAATACAATTTGGGTGATAGTGGATCGATTTTCGAAAATGGCACATTTCATTCCATTAACTGGGTTACCATCAGCCCCTTTACTAGCCAGATTGTTCATCTCTGAAATCTTCAAGTTGCATGGCCTTCCTCGAGAGATTATCTCTGATCGGGGAACACAGTTTGTGGCCAAGTTTTGGAGGTCGCTTTGTTCATCTTTAAATGTCAAGTTGAATTTTTCTTCTGCATATCATCCTCAGACAGATGGACAAACTGAGAGAGTCAACCAAGATCTTGAAACATTTCTCCGGCTATATATATATCGTCCTCACAGAATGACTGGGTTGACTACCTTCCATTGGCAGAATTTGCTCATAATAATCTCTTCCATTCATCTTCAGAATCCACACCCTTTTATATTAACTTCGGCTTTCATCCTCGTGTGCCAGAGTTCCATCCATTGCCAGCCCTAGAGGTTCCAGCAGCAGATCAAGAGCTTCAACGTCTATCTAGAATCTGGAGTTGTGTACGTAAGTCCTTGGTCAAAACTTCCGCTCGTTATAAATCTTTTGCAGATAGAAAACGTAAAGCTGTACCGAATTACAAAGTGGGAGACCAAGTTTGGATTTCTACGCGCAATCTCAGGTTCAAAGTTCCTTCTAAGAAATTTGCTCCCAAGTTTATTGGTCCATTTCCCATTGTAAAGGTACTCAACCCTGTGTCATACAAAGTCAAGTTGCCACCGTCTTTCAGAATTCCTAACGCCTTTCATACATCTTTACTGAAGCCTTTGATTCTCAATAAGTTCCGTACTACCCAGTCCAAATCTCCTAAAGTTCACTCTTTGCAGAATGAGGAATTTGAAGTTAAAGAGATTGTGGACTAACGTTCCCGATATGGACGTTTACAGTTTTTGGTCGACTGGAAGGGTTACGGTCCGGAGGAGAGATCCTGGGTTTTCTCTGAAGATGTTCATGCTCCAAGACTGGTACAGAAATACTTCTCCAAAAATCCTGACAAGGTTCAAAGGTGTTCGGAGACCACCCGTAGAAGAGGGGGTACTGTCACGAACCGGTCTCTTACCTTTGCGGGTTCTGGGGTTCATCCGTTGCCAGTGCGGTTGCTCGTGGTGCTGTGCGCCCGTGTGGGGACGCGGCGTGATCGGTGGCACAGGTAATGCAGAATCTGGGAACTGTGAGTGCAGGGACCAAATGGCCTAAGGCACTGCGGTGTGTCTGCTGTATAGGAGGTGGCCATGTTGGAGACCAAATAGGTAATACAGAGCACTTGTGAAAACACCTGTGGGCAGGTGTAAGCCAATCCCGTGCTTGTGCTGCCTTTAAGTAGGCTGGGATTATGTTACTCTGGGCCAGTGCTTTGTTGTATCAACGCTGTGCTCTAGCTCTGAGCTCTCTCCGTGCATTCCTGTGTGATTCCCGTGGTCCAGATATCGCCTCCGTTCCCAGAGGTCCGTCTGCAGCCTTCACTGCTAAAAGATCCACCAGCTCCCCGCTGTGCTGTCAGTTAATTGCACACCTTCTGGAAATTGGAGGATTCCCAGAGTCTTGCATGAGGTTACCTTGTCTGCCTACCATACAAAGTTTGGAGGATTCCATTACCCTCAGCTGTTCGTTTGTTCAACTCTGCATTTAACCCATTCATCACCTTGTCATCTACTACAGTTTCACAGTGATCTCCGGAACCCGCAAGTAATCCTATTCAGTACTTTATATTTGCTATGTTGTCATAACAAGGATAATTCTTCACAGTCTCTCAGTTAACTCTCAAAACTCCATTGCAAATCCTTACAGTTATTTCTTCATGTCTGCATTATCCAGTTAATCACATTCTACAGTTCAGCATCAAAGCTTGTTTATATTTGGACAATTCAACATTTATTCATCAGCTTGTTTTGCATATGTTTCCATGAACATTTTTTTATTTGTCTTTGAGTTTTATCCTGCATATTATTTCTGCCATTCCTACAATACTTCAGTATAATATGATGATTAACAACTTGTCATTCAACTGTCTACTGAATTGTTATTTTTAATAAACATATGAAACGGAACTTTCTTCATCCTCCCTGCTTTCTTCATACCCCAGCACCTACACCTGTGGTTGGTCCCGGGTTAACGGATTCACAAAAACACCCGGACCTGACACAAAGAGACGGATCAAATATTATGATTGTTTACAGTTATGGCAACAGGAAGGTGAAATACAAGGAGAATTAGCTTATACAGCTGACTCTCACTTTGGTAAGAGAAAAATGGCAACAAGAGAGAAGATGGTTACAGAGAATGGCACACTGGTGTATGATAAAAATGCACTTAGCAACTGTATTATAGATGATAAGAATAATTGTAATAAACGTAACGATGATAATTGTAATACTGTTAAATGTACAACTATTAACCCATGCAAGTTGCACCCCATGTTAAACTTCCCTCAGGATTACCAGCAAGAAAGTGAGCCCAGCACGATGTCGGCACCTTTTCCAGCAGCCATCATACAAGACATCCAGGTGGACGCGACCAAATCGGTAAAGGCAGTAATCAAACCCCCTAACGGAGGGTCAGGTGAGGTCGTGTCCACAGGTACGTACGGTGTTATATATCACGCACAAACAAATGTACCCCATATTGTAAGACCAACACAAGATGATGTAATTGAATTTAGTCCTGTCAGGGTGATCACAGTCCCCAATGGGAAGACTGACGATCAGGGAATCATTCCCGTCAAGGACAGTGCAATGCGCCGTCCCTGGTCCCGGACCGAATTGAGATCAATCATGTCTGAATTCCCTGATCCTAGGAAAGATCTAGTTACATGTCAGAGATTTATTAAAGAACTAGGAAACTCCACAGAACCCACCAACAAAGATTGGCGGACAGTGCTGAGGGCATGTTTGCCCTCCAGTGTTGACCCTGCGAAATTTATTTGCTGATTGTAAATTAGACACGGAGGTACCTCATACGGAGGAACACAATCAGGAATGTATTAAGCAGATCAACCGACAGTTAGAAATATATTTCCCAGCCATTGTCGAGTGGAACAAAATCTTCTCCATAAGACAAAACAAAGGGGAAAGTACTTCTAATTATTTCCACCGGGCATTGCAGGACATGACTAGGTATACAGGTATAGAAAACATCGAAACAAGTGCACCGCACAGAGAAGTAGCAGTATTTGTGTTAATTAATGGTTTAAAGGAAGTGTTGAGAGCAAGGATACAGACCACCAATCCATACTGGAGAGATAAATCAGTAACTGCATTAAGGAACTCCGCCGTTGGGCATGAGCAAAACATCATCAAGCACAGGGAAACAAAGAAGCCCCAGATCCCTGTGGGTAAGTCAAAGGTGAAAAGGTGTTATAATTGCCAGAAGGAAGGTCATTTTGCAAGAGATTGTAGATCAAGAAGTAGACCAAATTCATATAAACCCCCTAGACAAAGATATGAGCAAAGTTATGACACACCAAATTGTAATCAGGGATCACATAGGAAGGAGTTTGGGCCGCACCTGTAACATGCAATCAGGAAAGGTGCTCATTAGGACTGATAGTAAGCCTGAGGTTACAGTTAATGAAATGGGAGGTCAGTTCCTTGCAGGCACAAGGACGGCCGGGTAGATGTTGTAATTTATCTGTAAATGTTTTTTTCCCCCCATCTCTGACGGTCATCGGCAGGACTCAAACATCACATAGCTACTTGGTCTTTGCAGAAGTCTACCTAACCCCAACATGACCTACCAGCATCGATGTATCCTGGCCAGATACAAAGGGTGAAGTATGGAAATGCTGGTGGGAGGGACTGCGCAAAGATACCAATGGATGTGATTGGTGTGACAGCCTGATGGTGAACGGAAGATCTGATAATGTTTTTTGTTTGTTGCTTAATGAAAAATGTGATGAATTGTTCTCTCTCGTTTTTTTTTTTCTCTCTCTCTCTCTCTCTCTCTCTTCCCTCTCATGTTTTCATGTTTTAAAGATGGTATGTCACACATCAGTTAGACAAATGGTAATGCAAGATTTTTGCTCCTTACAGAGAGATCGCTGATTTGGAAGGAATATTGCATCACCGGAGTGTTCGTTTGGAGGACTGAGAGACAGCACCTTTGAGATGACAGCAGAGCAAGAAGAACAACAAAACTAGAGGACATAAGACATCGTAACATTTTTCTTTCCCCTCAAAGTATTTTTTGTACCCCCATTACAAATTTCTTTCTCCTCCTGTAAGATGGACTCGCCCCAAGAGACTGCAGTCCGTATTTTCCTGTTGACCATGATGTTGACCAGAGCAGTCTGTTTCGGTGAGAGTACCAGTGAGGTCGAGAAAGGATCCGGAATGGGTTTCTGATGACTGAGACGGAGGTGTAAATTTCCAATAGCAACACAATTACCGAGCAAAGGCGAGTACCGGAAACGATCTAGCAGCCATGTTATTTGTAAACATTGTGAAGGATTGTTAGCTAAAGAGAACTGCATCTGTAGGCATTGTGATAAAGTAGTTGAGGATGGGTGCATCAAGAAATGTCAATCCAGTTTTAATATCCATATGGATCGGCATCCATTGAGTGACTATCACTCCTTAGTGGGTAAAGTATTAAATCAGACAGACTGTTGGGTATGCTCTCAAGTACCTCAAGGCCATAGCAAATCAGGACTAGTACCATTCCCTTTAACGGTAGGAGAGGTACTTGAGCTAAGTGGTGGAAGGCCGGTGGACAGGAGGTTTAATATCTCTAGTCCTCCTAGTTTGAAGCTCCACCAATATCATGTGGATAGGTCCTTAGTGTGCTTTAACATTTCCAATCCCCGAAAGCCGGGAAATTGGGAAGTGTCATGGAGTAATCAGACCATGACATTCTCACATAGAGCCGACAGATTGCCCATAGACACAGAACTTATACGCCAGATAATCGACCATAGGAAATTCTTTCGGTATAGGTACACCTTAGGAAGTAGGATCATGCGAGTTGGAGAAGTATCACCAGGATACTGTGCACAGATCGTACAAACTGATACGTGTACTAAACAGATGGAAGAATTAGGGTTAGGAGAGTTCACATGGAAAATCTGTAATATGGTTATGTCACACTCCGTCTCATATGTTCTCCCCGATGATGCATATTTCATATGTGGGAGGAAGGCGTATAAGTGGCTTGCCCCAAACTCAGAAGGGTTATGTTATATTGGAAAAGTACTGCCTGAGGTAATGACTGTATCCCACACAAAAATGAAAGATATTCACCGTGGTGCCCAAGCTCCTTATACTCACACTCATTACGAGCACATCGTTAAACGGCACCTGATAGAAAGAACATAGCATTCGGCCTCTGACCTGATCCATGATTCCATGATTCAATTCCTACTCACGTTAGATATCACTCGTACCGCTAGAGGAGTGATAAATTATAAATATATATCTGCGCTTGCAAATTTATTAGACAATATCACCGAAATGTATGACGACACATTCAGGTACACTGGGAAAGAGTTTCAAGCCTACAAAACAGAACTGGTTCAGCATAGGATGATTCTCAATTACCTCACAGCTGTGACAGGCGGGTATTGTGTAACCCTGGCAACTCAATATGGAATAAAGTGCTGCACGTACATTACAAACAGCACGGAGGACCCGGTCGAGGTCATAGACCAAAAGATGGATGACATTTTGCAATTAAAGTGGGAGTTCCGAAGGAGACATAATCTCACCCTCGCCGCTGTGGGTAATGAGCTGACCAGTTGGGTGTCATGGTTGAACCCACGAAATTGGTTCTCTGGTTTAGGAGAATGGGCCCAAGGTATTATCATGGATGTAGGGAAATTTCTTTTGTGTATTCTGGGTGTCATCATATTGGTCGGTCTGATATTTAGATGCGTTCGGGTTTTAGCGAAGCGTAAAAGTAATACCAGGATGATGAGTCTAAGGAGCGAGGACACTGTACTAACAACGACTAATTTGATGTATGACCCAACAATAGAGACAATGTTGTGATGAAAATGTGATTCCACAGTCCGCTTCTTTCACCCGTTTCTCCTTTGTTTTCCTCCAAGGTACAAAGACATCCGCTTGGAAGAAGAATTTGACAACCTTTTACACAGACCATTGATGGACAATGCCATAGACCCCCATTTTCCCTAGTGACTCTAAAATTTTATGATAGCCCAACACTTCAAAGATTGTAAGTCTATGGACATTGAGAAAGCTTTTTGCTCAAGCAATTATAGCAAAAGCATCGGGAGACTACAGTCAACATGTACATCGAGACAAGACATCAGACAAGACCTCAATCGGCAAATGTACATTAAACTCACATAGTTTATGACTGCATTTACCATAATTGCTTCTTATCTTCATCTCTACAACCTTCAGGTAATGACACACATATTCGATAGGGAATATAGGCACAGATATCAGCACTCACATATCCCCCCATTCATGTATCATCAACTAAAATGTGCTCCCCCATTTTGTTGCAACCAAAAGCCGAAAAGAGCTCGGTAAAGTTTGACAGCCCATCCACAGACCCGTAATACGGGATAAGAAGGAATTCAAATGTATACTTCGCAATACCTCGAAGCTTGATCTAAAACACGTACGGCACGATGATACATGACCCCTCAAACATGGACTCATACATACATGCTTCTACTATCTCACTAGGTCATAACTTTTTCCCACCTTCTTCTCTCCTCCCTTACCCAATCATAGAAATGTATTTACATATGACATATATTTTTCTCTTTTTGAACTGTTTTAGGAAGTGGCAGTTATTGGTGACTGCCAAAGGGTGGACTGTCAAAGTCAGAAAAATATCGCGCTGCACGTTGCCATATATTCACCTCATGCACTTGCCCGCTGCACATGCACTTTCTTTGGCGTGCGTGCACATACTCGCAGTTGCGTGACGGCGCCCCTACAGGCGTGCGCTCGAGCGCATGGTATGTGCACTTACGGTAGAGTTTGTGTGCGTCTAGCGAGCGACTCAATCGCTAGATAATAAATCCATATAGCAGGTTTTATAGGTAATGTTCCCTTTAGTGATAACTGTAAGTTTGGTTAATGTAACTTGTTCACGGACTTGGGAATCCCTCTTTACGTGGTACAAAGGGTCTGATTAAGGTAGAACAGTTGTGTCTGGTACCTAACCGAAGAGTATTTTAATAGCAATAATCCGGTGTTGGTTAGGTATAGATTAAACGCTCCTGCATATAGTTATGGCCATTAGTAGTTTCTGGACATTTCCTATATTTGCAGTTCATTATCCATGCGGCGGGAATCCGGAGATTCCCTCCCACCTGAGCTGGTTGTAATAGTCACAGCCCACCTGTTCAAACTAACCTATGACCTTTTGTTATGATGCGAGGAGACATTCCTGTGTCCAATGAACAATGAGATTATAGGTCCCTTTGTAGTATACTGTATGCAGTGTATATAAGGTCAGCCAGCCTGGACAGCTCTCTCACTCTCTCTCCACAAACGGTTATCATATTGACAAACTCGGAGCTGGTACCAGGAATAAGCGCAGCGATCGTTCCCAGTGTGTGTAAGTAATTCTCTGTAATCTTCTCGCTCTTTTGATTGTATTGGCCATATTCTCTCTCTCTGTTTTAGTATAAGATTGTAACGTTATTGTATATTTCTGTCTAGATAATCTGTTAGAATTATATGTTAGCATGTAGAGTATAAGCTGTAACTGTGTACCCCTTTTGATATATCTAAAAGCTCGTTAGTAAAGGTGTTGGAACCTCAGCAGGGTGTCTGTGTCTCTCTAGCTAGTACAAAGGGTTACTGAGTTTCTAAATCGCTCTAACAGCATTTACATTAACAAGGTTAAGCAGCGTTATATCGCTGCAGTATTTCAGTAGTAAGGTTTACAATACAAACTCAATCATAGTGTGTTGCATACAAGGTTTACAGTGTAAGCATATTCTGTGTTTAAAGTTTATAAAGGTTACTGTCTGTGTGTATGCTCACTGTGGGTATTCCGTACACCCAGCACAGCGTGTGTACTTAATTTGCGTACCACGTGCGAGGTCTTCATACGCAAATAGCGTATGGAGTGCGTAGCATGTGCACATGGTTTAGCAGCCATTACGGCTACACGGTATTAGTATATAGCTAATGTTAAAAGGTAGATAGCTGACTCTATCAAGGAGTACCTCAGATTTGTGGTACAGGACTGTCATTACCAATTCCAGACGTTGCCGTTTGGGCTCTCCACGGCACCGAGAATATTTGCCAAGGTAATGGCGGAAATTATGGTGCTCCTGAGAAAGCAAGGAGTCCCAATTATCCCATACTTGGACGATCTCCTCATAAAGGCGAGGTCCAGAGAGCAGTTGCTGATCAGCGTAGCACACTCTCAGGAAGTGTTGCAACAGCACGGCTGGATTCTGAATATCCCAAAATCGCAGCTGATTCCTACGACGCGTCTGCCCTTTCTGGGCATGATTCTGGACACAGACCAGAAGAAGGTGTTTCTCCCGGCGGAGAAGGCTCAGGAGCTCGTGACTCTAGTCACGAGCACGCGAGTCCTGGGAAAGATGGTGGCATCATACGAAGCCATTCCCTTCAGCAGGTTCCATGCAAGGATCTTTCAGTGGGACCTGCTGGACAAGTGGTCCGGATCGCATCTTCAGATGCATCGGCTGATCACCCTGTCCCCCAGGACCAGGGTGTCTCTTCTGTGGTGGCTGCAGAGTGCTCACCTTCTCGAGGGCCGCAGGTTCGGCATACAGGACTGGGTCCTGGTGACCACGGATGCGAGCCTCCGAGGATGGGGTGCAGTCACTCAGGGAAGAAACTTCCAAGGGTTCTGGTCAAGTCAGGAGGCTTGTCTGCACATAAATATCCTGGAACTAAGGGCCATATACAACGCCCTGAGTCAAGCGGAGCCTCTGCTTCGCAACCAACCGGTGCTGATTCAGTCAGACAACATCACCGCAGTGGCTCATGTAAACCGCCAGGGCGGCACAAGAAGCAGAGTGGCGATGGCGGAAGCCACCAGGATTCTTCGTTGGGCGGAGAATCACGTGCAAGCACTGTCAGCAGTGTTCATTCCGGGAGTGGACAACTGGGAAGCAGACTTCCTCAGCAGGCACGACCTCCACCCGGGAGAGTGGGGACTTCATCAAGAAGTCTTCACGCAGATTGCAAGTCGGTGGGAACTGCCACAGGTGGACATGATGGCGTCCCACCTCAACAAAAAGCTAAAAAGGTATTGCGCCAGGTCAAGGGACCCTCAGGCGATAGCTGTGGACGCACTGGTAACACCATGGGTGTTCCAGTCGGTCTATGTGTTTCCTCCTCTTCCTCTCATACCCAAGGTACTGAAAATCGTAAGGAAAAGAAGAGTGAAAACAATACTCATTGTTCCGAACTGGCCAAGAAGGACTTGGTACCCGGAACTGCAAGAAATGCTCACAGAGGAACCATGGCCTCTGCCTCTCAGACAGGACCTGTTGCAACAGGGGCCCTGTCTGTTCCAAGACTTACCGCGGCTGCGTTTGACGGCATGGCGGTTGAACGCCGAATCCTAGCAGAAAAGGGCATTCCGGATGAAGTTATTCCTACGCTGATAAAGGCTAGGAAGGACGTGACAGCAAAGCATTATCACCGTATATAGCGAAAATATGTTGCTTGGTGTGAGGCCAGGAAGGCCCCTACAGAGGAATTCCAGCTGGGTCGATTCCTGCACTTCCTACAGTCAGGTGTGACTATGGGCCTAAAATTAGGGCCCATAAAGGTCCAGATTTCGGCCCTATCCATCTTCTTTCAAAAAGAACTGGCTTCACTGCCTGAGGTTCAGACGTTTGTTAAGGGAGTGCTGCATATTTAGCCCCCTTTTGTGCCACCAGTGGCACCTTGGGATCTTAACGTGGTGTTGGATTTCCTGAAATCCCACTGGTTTGAGCCACTTAAGACCGTGGAACTAAAGTATCTCATGTGGAAAGTGGTCATGCTGTTGGCTTTAGCTTCAGCTAGGCGTGTGTCAGAATTGGCGGCTTTGTCATGTAAAAGCCCCTATCTGGTTTTCAATATGGACAGGGCAGAATTGCGGACTCGTCCGCAGTTTCTGCCAAAGGTGGTGTCATCTTTTCATTTGAACCAACCTATTGTGGTGCATGCGGCTACTCGTGACTTGGAGTTAGAGAAGTGCACTTTTGAAGTACCTTCCATACCGTTCCTTGGTTACATCATTTCTGGATCAGAGCTATGTATGGATCCCGGTAAGGTACAAGCTATCCGAGATTGGTCCACTCCTACAACTCTCAAGGGGATTCAGCGATTTCTTGGCTTTGCTCATTTCTATAGGAGATTCATTAAGAATTATTCTTCGTTAGCTGCTCCCATCACAGCCCTAACTCGCAAGGGAGCAAATCCTACGAACTGGTCTTCTGAAGCAATCAAAGCCTTTTCTGATTTAAAGCAAGCCTTTGGGTCAGCCCCCATTCTTCGACAGCCTGATTTGAATCGTCCCTTTCTACTAGAGGTGGATGTATCTACAGAAGCAGTAGGAGCTGTGTTATCACAAGTCTTTGAAGATAAAAAGGTCCATCCCTGCGGATATTTCTCCCGTAAGTTCCTCCCGGCAGAACGTAATTATGCAATCGGTGAGCAAGAGTTACTTGCCATCAAGTTGGCATTTGAGGAGTGGAGATACCTTCTAGAAGGAGCACAAC
Source organism: Pseudophryne corroboree (assembly GCF_028390025.1). Taxonomy (NCBI): domain Eukaryota; kingdom Metazoa; phylum Chordata; class Amphibia; order Anura; family Myobatrachidae; genus Pseudophryne; species Pseudophryne corroboree. The sequence continues at coordinate 497,713,552 of NC_086445.1, forward strand.
ATCGCATTACAGTTAATACTGATCATAAGAATCTTCTATATCTGCAGTCAGCTCAGTGCTTGAATCCACGACAAGCTCGATGGGCGCTTTTCTTCACACGATTTAATTTCAAGCTTACCTATCGTCCAGGGTCTCAGAACAAAAAGGCAGATGCCCTTTCCTGGTCCTTTGCTTCTTCTGAATTAAATGATGCTACCACGAATCAAGCCATTGTGAATCCTACGTCCTTTTTAATGACTCGAACCTCTCCAGTTCCTCCGCCTGGCAAGACCTTTGTCGCCACAAGTCTTCGAAAACGGCTGCTTACCTGGGCTCACTCCTCTTCCTTCATGGGTCATCCTGGGGTTCTAAAGACTCTCAAATTTATTCAACAGTCTTATTGGTGGCCACGTCTCAAAGCCGATGTCCAAGAGTTTATAGCAGCATGTCCTAAATGTGCCCAACATAAGAGTCCAAGAAGTTCTCCACCAGGTTTATTACATCCATTATCCATACCCAAACAACCATGGACTCATATCTCAATGGATTTCGTGACCGATCTACCCCCATCAAAAGGGCGAAATACAATTTGGGTGATAGTGGATCGATTTTCGAAAATGGCACATTTCATTCCATTAACTGGGTTACCATCAGCCCCTTTACTAGCCAGATTGTTCATCTCTGAAATCTTCAAGTTGCATGGCCTTCCTCGAGAGATTATCTCTGATCGGGGAACACAGTTTGTGGCCAAGTTTTGGAGGTCGCTTTGTTCATCTTTAAATGTCAAGTTGAATTTTTCTTCTGCATATCATCCTCAGACAGATGGACAAACTGAGAGAGTCAACCAAGATCTTGAAACATTTCTCCGGCTATATATATATCGTCCTCACAGAATGACTGGGTTGACTACCTTCCATTGGCAGAATTTGCTCATAATAATCTCTTCCATTCATCTTCAGAATCCACACCCTTTTATATTAACTTCGGCTTTCATCCTCGTGTGCCAGAGTTCCATCCATTGCCAGCCCTAGAGGTTCCAGCAGCAGATCAAGAGCTTCAACGTCTATCTAGAATCTGGAGTTGTGTACGTAAGTCCTTGGTCAAAACTTCCGCTCGTTATAAATCTTTTGCAGATAGAAAACGTAAAGCTGTACCGAATTACAAAGTGGGAGACCAAGTTTGGATTTCTACGCGCAATCTCAGGTTCAAAGTTCCTTCTAAGAAATTTGCTCCCAAGTTTATTGGTCCATTTCCCATTGTAAAGGTACTCAACCCTGTGTCATACAAAGTCAAGTTGCCACCGTCTTTCAGAATTCCTAACGCCTTTCATACATCTTTACTGAAGCCTTTGATTCTCAATAAGTTCCGTACTACCCAGTCCAAATCTCCTAAAGTTCACTCTTTGCAGAATGAGGAATTTGAAGTTAAAGAGATTGTGGACTAACGTTCCCGATATGGACGTTTACAGTTTTTGGTCGACTGGAAGGGTTACGGTCCGGAGGAGAGATCCTGGGTTTTCTCTGAAGATGTTCATGCTCCAAGACTGGTACAGAAATACTTCTCCAAAAATCCTGACAAGGTTCAAAGGTGTTCGGAGACCACCCGTAGAAGAGGGGGTACTGTCACGAACCGGTCTCTTACCTTTGCGGGTTCTGGGGTTCATCCGTTGCCAGTGCGGTTGCTCGTGGTGCTGTGCGCCCGTGTGGGGACGCGGCGTGATCGGTGGCACAGGTAATGCAGAATCTGGGAACTGTGAGTGCAGGGACCAAATGGCCTAAGGCACTGCGGTGTGTCTGCTGTATAGGAGGTGGCCATGTTGGAGACCAAATAGGTAATACAGAGCACTTGTGAAAACACCTGTGGGCAGGTGTAAGCCAATCCCGTGCTTGTGCTGCCTTTAAGTAGGCTGGGATTATGTTACTCTGGGCCAGTGCTTTGTTGTATCAACGCTGTGCTCTAGCTCTGAGCTCTCTCCGTGCATTCCTGTGTGATTCCCGTGGTCCAGATATCGCCTCCGTTCCCAGAGGTCCGTCTGCAGCCTTCACTGCTAAAAGATCCACCAGCTCCCCGCTGTGCTGTCAGTTAATTGCACACCTTCTGGAAATTGGAGGATTCCCAGAGTCTTGCATGAGGTTACCTTGTCTGCCTACCATACAAAGTTTGGAGGATTCCATTACCCTCAGCTGTTCGTTTGTTCAACTCTGCATTTAACCCATTCATCACCTTGTCATCTACTACAGTTTCACAGTGATCTCCGGAACCCGCAAGTAATCCTATTCAGTACTTTATATTTGCTATGTTGTCATAACAAGGATAATTCTTCACAGTCTCTCAGTTAACTCTCAAAACTCCATTGCAAATCCTTACAGTTATTTCTTCATGTCTGCATTATCCAGTTAATCACATTCTACAGTTCAGCATCAAAGCTTGTTTATATTTGGACAATTCAACATTTATTCATCAGCTTGTTTTGCATATGTTTCCATGAACATTTTTTTATTTGTCTTTGAGTTTTATCCTGCATATTATTTCTGCCATTCCTACAATACTTCAGTATAATATGATGATTAACAACTTGTCATTCAACTGTCTACTGAATTGTTATTTTTAATAAACATATGAAACGGAACTTTCTTCATCCTCCCTGCTTTCTTCATACCCCAGCACCTACACCTGTGGTTGGTCCCGGGTTAACGGATTCACAAAAACACCCGGACCTGACACAAAGAGACGGATCAAATATTATGATTGTTTACAGTTATGGCAACAGGAAGGTGAAATACAAGGAGAATTAGCTTATACAGCTGACTCTCACTTTGGTAAGAGAAAAATGGCAACAAGAGAGAAGATGGTTACAGAGAATGGCACACTGGTGTATGATAAAAATGCACTTAGCAACTGTATTATAGATGATAAGAATAATTGTAATAAACGTAACGATGATAATTGTAATACTGTTAAATGTACAACTATTAACCCATGCAAGTTGCACCCCATGTTAAACTTCCCTCAGGATTACCAGCAAGAAAGTGAGCCCAGCACGATGTCGGCACCTTTTCCAGCAGCCATCATACAAGACATCCAGGTGGACGCGACCAAATCGGTAAAGGCAGTAATCAAACCCCCTAACGGAGGGTCAGGTGAGGTCGTGTCCACAGGTACGTACGGTGTTATATATCACGCACAAACAAATGTACCCCATATTGTAAGACCAACACAAGATGATGTAATTGAATTTAGTCCTGTCAGGGTGATCACAGTCCCCAATGGGAAGACTGACGATCAGGGAATCATTCCCGTCAAGGACAGTGCAATGCGCCGTCCCTGGTCCCGGACCGAATTGAGATCAATCATGTCTGAATTCCCTGATCCTAGGAAAGATCTAGTTACATGTCAGAGATTTATTAAAGAACTAGGAAACTCCACAGAACCCACCAACAAAGATTGGCGGACAGTGCTGAGGGCATGTTTGCCCTCCAGTGTTGACCCTGCGAAATTTATTTGCTGATTGTAAATTAGACACGGAGGTACCTCATACGGAGGAACACAATCAGGAATGTATTAAGCAGATCAACCGACAGTTAGAAATATATTTCCCAGCCATTGTCGAGTGGAACAAAATCTTCTCCATAAGACAAAACAAAGGGGAAAGTACTTCTAATTATTTCCACCGGGCATTGCAGGACATGACTAGGTATACAGGTATAGAAAACATCGAAACAAGTGCACCGCACAGAGAAGTAGCAGTATTTGTGTTAATTAATGGTTTAAAGGAAGTGTTGAGAGCAAGGATACAGACCACCAATCCATACTGGAGAGATAAATCAGTAACTGCATTAAGGAACTCCGCCGTTGGGCATGAGCAAAACATCATCAAGCACAGGGAAACAAAGAAGCCCCAGATCCCTGTGGGTAAGTCAAAGGTGAAAAGGTGTTATAATTGCCAGAAGGAAGGTCATTTTGCAAGAGATTGTAGATCAAGAAGTAGACCAAATTCATATAAACCCCCTAGACAAAGATATGAGCAAAGTTATGACACACCAAATTGTAATCAGGGATCACATAGGAAGGAGTTTGGGCCGCACCTGTAACATGCAATCAGGAAAGGTGCTCATTAGGACTGATAGTAAGCCTGAGGTTACAGTTAATGAAATGGGAGGTCAGTTCCTTGCAGGCACAAGGACGGCCGGGTAGATGTTGTAATTTATCTGTAAATGTTTTTTTCCCCCCATCTCTGACGGTCATCGGCAGGACTCAAACATCACATAGCTACTTGGTCTTTGCAGAAGTCTACCTAACCCCAACATGACCTACCAGCATCGATGTATCCTGGCCAGATACAAAGGGTGAAGTATGGAAATGCTGGTGGGAGGGACTGCGCAAAGATACCAATGGATGTGATTGGTGTGACAGCCTGATGGTGAACGGAAGATCTGATAATGTTTTTTGTTTGTTGCTTAATGAAAAATGTGATGAATTGTTCTCTCTCGTTTTTTTTTTTTCTCTCTCTCTCTCTCTCTCTCTCTCTCTTCCCTCTCATGTTTTCATGTTTTAAAGATGGTATGTCACACATCAGTTAGACAAATGGTAATGCAAGATTTTTGCTCCTTACAGAGAGATCGCTGATTTGGAAGGAATATTGCATCACCGGAGTGTTCGTTTGGAGGACTGAGAGACAGCACCTTTGAGATGACAGCAGAGCAAGAAGAACAACAAAACTAGAGGACATAAGACATCGTAACATTTTTCTTTCCCCTCAAAGTATTTTTTGTACCCCCATTACAAATTTCTTTCTCCTCCTGTAAGATGGACTCGCCCCAAGAGACTGCAGTCCGTATTTTCCTGTTGACCATGATGTTGACCAGAGCAGTCTGTTTCGGTGAGAGTACCAGTGAGGTCGAGAAAGGATCCGGAATGGGTTTCTGATGACTGAGACGGAGGTGTAAATTTCCAATAGCAACACAATTACCGAGCAAAGGCGAGTACCGGAAACGATCTAGCAGCCATGTTATTTGTAAACATTGTGAAGGATTGTTAGCTAAAGAGAACTGCATCTGTAGGCATTGTGATAAAGTAGTTGAGGATGGGTGCATCAAGAAATGTCAATCCAGTTTTAATATCCATATGGATCGGCATCCATTGAGTGACTATCACTCCTTAGTGGGTAAAGTATTAAATCAGACAGACTGTTGGGTATGCTCTCAAGTACCTCAAGGCCATAGCAAATCAGGACTAGTACCATTCCCTTTAACGGTAGGAGAGGTACTTGAGCTAAGTGGTGGAAGGCCGGTGGACAGGAGGTTTAATATCTCTAGTCCTCCTAGTTTGAAGCTCCACCAATATCATGTGGATAGGTCCTTAGTGTGCTTTAACATTTCCAATCCCCGAAAGCCGGGAAATTGGGAAGTGTCATGGAGTAATCAGACCATGACATTCTCACATAGAGCCGACAGATTGCCCATAGACACAGAACTTATACGCCAGATAATCGACCATAGGAAATTCTTTCGGTATAGGTACACCTTAGGAAGTAGGATCATGCGAGTTGGAGAAGTATCACCAGGATACTGTGCACAGATCGTACAAACTGATACGTGTACTAAACAGATGGAAGAATTAGGGTTAGGAGAGTTCACATGGAAAATCTGTAATATGGTTATGTCACACTCCGTCTCATATGTTCTCCCCGATGATGCATATTTCATATGTGGGAGGAAGGCGTATAAGTGGCTTGCCCCAAACTCAGAAGGGTTATGTTATATTGGAAAAGTACTGCCTGAGGTAATGACTGTATCCCACACAAAAATGAAAGATATTCACCGTGGTGCCCAAGCTCCTTATACTCACACTCATTACGAGCACATCGTTAAACGGCACCTGATAGAAAGAACATAGCATTCGGCCTCTGACCTGATCCATGATTCCATGATTCAATTCCTACTCACGTTAGATATCACTCGTACCGCTAGAGGAGTGATAAATTATAAATATATATCTGCGCTTGCAAATTTATTAGACAATATCACCGAAATGTATGACGACACATTCAGGTACACTGGGAAAGAGTTTCAAGCCTACAAAACAGAACTGGTTCAGCATAGGATGATTCTCAATTACCTCACAGCTGTGACAGGCGGGTATTGTGTAACCCTGGCAACTCAATATGGAATAAAGTGCTGCACGTACATTACAAACAGCGCGGAGGACCCGGTCGAGGTCATAGACCAAAAGATGGATGACATTTTGCAATTAAAGTGGGAGTTCCGAAGGAGACATAATCTCACCCTCGCCGCTGTGGGTAATGAGCTGACCAGTTGGGTGTCATGGTTGAACCCACGAAATTGGTTCTCTGGTTTAGGAGAATGGGCCCAAGGTATTATCATGGATGTAGGGAAATTTCTTTTGTGTATTCTGGGTGTCATCATATTGGTCGGTCTGATATTTAGATGCGTTCGGGTTTTAGCGAAGCGTAAAAGTAATACCAGGATGATGAGTCTAAGGAGCGAGGACACTGTACTAACAACGACTAATTTGATGTATGACCCAACAATAGAGACAATGTTGTGATGAAAATGTGATTCCACAGTCCGCTTCTTTCACCCGTTTCTCCTTTGTTTTCCTCCAAGGTACAAAGACATCCGCTTGGAAGAAGAATTTGACAACCTTTTACACAGACCATTGATGGACAATGCCATAGACCCCCATTTTCCCTAGTGACTCTAAAATTTTATGATAGCCCAACACTTCAAAGATTGTAAGTCTATGGACATTGAGAAAGCTTTTTGCTCAAGCAATTATAGCAAAAGCATCGGGAGACTACAGTCAACATGTACATCGAGACAAGACATCAGACAAGACCTCAATCGGCAAATGTACATTAAACTCACATAGTTTATGACTGCATTTACCATAATTGCTTCTTATCTTCATCTCTACAACCTTCAGGTAATGACACACATATTCGATAGGGAATATAGGCACAGATATCAGCACTCACATATCCCCCCATTCATGTATCATCAACTAAAATGTGCTCCCCCATTTTGTTGCAACCAAAAGCCGAAAAGAGCTCGGTAAAGTTTGACAGCCCATCCACAGACCCGTAATACGGGATAAGAAGGAATTCAAATGTATACTTCGCAATACCTCGAAGCTTGATCTAAAACACGTACGGCACGATGATACATGACCCCTCAAACATGGACTCATACATACATGCTTCTACTATCTCACTAGGTCATAACTTTTTCCCACCTTCTTCTCTCCTCCCTTACCCAATCATAGAAATGTATTTACATATGACATATATTTTTCTCTTTTTGAACTGTTTTAGGAAGTGGCAGTTATTGGTGACTGCCAAAGGGTGGACTGTCAAAGTCAGAAAAATATCGCGCTGCACGTTGCCATATATTCACCTCATGCACTTGCCCGCTGCACATGCACTTTCTTTGGCGTGCGTGCACATACTCGCAGTTGCGTGACGGCGCCCCTACAGGCGTGCGCTCGAGCGCATGGTATGTGCACTTACGGTAGAGTTTGTGTGCGTCTAGCGAGCGACTCAATCGCTAGATAATAAATCCATATAGCAGGTTTTATAGGTAATGTTCCCTTTAGTGATAACTGTAAGTTTGGTTAATGTAACTTGTTCACGGACTTGGGAATCCCTCTTTACGTGGTACAAAGGGTCTGATTAAGGTAGAACAGTTGTGTCTGGTACCTAACCGAAGAGTATTTTAATAGCAATAATCCGGTGTTGGTTAGGTATAGATTAAACGCTCCTGCATATAGTTATGGCCATTAGTAGTTTCTGGACATTTCCTATATTTGCAGTTCATTATCCATGCGGCGGGAATCCGGAGATTCCCTCCCACCTGAGCTGGTTGTAATAGTCACAGCCCACCTGTTCAAACTAACCTATGACCTTTTGTTATGATGCGAGGAGACATTCCTGTGTCCAATGAACAATGAGATTATAGGTCCCTTTGTAGTATACTGTATGCAGTGTATATAAGGTCAGCCAGCCTGGACAGCTCTCTCACTCTCTCTCCACAAACGGTTATCATATTGACAAACTCGGAGCTGGTACCAGGAATAAGCGCAGCGATCGTTCCCAGTGTGTGTAAGTAATTCTCTGTAATCTTCTCGCTCTTTTGATTGTATTGGCCATATTCTCTCTCTCTGTTTTAGTATAAGATTGTAACGTTATTGTATATTTCTGTCTAGATAATCTGTTAGAATTATATGTTAGCATGTAGAGTATAAGCTGTAACTGTGTACCCCTTTTGATATATCTAAAAGCTCGTTAGTAAAGGTGTTGGAACCTCAGCAGGGTGTCTGTGTCTCTCTAGCTAGTACAAAGGGTTACTGAGTTTCTAAATCGCTCTAACAGCATTTACATTAACAAGGTTAAGCAGCGTTATATCGCTGCAGTATTTCAGTAGTAAGGTTTACAATACAAACTCAATCATAGTGTGTTGCATACAAGGTTTACAGTGTAAGCATATTCTGTGTTTAAAGTTTATAAAGGTTACTGTCTGTGTGTATGCTCACTGTGGGTATTCCGTACACCCAGCACAGCGTGTGTACTTAATTTGCGTACCACGTGCGAGGTCTTCATACGCAAATAGCGTATGGAGTGCGTAGCATGTGCACATGGTTTAGCAGCCATTACGGCTACACGGTATTAGTATATAGCTAATGTTAAAAGGTAGATAGCTGACTCTATCAAGGAGTACCTCAGATTTGTGGTACAGGACTGTCATTACCAATTCCAGACGTTGCCGTTTGGGCTCTCCACGGCACCGAGAATATTTGCCAAGGTAATGGCGGAAATTATGGTGCTCCTGAGAAAGCAAGGAGTCCCAATTATCCCATACTTGGACGATCTCCTCATAAAGGCGAGGTCCAGAGAGCAGTTGCTGATCAGCGTAGCACACTCTCAGGAAGTGTTGCAACAGCACGGCTGGATTCTGAATATCCCAAAATCGCAGCTGATTCCTACGACGCGTCTGCCCTTTCTGGGCATGATTCTGGACACAGACCAGAAGAAGGTGTTTCTCCCGGCGGAGAAGGCTCAGGAGCTCGTGACTCTAGTCACGAGCACGCGAGTCCTGGGAAAGATGGTGGCATCATACGAAGCCATTCCCTTCAGCAGGTTCCATGCAAGGATCTTTCAGTGGGACCTGCTGGACAAGTGGTCCGGATCGCATCTTCAGATGCATCGGCTGATCACCCTGTCCCCCAGGACCAGGGTGTCTCTTCTGTGGTGGCTGCAGAGTGCTCACCTTCTCGAGGGCCGCAGGTTCGGCATACAGGACTGGGTCCTGGTGACCACGGATGCGAGCCTCCGAGGATGGGGTGCAGTCACTCAGGGAAGAAACTTCCAAGGGTTCTGGTCAAGTCAGGAGGCTTGTCTGCACATAAATATCCTGGAACTAAGGGCCATATACAACGCCCTGAGTCAAGCGGAGCCTCTGCTTCGCAACCAACCGGTGCTGATTCAGTCAGACAACATCACCGCAGTGGCTCATGTAAACCGCCAGGGCGGCACAAGAAGCAGAGTGGCGATGGCGGAAGCCACCAGGATTCTTCGTTGGGCGGAGAATCACGTGCAAGCACTGTCAGCAGTGTTCATTCCGGGAGTGGACAACTGGGAAGCAGACTTCCTCAGCAGGCACGACCTCCACCCGGGAGAGTGGGGACTTCATCAAGAAGTCTTCACGCAGATTGCAAGTCGGTGGGAACTGCCACAGGTGGACATGATGGCGTCCCACCTCAACAAAAAGCTAAAAAGGTATTGCGCCAGGTCAAGGGACCCTCAGGCGATAGCTGTGGACGCACTGGTAACACCATGGGTGTTCCAGTCGGTCTATGTGTTTCCTCCTCTTCCTCTCATACCCAAGGTACTGAAAATCGTAAGGAAAAGAAGAGTGAAAACAATACTCATTGTTCCGAACTGGCCAAGAAGGACTTGGTACCCGGAACTGCAAGAAATGCTCACAGAGGAACCATGGCCTCTGCCTCTCAGACAGGACCTGTTGCAACAGGGGCCCTGTCTGTTCCAAGACTTACCGCGGCTGCGTTTGACGGCATGGCGGTTGAACGCCGAATCCTAGCAGAAAAGGGCATTCCGGATGAAGTTATTCCTACGCTGATAAAGGCTAGGAAGGACGTGACAGCAAAGCATTATCACCGTATATAGCGAAAATATGTTGCTTGGTGTGAGGCCAGGAAGGCCCCTACAGAGGAATTCCAGCTGGGTCGATTCCTGCACTTCCTACAGTCAGGTGTGACTATGGGCCTAAAATTAGGGCCCATAAAGGTCCAGATTTCGGCCCTATCCATCTTCTTTCAAAAAGAACTGGCTTCACTGCCTGAGGTTCAGACGTTTGTTAAGGGAGTGCTGCATATTTAGCCCCCTTTTGTGCCACCAGTGGCACCTTGGGATCTTAACGTGGTGTTGGATTTCCTGAAATCCCACTGGTTTGAGCCACTTAAGACCGTGGAACTAAAGTATCTCATGTGGAAAGTGGTCATGCTGTTGGCTTTAGCTTCAGCTAGGCGTGTGTCAGAATTGGCGGCTTTGTCATGTAAAAGCCCCTATCTGGTTTTCAATATGGACAGGGCAGAATTGCGGACTCGTCCGCAGTTTCTGCCAAAGGTGGTGTCATCTTTTCATTTGAACCAACCTATTGTGGTGCATGCGGCTACTCGTGACTTGGAGGACTCCAAGTTGCTGGACGTAGTCCGGGCTTTGAAGCTTTATGTAACCAGAACGGCTGGAGTCAGGAAGACTGACTCGTTGTTTATCCTGTATGCATCCAACAAGCTGGGTGCTCCTGCTTCAAAGCAAACTATTGCTCGCTGGATCTGTAACACGATTCAGCAGGCTCATTCTGCGGCGGGATTGCCGCAGCCGAAATCAGTGAAAGCCCATTCCACAAGGAAAGTGGGCTCTTCTTGGGCGGCTGCCCGAGGGGTCTCGGCATTACAGCTTTGCCGAGCTGCTACTTGGTCGGGTTCAAACACTTTTGCAAAATTCGACAGGTTTGATACCCTGGCTGAGGAGGACCTTGTGTTTGCCCATTCGGTGCTGCAGAGTCATCCGCACTCTCCCGCCCGTTTGGGCACTTTGGTATAATCCCCATGGTCCTTACGGAGTCCCCAGCATCCACTAGGACGTTAGAGAAAATAAGAATTTACTCACCGGTAATTCTATTTCTCGTAGTCCGTAGTGGATGCTGGGCGCCCGTCCCAAGTGCGGACTTTCTGCAATACGTGTATATAGTTATTGCTTAACAAAGGGTTATGGTTATGTAGCATCGGTTGAGTGATGCTCAGTTGTTGATCATACTGTTAACTGGGTAAGTTTATCACAAGTTGTACAGTGTGATTGGTGTGGCTGGTATGAGTCTTACCCTGGATTCCAAAATCCTTTCCTTGTAATGTCAGCTCTTCCGGGCACAGTTTCCTTAACTGAGGTCTGGAGGAGGGGCATAGAGGGAGGAGCCAGTGCACACCAGATAGTACTGAATCTTTCTTTAGAGTGCCCAGACTCCTGCGGAGCCCGTCTATCCTCCTTGGTCCTTACGGAGTCCCCAGCATCCACTACGGACTACGAGAAATAGAATTACCGGTGAGTAAATTCTTATTTTTTATACACAATTAGCTAGATCCACTTCTAATTCCATTCCTGACCTGTAGGCGGCGTATGCTATTTCCCGTGCAGTAAATGTAGCTGTAACATTAACTGAAGTGGAATTATTGTTTTTATACATAATGAGCTAGATCCACTTCTAATTCTGCATCTGAACAGCAGAGGGCAAAAACATACATAAACAGAAGGGGAAATAGAGGGTTTATAATAAATAATCTAGTTCCTCTTCAGTTACTGAAACAGAAAAGGGTCTAGTAGTCCCTACTTTGATAGTGTCTAGTTCCCCTTCCGTAAAAACGTACATAAACAGAAGGGGAAATACAGGGCTTATAATAAATAGTCTAGTTCCTCTTCAGTTACTGAAACTGAAGGGGATCTAGCCTCTACTGTCTAAGCATCACACCCATCCACTGTGACTGATACACCAATAGGAGCAGTGTACACTGAGAGACGTAACAATGCGCGCTGACATCACTTATTTATTTTCCTGAAGCCTCGTGCGTACGTTCGTGACGGACGGCGCTGACCCTTTCCCGCGTGGTAGGGACGCACAGGCACCCCCTTTCGCGCCGCTGTGGGTACGCTGTTCCCCTCGTGTTCAGTGTGTGACGTCTGGAGCTGCTCGCGAGTGGTGCTAGTGTTTCTGTGGTCTCTCCTCGGGTGTCCTCACAGCAGCCATCATGTCCTCAGGTAGGAAGCCCGTTCCCGGCCCCACCGCCCTGCTAAGCCACGGGCGCCCTTCCCTACTGTGGGTCTGGGCCTAATGCACAGCGAGGCGGGTGACGCAGCAGTAATGAGAGGAGGAAAGCGCATATACGCTTCTACGTAATGGCCGCCCACTCGCTGTTGTACGCGGTGCTAGGCCTCTATGTGATAAGAGTACTCATACAGCAGCCGGGAAGCTGCACTATCAATAGGGTGTGCAATGGGAGGGTTATTTAGATGTTCCGTGTGCTATGCCCTGTATGCTTTCTCAGTGTATGTACACGCTTTCTGTCTGCTCCCTTTGAACATCTGAGTAATACAGGTTGGAGACTCTTCTGTCCTGTCCCATCCCGGGCAGATGGTGCTGCAGGCAGTCTGTGTGCAAACAGTAAATTAACCAGTTGCCCTCTCCTGTCATGAAAAGTGCCCTGGCAGAACATCCTCTGCTCACTTATTTGTGGCCGTGTGCATGTTAGATGACAGAATGGATTGCATGATCTAATTGTGAAAATGGGATTGACCTCTTGGCTGACAAGCCACACTAGGCAGGTAAATTGTAGCTGATCCCTCTGTGTCCCTGGCACAGCTGTGCTAGCAGCATGCATGTGGAAAACGGGTGTAGTATTGGTGACTGGCGGTCAGGAGACCGCCAGTCAGCATAGCGACGCCAGGATCTCGGCAGCACACAGACGCCGGGATCCCGGTGGGGAGGGGTGAGTGCAGCAAGCCCCTTGCGGGCTCGGTGGCGACCTGCGGGTTCTATTCCCACTCTATGGGTGTCGTGGACACCCACGAGTCGAAATAGTCCCTGTTGGTCGGCATGCCGACCATCGGGATAGTGAGCCGTCGGGCTCGTGGAGGAGGTCATGTGACTGTCGGACATGAATACCACCCGTGGAAAACCTGTCAGTCTAAATGCCATGCTATTTTGGTGGTCTAGTTAGCAAGCACGTTTTCAATTGTGTGGAAATTAAAGTTTCTGCATGTCCACTTTCTCCATCCAGAGCTTAGTAAATAAGACCCCTTTGTGTATTTCTGCCAACTGCCTTGTGTGTGGATTAGATGCCCAACCACCGGTAGTGCAGCGTACTGTCCCTAAATATTGCGGCTTAGTTGCATTATTGCTATATAGAATGACATTCAAAATGTTCCCGGCATGCTAGGTTGTGACTTCTGTCGCAAAGTAACTGGTTTAACTTGTTCAAAATCACAGAAATGGCTAATGCAGGGGTGGGGAACCTCAGGCCCGCGGGCCGCATAAGGCCCGCAAAGCCACTTGATCCGGCCCTCGCAGGCTCACTTAACCAAGAGAGATGCCGGGCGCCAGCTGAGATTTTGTTACTAGCGGGCGCCCGGCTTCTTCCCCTCAGCAGCAGCCGGAGGCAGGAGCTCACTCCTGAGCTCCGGGCTCTGGCAGTGTACGTGTGTGCCTGTGCGGTGCTATGGGAGAGATGTCATGACGTCTCTCCCATAGTTCTGAGGAGCGGGCAGCCAGGCAGAGGGCAAGGGTCCGGAAACAGGAGCGGGGCTGGTCAGTATTGTGTCTTTTCTTTCTTTTAATGTGTGTGTGCGCTACTAGGGGTCATATCTAATGGGGGCATATCTACTGGGGGCAGGCTAATTTTTAAGTTGAGAAGTTTTGTATGGCCCCCGAAGGATTTTATAAATATCCAAATGGCCCTTGGTAGAAAAAAAGGTTCCCCACCCCTGGGCTAATGGAATGTGGCAGGAGGAATGGCTGTAGTATCAGAACCTTTTTTTACATATTTATTAGTTGCGCACAGGTGTACAAGTACCGTATGCACTGGTGGTCAGTTTATGCTGGCAGTGTAATTTTAGCTATGCAAGTGAGACACAAATTTAAGGAAATTGCTTGCTGCAACTAAATTGCGAGGACCATAGCATGCCAAGCTGGGCTATTTGAGCACCTAAAGCAAAGGTGTATGAGAACTCATCTGTACATGTTGGGTTTAAGTGATTGGGTACTAAGCAGCTGAATCAAGCAGAAGGTGTTTGATCATTAGCACTTTCAGTGGGGTTCCCCCCCCCCCCCCCCCCCTTTAATAAGTGTAACAAGGTGCCTGAAGCGTCATGTACAACAAGCACAGCAAGACATATGGGGGGGAATTTAAAGGTTATAATACTCCTGATCTCCTGTCTAAAGTTTAGACAGAAGATCATGGGACTATATTCAAATGCCTCCACTTATTGCGGGTGTGAAGAAGCCTGTTTGGGTGCCCAAACGAGTATCTCTATGCTAATTTCAGCTCGCTTCCCCAAGGGGTAGTGAGCTGAAATGAACTTGTCGTGTCCGTCGGCAACATTAGTATAGCTGGCGCCCAACAGAGCTGTTCAGTTGTTGCTTTGTTTGGGTGCTTTGAGTTGCAGGGAGACACATTTCAGCTTGCGCCCCCTCCCCTCCCCATACTGCTAAATTGAAATGTGTGCCCAAACAGCACTTTTTGTGATAGCGTCCATTAGTTTAGTCGGGTTTAGCTGCTTTGTGCCTGAACTGGAAACGAATGGGCGTGATAAACAGCATCAGTTCAATATCGCCCCTGCGATCACCCATCAGTTTAGACTGGAGACCAGGCACTGATATGAATTCCCCCCCAAAGTGCATATAATAGTATAATACGTTATTGTAGTACAAAAAACACTATGCTATAAAGTCAATGCTGGTCAATCTGTATTCCATTTGAAGTGTGCAGCAGGCAAAGGAATGCTATACAAGGAAAGAGGTGGGACTCATGAGTTTATCAGTGGTTTTCAAACTGTGTGCAGTTTCACCCTGGGGTGCCTTGGACTGGTGGTCCAGGACCATTTCATATTTATGGTCAGTGTAATTGGCAAAGCCAGTGCTGGTGACTGTCAATCTTAAAATATGTGGATAAACAGAAGCAATTCTTGTCCCTCACCACACAATTGAACTTAATGGCATATAAATACAATTTACTTAATTTAATATACCTTTCTAAATGTATCAATAAGAAACTTGGCCTAGGGGTGTCGTCAACAAAATTCTGATACTCTAGGGTGCCGTGAATCAAAAAAGCTTGGGAACCACTGGTCTATATAATATGTTGGGGGAGGCTACAGTGTAGTAAGTCATTTATCAAATAGTGAGTATACCTGGAAAAAAACTGGTTAATCTCCTCAAAAGCTAATTAGTCTGCCAATATGTCTGGAGTGTGGGTTGAAACTGAAGTACCTAAATGAAGCAATTTTACACATGCCATGTCAAACTGATTTAAGTTTCTCTAGCCTCAGCTATAGGATTTTGTCTGCTACCTCTGCTTGCATGACCCATTGGATCTGGCCTGGCCAACCTGTGGCTCTCCAGATGTTGTGAAACTACACATACCAGCATGCCTTGCCACAGTTTTAGCATTCCCTAATGGCAAAACTGTGGCAAATCATGATGGGACTTGTAGTTTTACAACAGCTGGAGAGCCACAGGTTGGCCAGGCCTGCTTTGGATCATGTTATACCTGAGATGTCACTGTTAGTGTTTCCACTTTTAGATTATCTGGTTCCTACCTTTGGGTTTGTGTCATCCTCCCCCTGTTCAAAGTACTCTATAAATGCAATGGCAAAAGTTGCGCTTAAAATTCCCCTGGATGTACATATGAATTCTAAACAAATTAAGTACACAAAATCTAAAAAAGGTAGTTTTAACCAACATGGTGGCAAAAAGAACATACCCCTTTCAGACCTCCAGCTATGAACACGGTTATTGGCACATGAGTGCGCAGAACCCGTGTTCATGTGCGATCTGAAAGGTGCCAGGGGATAAATACTGTCGAGCGACCCGGTATTTCAATCATGGTAGCAACCCGGCTCGTTGTGCGGTGTGAACGGGAGCCGGGTTGATGTGACCTGTTTCCTGTTCACTGTGTGTGTATGAGCAGCGCTTGGAGATCACGTGAAAACCAACTCGCCAATATGCTGGGTTGCAGACAGCGGTGGTGGTGTGAAAGGGGTACAAGTGTGAACACTGGTTACACCTTTTCTCTATCGTCCTAAGTGGATGCTGGGGTTCCTGAAAGGACCATGGGGAATAGCGGCTCCGCAGGAGACAGGGCACAAAAAAGTAAAGCTTTTACCAGATCAGGTGGTGTGCACTGGCTCCTCCCCCTATGACCCTCCTCCAGACTCCAGTTAGATTTTGTGCCCGAACGAGAAGGGTGCAATCTAGGTGGCTCTCCTAAAGAGCTGCTTAGAGAAAGTTTAGCTTAGGTTTTTTACTTTACAGTGAGTCCTGCTGGCAACAGGATCACTGCAACGAGGGACTTAGGGGAGAAGTAGTGAACTCACCTGCGTGCAGAGTGGATTTGCTGCTTGGCTACTGGACACTAGCTCCAGAGGGACGATCACAGGTACAGCCTGGATGGTTACCGGAGCCGCGCCGCCGGCCCCCTTGCAGACGCTGAAGAGAGAAGAGGTCCAAAATCGGCGGCTGAAGACTCCTGAGTCTTCATAAAGGTAGCGCACAGCACTGCAGCTGTGCGCCATTTTCCTCTCAGCACACTTCACACAACAGTCACTGAGGGTGCAGAGCGCTGGGGGGGGCGCTCTGAGAGGCAAATAAAAACCTTATTAGAGGCAAAAAATACCTCACATATAGCCCACAGAGGCTATATGGAGATATTTAACCCCTGCCTAACTTCAAAAATAGCGGGAGACGAGGCCGCCGAAAAAGGGGCGGGGCCTATCTCCTCAGCACACAGCGCCATTTTCTCTCACAGAAAAGCTGGAGAGAAGGCTCCCAGGCTCTCCCCTGCACTGCACTACAGAAACAGGGTTAAAACAGAGAGGGGGGGCACTGATTTTGGCGATATTGTATATATATAAAAGATGCTATAAGGGAGAAACACTTATATAAGGTTGTCCCTATATAATTATAGCGTTTTTGGTGTGTGCTGGCAGACTCTCCCTCTGTCTCCCCAAAGGGCTAGTGGGTCCTGTCCTCTGTCAGAGCATTCCCGGTGTGTGTGCTGTGTGTCGGTACGTGTGTGTCGACATGTATGAGGACGATGTTGGTGAGGAGGCGGAGAAATTGCCTGTAATGGTGATGTCACTCTCTAGGGAGTCGACACCGGAATGGATGGCTTATTTAGAGAATTACGTGAGAATGTCAACACGCTGCAAGGTCGGTTGACGACATGAGACGGCCGACAATCTATTAGGACCGGTCCAGGCGTCTCAGAAACACCGTCAGGGGTTTTAAAAACGCCCATTTACCTCAGTCGGTCGACACAGACACAGACACGGACACTGAATACAGTGTCGACGGTGAATAAACAAACGTATTTCTCATTAGGGCCACACGTTAAGGGCAATGAAGGAGGTGTTACGTGTTTCTGATACTACAAGTACCACAAGAAAGGGTATTATGTGGGAGTGAAAAAACTACCTGTAGTTTTTCCTGAATCAGATAAAATAAAATGAAGTGTGTGATGATGCGTAGGGTTACCCCGATAGCAAATATTGGCGTTATACCCTTTCCCGCCAGAAATTAGGGTACGTTGGGAAACACCCCTTAGGGTGATAAGGCGCTCACACGCTTATCAAGTGGCGTTACCGTCTCCAGATACGGCCGCCCTCAAGGAGCCAGCTGATAGGAAGCTGGAAAAATATCCTAAAAAGTATATACACACATACGGTGGTTATACTGCGACCAGCGATCGCCATCAGCCTGGAGATGCAGTGCTGGGTTGGCTTGGTCGGATTCCCTGACTGAAAATATTTTATTCATGTAGAGCATTTAATAGGATGCATTCTATATATATGTATGTGAGATGCACAGAGGGATATTTGCTCTCTGGCATCAAGATAAGTGCGTTGTCCATATCTCCCAGAAGATGTCAGGGACACGACAGTGGTCAGGTGATACAGATCCCATACGGCAGATGGAAGTATTGCTGTATAAAGGGAAGGAGTTATTTGGGGGTCGGTCCATCGGACCTGGGGACCACAGCAACAGCTGGGAAATCCAACCTTTTTTACCCCAAGTTACATCTCAGCTAAAAAAGACACCGTCTTTTCAGCCTCAATCTTTCCTTTCCCATGAGGACATGCAGGCAAAAGGCCAGTCATATCTGCCCAGACATAGAGGTAAGGGAAGTAGACTGCAGCAGGCAGCCCTTTCCCAGGAAAAGAAGCCCTCCACCGCGTCTGCCAAGTCCTCAGCATGACGCTGGGGCCGTGCAAGCGGACTCAAGGTGGGGGGGTAGTCTCAAGAGTCTCAGGGCGCAGTGGGATCACTCGCAAGTTGACCCCTAGATCGTACGAGTATTATCCCAGGGGTAAAGATTGGAGAGTCGAGACATCTTCTCCTCGCAGCTTCCTGAAGTCTGCTTTACCAACGGCTCCCTCCGACAGGGAGGCAGCATTGGAAACAATTCACAAGCTGTATATCCAGCAGGTGATAATCAAAGTACCCCTCCTACGACAAGGAAAAGGGTATTATTTTTCCACACTATATTGTGGTACTGAAGCCAGACGGCTTGGTGACACATAGTCTAAATCTAAAATGTTTTGAACACTTACATAAAAGGTTCAAATCGAGATAAAGTCACTCAGAGCAGTGATAGCGAACCGGAAAAAAGGGGACTATATGGTGTCCCTGGACATCAAGGATTACCTCCATGTCCAAAATTTGTCCTTCTCATCAAGGGTACCTCTGGTTCGTGGTACAGAACTGTCAATATCAGTTTCAGACGATGCCGTTTGAATTATCCACGGCACCCCGGGCCTTTTTACCAAGGTAATGGCCGACAAGATGTTTCTTCAAAGAAAAAAGGCATCTAAATTATCCCTTACTTGCACGACCTAAAAAGGGCAAGTTCCAGAGAACAGTTGGAGGTCGGAAGAGCACTATCTAAAGTAGTTCTTCGACGGCACGACTGGATTCTAAATATTCCAAGAATCGCAGCTGTTTTCCGACGATACGTCTGCTGTTCCTAGGGATGATTCTGGACACGGTTCAGAAAAAGGTTTTTCTTCCCGAGGAAAAAGCCAAGGAGTTATCCGACCTGTCAGGAACCTCCTAAAACCAGGAAAGGTGTCTGTACATCAATGCACAAGAGTCCTGGGAAAAATGGTGGCTTTTTACGAAGCAATTCCATTCGGCAGATTCCATGCAAGAATTTTCCAAAGGGATCTGTTGGACAAATGGTCAGGGTCGCATCCTCAGATGCACCTGCGAATAACCCTGTCGCCAAGGACAAGGGTATATCTTCTGTGGTGGTTGCAAAAGGCTCATCTATTGGAGGGCCGCAGATTCGGCATACAGGATTTGATCCTGGTGACCACGGACGCCAGCCTGAGAGGTTGGGGAGCAGTCACACAAGGAAGAAACTTCCAGGGGGTATGGACGAACCTGGAAAAGTCTATTCACATAAACATTCTGGTACTAAGAGCAATCTAAAATGCTCTAAGCCAGGCGGAACCACTCCTGCAAGGAAAACCGGTGTTGATTCAGTCGGACAACATCACGGCGGTCGCCCATGTAAACAGACAGGGCGGCACAAGAAGCAGGAGTGCAATGGCAGAAGCTGCCAAGATTCTTCGCTGGGCGGAGAATCACGTAATAGCACTGTCAGCAGTGTTCTTCCCGGGCGTGGACAACTGGGAAGCAGACTTCCTCAGCAGACACGATATACACCCGGGAGAGGGGGGTCTTCATCCAGAAGTCTTCCACATGCTAATAAACTGTTGGGAAAGACCAATGGTAGACATGATGGCGTCTCGCCTCAACAAGAAACTGGACAAGTATTGCGCCAGGTCAAGAGATCCACAGGCAATAGCTGTGGACGCACTGGTAACACCTTGGGTGTACAAATCAGTATATGTGTTTCCTCCTCTGCCTCTCATACCAAAGGTATTGAAGATTATACGGTGAGGAGGAGTAAGAAATACTAGTGGCTCCGGATTGGCCAAGAAGGACTTGGTACCCGGAACTTCAAGAGTTGGTCACGGACGACCCGTGCCCTCTACTTCTGAGAAGGGACCTGCTACAACAGGGTCCCTGTCTCTTTCAAGACTTACCGCGGCTGCGTTTGACGGCATGGCGGTTGAACGCCAGATCCTAAAAGGGAAAGGCATTCCAGAAGAAGTCATTCCTACCTTGATTAAGGCAAGGAAGGAAGTCACCGCGAAACATTATCACCGCATTTGGCGAAAATATGTCGCGTGGTGCGAGGATCGGAGTGTTCCGACGGAGGAATTTCAACTGGGTCGTTTCCTACATTTCCTACAATCAGGATTGTCTAGGGGTCTCAAATTGAGATCTATTAAGGTTCAAATTTCGGCCCTGTCAATATTCTTCCAAAAAGAATTGGCCTCCGTTCCTGAGGTACAGACTTTTGTTAAAGGAGTACTGCATATACAGCCTCCTGTGGTGCCTCCGGTGGCACCGTGGGATCTAAATGTAGTTTTAGATTTCCTCAAATCCCATTGGTTTGAACCATTGAAAAAGGTGGATTTTAAATATCTCACATGGAAAGTGACTATGTTACTGGCCCTGGCTTCCGCCAGGAGAGTATCTGAATTGGCGGCTTTATCTTATAAAAGCCCTTATCTAATCTTCCATTCGGATAGGGCAGAACTGAGGACTCGTCCGCATTTTCTCCCTAAGGTGGTATCAGCGTTTCACCTGAACCAACCTATTGTGGTGCCTGCGGCCTCTGGCGACTTGGAGGACTCCAAGTTGTTGGACGTTGTCAGAGCCTTAAAAATATACATTTCAAGGACGGCTGAAGTCAGAAAATCTGACTCGCTGTTGATACTATATGCACCCAACAAGTTGGGTGCCCCTGCTTCTAAGCAGACGATTGCTCGTTGGATTTGTAACACAATTCAACTTGCTCATTCTGTGGCAGGCCTGCCACAGCCTAAATCTGTTAAGGCCCATTCCACAAGGAAGGTGGGCTCATCTTGGGCGGCTGCCCGAGGGGTCTCGGCATTACAATTCTGCCGAGCAGCTACGTGGTCGGGGGAAAACACGTTTGTAAAATTCTACAAATTTGATACCCTGGCAAAAGAGGACTTGGAATTCTCTCATTCGGTGCTGCAGAGTCATCCGCACTCTCCCGCCCGTTTGGGAGCTTTGGTATAATCCCCATGGTCCTTTCAGGAACCCCAGCATCCACTTAGGACGATAGAGAAAATAAGAATTTACTTACCGATAATTCTATTTCTCGGAGTCCGTAGTGGATGCTGGGCGCCCATCCCAAGTGCGGATTATCTGCAATACTGTACATAGTTATTGTTAACAAATTCGGGTTATATTGTTAAGGAGCCATCTTTAAGAGGCTCTTTCTGTTATCATACTGTTAACTGGGTTTAGATCACAAGTTGTACGGTGTGATTGGTGTGGCTGGTATGAGTCTTACCCGGGATTCAAATTGCCTCCCTTATTGTGTACGCTCGTCCGGGCACAGTACCTAACTGGAGTCTGGAGGAGGGTCATAGGGGGAGGAGCCAGTGCACACCACCTGATCTGGTAAAAGCTTTACTTTTTTGTGCCCTGTCTCCTGCGGAGCCGCTATTCCCCATGGTCCTTTCAGGAACCCCAGCATCCACTACGGACTCCGAGAAATAGAATTATCGGTAAGTAAATTCTTATTTTCCTTGCCATTGACTTACACGCACATGCTTTTATATTGTGTAACTACACCTCCATTAGATTGAGTCATGGGAGGAGATAAAGCGGTTGTGGAAGAGGGACAGTAAAACAGTAATTTAGACTAAAGCTGGGTACTTTTATGAATACTCTGCCGACTGGGTTAACGCTGTAGATCAGCATAGCAGTGTGTCCCCTTTGTAACCTACTGCACGTCTCCAGAAATCCCCATACACACTGTGCTGGAAATAGCTGGAATCAGATGGCAGGCGGTTCGGCCAACAAATATTACATAGTACGTAAGGTGTGTCCTGCCCATCCCTGCCATTGCAGGAGCATTATAATTAGTTTATTGGCTAAAAGTACTGCATACACACCTATGCGATTGTCGGCCTGTTCACTCGATATTGGTTCATCAGGCCATGAAATTTATAGGCGTGTACCCAGCTTAAAAGACAGGGTCAACTACTCAAGGGTTCTTTTGTGTAACATAGAAACATAGAATTTGACGGCTGATAAGAACCACTTGGCCCATCTAGTCTGCCCCTTTTTCTCTAACGTCCTAGTGGATGCTGGGAACTCCGTAAGGACCATGGGGAATAGCGGGCTCCGAAGGAGGCTGGGCACTCTAGAAAGATCTTAGACTACCTGGTGTGCACTGGCTCCTCCCACTATGACCCTCCTCCAAGCCTCAGTTAGATTTCGTGCCCGGCCGAGGTTGGATGCACACTAGGGGCTCTCCTGAGCTCTTAGAAAGTTATAGTCTTAGAATTTGTTCTTTTCAGTGAGACCTGCTGGCAACAGGCTCACTGCAGCGAGGGACTAAGGGGAGAAGAAGCGAACTCGCCTGCTTGCAGCCGGATTGGGCTTCTTAGGCTACTGGACACCATTAGCTCCAGAGGGATCGACCGCAGGCCCAGCCTTGATGTTCGGTCCCGGAGCCGCGCCGCCGTCCCCCTTACAGAGCCAGAAGCAAGAATATGGTCCGGAAAATCGGCGGCATGAAGACTCAGTCTTCACCAAGGTAGCGCACAGCACTGCAGCTGTGCGCCATTGCTCCTCATACACACTTCACACTCCGGTCACTGAGGGTGCAGAGCGCTGGGGGGGGGCGCTCTGAGGCAGCAATAAAAACACCTTGGCTGGCAAAAATACCTCAATATATAGCCCCAGGGGCTATATATGAGGTAAATACCCCTGCCAGAAGTCCATAAAAAACGGGAGAATAGGCCGCGAAAAAGGGGCGGAGCCTATCTCCTCAGCACACTGGCGCCATTTTCCCTCACAGCTCCGTTGGAGGGAAGCTCCCTGGCTCTCCCCTGCAGTCTACAAGGGTTAAAAAAAGAGAGAGGGGGCACTAAATTTAGGCGCAGTATACATTATATATATATATAGATATAAAGCTATAGGGGACATAACTCAGTTAGTCCCTGCAGTATATAGCGCTCTGGTGTGTGCTGGCATACTCTCACTCTGTCCCCCCAAAGGGCTTTTGTGGGTCCTGTCCTCGTTTAGAGCATTCCCTGTGTGTCTGCGGTGTGTCGGTACGGCTGTGTCGACATGTTGAATGAGGAGGCTTATATGGTGACGGAACAGAGGCCGATATATGTGATGGCGCCCCCTGTGGGGCCGACACCAGAGTGGATAGAGAGGTAAAAGGTATTAACCGACAGTGTCAACTCCTTACATAAAAGGGTGGATGACGTAACAGCTGTGGGACAGCCGGCTTCGCAGCCCGCGCCTGCCCAGGCGTCTCAAAGGCCATCAGGGGCTCAAAAACGCCCGCTCTCTCAGATGGCAGACACAGATGTCGACACGGAGTCTGACTCCAGTGTCGACAAGGTGGAGACATATACACAATCCAATCCGTGACTTGATCCCGGCAATAAAAAATGTGTTATACATTTCTGACTTTAACCTCTATAAATGGGTTTTAGGTTTGGGGAGAAAAAACAGGCAGTGTTTTGTTCCCCCATCAGATGAATAAATGAAGTGTGTGAAAACCGTGGGTTCCCCCGTTAAGAAACTGGTAATTTATAAAAAGTTACTGATGGCGTACCCTTTCCCGCCAGGAGGATAAGTTACGCTGGGAGATATCCCCTAGGGTGGATAAGGCGCTCACACGTTTGTCAAAAAAGGTGGCACTGCCGTCTTAGGATACGGCCACTTTAATAGGTACCTGTTGATAAAAAACAGGAGGCTATCCTGAAGTCTGTATTTACACACTCAGGTACTAGACTGAGACCTGCAGATAGTGCTGCTGCAGCGTGGTTGGTGACCCTGTCAAACAGGGATAATAGTTGGCAAACATAAAAACATATTAAAGACGTTGTCTTATATATGGGGGATGCACAGAGGGATATTTTGCCGGCTGGCATCCAAAATAAATGTAATGTCCATTCTGTCAGGAGGGTATTAGAGACCTGTCACTGGACAGGTGATGCTGACTTAAAAAGCGCATAGAGAGCCTTATAAGGGTGAGGAATTATTTGGGGATGGTCTCTGGGACCTCGTATCCACAGCAACTGCTGGGAAGAAATAATTTTACCTCAGGTTTCCTCACAGAAAAAGGTACAGTCCTTTCGGCTTCAGAAAAGCAAGCGGGTCAAATGGCGCTTCCTTTCTGTACAGAGACAAGGGTAGAGGGAAAAAGCTGCACCAGTCAGCCTGTTCCCAGAATCAAGATTCTTCCCCCGCCTCCTGTGAGTACACACCATGACGCGGGTGCTCCACAGGTGTAGCCAGGTACGGTGGGGGGCCGCCTCAAAAATTTCAGCAATTAGTGGGCTCGCTCACAGGTGGATCCCTGTTTCTTCCAAGTAGTATTTCAGGGGTACAAGCTGGAATTAGAGATGTCTCCCCCCAGCCGTTTCCTAAAATATGCCTTGCTGACAACTCCCTCAGGCAGGGAGGCTGTGCTAGAGGCAATTAATAAGCGGTATTCCCAGCAGGTAATACTCAAGGTGCCCCTACTTCAACAAGGACGGGGTTACTATTCCACACGGGTTGGGGTACCGAAACCGCATGGTTCGGTGTGACCCATTTTATATTAAAATCCTTGAACATAAAAAAATTCAAGTTCAAGATGGAATCGCTCAGGGCGGTTATTGCAAGCCTGGACGAGGGGGATTACATGGTATCCCGGGACATCAAGGATGCTTACCTGCATGTCCCCATTTACCATCCTCGCCAGGAGTACCTCAGATTTGTGGTACAGGATTACCATTACCAAGTCCAGACACTGCCGTTTGGACTGTACATGGCACTGAGGGTGTTTTATCAAGGTAATGGCCGAAATGATGATACTCCTTAAAAAAAAAAGGGAGTTGTAATTATCCCGTACTTGGACAATCTCGTTATAAGGGCGAGGTCCAAGGAGCAGTTGGTAGTCGGGGTAGCACTATTTTGGAAAGTGCTACAACAGCATAGGTGGATTCTAAACAGTCCAAAGTCACAGCTGGTTCCTATGACACGTCTACTGTTCCTGGGGATGGTTCTGGACATAAACCAGAAATAGTGTTTCTCCCGGAGGAGAAAGCCAAGGAGTTGTCATCTCTAGTCAGAGACCTCCTGAAACCAAAATAGGTAGCGGTGCATCATTGCACGCGAGTCCTGGGAAAAATGGTAGCTTCTTACGAAGCAATCCCATTAGGCAGGTTCCATACAAGAACTTTTCAGAGGGACCTGTTGGACAAGTGGTCCGGATCGCATCTTCCGATGCATAGGCTGATAACCCTGTCTTCAAGGACCAGGGTATCTCTACTGTGGTGGCTGCAGAGTGCCCATCTTCAAGAGGGCCGCAGGTTCGGCATACAGGACTAGGTCCTAGTGACCATGGATTCCAGCCTTTGAGGCTGGGGGGCAGTCACATAGGGAAGAAACTTCCAGGGACTTTGGTCAAGTCAGGTTATTTCCCTACACATAAATATTCTGGATCTGAGGGCCATTTACAATGCCCTGAGGCCAGCAAGGCCTCTGCTTCAAAACCAGCCGGTACTGATCCAATCAGACAACATCACGGCAGTCGCCCATGTAATCAACAGGGCGGCACAAAAAGCAGGATGGCGATGGCAGAAGCCACAAGGATTCTCCGATAGGCGGAAAATCATGTGTTAGCACTGTCAGCAGTGTTCATTCCCGGAGTGGACAACTGGGAAGCAGATCTTCTCAACAGACACGACCTCCACCCGGGAGAATGGGGACTTCCTCCAGAAGTCTTCCAATAGGATTGTACACCATTGGGAAAGGCCACAGGTGGACATGATGGCGTCCCGCCTTAACAAAAAGCTATAAAAGATATTGCTCCAGGTCAAGGGACCCTCAGGCGATAGCTATGGACGCTCTGGTAACACCGTGGGTGTACCAGTCGGTTTAGGTGTTCTCCCCTCTGCCTCTCATACCAAAGGTACTGAGAATAATAAGAAGGCGAGGAGTAAGAACAATACTCGTGGATGGCCAAGGAGAGCTTGGTACCCAGAACTTCAAGAATTTATATCAGAGGACCCATGGCCTCTGCCACTCAGTCAGGACCTGCGGCAGCATGGGCCCTGTCTGTTCCAAGACTTACCGCGGCTGCGTTTGACGGCATGGCGGTTGAACGCCGGATCCTGAAGGAAAAGGGCATTCCGGAGGAAGTAATTCCTACGCTTACTAAAGCCAGGAAAGAGGTTACAGCAACTCATTATCACCGCATATGGCGAAAATATGTTGCATGGTGTGAGGCCGAAAGGGCCCCAACAGAGGAATTTCAACTAGGTCGATTTCTGCATTTCCTGCAAGCAGGAGTGACTATGGGCCTTAAATTGGGTTCCATTAAGGTACAGATCTCGGCTCTGTCGATTTTCTTTCAAAAAAGAACTCGCTTCAGTACCTGAAGTTCAGACATTTATAAAAGGAGTGCTGCATAGTCAGCCCCCGTTTGTGCCTCCTGTGGCACCTTGGGATCTCAACGTGGTGTTGAGTTTTCTTAAAATCACATTGGTTTGAACCACTAAAAACCGTGGATCTGAAATATCTCACATGGAAGGTGGTTATGTTATTGGCCTTGGCTTCTGCCAGGCGAGTATCAGAATTGGCGGCTTTGTCTTGTAAAAGCCCTTATTTGATTTTCCATATGGATAGGGCAGAATTGAGGACTCGTCCCCAGTTTCTCCCTAAGGTGGTGTCAGCGTTTCACCTGAACCAGCCTATTTGGTGCCTGCGGCTACTAAGGATTTGGAGGACTCCAAGTTGCTAGACGTTGTCAGGGCCCTGAAAATATATGTTTCCAGGACGGCTGGAGTCAGAAAATCTGACTCGCTGTTTATCCTATATGCACCCAACAAGCTGGGTGCTCCTGCTTCTAAGCAGACTATTGCTCGTTGGATTTGTAGTACAATTCAGCTTGCACATACTGTGGCAGGCCTGCCACAGCCAAAATCTGTCAATGCCCATTCCACAAGGAAGGTGGGCTCATCTTGGGCGGCTGCCCGAGGGGTCTCGGCTTTACAACTTTGCCGAGCAGCTACTTGGTTTGCAAAATTCTACAAATTTGATACCCTGGCTGAGGAGGACCTGGAGTTCTCTCATTCGGTGCTGCAGAGTCATCCGCACTCTCCCGCCCGTTTGGGAGCTTTGGTATAATCCCCATGGTCCTTACGGAGTTCCCAGCATCCACTAGGACGTTAGAGAAAATAAGAATTTACTCACCGGTAATTCTATTTCTCGTAGTCCGTAGTGGATGCTGGGCGCCCATCCCAAGTGCGGTTTATCTACATTACTTGTACATAGTTATTGTTAACTAAATCGGGTTATTGTTGAGCCATCTGTTGAGAGGCTCTATTGTTTCATACTGTTAACTGTGTTTCATATCACGAGTTGTACGGTGTGATTGGTGTGGCTGGTATGAGTCTTACCCGGGATTCAAAATCCTTCCTTATTGTGTACGCTCGTCCGGGCACAGTACCTAACTGAGGCTTGGAGGAGGGTCATAGTGGGAGGAGCCAGTGCACACCAGGTAGTCTAAGATCTTTCTAGAGTGCCCAGCCTCCTTCGGAGCCCGCTATTCCCCATGGTCCTTACGGAGTTCCCAGCATCCACTACGGACTACGAGAAATAGAATTACCGGTGAGTAAATTCTTATTTTTTTTATCCTTTAGGTAATCTCAACCCTTTTTGAACCTTAATTCTTTGTAAGGATATTCATATGCCTATCCTAAGCATGTTTAAATTGCTCTACAGTCTTAGCCTCTACCACCTCTGATGAGAGGCTATTCCACTTATCCACTACCCTTTCTGTGAAGTAATTTTTCCTTAAATTTCCCCTGAACCTGCCTCCCTCCAGTTTCAGTGTATGTCCTCGATTTCTAATACTTCTCTTCCTTTGAAGAATGTTTCCCTCCTGAACTTTGTGAAAACCTTTGGTATATTTGAAAGTTTCTATCATGTCCCCCCCCCCCCTCTCCCCCCCCCCCCTCTCCCCCCCCCTTTCCCTTCTCTCCTCCATACTATTCATGTTAAGATCATTTAGCCTTTCCGGGTAAGTTTTGTGATGTAGGCCATGCACCATTTTAGTGGGTGTAGTACGGGTGACCGGTGGTCTCCTGACCGACGCCTGGATCCCGGCAGCATACCGACGCCGGGATCCCGGCGGGGAGGGGCGAGTGCAGCAAGCCCCTTGCGGGCTCGGTGGCGACCTGCGGTCGCCACGGGTTCTATTCCCACTCTATGGGTGTCGTGGACACCCACCAGTGGAAATAGTCCCTGTTGGTCGGTATGCCGACCATCGGGATAGTGAGCCGTCGGGCTCACGGAGGAGGTCATGTGACTGTCGGTCAGTTGACCGGCGGTCACATGACTAACACCCATTTTAGTTGCCCTTCTTTGTACACTCTCTAATGTATTTATATCCTTCTGGAGATAGGGTCTCCAGAACTGGGCACAGTATTACAGATGAGGCCGCACCAATGACCTATACAGTGGCATTATTACTTCTCTTTTCCTGCTACTGATTCCTCTTCCTATGCAACCAAGCATCTGACTTGCCTTTCTCATTGCTTTGTTGCATTGCTTTCCTGCCTTTAAGTCACTTGAAATAGTGACTCCTAAATCCCTTTCCCCCTCAGTAATTTCCATTATAGTACCCTTGATACTATATTTCTCTAACGTCCTAGTGGATGCTGGGGACTCCGTAAGGACCATGGGGAATAGACGGGCTCCGCAGGAGACAGGGCACTTTAAGAAAGAATTAGGAATACTGGTGTGCACTGGCTCCTCCTTCTATGTCCCTCCTCCAGACCTCAATTTGAATCTGTGCCCGGACGAGCTGGGTGCACTTTAGTGAGCTCTCCTGAGCTTGCTGAATAGAAAGTATTTTGTTAGGTTTTTTTATTTTCAGAGAGATCTGCTGGCAACAGACTCTCTGCTACGTGGGACTGAGGGGAGAGAAGCAGACCTACTCACTGTGGATAAGTCATGCTTCTTAGGCTACTGGACACCATTAGCTCCAGAGGGATCGAACACAGGAACGCACCCTTGGTCGTCCGATCCCAGAGCTGCGCCGTCGTCCCCCTCGCAAAGCCAGAAGCCGACGTGAGAAGCAAGAAGACTTCGAAAGCGGTGGCAGAAGACTCCAGTCTTCATATGAGGTAGCGCACAGCACTGCAGCTGTGCGCCATTGCTCCCACATTACACCTGCGCACTCCGGTCACTGTAGGGTGCAGGGCGTGGGGGGGGCGCCCTGGGCAGCAATTAAGTACCTCTTGGCATAGAAGAGCATATATACAGTTGGGCACTGTATATATGCATGAGCCCCCGCCATTATTTTACACAAATCGCGGGACAGAAGCCCGCCGCTGAGGGGGCGGGGCTTCTTCCTCAGCACTCACCAGCGCCATTTTCTCTCCACAGCTCCGCTGAGAGGAAGCTCCCCAGGCTCTCCCCTGCAGAATCACGGTAGAAAGAGGGTAAAAAGAGAGGGGGGGGGGGGGGGCACATAAATTTAGCGCAAAATCGGTGTATACAGCAGCTACTGGGTAAACACTAAGTTACTGTGTAATTCCTGGGTCATATAGCGCGCGCGTGTGTGCTGGCATACTCTCTCTCTGTCTCTCCAAAGGGCCTTGTGGGGGTTCTGTCCTCAAATAGAGCATCCCCTGTGTGTGTGGTGTGTTGGTACGCTTGTGTCGACATGTTTGACGAGGAAGGCTATGTGGAAGCAGAGCAGGTGCAGATGAATGTGGTATCGCCGCCGACACCCGATTGGATGGATATGTGGAAGGTTTTAAATGATGATGTTAATTCCTTGCATAAAAGGTTGGATAAAGCTGAAGCCTTGGGACAGTCAGGGTCTCAACCCATGCCTGACCCTACAACGCAGAGGCCGTCAGGGTCTCAGAAGCGTCCACTATCCCAAATAGTTGACACAGATATCGACACGGATTCTGACTCCAGTGTCGATGGCGATGATGCAAAGTTGCAGCCTAAAATGGCTAAAGCCATCCGCTACATGATTATAGCAATGAAGGATGTATTACACATCTCAGAGGAAAACCCAGTCCCTGACAAGAGGGTTTATATGTTTGGGGAAAAAAGGCATGAGGTGACTTTTCCCCCTTCACATGAATTAAATGAGTTATGTGAAAAAGCTTGGGAATCTCCAGATAGGAAAGTGCAGATTTCCAAACGGTTGCTTATGGCGTATCCTTTCCCGCCAACGGACAGGTTACGCTGGGAATCCTCCCCTAGGGTAGACAAAGCTTTGACATGCTTATCTAAGAAGGTAGCCCTGCCGTCACAGGATACGGCCACCCTAAAGGATCCTGCGGATAGAAAGCAGGAAGGGATCCTGAAGTTCATTTATACACATTCAGGTACTCTGCTAAGGCCGGCAATTGCGTCGGCCTGGATGTGTAGTGCTGTCGCAGCATGGACAGATACTTTATCTGAGGAACTTGATACCTTGGACAAGGATACTATATTACTGACCTTGGGGCATATAAAAGACGCTGTCCTGTATATGAGAGATGCCCAGAGAGATATTACCCTACTGGGCTCTAGAATAAATGCAATGTCGATTTCGGCCAGAAGGGTCCTGTGGACTCGGCAATGGACAGGTGATGCCGACTCAAAACGGCACATGGAGGTTTTACCTTATAAGGGTGAGGAATTGTTTGGGGACGTTCTCTCGGACCTAGTTTCCACAGCTACGGCTGGGAAGTCAAATTTTTTGCCATATATTCCCTCACAACCTAAGAAAGCACCGTATTACCAAATGCAGTCCTTTCGATCACAAAGAGGCAAGAAAGTCCGAGGTGCGTCCTTTCTTGCCAGAGGCAGGGGTAGAGGAAAGAAGCTGCACAATACAGCTAGTTCCCAGGAACAGAAGTCCTCCCCGGCTTCCACTAAATCCACTGCATGACGCTGGGGCTCCACAGGTGGAGCCAGGATCGGTGGGGGCGCGTCTTCGACATTTCAGCCACCAATGGGTTCGCTCACAGGTGGATCCCTGGGCTATACAGATTGTATCTCAGGGATACAAGCTGGAATTCGAAGTGAGGCCCCCTCACCGTTACCTCAAATCGGCCCTGCCAGCTTCCCCCTTGGAGAGGGAAATAGTGTTAGCGGCAATTCCCAAATTATATCTCCAGCAGGTGGTGGTGAAGGTTCCCCTCCTTCAACAGGGAAGGGGTTACTATTCCACAATGTTTGTGGTACCGAAACCGGACGGTTCGGTCCGACCCATTTTGAATTTAAAATCCCTGAACATTTACCTGAAAAGGTTCAAGTTCAAGATGGAATCGCTCAGAGTGGTCATTGCAAGCCTGGAAGAGGGGGATTTTATGGTGTCTCTGGACATAAAGGATGCTTACCTGCATGTCCCCATTTATCCACCTCATCAGGAGTACCTCAGATTCGTGGTACAGGATTGTCATTACCAATTTCAGACGTTGCCGTTTGGTCTCTCCACGGCACCGAGAATATTTACCAAGGTAATGGCGGAAATTATGGTGCTCCTGAGAAAGCAAGGAGTCACAATTATCCCATACATGGACGATCTCCTCATAAAGGCGAGGTCCAGAGAGCAGTTACTGATCAGCGTAGCACGCTCTCGGGAAGTGTTACAACAGCACGGCTGGATTCTGAATATTCCAAAGTCGCATCTGATTCCAACGACGCGTCTGCCCTTCCTGGGCATGATTCTGGACACAGAACAGAAGAAGGTTTTTCTCCCGACTGAGAAGGCTCAGGAACTCATGACACTGGTCAGAGACCTCTTAAAGCCAAAACGGGTGTTGGGGCATCACTGCACGCGAGTCCTGGGGAAGATGGTGGCATCATACGAGGCCATTCCCTTCGGCAGGTTCCATGCGAGGACCTTTCAATGGGATCTGTTGGACAAGTGGTCCGGATCACATCTACAGATGCATCGGCTGATCACCCTATCCCCCAGGGCCAGGGTGTCTCTTCTGTGGTGGCTGCAGAGTGCTCACCTTCTCGAGGGTCGCAGATTCGGCATTCAGGACTGGGTCCTGGTGACCATGGATGCAAGCCTCCGAGGGTGGGGGGCAGTCACACTGGGAAGAAATTTCCAGGGTCTATGGTCAAGTCAGGAGACTTGCCTTCACATCAATATCCTGGAACTAAAGGCCATATACAACGCTCTAAGTCAAGCGGAGACCCTGCTTCGCGACCAATCGGTGCTGATTCAATCAGACAACATCACCGCAGTGGCTCATGTAAACCGCCAAGGCGGCATAAGGAGCAGGGTGGCGATGGCAGAAGCCACCAGAATTCTGAGCTGGGCAGAGAATCACGTGAGAGCACTGTCAGCAGTGTTCATTCCGGGAGTGGACAACTGGGAAGCAGACTTCCTCAGCAGGCACGACCTTCACCCGGGAGAGTGGGGACTTCATAAAGAAGTCTTTGCGCAGATTGGTGGGAGCTGCCACAGGTGGACATGATGGCATCCCGCCTCAACAAAAAACTACAGAGGTATTGCACCAGGTCAAGAGACCCTCAGGCGATAGCTGTAGACGCACTAGTGACACCGTGGGTGTTCCAGTCGGTTTGTTTTTCCTCCTCTTCCTCTCATACCCAAGGTACTGAGAATCATAAGAAAAAGAGGAGTGAGAACAATACTAATTGTTCCGGATTGGCCAAGAAGGACTTGGTATCCAGAGCTGCAAGAAATGCTCACAAAGGACCCATGGCCTCTGCCTCTAAGGCAGGATCTGTTGCAGCAGGGGCCCTGTCTGTTCCAAGACTTACCGCGGCTGCGTTCGACGGCATGGCGGTTGAACGCCGGATCCTAGCAGAAAAAGGGATTCCGGATGAAGTTATTCCTACGCTAATAAAGGCTAGGAAAGACGTGACGGCTAAACATTATCATCGTATATGGCGAAAATATGTTGCTTGGTGTGAGGCCAGGAAGGCCCCTACAGAGGAATTCCAGCTGGGCCGTTTCCTTCACTTTCTACAGTCGGGAGTGACTTTGGGCCTAAAATTGGGGTCCATTAAGGTCCAGATTTCGGCCCTATCCATTTTCTTTCAAAAAACTGGCTTCTCTGCCTGAAGTTCAGACGTTTGTAAAGGGAGTGCTGCATATTCAGCCCCCGTTTGTGCCTCCAGTGGCACCTTGGGATCTTAACGTGGTGTTGAGTTTCCTGAAATCACACTGGTTTGAGCCACTTAAAACCGTGGAGTTAAAATATCTCACGTGGAAGGTGGTCATGCTATTAGCCTTGGCTTCGGCGAGGCGTGTGTCAGAATTGGCGGCTTTGTCACATAAAAGCCCCTATCTGGTTTTCCATATGGACTGGGCAGAATTACGGACTCGTCTGCAATTTCTGCCAAAAGTGGTGTCATCTTTTCATATGAACCAACCTATTGTGGTGCCTGTGGCTACTTGTGACTTGGAGGATTCCGAGTTACTGGACGTAGTCAGGGCTTTGAAGGTTTATGTAGCCAGAACGGCTAGAGTCAGGAAACCTGACTCGCTGTTTATCCTGTATGCATCCAACAAGCTGGGTGCTCCTGCTTCAAAGCAAACTATTGCTCGCTGGATCTGTAACACGATTCAGCAAGCTCATTCTGCGGCTGGCTTGCCACCTCCAAAATCAGTAAAAGCCCACTCCACAAGGAAGGTGGGCTCTTGGGCGGCTGCCCGAGGGGTCTCGGCATTACAGCTTTGCCGAGCGGCTACTTGGTCGGGTTCAAACACCTTTGCAAAGTTCTACAAGTTTGATACCCTGGCTGAGGAGGACCTTGAGTTTGCTCAATCTGTGCTGCAGAGTCATCTGCACTCTCCCGCCTGTTTGGGTGCTTTGGTATAATCCCCATGGTCCTTACGGAGTCCCCAGCATCCACTAGGACGTTAGAGAAAATAAGATTTTACTTACCGGTAAATCTATTTCTCGTAGTCCGTAGTGGATGCTGGGGACTCCGTAAGGACCATGGGGAATAGACGGGCTCCGCAGGAGACAGGGCACTTTAAGAAAGAATTAGGAATACTGATGTGCACTGGCTCCTCCCTCTATGTCCCTCCTCCAGACCTCAGTTAAGGAAACTGTGCCCGGAAGAGCTGACAGTACAAGGAAAGGATTTTGGAATCCAGGGTAAGACTCATACCAGCCACACCAATCACACCGTATAACTCGTGATAACCTTACCCAGTTAACAGTATGAACAACAGAGCATCAGATAAACCTGATGCAACCATAAAATAACCCTTATTTTAGCCTTTGGGTTTTTCAGACCCAAGTGCATGATTTTGCATTTTTTAGCATTAAACTGTAGTTGCTATGTTCTTGACCATTTTTCAAGTCTAGCTAGGTCATCAGTCATTTGTTTTACCCCTCCTGGTGTGTCTACCCTGTTGCATATCTTTGTATCATCTGCAAAAAGGCATACTTTCCCTTCAATACCATTTGCAATGTCACCAACAAAGATATTAAAGAGAACTGGTCCGAGTACAGATCCCTGGGGTACTCCACTGGTAACATTTCCCTCCATAGATTGCACTCCATTTACTACAACTGTCTGTTTCCTATCCTGCAACCAGGTTCTTATCCATTTAACCATTTTATAATCCACCCCCACACTTTCAAGTTTATTTATCAGTCTGCGATGTGGGACAGTGTCAAATGCCTTACTAAAGTCTAGATATGCTACATCTACAGCTCCCCCTTGATCTATTATTTTCATCAGTCAAAAAAGTCAATAAGATTTGTTTGGCATGACCTCCCACCAGTAAATCCATGCTGTTTTGGATCCTGTAAGTTGTTTGGTTTAAGATATTCCACAACTTTCTTTTAGTAGTTTTTCCAGTGTAGTCTGTCATCTTCTGGGTAAAGTGCCCAGAGCTATTCAATTAGACATTCTCAATAAACCTATGAGCAGCCCAGAGGCAGCAGTCACCACTTATTTCTGTTTAGACCCTGGGTTCAAGCGAAGTGAGCATTCACTGCTGCTCACTGTGTCTAATTCAATAGCTTCAGACATGTTTCCCAAGGGAAGACACTGCGCAATACAAGTGAGTCTGCTCCTATGTGATTTCAATGTATTAAAGTGACCCCTGCAGACTACTGTTCTTGAGTGATCATAGAAACTTTGTAGAGTCCCGGAACAATGTTTCTCTAACGTCCTAGTGGATGCTGGGGACTCCGTAAGGACCATGGGGAATAGACGGGCTCCGCAGGAGACATGGGCACTTTAAGAAAGAATTTGGATTCTGGTGTGCTCTGGCTCCTCCCTCTGTCCCTCCTCCAGACCTCAGTTTGAATCTGTGCCCGGACGAGCTGGGTGCTATTTAGTGAGCTCTCCTGAGCTTGCTATAAGAAAGTATTTTGTTAGGTTTTTTATTTTCAGGGAGATCTGCTGGCAACAGGCTCCCTGCATCCTGGGACTGAGGGGAGAGAAGCAGCCCTACTCTCTGAAGATAGGTCCTGCTTCTTAGGCTACTGGACACCATTAGCTCCAGAGGGATCGTACACAGGATCTCACCCTTTGTCGTCCGATCCCGGAGCCGCGCTGCCATCCCCCTCGCAGAGCCGGAAGACAGAAGCCGGGTGATAGAAGCAAGAAGACTTCGAAATCGGCGGCAGAAGACTCCAGTCTTCACTGAGGTAGCGCACAGCACTGCAGCTGTGCGCCATTGCTCCCACACTACACCCACATACTCCGGTCACTGTAGGGTGCAGGGCGCAGAGGGGGCTCCCTGGGCAGCAATTAGGACCTCTTGGCAAAAGTTACACATACACAGTTGGGCACTGTATATATGTATGAGCCCCCGCCATAATAGTGTACAGAAACGCGGGACAGAAGCCCGCCGCTGAGGGGGCGGGGCTTCTTCCTCAGCACTCACCAGCGCCATTTTCTCTCCACAGCTCCACTGAGAGGAAGCTCCCCAGGCTCTCCCCTGCAGATTCACGGTAGGAGAGGGTAAAAAGAGAGGGGGGGCACATAAATTAGGCGCAAAAACAATATACAGCAGCTACTGGGTTAACACTAAGTTACTGTGTGATTCCTGGGACATATAGCGCTGGGGTGTGTGCTGGCATACTTTCTCTCTCTCTCTCTCTCTCTCTCTCTCTCTCTCTCTCTCTCTCTCTCTCTCCAAAGGGCCTTGTGGGGGAACTGTCTTCAAAAAAGAGCATCCCCTGTGTGTTTGTGGTGTCGGTACGCTTGTGTCGACAGGTTTGACGAGGAAGGCTATGTGGAAGCAGAGCAGGAGCAAATGAATGTGGGGTCTCCGCCGACGGCGCCGACCCCTGATTGGATGGATATGTGGAAGGTTTTAAATGATAAGGTTAATTCCTTGCATAAAAGGTTGGATAAAGCTGAAACCTTAGGTCAGTCAGGGTCTCAACCCATGCCTGATCCGATGTCGCAGAGGCCGTCAGGGTCTCGGAAGCGCCCACTATCCCAATTGTTGACACAGATACCGACATGAATTCTGACTCCAGTGTCGATTACGATGATGCAAAGTTACAGCCTAAATTGGCTAAAGCCATCCGTTATATGATTATAGCAATGAAGGATGTGTTGCACATCACAGAGGAAACCCCAGTCCCTGACAAGATGGTTCATATGTATGGGGAAAAAAGGCAGGAGGTGACCTTTCCCCCTTCACATGAGCTAAATGAGTTATGTGAAAAGGCTTGGGAATCTCCAGATAAAGTGCAGATTTCTAAGAGGATGCTTATGGCGTATCCCTTTCCGCCAACGGACAGGTTACGCTGGGAATCCTTCCCTAGGGTGGACAAAGCTCTAACACGCTTATCCAAGAGGGTAGCCCTGCCGTCACAGGATACGGCCACCCTAAAATATGCTGCGGATAGAAAGCAAGAGTGTACCCTGAAGTCCATTTATACACATTCAGGTACCTTACTAAGGCTGGCAATTGCGTCGGCCTGGGTGTGTAGTGCTGTAGCAGCATGGACGGATACCTTGTCTGAGGAACTTGATACCTTAGACAAGGATACTGTATTAATGACCCTGGGGCATATAAAAGACGCTGTCCTATATATGAGAGATGCTCAAAGAGACATTAGCCTACTGGGCTCTAGAATAAATGCAATGTCGATTTCTGCCAGAAGGGTCCTGTGGACTCGGCAATGGACAGGCGATGCCGACTCAAAAAGGCACATGGAGGTTTTGCCTTGCAAGGGTGAGGAATTGTTTGGGGAGGGTCTCTCGGAACTGGTCTCCACAGCTACTGCTGGAAAGTCAAATTTTTTGCCATATGTTCCCTCACAACCGAAGAAAGCACCGTATTACCAAATGCAGTCCTTTCGATCACAAAAAGGCAAGAAAGTCAGAGGTGCGTCATTTCTTGCCAGAGGCAGGGGCAGAGGAAGGAAGCTGCACAACACAGCTAGTTCCACTAAATCCACCGCATGACGCTGAGGCTCCACAGGCGGAGCTAGGCCCGGTGGGGGCGCGTCTCCGAAATTTCAGCCACAAGTGGGTTCACTCCCAGGTGGATCCCTGGGCAATAGAGATTGTGTCTCAGGGATACAAGCTGTAATTCGAAGAGATGCCCCCTCACCGATACTTCAAATCTGCCCTGCCAGCTTCCCCATTAGAGAGGAAATTAGTGTTAGCTGCAATTCACAAATTGTATCTTCAGCAGGTGGTGGTCAAGGATCCCCTCCTTCAACAAGGGAAGGGTTATTATTCGACCATGTTTGTGGTACCGAAACCGGACGGTTCGGTCAGACCCATATTAAATTTAAAATCCCTTAACATATACCAGAAAAGGTTCAAGTTCAAGATGGAATCGCTCAGAGCGGTCATTGCAAGCCTGGAAGAGGGGGATTTTATGGTGTCGCTGGACATAAAGGATGCATACCTTCATGTCCCCATTTATCCACCTCATCAGGCGTACCTCAGATTTGTGGTACAGGATTGTCATTACCAATTTCAGACGTTGCCGTTTGGTCTCTCCACGGCACCGAGAATTTTTACCAAGGTGATGGCAGAAATGATGGTACTCCTGCGGAAGCAAGGGGTCACAATTATCCCATACTTGTACGATCTCCTCATAAAAGCGAGGTCAAGAGAGCAGTTACTGATCAGCGTAGCACACTCTCTGGAAGTGTTAGGACAGCACGGCTGGATTCTGAATATTCCAAAGTCGCAGTTGATTCCTACGACTCGTCTGCCCTTCCTGGGCATGATTCTGGACACAGACGAGAAGAGGGTTTATCTCCCGATGGAGAAGGCTCAGGAGCTCGTGACACTGGTCAGAGACCTATTAAAACCAAAAAAGGTGTCAGTGCATCACTGCACACGAGTCCTGGGAGAGATGGTGGCATCATACAAGGCCATTCCCTTCGGCAGGTTCCATGCGAGGACCTTTCAATGGGATCTCCTGGACAAATGGTCCGGATCACATCTTCAGATGCATCGGTTAATCACCCTATCCCCCAGGGCCAGGGTGTCTCTCCTGTGGTGGCTGCAGAGTGCTCACCTTCTGTAGGGCCGCAGATTCGGCATTCAGGACTGGGTCCTGGTGACCACTGATGCAAGCCTCCGGGGGTGGGGCAGTCACGCAGGGAAGAAATTTCCAAGGCCTGTGGTCAAGTCAGGAGACTTGCCTTAACATCAACATCCTGGAACTAAGGGCCATATACAACGCCCTACGTCAAGCGGAGTCTCTACTTCGCGACCAACCGGTTCTGATTCAGTCAGACAACATAACCGCAGTGGCTCATGTAAACCGCCAAGGCGGCACAAGGAGCAGAGTGGCGATGGCGGAAGCCACCAGGATTCTTCGCTGGGCGGAGAATCACGTAAGTGCACTGTCAGCAGTGTTCATCCCGGGAGTGGACAACTGGGAAGCAGACTTCCTCAGCAGACACGACCGCCACCCGGGAGAGTGGGGACTTCATCAAGAAGTCTTCACACAGATTACAAGTCGGTGGGAACTACCACAGATAGACATGATGGCGTCACGCCTCAACAAAAAGCTACAGAGCTATTGCGCCAGGTCAAGGGACCCTCAGGCGGTAGCTGTAGACGCCCTGGTGACACCGTGGGTGTTCCAGTCGGTCTATGTATTTCCTCCTCTTCCTCTCATACCCAGGGTACTGAGGATAATAAGAAAAAGAGTAAGAACAATTCTCATTGTTCCACATTGGCCACGAAGGACTTGGTATCCAGATCTGCAAGAATTGCTCATAGAGGATCCGTGGCCTCTTCCTCTAAGACAGGACCTGTTGCAACAGGGACCCTGTCTCTTCCAAGACTTACCGCGGCTGCGTTTGGCGGCATGGCGGTTGAACGCCGGATCCTAGCAGAAAAGGGTATTCCGGAGGAGGTCATTCCTACGCTGATAAAGGCTAGGAAGGACGTACCAGCTAAACATTATCACCGGATATGGCGAAAATATGTTTCTTGGTGTGAGGCCATCACTGCTACTACAGAGGAGTTTCAGCTGGGCCGTTTCCTTCACTACCTTCAGTCAGGAGTGGATTTGGGCCTGAAGTTAGGCTCAATTAAGGTCCAGATTTCGGCCCTTTCCATTTTCTTTCAAAAGGAGTTGGCTTCTCTGCCAGAAGTTCAGATGTTTGTGAAAGGAGTGCTGCATATTCAGCCTCCCTTTGTGCCTCCAGTGGCACCTTGGGATCTTAACGTGGTGTTGAGTTTCCTGAAATCACACTGGTTTGAACCACTTAACAGTGGAGTTGAAATATCTCACGTGGAAGGTGGTCATGCTATTAGCCTTGGCTTCGGCTA
This sequence comes from Pseudophryne corroboree, assembly GCF_028390025.1. NCBI lineage: Eukaryota > Metazoa > Chordata > Amphibia > Anura > Myobatrachidae > Pseudophryne > Pseudophryne corroboree. The sequence continues at coordinate 497,753,739 of NC_086445.1, forward strand.
AGCGCATGTCAGAATTAGCGGCTTTGTCTCATAAATGCTGATAGAGCGGAATTGAGGACAGGGCCACAATTTCTGCCAAAAGTGGTCTCATCCTTTCATATGAACCAGCCTATTGTGGTGCCTGTGGCTACTCGTGACTTGGAGGATTCCGAGTTACTTGATGTGGTCAGGGCTTTAAAAGTTTATGTAGCCAGAATGGCTAGAGTCAGGAAAACGGAGTCACTGTTAATCCTGTATGCATCCAACAAGCTTGGTGCTCCTGCTTCAAAGCAGACTATTGCTCGCTGGATCTGTAACACGATTCAGCAGGCTCATTCTGTGGCTGGATTGCCGCAGCCAAAATCAGTGAAAGCCCATTCCACTAGGAAGGTGGGCTCTTCTTGGGCGGCTGCCCGAGGGGTCTCGGCATTACAGCTATGCCGAGCCGCTACATAGAGGGAGGAGCCAGAGCACACCAGAATCCAAATTCTTTCTTAAAGTGCCCATGTCTCCTGCGGAGCCCGTCTATTCCCCATGGTCCTTATGGAGTCCCCAGCATCCACTACGGACTACGAGAAATAGATTTACCGGTAAGTAAAATCTTATTTTTTATGCTTTTGACAAAAACAGAGCCCCAAATGCAGCTGCCTATTGAACTAAAGTAGTAATTTGTGATTAAATAATTTAATTTGGCTTTGGTGCCTACTAAGTGTGTTTAATAATGCAATTAAGAATTATAAAAATAAATAATGTATTTGTTGTAAATTCTGTATATATCAACTTTATCTCAATTGTTCTTTTAGATCCTGGTAATTACGGGAGTTATGGTGGCCAACATCAAGAAAGGTATTTTAATTTGCCAGCTATCACCAGCTTTAAGTCCTGTTTTCGACAATGTCAATCCCACTTTAAAAAAATAATTGGATTGATATTGTCCGAAACGGCCAAAACCTGTCTGATTCGGCCTCAAATTGAATACTGAAATGTCGGATCCTTTCTGTCGGAAAGGATCTGACATCAATTGAATAGATCTAATAGTGTAGTTCACAGGACCAGAATTTTCCTGTGGGTCTTTTCAGACTCACAGTTGAAAGTGGTTCTCTACCTAAAAATACAACTATTCTACAGTGAGCAGTACATGTTAACAATGGTACTAGTCCATTCCAGTTGCTGGCTGTTCAAATGACAGTGTTGCTCTGCTTTCTCCATGCATGTACCAGTGCAGCTCTCAATACAGCTCCAAGTCATTAGCAGGCAAAAGTGAATGCTGACACAATTTTGACTTTGCTTTTATAGGGAATTCACTTTGGTCATACAGCTATGATTATATAATTTTAGATTTGTTTTGAGCATCCCTGTAGTAACTTATATGTGCATTAATTTATTTCTTACACCCATAGGGGATACTTTGAACTAGTCAGTTCTTGTTGCGCAAAGATAAGACTTAAACTGTCCTTTGTGGTTACTGCTATTCGCAGGAAAGCTGTGTTCTATCCTAGAGCAATAGAAATACTGTAACTCCTTGATATAAATTCATAGCTAAGAAGGAAATAAACAATGAGGGGAATTCAGTTGGCTGTAGCTTCTGTAGCACCCTTTTGAGGTGATGAGAAGGAATCTGCTCAAATTCAGGCTTTCGGCTGGCCAAACGCAGCACGCACAGGTTGCATGGATTTAGCTGTTTTTATGCATAAACAATTGAATATCACCCCCCCCCCCCCAAGTCTTAACTTAACTATATTAAGATGTAATACTGGTTTCTCTAACGTCCTAAGTGGATGCTGGGGACTCCGTAAGGACCATGGGGAATAGTGGCTCCGCAGGAGACTGGGCACATCTAAAGAAAGCTTTAGGACTATCTGGTGTGCACTGGCTCCTCCCCCTATGACCCTACTCCAAGCCTTAGTTAGATCTCTGTGCCCGAACGAGAAGGGTGCACACTAGGGGCTCTCCTGAGCTTCTTAGTGAAAGTTTTAGTTTAGGTTTTTTATTTTCAGTGAGACCTGCTGGCAACAGGCTCACTGCATCGAGGGACTAAGGGGAGAAGAAGCGAACTCACCTGCGTGCAGAGTGGATTGGGCTTCTTAGGCTACTGGACATTAGCTCCAGAGGGACGATCACAGGCCCAGCCATGGATGGGTCCCAGAGCCGCGCCGCCGGCCCCCTTACAGAGCCAGAAGACAGAAGAGGTCCGGAAAATCGGCGGCAGAAGACATCCTGTCTTCACCAAGGTAGCGCACAGCACTGCAGCTGTGCGCCATTGCTCCTCAGCACACTTCACACTTCGGTCACTGAGGGTGCAGGGCGCTAGGGGGGGGCGCCCTGAGCAGCAATAAAAACACCTTGGCTGGCGAAAATACATCACATATAGCCCCCAGGGCTATATGGATGAATTTTAACCCCTGCCAGAATCCATAAAAAAGCAGGAGAAAAGTCCGCGAAAAAGGGGCGGAGCCTATCTCCTCAGCACACTGGCGCCATTTTCCCTCACAGCTCAGTTGGAGGGAAGCTCCCCTGGCTCTCCCCTGCAGTCACTACACTACAGAAAGGGTTAAAGAGAGGGGGGCACTAATTAGGCGCAGTATTAACAATACAGCAGCTATAAGGGGAAAAACACTTATATAAGGTTATCCCTGTATATATATAGCGCTTTGGTGTGTGCTGGCAAACTCTCCCTCTGTCTCCCCAAAGGGCTAGTGGGGTCCTGTCCTCTATCAGAGCATTCCCTGTGTGTGTGCTGTATGTCGGTACGTTTGTGTCGACATGTATGAGGAGAAAAATGATGTGGAGACGGAGCAGATTGCCTGTAATAGTGATGTCACCCCCTAGGGGGTCGACACCTGAGTGGATGAACTGTTGGAAGGAATTACGTGACAGTGTCAGCTCTGTATAAAAGACAGTGGTTGACATGAGACAGCCGGCTACTCAGCTTGTGCCTGTCCAGACGTCTCATAGGCCGTCAGGGGCTCTAAAGCGCCCGTTACCTCAGATGGCAGATATAGACGCCGACACGGATACTGACTCCAGTGTCGACGGTGAAGAGACAAATGTGACTTCCAGTAGGGCCACACGTTACATGATTGAGGCAATGAAAAATGTTTTACACATTTCTGATAATACGAGTACCACCAAAAAGGGGTATTATGTTTGGTGAGGAAAAACTACCTGTAGTTTTCCTGAATCTGAGAAATTAAATGAGGTGTGTGATGATGCGTGGTTTTCCCCCGATAACAACTGATAATTTCTAAAATGTTATTGGCATTATATCCTTTCCCGCCAGAGGTTAGGGTGCGTTGGGAAACACCCCCTAGGGTGGATAAAGCGCTCACACGCTTGTAAGGGCTCTACCCTCTCCTGAGATGGCCGCCCTTAAGGATCCTGCTGATAGAAAGCAGGAGGGTATCCTAAAATGTATTTACACACATACTGGTGTTATACTGCGACCAGCAATCGCCTCAGCCTGGATGTGCAGTGCTGGGTTGGCGTGGTCGGATTCCCTGACTGAAAATATTGATACCCTAGATAGGGACAGTATATTTTTGCCTATAGAGCATTTAAAAGATGCATTTCTATATATGCGTGATGCACAGCGGAATATTTGCCGACTGGCATCAAGTCTAAGTGCGTTGTCCATTTCTACCAGTAGAGGGTTATGGACACGTCAGTGGTCAGGTGATGCGTATTCCAAACGGCATTTGGAAGTATTGCCTTAATAAGGGGAGGAGTTATTTGGGGTCGGTCTTTCAGACCTGGTGGCCACGGCAACAGCTGGGAAATCCACGTTTGTACCCCAGGTCGCCTCTCAACATGAGAAGACGCCGTATTATCAGGCGCAGTCTTTTCGTGGACAAGCGGGCAAAATGTTCCTCATTTCTGCCCCGTGACAGAGGGAGAGAAAAAAGGCTGCAGAAATCAGCCAGTTCCCAGGAACAGAAACCCTCTCCCGCCTCTGCCAAGCCCTCAGTATGACGCTGGGGCTTTACAAGCAGAATCAGGCACGGTGGGGGGCCCGTCTCAATGAATTTCAGCGCGCAGTGGGCTCACTCGCAAGTAGACCCCTGGATCCTTCAGGTGATATCTCAGGGGTACAAATTAGAATTTGAGACGTCTCCCCCTCGCCGTTTTCCTAAAGTCGGCTTTACCGATGTCTCCTTCTGACAGGGAGACAGTTTTGGAAGCCATTCACAAGCTGTATTCCCAGCAGGTGATAATCAAGGTACCCCTCCTGCAACAGGGAACGGGGTATTATTCCACACTGTTGTGGTACCGAAGCCGGACGGCTCGGTGAGACCAATTCTAAATCTAAAATCTTTGAACACTTACATACAGAGGTTCAAATTCAAGATTGAGTCACTCAGAGCAGTGATTGCGAACCTGGAAGAAGGGGTCTACATGATGTCTCGGGACATCAAGGATGCTTACCTTCATGTCAAAATTTACCCTTCTCACCAAGGGTACCTCAGGTTTATGGTACAGAACTGTCACTATCAGTTCAGACGCTGCCGTATGGATGGTCCACGGCACCCCGGGTCTTTACCAAGGTAATGGCCGAAATGATGATATTCCTTCGAAGAAAGGGAATTTTAGTTATCCCTTACTTGGACGATTCCCTGATAAGGGTAAGATCCAGGGAACAGTTGGAGGTCGGTGTAGCACTATCTCAGGTAGTGTTGCGGCAGCACGATTGGATTCTCAATATTCCAAAATCGCAGCTGGTTCCGACGACTTGTCTTCTGTTCCTAGGGATGATCCTGGACACAGTCCAGAAAAAGGTGTTTCTCCCGGAGGGGAAAGACAGAAAGTTATCCGAGCTAGTCAGGAACCTCCTAAAACCGAGCCAAGTCTCAGTGCATCAATGCACAAGGGTTCTGGGTAAAATGGTGGCTTCCTACGAAGCAATCCCATTCGGCAGATTCCACGCAAGAACTTTCCAGTGGGACCTGCTGGACAAATGGTCCGGGTCGCATCTTCAGATGCATCAGCGGATAACCCTGTCACCAAGGACAAGGGTGTCCCTCCTGTGGTGGTTGCAGAGTGCTCATCTTCTAGAGGGCCGCAGATTCGGCATTCAGGACTGGGTCCTGGTGACCACGGATGCCAGCCTGCGAGGCTGGGGAGCAGTCACACAGGGAAGGAATATCCAGGGCTTATGGTCAAGCCTGGAGACAACACTTCACATAAATATCCTGAAGCTAAGGGCCATTTACAATGCTCTAAGCTTAGCAAGACCTCTGCTTCAAGGTCAGCCGGTGTTGATCCAGTCGGACAACATCACGGCAGTCACCCACGTAAACAGACAGGGTGGCACAAGAAGCAGGTGGGCAATGGCAGAAGCTGCAAGGATTCTTCGCTGGGCGGAAAATCATGTGATAGCACTGTCAGCAGTATTCATTCCGGGAGTGGACCACTGGGAAGCAGACTTCCTCAGCACGACCTCCACCCGGGAGAGTGGGGACTTCACCCAGAAGTCTTCCACATGATTATAAACCGTTGGGAAAAACTCGACAGGTATTGCGCCAGGTCAAGGGACCCTCAGGCAATAGCTGTAGACGCTCTGGTAACACCGTGGGTGTACCAGTCAGTGTATGTGTTCCCTCCTCTGCCTCTCATACCCAAGGTACTGAGATTGATAAGATGGAGAGGAGTAAGCACTATATTCGTGGCTCTGGATTGGCCAAGAAGGACTTGGTAACCGGAACTTCAAGAGATGCTCACGGAGGATCCTTGGCCTCTACCTCTAAGAAGGGACCTGCTCCAACAAGGACCCTGTCTGTTCCAAGACTTACCGCGGCTGCGTTTGACGGCATGGCGGTTGAACGCCGGATCCTGAAGGAAAAAAGGCATTCCGGATGAAGTCATCCCTATCCTGATCAAAGCCAGGAAGGATGTAACCGCAAAACATTATCACCGCATTTGGCGAAAATATGTTGCTTGGTGCGAGGCCAGTAAGGCCCGACGGAGGAAATTCAACTGGGTCGATTCCTACATTTCCTGCAAACAGGAGTGTCTATGGGCCTGAAATTGGGGTCCATTAAGGTTCAAATTTCGGCCCTGTCAATTTTCTTCCAAAAAGAACTAGCTTCAGTCCCTGAAGTTCAGACGTTTGTAAAAGGGGTACTGCATATACAGCCTCCTTTTGTGCCTCCAGTGGCACTTTGGGATCTCAATGTAGTTTTTTGGGTTCCAAAAGTCACATTGGTTTGAACCACTTAAATCTGTGGAGTTAAAATATCTCACATGGAAAGTGGTCATGCTGTTGGCCCTGGCCTGGGCCAGGCGCGTGTCAGAATTGGCGGCTTTATCCTGTAAAAGCCCTTATCTGATTTTCCATTCGGACAGGGCGGAATTGAGGGCTCGTCCTCAGTTTCTCCCTAAGGTGGTTTCAGCGTTTCACCTGAACCAACCTATTGTGGTGCCTGCGGCTACTAGGGACTTGGAGGACTCCAAGTTGCTAAACGTTGTCAGGGCCCTGAAAATATGTTTCCAGGACGGCTGGAGTCAGAAAATCTGACTCGCTGATTATCCTGTATGCACCCAACAAGCTGGGTGCTCCTGCTTCTAAGCAGACTATTGCTCGTTGGATTTGTAGTACAATTCAGCTTGCACATTCTGTGGCAGGCCTGCCACAGCCAAAAATCTGTAAATGCCCACTCCACAAGGAAGATGGGCTCATCTTGGGCGGCTGCCCGAGGGGTCTCGGCTTTACAACTTTGCCGAGCAGCTACTTGGTCAGGAGCAAATACGTTTGTAAAATTCTACAAAATTGATACCCTGGCTGAGGAGGACCTGGAGTTCTCTCAATTGGTGCTGCAGAGTCATCCGCACTCTCCCGCCCGTTTGGGAGCTTTGGTATAATCCCCATGGTCCTTACGGAGTCCCCAGCATCCACTTAGGACGTTAGAGAAAATAAGAATTTACTTACCGATAATTCTATTTCTCGTAGTCCGTAGTGGATGCTGGGCGCCCATCCCAAGTGCGGATTGTCTGCAATACTGGTACATAGTTATTGTTACCAAAAAATCGGGTTATTGCTGTAGTGAGCCATCTTTTCTAGAGGCTCCTCTGTTATCATGCTGTTAACTGGGTTCAGATCACAAGTTGTACAGTGTGATTGGTGTGGCTGGTATGAGTCTTACCCGGGATTCAAAATCCTTCCTTATTGTGTACGCTCGTCCGGGCACAGTATCCTAACTGAGGCTTGGAGGAGGGTCATAGGGGGAGGAGCCAGTGCACACCAGATAGTCCTAAAGCTTTCTTTAGATGTGCCCAGTCTCCTGCGGAGCCGCTATTCCCCATGGTCCTTACGGAGTCCCCAGCATCCACTACGGACTACGAGAAATAGAATTATCGGTAAGTAAATTCTTATTTTATCACTTAAGCTAATACTGTATGTTTCAGATAAAAGCAACACATGAATGTTTCTCTGTATACAGTACTGTGCAAAAGTTTTAGACAGATGGAAAAAATGCTGTATACTAAGATTGCTTTCAAAAATAGAACTGTTAATAGTTTTTTCAATTAACAAAATGCAAAGTAAATGAACAAAGGAGAAATCTAAATCAAATCAATATTTGGTGTGATCACCACCCTTTACCTTCAAAACAGCATAACTGCATCAATTCTTCTAGGTACAGTTTTTGAAAGCACTAAGCAGGGAGAGTGTTCAAACACCTTGGAGAACGAACAGATCTTTTGTTGATGTGGGCTTGCTCAAATCCTTCTGTTTCTTTCCTCGCCATGCTTCAGGCAAGGTGCTTCGCTCGGCACAGGTTACCGTTCCCATCGTAGTCCACGTGGATTGTGAAGTATGGAAAAATCTAAAACATGAGAATTTTTTTTGAAAAACTCGGGTCGACCTTTTGACCATGTTGACCTAACAACCGTATCCCCTGGAAACACAAAAAACCAGAATCAGTCAGTGACAATATCCACTGGAATTGTCGCACTCAGTAATAGATACAGCCTGTAGCAGGTTTCGCGCACAGAGCATTGTCTGAACGTCAACCCTTTAGACCTTAAGAGGGATGACTCAAGAGCCACACTGTGACAGGCGAGCTAAGACTGGGTGTAGACGGGGACCCTGAGACAAGGTGTGGTTATAGAGGAAGTGAAAAGGGAACGTCTATGGATAGACTGTGGAGATCCGTTTGCCAATGGCGCCTTGGCCAGGCCGGAGCTATCGAGATCACAGTAGCCAAGGTAGCAGCTGGAGAAGAGAGAAAGAAGAATGGTACACACAGGATAACACTCGCACAAGGAATCTGGAACTGGTGACCAAGAAAAACAACCTATTGAAGCTAGGAGGGTCAGGGTGGGCACCCTGTGGATCCTATGGACCTTAAAGAAAGTTAACAAGTTTTACATTAACTTATTTTCTTCAGGCTCCATAGGGATGACATTAGTGATGTCACAAAGCAGTTGTTGAACCAGGAATGGGGACACTCACAAGCCAAGAGGAGCATGTTGCGTCCAAATGTAGCATCTTGAAGCAAACGTTTCAAATGCATAGAACGTGTGGACAGCAAACCACATGGCTGCATTGCATAGTTCAGCAGAGGTGCCATGACAGGCTGCCCACAAAAGGTCCCACAGAGTGAGTAGAATGAGCAGAGACTGTGTCCGGCACGGGGAGGTCAGCTTGCGTGTAAGCCTATGAGACAGTCATGAAAAGCCAAAGGGCCAAAGTGTTTTGAAGCTGGCCAGCCCCGCTTACGTAATCCATATAGGACAAAGAAGAAATCAGTCTTCCTGATGGAACTAGTATGGTACACAAATTCGAAGAGAACGGACCACATACATGGAGGCCTCTCCTACGGAGAAGTCTGGTGATTGGAAGACCGAAACTACTTCAGGAGGTATTCCTGTTTGGTCCGTAGGACTGCTGTCATGATGAAAGATCAAAATGGGGAGCAGCAGGACAGCGCTCCTAAGTCTTATATCCTTCTTGCCAAGCCAAAAGAAAAAGTCTTTGCGTTAACCATTTGAGGTCCGAGTCCAGTGGTTCAAATGGTGACTGATCTAATGTACAGAGAACTATAGAGACCAATGCCACGGAGCCACCAGAGGGACAAAGGGAGGTTGAATCCGCAATACCCCCTGTAGAAATGTACGCATATACAGCAAAAGAGCAATACATTTCTGGAAACTAAACAGATAGAGCCAAGACCAGTACGTTAAGAGAAGCAAGGTGGAGTCAGAGATCCAAACCTGCCTGGAGAAAGGCAAGGATACTGGAAACGGGTACGGGTCGTTGGGTCGACTCCACTTAGGCAAAAGTCATTAGGTCGACCACTGAAGGTTGACATGGGCATTAAGATATAGGATTTGGGTGGACTGCGCACAGAAATGTGCTAACGTTACGGGGAGTGCTGCTGGTGTTTAACAAGTTGGTCCTACTTGTTAGAATATTGGTGCAAAAGTGGAAATTTTTCACACTGCGCTCATCCCCGGTTTTGGATTTGCATGTGTCTACACTAGTGTAATAAATGGTGAAAATGCTTGTTTGAGTTTCAAAGTGATGTTTATTTATAAATAAAAAGCAGAAATGTATAGTCCTGAATTAATTGCACTCTATTTGGCTGTAATTAGCCTTCTTGCTAATTATGCATGAATACGCTTGAATCTAACATGGGCATTAGGTCGACAGGTGAAAAGGTCAACATGAGTTTTTGGGCTCTTTTTGGTGTTGTCGTAAAAGTGACGGTGAACCCCAATTAGTGTTTAAAAAAAAAATACAAATCTGACAATGCGGAGTCATTTCAGCATTATAAGGATTGTAACAAAATATGCAAAAATGAAATAAGAGCGGCTAAAGTAAAAACTGAAAAACTAGTAGCAAAGGAAAGCAAGGCAAATCCACCTGGTCCTGATGGAATTTGCCCAAGGGTTCTCATGGAGCTTCACTCTGAACTAGCAAGACTATTTTTGATTTTCAAAGACTCCGTTATATCAGGTATGGTTCCCACAGACTGGCATATAGCGGAAGTAGTGCCGATATTCAAAAAGGGAAGTAAAGCTGAATCGGGTAATTATAGACCAGTTAGTCTTACATCTATAGTGGGGAAAGTATTGGAAGGTATACTAAGGGATAGTATTCAGAAGTTCCTTGAAGCCAATAAGGTCATAAAAACCAACATGGATTTGTAAAGGACAGATCATGTCAAACCAACTTACTTGGCTTTTATGAAACAGTGCGAATCTTGATCAGGGTAAGGAGGTGGATGTAATCTTTTTAGACTTTGCCAAAGCTTTCGACACAGTACCACACATGCGACTTATCTATAAGCTACAAGAAATAGGGCTAGGGAGCACAATATGCACTTGGGTCAGAAATTGGTTAGATAATTGGAAGCAGCTCGTTGTGCTTAATGGATCACTTTCAAATTGGACTGAAGTGCTAAGTTGTGTGCCACAAGGGTCTGTACTTGGACCACTATTCAACATTTTCATTAACGACCTAACAGTAGGTCTACAGAGCATGGTGTCAACTTTTGCAGATGTTACCAAATTCTGTAAGGTTATAAATACGGAGGTGGATGCTGAGTATCAGAATGACTTAATTAAACTAGAAGCATGGGCAGCCAAATGGAGAATGAGCTTCAATACAGACAAGTGTAAGGTAATGCACTGTGGTAGCAAGAACAAAAATAACACCTACATACTAAATGGGGTAGTAATAAGGGATTCTGTACTGGAAAAGGACTTGGGTGTTCACATAGCAAACTAAGTAGCAGTACCCAAAGTAGGATTGCAGCAAAGAAGGCTAATAAGATATTAGCATGCATAAAACGGGGAATTGACGCAAGGGACGAGTATGTTGTACTCCCATTATATAAATCACTAGTGAGGCCACAACTTGAATACTGTGTACAATTTCGGGCACCATACTACAAAAAGGATATCCTGGAGCTAGAAAAGGTGCAGAGGCGGGCGACCATACTAATTAAGGGCATGTAGACGCTGGAATTCAAGGAAAGGCTAGGCATGTTTACACTGGAAAAGAGGAGACTAAGAGGGGACATGATCAACATTTACAAATATATAAAGGGGCATTACACAGCTTGCGCGGGACCTGTTTTTGGTAAGATCAGAACAGAGGACACGTGGACACTCAGGTTAGAAGAGAGGAGATTCCGCACAAAGCGAAGAAAGGTGTTGGTTTTTTTTTCTTCTCACAGTAAGGACAATACGTGTCTGGAATTCCCTGCCTGAGAGAGTAACAACGGCGGACTCTGTCAACACCTTTAAGAATGGGTTAGATAAATTCCTAATGGGTAAGGGTATCCAGGGTTATGGTGTGTAGACACGCACTATAGCTTTTAAAAAAGAGGAAGAAAACAAATAGCTGACATCTGCATCAGACAAAATTAGTCCAAAATTAATACTGCATAGGAGACCACAAATAGGTTGAACTCGATGGACAAATTGTCTTTTTTTTTTCAACCTTAGATACTATGTTACTTCCGCCACCACCTAAGCGCTCTTGTACTGGAATTTCCTTTCAGTCCATTTTTAGAGGACGTGGCAGTAACCAGTCGCTGCTCGTCGTCGAAACCCAAAGTCCGCAGAAAAGACCGTGGCATGACAGTCTCCCCTTCCACAGGGACCGAAGTATGGTGGGAGCGCGGCTTCGAAACTTTCAGGATACCTTGTTCAAGATATCGGACAATGCGTGGATTCACAATATCCTCTCCCAAGGGTACAAGTTAGATTTCAAAGTTTTGCTGCCAAAGAAATATTTTACAAGTCTTCCCCTTCTCCTGGACAAATGTTTGGCCCTTCAAAGTACAATACAGTCTTGGTAGAATCGGCTATGTTAATGCTGGTACCACTGCTTCAATGAAAGAAGTGTTACTATTCCAATCTTTTCATAGTACCAAAACCAGACGGTACTGTACGACCAATTCTGAATCTGGAATCGTTAAATCAGTTTCTGTATTTTTACCGGATCAAGATTTAGTTGCTCAACTCGGTGATCTCGAGCCTGGAACCTAAGGAATTTGATATCTCTGGACATCAAGGATGCATATCTCCACATTCCGATATGGGAACCACACCAAGCGTTTCTCAGGTTTGATTCAACAGGATCATTTTCAGTTCAGAGCCTAACCATTTGGTCTGTCCACAGCCCCCAGGGTGTTTACCAAGGTCATGTCGGTGGTTGCTCACCTCAGATCATTGGGAGTCACAATAATACCATACCTAGACGACCTCCTCCTCAAAGCTCCATCAGATCTCATTCTCCAGGAGCATGCTCTATTAACATACAATGGATTAGTGGAGCACGGATAATCATTTTTTGTGAATCCAACCTTCAGCTGTCAAAGCGTATCCAGTCTCTCGTGTGATCCCGGACACCAACGTCCAGAAAGTTGAGGGGGGGGTTCTTTTCCCCTCTTCCTCCTTCCTCAAGACAAACCTCTGGGTATACAGAAACTGGCTGGTATCAGTCCACTTATGCATTCATTTGCTTGGGGAAAATTGTAGCAGCTTTCGAAACTCTGGAGTTTGGCCGTTTTCATTCACATCCTCTCTAGCTGGATCTGTTACATCAGTGGTTGGGGTCGCATCTACACCTTCAACAGTTCTACCTGACTCCAGAGACATGACTTTCGCTACTTTGGTGTCTCCAACTGCACAATCTCACTGCAGGCAGGCAGTTTGGTGTATGGAACCGGACGCTCCTAACGACAGATGCCAGTCTCAGGGTATGGGGCGCGGTTGTGTTTGACTTCCAGCTTCAGGGCCATTGGCCTTCATATGAATCACTGTTGCTAATAAATGTGTTGGAACGGAGAGTGATTTACAATGCGCTGGTAAAAGCTGTCCAAGTAATTCGATCCAAAGCCGTAAAGGTTCAATTGGACAACACGACTGCTGAAGCGCATGTAAACAAGCAGGGAGGAGCTCTGTCTCCAAACGATGCGAGAGCTGACACGTATTCTCTAGTGGGCCGAACGCAATGCTGTAGTCCTCTCAGCAGTATTCATTCCAGGAGTAGACAATTGGGAAGCAGACTACCTCAGCTGTCAGGATCTACATCCGGGAGAATGGGCACTTCACCCAGAGGTTTGACACAGTGCTGGGGGTGTCCGGAGGTGGATCTCATGGCGTCCCGTCTCAATCTGCTTCCTCGATACATCTCCAGAATACGGAATCCTCAGGCAGAAGCTGTAGACACTCTGGCCGTACAACATAGTCTACATGTTCCCTCAGTTCCCTCTATTGTTTGATTCTCAAGAGAATAAAACGGGAGTCAATCACTGATCTTGGTGGCACCAGATTGGCCTCGGAGTGCTTGGTTTTCAGATCTGCACCTTCTGCTAGAGGACGATCCTTGGCCTCTACACCTGCGAACAGGTATACTCCAACAAGGGCGCTTCGTGCATCCAGATTTACCATAACTACGTTTAATGGGATGGCTCTTGAGGCAGACATCCTAAAATGCAAAGGAATTCCAAAATGTGTGATTCCCACAATGTTGCTTTCACGAAAACTGTTACAGCAGCCCATTACCATCGCATCTGGCATTCTTATCTCTTGGTGTGACCGAAAAGGGGTTTCAATCAGATTCTTTTTGTCTGTCAGTTCTTGCTCTTTCTTCAGGCAGGTTTTTATATTACGGACTTCGTATATGATCCCTGAAAGTTCAGGTATCTGCCTTATCGATTTTTCTTTCAGAGATGCCTGGTGCTCCTACCGGATGTGCAAATTTTCCTACAAGGGGTCCTTCGGGTACATTTCCCATTTGTTCCCCCCTTCCCCCCTACAGCTCCTTGGGACTTGAATCTGGTGCTGGATTATCTGCAGTCACCCTGTTTTGAACCATTGGAAGACGCAGATATTAACTTACTTGGAAGACTGATTTATCTATTAGCCATAGCTTCATCCCAGATGGTATCTGAATTAAGTGCCTTGTCTTGTATGCCTCCCTACTTGATTTTTCATCCTGATGGGGCTGAGTTGAGAACACATGCTTCCTTTCTTCCCAAGGTCGTGTCAGCTTTTCATATCAGTCAGCTGATTGTTGTACTGTCCTTACAGGAGGATTCTGGGACACCTTCTCTGGATGTAGTGGACGTTGAAGATCTACGTGGAGCGGACAGCACCGTTGTGAAAGACTGCCTTATGATCTCCCGCTGCGAGGGTGGCCTGTTACCAAGCAGACCTTGGGCCGCTGGATTCGGTTGACTATTCGTCAAGCCTATCTACACCAATCTAGGTGACCTCCATTATCCATTAAAGCCCACTCTACATGCTCAATTGGGTCTTCCTGGGCTGCTAGTAGGGGGGCTACCATGTCTCGACTCTGTAGAGCAGCCACTTGGTCCAGTATTCATACGTTTGCCAAGTTCTACAAGTTTGATACTTTTTCGGATTCATCTTCACGGTTTAGCAGTCTTGTTTTGCAAGTTCCTTAGCGATCTCCCGCCCAGGGGGGAAACTTAGGTATGTCCCCACGGTCTTGAAGTTGTGCCAGTGTCCCCTAATAGCTGACAGAAAAAGGAGGATTTTGGTACTTGCCAATAAATCCTTTTCGGAAGCCATAGGGGACACTGGCCACTTGCCCTTCACTGTTCTCGTGCCTTCATTGTTATGTTCTGTTTTGATTATGTGCGCTCTTCCCTCGTGTAGTTCTGTTATCTTGTTCCCGTCTCCTCTCGGCTAATTCATAGTTGAGGGATGAGGGGGGATTGAGGGGGAGGAGTCTTTCACTTAGATTATTTAAAGTGCCATCTTCCTGTAAGCCACCATCATCACCCCACTGTCTTGAAGTTGTCAGTGTCCCCTATGGCTTCCAAAAAAGGAATTTATCGGTAAGTACCAAATTTTTTTTAATTTTTTTTAACACTTCTATTTTTGAAAGCATTTCTACTTTGCAGCATTTTTTTCACACTTGCCTAAAACTTTTGCACAGTACTGTATGTGTAGATTGTTTAATACAAATCACAAAAATGTAATGCTTTTGACATTCATTTATTTCTCTGACGTCCTAGTGGATGCTGGGTACTCCGTAAGGACCATGGGGAATAGACTGGCTCCGCAGGAGACTGGGCACTCTAAAAGAAAGATTAGGTACTATATCTGGTGTGCACTGGCTCCTCCCTCTATGCCCCTCCTCCAGACCTCAGTTAGAATCTGTGCCCGGCTCGAGCTGGTTGCACACTAGGGGCTCTCCTGAGCTTCTAGAAAAGAAAGTATTTGTTAGGTTTTTTATTTTCAGTGAGATCTGCTGGCAACAGACTCACTGCTACGAGGGACTTAGGGGAGAGAAGCGAACCTACCTGCTTGCAGCTAGCTTGGGCTTCTAGGCTACTATACACCATTAGCTCCAGAGGGATCGAACACAGGCCCAGCCTCGGTCGTCCGGTCCCGGAGCAGCGCCGCCGTCCCCCTTGCAGAGCCAGAAGCAAGCAGACATCCTGGAAATCGGCGGCTGAAGACTCCGGTCTTCATTAAGGTAGCGCACAGCACTGCAGCTGTGCGCCATTGCTCCCTATGCACACCACATTCTCCGGTCACTAATGGGTGCAGGGCGCTGGGGGGGGGCGCGCCCTGTGCTGCAATTAGAGTACCTTACATTGGCAAACAGCACATAATATAGTCTAAAAAACTATATATGTGCAAAAATCCCCCCGCCATAATATAAATATAAGAGCGGGAGAAGTCTGCTGAGAAGGGGGCGGGGCTATCTCCCTCAGCACACTGGCGCCATTTCCTCTTCACAGCTCCGCTGGAAGACAGCTCCCCAGGCTCTCCCCTGCAGCTTCCAGGCTCAAAGGGTAAAAAAGAGAGGGGGGGCACTAAATTTAGGCGCAAACTGTATATGAAAAGCAGCTATAGGGAAAAATCACTTTGTTAGTGTAAATCCCTGATTATATAGCGCTGTGGTGTGTGCTGGCATATTCTCTCTGTCTCCCCAAAGGACTTTGTGGGGTCCTGTCCTCAGTCAGAGCATTCCCTGTGTGTGTGCGGTGTGTCGGTACGGCTGTGTCGACATGTTTGATGAGGCTTATGTGGAGGCGGAGCAGGTGCCGATTAGTGTGATGTCACCCCCTGCGGGGTCGACACCAGAGTGGATGGATATGTGGAAGGTTTTACACGACAGTGTCAACTCCTTACATAAAAGGTTCGATGACATAACAGCTGTGGGACAGCCGGCTTCTCAGCCAGTGCCTGCCCAGGTGTCTCAAAGGCCATCAGGGGCTCAAAAACGCCCGCTACCTCAGATGGCAGACACAGATGTCGACACAGAGTCGGACTCCAGTGTCGACGAGGACGAGACTAGTGTACATTCCACTAGGGCCATCCGTTGCATGATTACGGCAATGAAAAATGTGTTGCACATTTATGACATTAACCCAGGTACCACTAAAAAGGGTATTATGTTTGGGGAGAAAAAGCAACCAGTGGTTTTTCCCCCATCAGATGAGTTGAATGAAGTGTGTGAAGAAGCGTGGGCTTCCCCCGATAAGAAACTAGTGATTTCTAAAAAGTTACTGATGGCGTACCCTTTCCCGCCAGAGGACAGGTTACGTTGGGAGACATCCCCGAGGGTGGATAAGGCGCTCACACGCTTGTCAAAAAAGGTGGCACTGCCATCTCAGGATACGGCCGCCTTAAAGGAGCATGCGGATAGAAAGCAGGAGGCTATCCTGAAGTCTGTATATACACACTCAGGTTCTATACTGAGACCTGCAATTGCTTCAGCTTGGATGTGTAGTGCTGCAGCAGCTTGGTCCGATACCCTGTCAGAAAATATTGATACCCTCGACAGGGATACGATTTTGCTAACCATAGAGCATATTAAAGACGTCGTCTTATATATGAGAGATGCACAGAGGGATATTTGCCGGCGGGCATCTAGAATTAATGCAATGTCCATTTCTGCCAGGAGAGTATTATGGACTCGGCAGTGGACAGGTGATGCGGATTCTAAAAGGCACATGGAGGTTTTGCCTTACAAGGGTGAGGAATTGTTTGGGGATGGTCTCTCGGACCTCGTTTCCACAGCAACAGCTGGGAAGTCGACATTTTTACCTCAGGTTCCCTCACAGCCTAATAAAGCACCGTATTATCAGGTACAGTCCTTTCGGCCCCAGAAAGGCAAGCGGGTTAAAGGCGCGTCCTTTCTGCCTAGAGGCAAGGGGGGTAGAGGGAAAAAGCTGCACCATACAGCCAGTTCCCAAGAACAAAAATCCTCCCCTGCTTCCACTAAGTCCACCGCATGATGCTGGGGCTCCACTGGTGGAGCCAGGTGCGGTGGGGGCCCGTCTCCGGAACTTCAGCGACCAGTGGGTTCGCTCACAGGTGGATCTCTGGGTTCTACAAGTGGTATCTCAGGGATACAAGCTGGAATTCGAGACGTCTCCCCCTCGCCGTTACCTCAAATCAGCCTTGCCAGCTACTCCCCAGGACAGGGAGGTAGTACTGGCGGCAATTCACAAGCTGTACCTCCAGCAGGTGATAATAAAAGTTCCACTCCTTCAACAGGGACGGGGTTACTATTCCACAATGTCTGTGGTACCGAAACCAGACGGTTCAGTGAGACCCATTCTAAATTTGAAATCCTTGAACACTTATATAAGGAAGTTCAAAATGGATCGCTCAGGGCGGTTATTGCAAGCCTGGAAGAGGGGGATTACATGGTATCACTGGACATCAAGGATGCTTACCTACATGTCCCCATTTACCCACCTCACCAGGTGTACCTCCGTTTTGTGGTACAGGACTGCCATTACCAATTCCAGACGTTGCCGTTTGGTCTGTCCACTGCACCGAGGGTATTTACCAAAGTAATGGCCGAAATGATGATACTCCTTCGAAGGAAGGGAGTTATAATTATCCCGTACTTGGACGATCTACTTATAAAGGCGAGGTCCAGGGAGCAGTTGTTGGTCGGAGTAGCACTATCTCAGGAAGTGCTACAACAGCACGGCTGGATTCCGAATATCCCGAAGTCGCAGCTGGTTCCTACGACGCGTCTGCTGTTCCTGGGTATGATTCTGGACACAGAACAGAAGGTGTTTCTCCCAGAGGAGAAGGCCAAGGAGTTGTCATCTCTGGTCAGAGACCTCCTAAAACCAAAACAGGTGTCGGTGCATCACTGCACGCGAGTCCTGGGAAAGATGGTAGCTTCTTACGAGGCAATTCCATTCGGCAGATTCCATGCGCGGATCTTTCAGTGGGATCTGTTAGACAAGTGGTCCGGATCGCATCTTCAGATGCATCGGCTGATAACCCTGTCCCCGAGGGCCAGGGTGTCTCTACTGTGGTGGCTGCAGAGTGCTCATCTACTCGAGGGCCGCAGATTCGGCATACAGGACTGGGTCCTGGTGACCACGGATGCAAGCATCCGAGGTTGGGGGGGCAGTCACTCAGGGAAGAAACTTCCACGGACAATGGTCGAGTCAGGAAGCTTGCCTACACATAAATATTCTGGAACTAAGGGCCATTTACAATGCCCTAAGTCAGGCAAGACCCCTGCTTCAAAACCAGCCGGTGCTGATTCAGTCAGACAACATCACGGCGGTCGCCCATGTAAACCGACAGGGCGGCACAAGAAGCAGGATGGCGATGGCAGAAGCCACAAGGATTCTCCGATGGGCGGAAAATCACGAGATAGCACTGTCAGCAGTGTTCATTCCGGGAGTGGACAACTGGGAAGCAGACTTCCTCAGCAGGCACGACCTCCACCCGGGAGAGTGGGGACTTCATCAAGAAGTCTTCATGCAGATTGCAAGTCGGTGGGAACTGCCACAGGTGGACATGATGGCATCCCGCCTCAACAAAATACTGCATAGATATTGCGCCAGGTCAAGAGGCCCTCAGGCGATAGCTGTGGACGCTCTAGTGACACCGTGGGTGTACCAGTCGGTTTATGTGTTCCCTCCTCTTCCTCTCATACCAAAGGTACTGAGGATAATAAGTAAGAGAGGAGTAAGAACTATACTCGTTGTTCCAGATTGGCCAAGAAGGACTTGGTACCCGGAACTACAAGAAATTATCTCAGAGGACCCTTGGCCTCTGCCTCTCAGACAGGACCTGCTACAGCAGGGGCCCTGTCTGTTCCAAGACTTACTGCGGCTGCGTTTGACGGCATGGCGGTTGAACGCCGGATCCTGATGGAAAAGGGCATTCCGGTCGAAGTCATTCCTACGCTGATAAAAGCTAGGAAGGATGTGACAGCAAAACATTATCACCGCATATGGCGAAAATATGTTGCTTGGTGTGAGGCTATGAAGGCCCCAACAGAAGAATTTCAGCTGGGTCGATTTCTGCACTTCCTACAGTCAGGAGTGACTATGGGCCTAAAATTGGGATCCATTAAAGTCCAGATTTCGTCCCTGTCTATTTTCTTTCAAAAAGAACTGGCTTCACTGCCTGAAGTTCAGACGTTTGTTAAGGGAGTGCTGCATATTCAGCCCCATTTTGTGCCCCAGTGGCACCTTGGGATCTCAACGTTGTGTTGGATTTCCTAAAATCACATTGGTTTGAGCCACTTCAGACCGTGGAGTTGAAATATCTCACGTGGAAAGTGGTCATGCTTTTGGCCTTTGCTTCGGCTAGGCGTGTGTCAGAATTGGCGGCTTTGTCATGTAAAAGCCCCTATCTGATCTTCCATATGGACAGGTCAGAATTGAGGACTCGTCCCCAATTTCTCCCTAAGGTGGTATCAGCGTTTCATTTGAACCAACCTATTGTGGTGCCTGCGGCTACTCGGGACTTGGAGGCTTCCAAGTTGCTGGACGTAGTCCGGGCCCTGAAAATCTATGTTTCCAGGACGGCTAGAGTCAGAAAAACTGACTCGCTGTTTATCCTGCATGCACCCAACAAGCTGGGTGCTCCTGCTTCTAAGCAGACTATTGCTCGCTGGATCTGTTGCATGATTCAACTTGCACATTCTGCGGCTGGACTGCCGCATCCTAAATCAGTCAAAGCCCATTCCACAAGGAAGGTGGGCTCTTCTTGGGCGGCTGCCCGAGGGGTCTCGGCTTTACAACTTTGCCGAGCTGCTAACTGGTCGGGATCAAACACGTTTGCAAAATTCTACAAGTTTGATACCCTGGTTGAGGAGGACCTTGAGTTTGCTCATTCGGTGCTGCAGAGTCATCCGCACTCTCCCGCCCGTTTGGGAGCTTTGGTATAATCCCCATGGTCCTTACGGAGTACCCAGCATCCACTAGGACGTCAGAGAAAATAAGAATTTACTCACCGGTAATTCTATTTCTCGTAGTCCTTAGTGGATGCTGGGAGCCCGTCCCAAGTGCGGATTGTCTGCAATACTTGTATATAGTTATTGCTTAACTAAAGGGTTATTGTTATGAGCCATCTGTTCAGTGAGGCTCAGTTGTTGTTCATACTGTTAACTGGGTATAGTTATCACGAGTTGTACGGTGTGATTGGTGTGGCTGGTATGAGTCTTACCCTGGATTCCAAATCCTTTCCTTGTAGTGTCAGCTCTTCTGGGCACAGTTTCCCTAACTGAGGTCTGGAGGAGGGGCATAGAGGGAGGAGCCAGTGCACACCAGATATAGTACCTAATCTTTCTTTTAGAGTGCCCAGTCTCCTGCGGAGCCAGTCTATTCCCCATGGTCCTTACGGAGTACCCAGCATCCACTACGGACTACGAGAAATAGAATTACCGGTGAGTAAATTCTTATTTTTTCCCCTCAGTTATTCTGGATATGGAAATCGGGGTGGTCATATTGCTGGACAGCCTTCACAGGTAGGTGGTTATCAAAGCCTTTAAACCCATTTCGGCTCAGGTGGGTAGCTTTCTAGGTAGAAGCTGGTTGCAATTGGCAACGTCTCCACTGGTCCATTACTTTAATTGTTTATTAAGTCCCATAGGGGTCTAGTCAGTTGATTTGAAAAGTCGGAAAAACTGCATTTTCTTATTTTCTTTTCTTTTTTAGTTCGAATATGGATTCGGCATATTCAAGTTAGTTGCGTTTTTCTGACCTGCGTATTAGCCACGGATCCACGTGTTTTGTGGAATTTGGTGGCATTTTTGACAGATTTTTTGGCCCGTTTTCGACAATGCTAATGCCTTAGTTGAGGCTATTAAACAAATTCTTCAACTTTCAGAGGAGGAACCCACACCTGTTTCTAAGAAAACTGTTTAAGAAACAAAAGTGCAGTGTTTACATTTTCTGATCACTTAATGGAAACTAGACAGGAACACTCCTGGTAAAACATATAATTTATATTCCTACATAGTCAAGTCAGGTATTACTACATTATTATATTTTCACACATGATCACAATTTTCTTAAGATACATGTGTCATGTAACACGATTTTTAAGACATATCGAATAAAAATTTATTTTTAAGACAATCATACATTGCTAATTAAGTTTCTGCTTCAGATAAGAGTGCTCCCCACCAGGGTCGTTTTTTTCTTTTCAGTACACTTTGTAATACTTGTCCCCACACCCTTGGGAGCATCACTGACCGTCAAATTTTCCTTACCAACAAGACATTTTGTCATAGGTACATATTTGACAAATTAAGGGGACCAATACCCTGCGAGTGTCAGTTTATCTCTGAAGCAATCATCTATGAAATTTGGAGATCCTGTGTGGCTTTTCCAAACTACCTCTTGCAACGTACAATTTGCCTGTCACAAGTCTCCTCTCTGAAGGAACCGACGGATAAAATAGAAAATGAAAAAAATAATCTAGTCTCATAGGGGCTATTCATAAACCTACAGTTGCAGTTTCATGGGCTGCAAAGGCTGTCAAAGCATAGTTACAGGCAATTGAAGAGGAACTGCCTTCAGATATGTCTGAATGCAGGATGTGCCTAGATCTTGTTAAGACAGTGACTTCTTACATTGGGAAAGCATTATCAGAGGCTGAAGTTCTAGCAGCAAAGGCATCTGCAACCTCTGTGCTGGTACGACTTATTTGGTTGCGTTCTATGGAGGAGATTCAAATGTTTGAAAAGTCAGTTGGGTGTGTTTTTTCCTTTCTATTAGGAAAAAACAGACTCCCAACTGACTTTTTTTCAAACATTTGAATCTCCCCCTTTGAAAGTGGATTTAGATTCCAAGAAAACGGTTAATTATTCCCTTTGCGTGAGACATTCTTTTTACAGAAGAGCTGAACAAGAGTGTAGAATCATGGGCAGCTGCCAAAACAGCCTTTTTGTCCCCGGTTTTTCAAAAGCTCCAATTTCTTTTTCATCCACTAGGGGTCACTGGAGTACTCTTGGGATATGGACGGTGTTAGCAAGGACAGGGCACTGAATATTCAAATTTCAGTAACTCTCCTCCCCTCGTAGCTTTCGTCCACAAGGAAAAGTGACAGGTCAGGTGTTTCCTAGGCAAACACGCTACAAAGACCTCTAAGCCTAAGACCAAGCAATCTTGAGCTGCATGTCAACCTACAGCAAAGCCTGCAGCCTGACGGGGCAGGCCTCCCCCTGGGGCACCACAGGGTGGGAGGCCAACTTCTGCACTCCGTGCAGGTTTGGCCGACGACCACTTCAGATTCTTGGGTGCAGGAAGTAGTCTTTCACGGGTACACTGTCTCGTTCAAGGGACACCCCCCTCAGTAGTACTTCACCAGTGGCATTCCATCAGATCAGGAAAAGGCTCAAATACTACTAAACGTGGTCAACTCACTTCTACACTCTGGAGTGATAGTGCCAGTTCCTCAGTCTCAACAGAGAAGAGGCCACTATTCAACCTTATTTCTGGTAACTAAGCCGAACGAGTCACAGCGGACGATTTCTCAACCTCAAATCTTTAAATAGGTGTATGACAGTTTCCACGTTTCGCATGGAAACCCTGCGATCCGTAGTTTTGGCCATGGAACCTGGGGACTTCATGGTTTCACTGGATATACAGGATGCATATCTGCATATTCCTATTGCACTCTCACATCAGTGATTCCTGTGGTTTGCTATTTGCAATGAACATTATCTGTTCCAGGCACCACCGTTTGGCCTAGCTATGGTTCCCAGGATATTTACCAAAGTCGTGGCAGCACACCTTTGCCGTCAGGGAATCCGATTTCTCCCGTACTTGCTGATCCTGGCAATTTCCTCCTCGGTCATCTCCAACTTGCAGTAGCCTTCCTAAAAGTCACGGATGGCTGATAAATTGGAAGAAGTACTTCCTTACACCGTCGTAGTGGATGTTACACCTGGGAGCACTTCTGGACTCTCAACGTCAACAACCTTTCCTATCACCGGACAAGATTTTGAAATTGAGGAACAAAATATGCCAGTTCCTTCCCATCCTCGTGTCCGTTCATTTGGCAATGCAAGTTCTCGGTCTGAAGGTATCCACGTTCGACATGGCCTAAGTTTCACAGTTTCAGTCACGCACTCTACAGCGGTTGATTCTTTCCAAGTGAAATGGTCAGCCTCATCGCATCAAGTCGAAATGATAATTGACTCCGAAGGTTTGACTTTCACAAACTTGGTGGCTCGATGAACCTTCTGGATCCCCTACTGGGTGCTGCTCACAATGGATGCCATCCTTCGCGGCTGGGGATCTGTAACAGACCACTCGTTTCAGAGGCGATGGAGCCTGACAGTCTCCATTACCAATCAATTTTTGGAATTTCAAACAAGGAGGAAACCTCCATTCTGGTAGCCCCAATATGGCCCAGACGGCATTGGCTCGCCGATCGACACGGCCTCTCGGTAGGGATACCCCCTCCAACTTCCTCAACGCCGGGACCACCTCTCTGGGGGGCCCATGTCTCCTTCCAGATCTAGCCGGTCTGTCTTTGGTGTGGCTCTTGAATCATTAATCCTGAGAACAAAAGGCTTTTCAAATGCCGTAATTCAATCTGTGCTTAAGGCATGTAAACCTGCCTCAGCACGTATATAATAGTGTGGCATGCTTACTTCACATGGTGCACTACCAAGTGTTATTATGCAATGATCTCTCAAATCTCAAAGATACTTGCTTTTCTTCAACGAGGTGTGGCCTTAGGCTTACGACGTGCCTCTCTCAAAGTGCGCATTTCTGCGTTGTCTGGTTCCAGTGCAGAATTGTCTCACTTGCTGATGTACATAAATTCCTTCAGGGTGTTAGCATAACAACCTCCTTATGTCCCTCCAGTAGCTCCAAGAGCGTCCAGCACGACACAAATACTTTGGAGTCAGCCGATCTCAAATGGCTGACGGCGAAAATGCTGTTTGCTTGCTATTGCATCAGCCAGGAAGGTGTCAAACTTAGGTTCCCTTTCATGTCGGTCCCCCTTCCTGATGTTTCATCAAGACAGGGCGGTTCTCCGTTATAGGCCTGGTTACCTTCCTAAAGAAGTTTCTAAATTCCACCTTAATAAATTGTGGTTCCAGCCTTTCTCGCCAAACTCATCGGCAAAAGAACTTTCTTTTGGATGAGGTTCGTGCTCTATGTAGACCACACTAGCTCCATCAGACGATGTGATGCTCTGTTCATGCTCTTTGGATTTCACAAGTGTGGTTGGCCTGCTAATAAGCAGATGCTGGCCAGATGGATTAGAATGGTAATTGCACAAGCTTACATTCACGCTGACCTTTCCTATACCAGCTTCAATTTCTGCCCATTCTACTCGGTCTGTTGGACCTTCATGGGCTGCACGCCGTGGTGCGTCTGCCGAACAATTGCACAAGGCGGTTATGTGGGCGTTATTAGGGCACTTCAAAAAATGCAGCACAAGTATGGCCGATATGTTGAACACTGGCAGCCTCAACAGCTGTATCGATGTATAGACCCATTCCTCATGGGTTCAGCCATTAAACTCGCATGCACACCATGGGGATAAATCCCCCACCTAATTAAAAATACACAAATCACCTAAGTAACTGTTGTAATCTGCATGTTCCAGCTGAGCCGCCACACACACTATCTATCTATCTATCTATCGCCAAAAGTTCCCATCCACATGACTCGATCGCCAACCACCGGTTCCAACGTAAACCCCTGGATGCAACAATGCACAGAAGCCCCTGACAGCCAAAAGTGACGTAGGGGCACTGTGGGAACCACAGAGAAAATGCTAAAAATGCAGAGGGCATCATGAAAATAGTACTTGCCTAGCAACAACCCAACAACACAATACATTCACAAGTGGTATGTTTACTAGACATATATACAAAGTTTCAATCCGCAAGCATCCATGCCAGTTCAGAAATAGAATGTGTCGGGGTGGTCCTGACTGGCGCTAAGCTGCTCAGGTATAACAGTTTTCAGAGTAAATGTCACCACATTTAAAACAAGAAATAGAAAACCAGAAGTTTGAAACACTGTCATATACCACAAGCACTAAAAATAAGATATCACCATAACATCCCTTTAGGGCTGAGTGACGGATCCTTTCCTCTCAGATGTATCTCCCATTCAAGTAGACAGCTTTGGATTCTCAGATGTAGATATCATACAAAAAATAAAACAAACAACCAATGTGTAGTATGTAATGTCACAGCCTAATAGTATACATATGTTTATCTCTCAAAGGATGAAGTGAGTTCAAAGCGTACCCCACTCACACTGAAAGTGGAGGTATAAAATGTGTCAAGGTTTCTTTTGTGACGGTGCCTTTCATTAGTTCATATGGCAGCCAGTGTATCAAAAAAATGGGGTCACACTCAAACTCAAAGCCAATAGTGGTAATTTTCTGGAGCAGACACAGGATGCGTACCCCAACACTCACACTCTGTCAGTGGGCGGTAAACGTATAAAGGTATCTTTTTCTCCTTAGGGGGTAGTCAAAAGAAAACGCGTACCACAACTCACAGTCTAAGGAACTGTATGACTCCTATCAAGGTATCTTTCGTTTTTCATGTGAGGATGGCCGCTGGTAATTTCTAGTGTAGTCTCCCGGCATAGGTCATAAAGAAATGGAAACAAACCAATGTGTGACCAATCACATATGTCAAACTCTTAGAATATATAACAGTTTCCTCCTGGTTGGATGTCTACAAATTTCAGACGCACTTCAGCAGGTATAAACTGATGCGTACCCAGACACTCACACTCTAAAAGTGGGTGGTAACCACATAAAGGTATCTTTTTGTTCCTCCCAAAGTAGTTAAGGATAATTGTTGTTGCGTACCCCAACTCACAGTTTGATGTGTTTGGAAAACTCCTATCAAGGTATCTTTGGGCTTCAGGTGACCAGTGCAGTGTAAATATTCAAGTCATGTATTTCTCCGTTAACCCCAAAAAATAAAATAAAAATGCTCTTACCACAGTGAGTAAAAAAAAGGGGGTTACAGATTTTATTTCACAATACATGCCATAAAAAACGCAAGAACAACCTTGCACAGTGGTGCACCAAATGAAGACAAATACATAGAAACAACCAAGAGAGATGGCAAGACCTCTCTTGAAAAAATTTAAAAAACAAACAAAGTGCAAGTTAAAAGATCCGGATAAAAAACAGCTACTCACACTCCTGTAAATCGACGCGTTTCAGCCCACATCTGGGCCTTTATCAAGATATATTGGAGTGTGTAGTAGCCTAGTATTTAAAGGACAGAGCGCCAATGAGGAGAGAGCAGGAAATGACATCATAATTGAGGAGCGATTTTACTCCCCTCCAAAACCTTTTTTCCTTATGCCATTTGTTATATATCATAAATAAATATAAAGATACCTTTATAAGGAAAAAAGGTTTTGGAGGGGAGTAAAATCGCTCCTCAATTATGATGTCATTTCCTGCTCTCTCCTCATTGGCGCTCTGTCCTTTAAATACTAGGCTACTACACACTCCAATATATCTTGATAAAGGCCCAGATGTGGGCTGAAACGCGTCGATTTACAGGAGTGTGAGTAGCTGTTTTTTATCCGGATCTTTTAACTTGCACTTTGTTTGTTTTTTAAATTTTTTCAAGAGAGGTCTTGCCATCTCTCTTGGTTGTTTCTATGTATTTGTCTTCATTTGGTGCACCACTGTGCAAGGTTGTTCTTGCGTTTTTTATGGCATGTATTGTGAAATAAAATCTGTAACCCCCTTTTTTTTACTCACTGTGGTAAGAGCATTTTTATTTTATTTTTTGGGGTTAACGGAGAAATACATGACTTGAATATTTACACTGCACTGGTCACCTGAAGCCCAAAGATACCTTGATAGGAGTTTTCCAAACACATCAAACTGTGAGTTGGGGTACGCAACAACAATTATCCTTAACTACTTTGGGAGGAACAAAAAGATACCTTTATGTGGTTACCACCCACTTTTAGAGTGTGAGTGTCTGGGTACGCATCAGTTTATACCTGCTGAAGTGCGTCTGAAATTTGTAGACATCCAACCAGGAGGAAACTGTTATATATTCTAAGAGTTTGACATATGTGATTGGTCACACATTGGTTTGTTTCCATTTCTTTATGACCTATGCCGGGAGACTACACTAGAAATTACCAGCGGCCATCCTCACATGAAAAACGAAAGATACCTTGATAGGAGTCATACAGTTCCTTAGACTGTGAGTTGTGGTACGCGTTTTCTTTTGACTACCCCCTAAGGAGAAAAAGATACCTTTATACGTTTACCGCCCACTGACAGAGTGTGAGTGTTGGGGTACGCATCCTGTGTCTGCTCCAGAAAATTACCACTATTGGCTTTGAGTTTGAGTGTGACCCCATTTTTTTGATACACTGGCTGCCATATGAACTAATGAAAGGCACCGTCACAAAAGAAACCTTGACACATTTTATACCTCCACTTTCAGTGTGAGTGGGGTACGCTTTGAACTCACTTCATCCTTTGAGAGATAAACATATGTATACTATTAGGCTGTGACATTACATACTACACATTGGTTGTTTGTTTTATTTTTTGTATGATATCTACATCTGAGAATCCAAAGCTGTCTACTTGAATGGGAGATACATCTGAGAGGAAAGGATCCGTCACTCAGCCCTAAAGGGATGTTATGGTGATATCTTATTTTTAGCGCTTGTGGTATATGACAGTGTTTCAAACTTCTGGTTTTCTAATCCATGCCAGTTATGTGCAAGGAGTGGTGTGATGGATGGAGATCTCTACAATCTGTTTATTGTACCAACTCAGAAGTGGGTAGATAACTCTGTCCTCTTCACCCACAGATAGCACACCTTGGCCTCAGTCTGGCTTCTCACAAAGTGCATATTTCTGCCTTGTCCATGTGGTTTCAATAAAGGATTGCCCCGCTTCTGGATTTTTGCACCTTCCTTCAGGGCGTCCTCTGGGTCCAACCTCCTTACATCCCTCCAGTGGCTCTGTGGGACCTGTCTTTGGTTATGGATGCTCTTCAACAGTCTCCTTTTTGAAACTTTTAGCTCTATTGGTTTCAAATGGTTAACTGCAAAGCCTTTGTTCTTTCTGGCAATTGCATCTGCCAGACTGGTGTCTGATTTGGGCGCTCTTTCCGGTCTCCCTCCTTTCCTGATTTTTCATTTTGACAGGGCTGTCTTCTGTACTCAAACAGGTTTCCTACCTGAGGTAGTCCCGCATTTCCACTTAATTGAGGAAATTGTGGTTCCTGCCTTCGTATCACCCTGATCTTTCGGCTGAGGACCTTTTTATCTGGATGTGGTTTGTGCCAGCTCACTGCAGAGATCGGACTCCCTCTTCATCCTCTATGGTTTCCACAAACTTGGTTGGCCAGCTGATAAACGCTCTGGCCAGATGGTTTAGAATGACTATCGCACAAGCATACTCTCAAGCTGGTCTTCCAGTTCCTGCTGCAATCTGTCATTCTACTCAGTCTGTTCGACCGTCATGGGTGGTGCACTGTGGTGAGTCCGCTGAACAATTATGCAAGGCGGCTACGTGGTCTTCTATCCACACTTCTTTTTTTTTTTCTTTTGTTTTTATGCCTTTGATGCCTTCACCACCCAGGATGCTTCATTTGGACGCCAGATTCTACGATCATTCAGGAGCACCCCGCCCTTGAAGTACTGTTTTGGAACATCCTAGTATTGTTCCTGTGGAGCCCTATGGAACCTGAAGAAGAAAAGGGGCGTTATGGTAGACTTAACTTTCTTTGAGGTCTACAGGACGCCCACCCTGATGCACCTGGCCTATATGGGCTTTGGTCACTTGTTCCCGTCTCCTGTCTGTGTTGTGTGCCATGTCTTCCTTCTCTCTTCATCCTCTTCCTGCTTTGGGCTTGTTACCAAAAATGACCTGCCTGAGCTTGGAGGTGGGTTTGTAGGGAGAGTGACCAGGCATCCTGGGATATCTGAAAAGGTTTAACTGTATGGTGCCCAGAAACTGATCCTATGACCCAATGTTATCCCTGTAGACCTCAAAAGTTTTCAAAGGTCATCTACCATAACTCAAATTTTTTTCTCTAACGTCCTAAGTGGATGCTGGGGACTCCGTCAGGACCATGGGGATTAGCGGCTCCGCATGAGACAGGGCACAAAACTAAAGCTTTAGGATCAGGTGGTGTACTGGCTCCTCCCCCTATGACCCTCCTCCAAGCCTCAGTAGGTTTTTGTGCCCGTCCGAGCAGGGTGCAATCTAGGTGGCTCTCTTAAGGAGCTGCTTAGAAAAAGTTTTTAGGTTTATTATTTTCAGTGAGTTCTGCTGGCAACAGGCTCACTGCATCGAGGGACTTAGGGGAGAGAAGTTCAACTCACCTGCGTGCAGGATGGATTGGCTTCTTAGGCTACTGGACACCATTAGCTCCAGAGGGAGTCGGAACACAGGTCTCACCCTGGGGTTCGTCCCGGAGCCGCGCCGCCGACCCCCCTTGCAGATGCTGAAGATTGAAGGTCCAGAAACCGGCGGCAGAAGGCTCTTCAGTCTTCTTGAAGATAGCGCACAGCACTGCAGCTGTGCGCCATTGTTTGTCACACACTTCTCACCAACGGTCACGGAGGGTGCAGGGTCGCTGCTGGGGGCGCCCTGGGCAGCAATGTAAATACCTTTTATGGCTAAAAAATACATCACATATAGCCCTTGAGGCTATATGGATGTATTTAACCCCTGCCAGATATTACAAACTACGGGAGAAAAGCCCGCCGGAATAGGGGGCGGGGCTTATTCTCCTCAGCACACAGCGCCATTTTCCTGCTCAGCTCCGCTGTGAGGAAGGCTCCCAGGACTCTCCCCTGCACTGCACTACAGAAACAGGGTAAAACAGAGAGGGGGGGCACTTTTTATGGCGATATTTTATATATTTAAGCTGCTATAAGGATACAACACTTATATAAGGTTGTTCCCATATATATTATAGCGCTTGGGTGTGTGCTGGCAAACTCTCCCTCTGTCTCCCCAAAGGGCTAGCGGGGTCCTGTCTTCGATAAGAGCATTCCCTGTGTGTCTGCTGTGTGTCGGTACGTGTGTCGACATGTATGAGGACGATGTTGGTGTGGAGGCAGAGCAATTGCCGGTAATGGTGATGTCACCCCCCAGGGAGTCGACACCGGAATGGATGGCTTTGTTTATGGAATTACGTGATAATGTCAGCACATTACAAAAATCAGTTGACGACATGAGACGGCCGGAAAACCAGTTGGTACCTGCCCAGGCGTCTCAGACACCGTCAGGGGCTGTAAAACGCTCTTTACCTCAGTCTGTCGACACAGACCCAGACACGGACACTGAATCTAGTGTCGACGGTGAAGAAACAAACGTATTTTCAAGTAGAGCCACACGTTATATGATCACGGCAATGAAGGAGGCTTTGCATTCTCTGATACTGCAAGTACCACAAAAAGGGGTATTATGTGGGGGGTGAAAAAACTACCTGTAGTTTTTCCTGAATCAGAGGAATTGAATGATGTATGTGATGAAGCGTGGGTTAACCCAGATAGAAAAGTGCTAATTTCAAAAAAGTTATTGGCATTATACCCTTTCCCGCCAGAGGTTAGGGCGCGCTGGGAAACACCCCCTAGGGTGGATAAGACGCTCACACGCTTATCAAAACAAGTGGCGTTACCGTCTCCTGATACGGCCGCCCTCAAGGATCCAGCTGATAGGAGGCTGGAAACTACCCTAAAGAGTATATACACACATACTGGTGTTATACTGCGACCAGCCATCGCCTCAGCCTGGATGTGCAGTGCTGGGGTGGTCTGGTCGGATTCCCTGACTGAAAATATTGATACCCTGGATAGGGACAGTATTTTATTGACTATAGAGCAATTAAAGGATGCTTTTCTTTATATGCGAGATGCTCAGAGGGATATTTGCACTCTGGCATCGAGAGTAAGTGCGATGTCCATATCTGCCAGAAGAAGTTTATGGACGCGACAGTGGTCAGGTGATGCGGATTCCAAACGACATATGGAAGTATTGCCGTATAAAGGGGAAGAATTATTTGGCGTAGGTCTATCGGATCTGGTGGCCACGGCAACTGCCGGAAAATCCACCTTTTTACCTCAGACCCCCTCCCAACAGAAAAAGACACCGTCTTTTCAGCCACAGTCCTTTCGGTCCTATAAGAACAAGAGGGCAAAAGGACAGTCATATCTGCCCCGGGGCAGAGGAAGGGGTAAGAGAGGGCAGCAAGCAGCCCCTGCCCAGGAACAGAAGCCCTCCCAGGGTTCTGCAAAGCCCTCAGCATGACGCTGGGGCTGTACAAGCGGACTCAGGAGCGGTGGGGGGTCGACTCAGGAATTTCAGCGCACAGTGGGCTTGCTCACAGGTGGACCCTTGGATCCTGCAGGTAGTATCTCAGGGTTACAGGTTGGAATTCGAGAAGTCTCCCCCTCGCCGGTTCCTAAAGTCTGCTTTGCCAACGTCTCCCTCAGACAGGGCGACGGTATTGGAAGCCATTCACAAGCTGTTTTCTCAGCAGGTGATAGTCAAGGTACCCCTCCTACAACAGGGAAAGGGGTATTACTCCACGCTATTTGTGGTACCGAAGCCGGACGGCTCGGTAAGACCTATTCTAAATCTGAAATCTTTGAACCTGTACATACAAAAATTCAAGTTCAAGATGGAATCACTCAGAGCAGTGATAGCGAATCTGGAAGAAGGGGACTTTATGGTGTCCCTGGACATAAAGGATGCTTACCTGCATGTCCCAATTTGCCCTTCACATCAAGGGTACCTCAGGTTCGTGGTGCAAAACTGTCATTATCAGTTTCAGACGCTGCCGTTTGGATTGTCCACGGCACCTCGGGTCTTTACCAAGGTAATGGCCGAAATGATGATTCTTCTGCGAAGAAGAGGCGTATTAATTATCCCTTACTTGGACGATCTCCTGATAAGGGCAAGGTCCAGAGAACAGCTGGAGGACGGAGTAGCACTAACCCAAGTAGTGCTGCAACAACACGGGTGGATTCTGAATTTTCCAAAATCTCAGTTGACCCCGACAACACGTCTGCTGTTCCTGGGAATGATTCTGGACACGGTTCAGAAAAAGGTGTTTCTTCCGGAGGAGAAAGCCAAGGAGTTATCCGAACTTGTCAGGAACCTCCTAAAACCAGGAAAAGTGTCTGTGCATCAATGCACAAGAGTCCTGGGAAAGATGGTGGCTTCTTACGAAGCAATTCCATTCGGCAGATTCCACGCACGAACTTTTCAGTGGGATCTGCTGGACAAATGGTCCGGATCGCATCTGCAGATGCATCAGCGGATAACCTTATCGCCACGGACAAGGGTGTCTCTTCTGTTGTGGTTGCAGAGTGCTCATCTGTTAGAGGGCCGCAGATTCGGCATACAGGACTGGGTCCTGGTGACCACGGATGCCAGTCTGAGAGGCTGGGGAGCGGTCACACAGGGAAGAAACTTCCAGGGAGTATGGTCAAGCCTGGAGATGTCTCTTCATATAAATATACTGGAGCTAAGAGCAATTTACAATGCTCTAAGCCTGGCAAAACCCCTGCTTCAGGGTCAGCCGGTGTTGATCCAGTCGGACAACATCACGGCAGTCGCCCACGTAAACAGACAGGGCGGCACAAGAAGCAGGAGAGCAATGGCAGAAGCTGCAAGGATCCTTCGCTGGGCGGAAGATCATGTGATAGCACTGTCAGCAGTGTTCATTCCGGGAGTAGACAACTGGGAAGCAGACTTCCTCAGCAGACACGATCTACACCCGGGAGAGTGGGGACTTCATCCAGAAGTCTTCCACATGATTGTGAACCGTTGGGAAAAACCAAAGGTGGATATGATAGCGTCTCGCATCAACAAAAAACGGGACAGGTATTGCGCCAGGTCAAGAGACCCTCAGGCAATAGCTGTGGACGCTCTGGTAACACCGTGGGTGTACCAGTCAGTGTATGTGTTTCCTCCTCTGCCTCTCATACCCAAAGTACTGACAATTATACGGCAAAGGGGAGTAAGAACGATACTCGTGGCTCCGGATTGGCCAAGAAGAACTTGGTACCCGGAACTTCAGGAGATGCTCACGGAAAATCCGTGGCCTCTACCTCTAAGACGGGACCTGATTCAGCAGGGACCGTGTCTATTCCAAGACTTACCGCGGCTGCGTTTGACGGCATGGCGGTTGAACGCCGAATTCTAAAGGAAAAAGGCATTCCAGAAGAGGTCATTCCTACACTGGTTAAAGCCAGGAAGGAGGTGACTGCACAACATTATCACCGCATTTGGAGAAAATATGTTGCGTGGTGTGAGGCCAGGAAGGCCCCCACGGAGGAATTTCAACTGGGGCGATTCCTACATTTCCTGCAAACAGGATTGTCTATGGGCCTCAAATTGGGGTCCATTAAGGTTCAAATTTCGGCCCTGTCGATTTTCTTCCAGAAAGAATTGGCTTCAGTTCCTGAAGTCCAGACTTTTGTAAAAGGAATACTATATATACAGCCCCCGGTTGTGCCCCCAGTGGCTCCGTGGGACCTGAATGTAGTTTTGGATTTTCTCAAATCCCATTGGTTTGAGCCACTCAAATCGGTGGATTTGAAATATCTTACATGGAAAGTAACCATGCTACTGGCCCTGGCTTCAGCCAGGAGAGTATCAGAATTGGCGGCTTTATCGTATAAGAGCCCATATCTGATTTTCCATTCGGACAGGGCAGAACTGCGGACGCGTCCTCAGTTTCTGCCTAAGGTGGTGTCAGCGTTTCACCTGAACCGGCCTATTGTGGTGCCTGCGGCTACTAGCGATTTGGAAGATTCCAGGTTGCTGGACGTTGTCAGGGCATTGAAAATATAACATTTCAAGGACGGCTGGAGTCAGAAAATCTGACTCGCTGTTTATACTGTATGCACCCAACAAGCTGGGTGCTCCTGCTTTTAAGCAGACGATTGCTCGTTGGATTTGTAGCACAATTCAACTTGCACATCCTGTGGCAGGCCTGCCACAGCCTAAATCTGTCAAGGCCCATTCCACAAGGAAGGTGGGCTCATCCTGGGCGGCTGCCCGAGGGGTCTCGGCATTACAACTCTGCCGAGCAGCTACGTGGTCGGGGGAGAACACGTTTGTAAAATTCTACAAATTTGATACCCTGGCTAAAGAGGACCTGGAGTTCTCTCATTCGGTGCTGCAGAGTCATCCGCACTCTCCCGCCCGTTTGGGAGCTTTGGTATAATCCCCATGGTCCTGACGGAGTCCCCAGCATCCACTAGGACGTCAGAGAAAATAAGATTTTACTTACCGATAAATCTATTTCTCGTAGTCCGTAGTGGATGCTGGGCGCCCATCCCAAGTGCGGATTATCTGCAATACTTGTACATAGTTATTGTTACAAAAAAATCGGGTTGTTATTTGTTGTGAGCCGTCTGTTCAGAGGCTCCTACGTTTGTCATACTGTTAACTGGGTTTAGATCACAAGTTATACGGTGTGATTGGTGTGGCTGGTATGAGTCTTACCCGGGATTCAATATCCTTCCTTATTGTGTACGCTCGTCCGGGCACAGTATCCTAACTGAGGCTTGGAGGAGGGTCATAGGGGGAGGAGCCAGTACACACCACCTGATCCTAAAGCTTTAGTTTTGTGCCCTGTCTCCTGCGGAGCTGCTAATCCCCATGGTCCTGACGGAGTCCCCAGCATCCACTACGGACTACGAGAAATAGATTTATCGGTAAGTAAAATCTTATTTTTTTCCTTTTTTGCCACTCCATTTGTCTCTGCATAATGGACATGGGGTGCAGAAGATCTGTCATGCCAAAATAAAAAATAAAAAAGCCACCAGCTATATAATTTACTGAATGTCCACTTCCCATCACATTCTTAGTAGATAAAGCAATCTGCTGTGAAGACCTACAGTCAAGCATTGAATAGTCCCATCACTAACAGAGTATAATTAATTGAATAGTCCCATCACTAACAGAGTAGAATTACCTGCTGGAATCATGGCACGCTATCAGGATACTGGCAAATCCTCATGTTACTGCACAGAACTTAATTATTACAATGTGGTCAGCTCCTGCTCATTTGTATTTGATGCAATGTAACTGCAGCTTGTCGTTTTGTTCTCTAGGTTGCAATTGAATATAAATGAAATCTAATTTGTTTCTAGGATTACTCTGGCTGTGGGCAGACACCAGAGTCGTATGGACAGAACTATGGAGGTTATGGTTCTGGTTACGGCCAGAGCCAGTCTGGAGGTATGTCTTTATTACTTTATGGTGTTTTTGGTTTTGTTTTCTCTAGCATCTGTAAGGGATATTGGGGGAATCTAGTACGATGGGTATAGCTGGGGTCCAAAGGAGCCGTGCCCTTTAAATTTCTTCACGGGGTGATGGTTCCTCCCCTCTCTACCCCCTCCCACAGGTTGTGCACCTCACAAGGCCGGGGCAGTCACCGGCTTTGTGAAGTGCACAGCCGCTTCCCCGCGTCAGGACCACCGTCCTGAGAGGTTTAGTTCAGTAGGGCACTGCACCTTGGCTGTCACAATCGCAACACACCCCTAACACTAGCCTGAAGGTGACGTCTGGCGAGTACAGACCGGGGGCCCCGCTAGGGAGGTACGCAAGTTCAAACTGCGGCTGGCGCGGCATAGGGGACCCTCCTGGGGGATCCCGCTAGAGGAGAGCCCCCTGTGTAGACTGGCTTATATTAGTTTGAACTAGCACTTGTGCAACGTTTTTAAGCCACACAGGAGACTTTGCCAGTATAAAAATCCATTATATCGCCTGTGCCATTGGAGGGGGCGGGGCTAACTCAGAGCGGGACCAGAGGCATTTTGGCTCCTTCCTCTGCTTAATGCAGCCACAAATAGTGCACACAGCGCTTCCTGCATCCCAAGACACACTGGAAATCTGGTACAGGGGTGTAGCAAAGGGGGAGAGCTCCTGTTGTACACTGTCTGTGTCCCCTACAGGACAGAATTTACTAGTATTTGCTGTGTTATAGTCTGCCTCACTGGGGCAGTGCAGCTAGGGGTGTGCTGGTGTCGCGCTCTGTCTCCTCTCGCATACAGTAAGGGCAGGCTTGCAAAGTATTACTGTATGTGTCATTGTGCATACTATGAAACATGGGTAAACAAAACCTGTGCAGTGTATGTCACACTAGATTCTCTCCAGTATCATCCGATTCTGTTTCTTGTGAACAGTGCAGCCAATCTTCACAAATCTCCCCCCCCCCCCCCCTTCTCTCATGCAGGTCCACAAAAGCATGGTCTACCTGCTCTGCTCTCTGATACAGATCAGGATATACATGAGGATGGGGAGGCCTTGGATCCCGTTTGTGGGGATTCAGATTCTGCTCGGGGTATTAAACCCCTAATTTTGGCTATACGGCAGGTGTTAAAGCTCCTTGTAGAGGACGCTGCGTCACAGCAGTCGTTTTTATTTACACAAAACAAGCCTAGTGTCACTTTCCCTAATTCTGCAGAGTTAGATGACCTATTCAAGTTAGCCTGGAAAAAGCCAGACAAATTCCGAAGGGTTAATTTACTAAGATGTGGGTTCTATTTAAGATGGGTTGTTACCCATAGCAACCAATCAGATTCTACTTCTCATTTATCTAGCACCTTCTAGAAGATAATACCTGGAATCTGGTTGCTATGGGCAACATTCTATCTTAAATTTACCCCCAAGTGTCCAAAAAGTTTTTGCACACTTTCCCATCTGCACCTGAAAGCAGGAAGTTTTGGGAGGAACCCACAGGGGTTGACTTTTCAGTCTCTCGACTGTCTAAAAAGGCGGTGCTGCCTACCCCAGGCTCCTTTACCATAAAGGATCCTGGAGACCAGAAAACGGAGACTACGCTAAAATCTATTTACATGGCAGCCGGTGTATCGCAAAGGCATGCCATTCATACGGGAGCGACTTAGATTCAGGAGGGCCTCTTTGGGACTATGCCCCTGGTCACTACAGTGACTCTCCTTAAGCACATTTAGGACACTACACGTGTCCTGTGTGACTCGCTCAAGGAGATGGCAAATATTAATGCTAGGACTTCTGCCATGGCAATGTCGGCGCTGGGCTTTGTGGTTGCGTCAGTGGATTGCGGACGCAGAATCAAAGCGCAGTGTGGAATCCCTCCCCTTTTCGGGGGGAATGGCTCTTTGGGGTTGAGTTGGATATGTGGATTTCCAAAGTCACTGCTGGGAAATCCACGTTTCTCCCCTCTGGGGCCCCAGGCGCTCCTACACGGGGCCGTCTGTGCAGTCCTTTCGGTCTAACAGATTTTGATCTAAGGGCTGTAGTGCCTCAAATGCCACTAGAGGCATCGGGGCGCCCTGGGCAGCAATTAGAGACCTCTTTGGCAAAAGTTTGCATAATATACAGTTGGGCACTGTATATATGTATGAGCCCCCGCCAAAATTGTGCATGAAAGCGGGACAGAAGCCCGCCGTCGAGGGGGCGGGGCTTCTTCCTCAGCTCTCACCAGCGCCATGTTTTTTCTCCACAGCACCGCTGAGAGGAAGCTCCCCAGTCTCTCCCCTGCAGTTACACGGTAGAAGAGGGTAAAAAGAGAGGGGGGGGGGCACATAATTAGGCGCAAAAATCAATATAAACAGCAGCTACTGGGTTAACATTAAGTTACTGTGTTATTCCTGGGTTAATCGCGCTAGGGTGTGTGCTGGCATACTCTCTCTCTGTCTCTCCAAAGGGCCTCATGGGGCAGTTGTCTTCAGATGAGCATTCCCTGAGTGTGTGGTGTGTCGGTACGTGTGTGTCGACATGTCTGAGGTAAAAGGCTCCCCTAAGGAGGAGATAGAGCAAATATGTGTGTGAGAGGGTGTCTCCGTCGACAACGCCGACACCGGTTTGGATATGTGTAATTAAGTGCTAAGGTGAATTTATTGCACAAAAGATTAGAGCACAGACAGGAAATCTACCCATGTCTGTCCCTATGTCGCAGAGACCTTCAGTCTCTCAATGCTCACTATCCAAAATAATAGACACTGATATCGACACGGAGTTTGACTCCAGTGTCGACTACGATAATGCAAAGTTACAGCCAAAATGGCAGAAAAGTATTCAATATGATTATTGTAATAAAAGATGATTTGCATATCACTGATGACTCATCTGTCCCTGACACAAGGGTACACATGTTAAGGGGAAGAAAGCTGAGGTAAATTTCACTCCTCTCATGATGAAAGAGCGGGAATCTCCAGACAGACTGCAGTTTCCCACAAAGAATTCTCAGGCAGTATCCTTTCCCCACTAGGGCCAGGATAGGATGGGGATCTTCCCCTAGAGTGTCACGTTTGCCCAAAAGGTAGCCCTGACGTAACAGCTATTCTCAGGGATCCTGCAGATAGCGTGCACATTCTGGTACACTACTCAGACCGGCGATTGTGTCGGCATGGGTTTATAGCCCTGTGGCAGCGTGGACAGGTACCTTATCAGCAGAGATTGAGACCCTAGTATATATGTGTGTGTGTATATATATATATATATATATATAGATATAGATATAGATATAGAGATATAGATATAGATATAGATATACATATATAGATATATAGATATATACATATATATATATATATATATAATAAAATTTTTTTTATTATGTAAAATATATATATATATATATATATATATATATATATATATATATATATATATATATATATCTATATATCTATCATGCCCAAAGAGACATGAGTATACTGGGTCCTGGAGTCAAAGCTATGTTGATTTCTGCTTGACGTGTCCTGTAGAATATGCAATGGACAGATGATGCCGACTTAAGAGGCATATGGAGGCTGAGGATTGTGTGGAGAAGGGTTCTCGGACCTGGTCTCCACAGCTATAGCTGGTAATTCTGATATTTTGCCTTATATTCTTGCACAGCCTAGGAAAGCACGACATTATCAAATGCAGCCTTTCGAACAAAGAAACAAGAAAGTCCGAGGTGCGTCCTTTCTTGCCAGAGGCGGGGGCAGAGGAAAGCAGCTGCACAACACAGCTAGTTCCCAGCAACAGAAGTCCTCCCCGGCCTCTACAAAATCCACCGCATGTCGCTGGGGCTCCACAGGCGGAGCTAGGCCCGGTGGGGGCACGCCTTCGTAAGTTCAGCCACAAGTGGGTTCACTCCCTGTTAGATCCCTGGGCAATAGATATTGTGTCTCAGAGATACAAGCTGGACTTTGAGAAGATGCCCCCTCGCCGACGGCCCTGCCGGCTTCCCCCCCTAGCTTCAACAGGTGGTGGTCAAGGTTCCCCTCCTTCAACAAGGAGGGGGTTGTTATTCGACCATGTTGTAGTCCCGAAACCAGACTCTTCGGTCAGACCCATATTGAATTTAAAATCCCTGAACATATACCTGAAAAGGTTCAAGTTCAAGATGGAATCGCGAAGAGCGGTCATTGCAAGCCTGAAAGGGGGAGATTTTATGGTGACCGGGACATAAAGGATGCATACCTTCATGTCCCCATTTATCCACCATCAGGCATACCTCAGAATTGCGGTACGGGATTGTCATTACCAATTTCAGACGTTGCCGTTTGGTCTCTCCACGGCCCCGAGAATATTCACCAAGGTAATGGCGGAAATGATGGTGCTCCTGCGGAAGCAAGGTGTTACTATTATCACGTACTTGGACGATCTCCTCAAAAAAGCGAGATCAAGAGAGCAGCTGCTGAACAGCGTATCACTTTCTCTGGAAGTGTAACGGCAACACGGCTGGATTCTATATATTCCAAAGTCGCAGTTGGTTCCTACAGCTCATCTGCCTCTCCTAGGCATGATCCTAGACACAGACCAGAAAAGGGTTTATCTCCCGATAGAGAGAGCTCAGGAGCTCGTGACACTGGTCAGGAATCTATTAAAACCAAAACAGGTGTCAGTGCATCACTGCACTCGAGTCCTGGGAAGGATGGTGGCATCATACGAGGCCATTCCCTTCGGCAGGTTCCATACAAGGATTTTCCAATGGGACTTACTGGACAAGTGGTCCGGATCACATCTTCAGATGCATCGGTTAATCACCCTATCCCACAGGGCCAGGGTATCTCTCCTGTGGTGGCTGTAGAGTGCTCACCTTCTCGAAGGTCGCAGATTCGGCATTCAGGACTGGGTCCTGGTGACCACGGATGCAAGCCTCCAAGGGTGGGGGGCAGTCACATAGGGAAGAAATTTCCAAGGCCTGTGGTCAAGTCAGGAGACTTGCCTTCACATCAACATCCTGTAACTAAGGGCCATATACAACGCCCTACGTCAAGCGGAGTCCCTGCTTCGCGACCAACCGGTTCTGATTCAGTCAGACAATATCACCGCAGTGGCTCATGTAAACCGCCATGGCGGCACAAGGAGCAGGGCGGCGATGGTAGAAGCCACCAGAATTCTTCGCTGGGCGGAGAATCACGTAAGCGCACTGTCAGCAGTGTTCATTCCGGGAGTGGACAACTGGGAAGCAGACTTCCTCAGCAGGCACGACCTCCACCCGGGAGAGTGGGGACTTCATCAAGAAGTCTTCATGCAGATTGCAAGTCGGTGGGAACTGCCACAGGTGTGGACATGATGGCATCCCGCCTCAACAAAATACTGCAGAGATATTGCGCCAGGTCAAGAGGCCCTCAGGTGATAGCTGTGGACGCACTGGTGACACCGTGGGTGTTCCCGTCGGTCTATGTATTTCCTCCTCTTCCTCTCATACCCAAGGTGCTGAGAATCATAAGGAAAAGAGGAGTGAGAACAATACTCTTTGTTCCGGATTGGCCAAGAAGGACTTGGTATCCAGATCTGCAAGAAATGCTCAGAGGGCCCGTGGCCTCTGCCTCTGGGACAGGACTTGTGCAACAGGGGCCCTGTCTGTTCCAAGACTTACCGCGGCTGCGTTTGACGGCATGGCGGTTGAACACCGGATCCTAGCAGAAAAAGGCATTCCGGATGAGGTCATTCCTACGCTGATAGAGGCTAGGAAGGATGTGACGGCTCAACATTATCACTGTATATGGCGAAAATATGTGGCTTGGTGTGAGGCCAGGAATGCCCCTACGGAGGAATTCCAGCTGGGCCTTTTCCTTCACTTCCTACAGTCGGGAGTGACTTTGGGCCTTAAATTGGGTTCCATTAAGGTTCAGATTTCGGCCTTATCCATTTTCTTTCAAAAAGAACTGGCTTCTCTGCCTGAAGTTCAGACGTTTGTAAAGGGAGTGCTTCATATTCATCCCCCTTTTGTGCCTCCAGTGGCACCTTGGGATCTTAACGTGGTGTTGAGTTTCCTGAAATCACACTGGTTTGAACTACTCAAAACGGTGGAAGTAAAATATCTCACGTGGAAGGTGGTCATGCTATTAGCCTTGGCTTCGGCTAGGCGTGTGTCAGAGTTGGCGGCTTTGTCACACAAAAGCCCTTTTCTGGTTTTCCATGCGGATAGAGCAGAATTGTGGACCCGCCCACAATTTCTGCCAAAAGTGGTTTCATCCTTTCATATAAACCAACCTATTGTGGTGTCTGTGGCTACTACTGACTTGGAGGATTCCGAGTCACTGGATGTAGTCAGGGCTTTGAAGGTTTATGTAGCCAGAACGGCTAAGGTCAGGAAAACAGAATCTTTGTTTATCCTGGATGCTTCCAACAAGCTTGGGGCGCCTGCTTCAAAGCAAACTATTGCTCGCTGGATCTGTTACACGATTCAGCAGGCTTATTCTGCGGCTGGGTTGCCGCTGCCTAAATCAGTTTAAGGCCCATTCCACAAGGAAGGTGGGCTCTTCTTGGGCGGCTGCCCGAGGGGTCTCTGCATTACAGCTTTGCCGAGCGGCTACTTGGTCAGGTTCAAACACCTTTGCAAAGTTCTACAAGTTTGATACCCTGGCTGAGGAGGACCTCATGTTTGCTCATTCGGTGCTGCAGAGTCATCCGCACTCTCCCGCCCGTTTGGGAGCTTTGGTATAATCCCCATGGTCCTTACGGAGTCCCCAGCATCCACTAGGACGTTAGAGAAAATAAGATTTTACTTACCGGTAAATCTATTTCTCGTAGTCCGTAGTGGATGCTGGGCGCCCGTCCCAAGTGCGGACTTCTTCGGCAATACTTGTATATAGTTATTGCTTAAGTAAGGGTTATGTTTAGTTGCGTCAGGGTTGATCTGATGCTCCGTTGTTGTTCATACTGTTAACTGGGTAAGTTTATCACGAGTTATACGGTGTGACTGGTATGAGTCTTGCCCTGGATTCCAAAATCCTTTCCTTGTACGGTCAGCTCTTCCGGGCACAGTTTCTCTAACTGAGGTCTGGAGGAGGGACATAAAGGGAGGAGCCAGAGCACACCAGTATCCAAATTCTTTCTTAAAGTGCCCTGTCTCCTGCGGAGCCCGTCTATTCCCCATGGTCCTTACGGAGTCCCCAGCATCCACTACTGACTATGAGAAATAGATTTACCGGTAAGTAAAATCTTATTTTTGAAACTCAAATC
This sequence comes from Pseudophryne corroboree, assembly GCF_028390025.1. NCBI lineage: Eukaryota > Metazoa > Chordata > Amphibia > Anura > Myobatrachidae > Pseudophryne > Pseudophryne corroboree. The sequence goes on from NC_086445.1 coordinate 497,796,387, forward strand.
CTTGAACCCTTACATGAAGAAGGGTTTCAAGTTCAAAATGGAATCCTTGCGAGCAGCGATTGCAGGCCTGGAGGAACAGGAATTCATGGTCTCCCTGGATATCAAGGATGTCTACCTTCATATTCCGATTTTGGCCACCTCATCAGGCGTACCTCAGGTTTGACCTGCTGGACGATCATTACCAGTTCCAGGCCCTGCCCAACTGCCTGTCCACAGCTCCAAGGGTATTCACGAAGGTGATGGCAGACATGAACCAACTCTGGGTCCAGGGGGTCAATGTGGTCCATTACCTGGATGATCTTCCGATGAAAGAAAGATCCAAGGAGCTGCTGTTGATCCATATCGACAGCACTATCCATCTTTTGTCCCACCATGGGTGGATCCTCAATTTACAAAAGTCCCACCTGGAGGCAGCTCCTCTTCCTGGGAATGTTGCTGGATACTGTGGTACGAAAGGTGTTCCTACCAGAGGACAGGGCGTTAACACTTCGGATGGTCTGAATGGTGCGCCGACCTTCTTGAGTGTCCATCCATCTATCTTTGCATACGATTGCTGGGAAAGATGGTTGCCTCATACGAGGCGATCCAATATGGGAGGTTCCATGCCAGAACATTTCAATTCGTTCTCCTGAGTAAGTGGTCCGGATCACATCTGCAGATGCACAGGATGATTCGACTGTCGCCTCAGGCCAGGATTTCCCTCTTGTGGTGGCTGCAGTCCTCCAATCTCCTGGAAATCTGGAGTTTTGGGATCCAGAATTGGACCCTTCTCACGACTGGTGACAGCTCCCCATTCTCGCATCCAAGGGGCGCATCTCATGGGCAGGTGGTCAGCCCATAAAGCCCTCCTTCCGATCAATATTCTGGAACTTCAGTGCCCTGCTTCAGGTCTCTCCTCTGCTCAGGGATCACGCGATTTAAGTTCAGTCGGACAACGACACAGCAGTGGCATACATCAGTCGGCAAGGAGGGACATAAAGCAGAGCCTGCATGCGAGAGGGGCCAAAGATACTACTCTGGGCGGAAAGAAATGCAAGAGCAATGGCCGCAATCTTCATCCCGGGTTTGGACAACTGGGAAGCTGATTTCATCAGTCGTCACCATCTCCACCTGGAGAAGTGGGGGCTCCACCATCAGGTGTTCCAGCAGATCATCCACCGGTGGGGTTGCCCACAGAAAGACTTGATGGCTTCTCGACTCAACAAGAAGCTTCACTGGTATTGCTCACGAACAGGGACCCTCAGGTGAGGGCAGTGGATGCATTGACGTCGCCTTGCAGGCTGGCCTGTTTCCTCCGATTCCATTGCTCCCAAGGGTGCTCTAGCGATTCAGAAATCAAGGTGTCCAGGCAATTGATTGCCCCAGATTGGTCTCGGAGGGCGTGGTACACGGATCATCTGGACATGTCCGTCGAAGACCCTTGGCCTCTACCGCTAAGAAGCGATAATCTTCAACAGAGACTGTTCGTCTACTTGGACTTACGGTGACTTCGTTTGTCGGCATGGAAGTTGAGCGGAATATCCTAGCTCGCAAGGGCCTTTCCAAAAAGATTATTGCAACAATGGTTCAGGCCTGGAAACCTGTGACGTCAAAACATCATCCTAGCTGGAGAAGATGTCACCTGCAGAATTCCACTTGGGACATTTCCTAGGTTTCCTGCAGGCTGGTGTGGATAAGGGCTTACGTCTGGGTTCCATTAAGGTCCAGATTTCAGCACTCACCATTTTTTTTCCAGAAGAAATTGGCACTGTTGCCAGAATTTCAGACCACCTTGCAAGGGGTACTACACATACAACCTCCTTTTGTGCCACCTACGGTGCCCTGGGATTTGAATGTGGTGTTGAAATTTCTAGTGTCTTCCTGGTTTGAGCCTCTGATGACTGGAAAACAGTGATGTTACTGGCTTTGACTTTTGCTAGGCATGTGTCAGAATTGGAGCCTTATCGTGTAAAAGTCCATACTTGGTCTTTTACGAGGACAGAGCGGAGCTTGGGACTAGGCAGGAGTTTCTGCCGAAGGTTCTTTGCGTTTCATCTGAATCAACCTATTGTGGTTCCGTCCAGTTCTGACACTTTTGCTCCTCCGGAGGTGTTGGATGCTGTGCGAGCCTTTAACATCTAAGTCCAGTGAACGGCTTGGATCAGAAAGACTGATCCCTTGTTCGTTCTCTATGATGCACAGAAAAAGGGTTGTCCTGCTTTGAAGCAGTCCATTTCTCGTTGGCTTAGGCTTACTATCCAACAGGCCTGTGTGTCGGAAGCCTTACCAGTTCCGAAGTTTCTGAAAGCCCACTCTACAAAATCTGCGGGCTCTTCCTGGGCGGCTGCCCGTGGAGTCTCGGCCTTGCAACTGTGCCGAGCTGCCACCTGGTCAGGGAAGAACACCTTTGAAGTTCTACAAGTTTGATATCCTTGCCAGTGAGGATACCCAGTTTGGGCAGGCGGTGCTGCAGCAGTCTCCGCACATTCCCGCCTGTTCTGGAAGCTTTGGGGTGTACCCATCGTACTAATTCCCCCAATATCACTTATTGATGCTAGAGAAGATAGGATTTTAATTACCTACCGGTAAATCCTTTTCACGTAGTCCATCAGGGATATTGGGTGCCCACCTCAGTGTTGAATTTTCTGCAGGTTCTCTTTTATGTGTTTACCTTTTCAGCTGTTGCTGTTACTAGCAGTTGCTGGTTATGTTAGTGGTGTGCTGGTATAAAATCTCACCACTTGTTTTCTCTATCGTCCTAGTGGATGCTGGGGTTCCTGAAAGGACCATGGGGAACAGCGGCTCCGCAGGAGACAGGGCACAAAAAGTAAAGCTTTAGGATCAGGTGGTGTGCACTGGCTCCTCCCCCTATGACCCTCCTCCAAGCCCCAGTTAGGTTTTTGTGCCCGGCCGAGAAGGGTGCAATCTAGGTGGCTCTCCTAAAGAGCTGCTTAGAAAAGTTTAGCTTAGGTTTTTTATTTTACAGTGAGTCCTGCTGGCAACAGGATCACTGCATCGAGGGACTTAGGGGAGAAGAAGTGAACTCACCTGCGTGCAGGATGGATTGGCTTCTTTGGCTACTGGACATTAGCTCCAGAGGGACGATCACAGGTACAGCCTGGATGGTCACCGGAGCCTCGCCGCCGGCCCCCTTGCAGATGCTGAAAAGAGAAGAAGGTCCAGAATCGGCGGCAGAAGACTCCTCAGTCTTCTTAAGGTAGCGCACAGCACTGCAGCTGTGCGCCATTGCTCTCAGCACACTTCACACGGCAGTCACTGAGGGTGCAGGGCGCTGGGGGGGGGCGCCCTGGGCAGCAATGAAAATCCTTTTTTTGGCAAAAAAATACCTCACATATAGCCTCCGGGGCTATATGGAGATATTTAACCCCTGCCAGAATCCATTTTTAAGCGGGAGACGAGCCCGCCGAAAAGGGGACGGGGCCTATCTCCTCAGCACACAGCGCCATTTCCTCACACAGTTCCGCTGGTCAGGAAGGCTCCCAGGCTCTCCCCTGCACTACAGAAACAGGGTTAAATCAAGAGAGGGGGGGCAAAATTTGGCGAAATTGTGATTTTATAAAAGCAGCTATAAGGGAGCACTTATTATAAGGCTATCCCTGTAAAATATAGCGCTTTGGTGTGTGCTGGCAAACTCTCCCTCTGTCTCCCCAAGGGGCTAGTGGGGTCCTGTCTTCTATCAGAGCATTCCCTGTGTGTGTGTGCTATATGTCGGTACGTGTGTGTCGACATGTATGAGGACGATGTTGGTGAGGAGGCGGAGCAAATTGCCTGTAATGGTGATGTCACTCTCTAGGGAGTCGACACCGGAATGGATGGCTTATTTATGGAATTACGTGATAATGTCAACACGCTGCAAGGTCGGTTGGCGACATGAGACGGCTGGCAAACAAATTAGTACCTGTCCAGGCGTCTCAAACACCGTCAGGGGCGTTAAAACGTCCTTTTACCTCAGTCGGTCCACAGACACGGACACTGATTTCAGTGTCGACGGTGAAGAAACAAACGTATTTCCCTTTAGGGCCACACGTTACTTGTTAAGGGCAATGAAGGAGGTGTTACATATTTCTGATACTACAAGTACCACAAAAGAGGGTATTATGTGGGATGTGAAAAAACTACCTGTAGTTTTTCCTGAATCAGATAAATTAAATGAAGTGTGATGATGCGTGGGTTCCCCCTGTTAGAAAATTATTGGCGGTATACCCTTTCCCGCCAGAAGTTAGGGCGCGGTGGGAAACACCCCTTAGGGTGGATAAGGCGCTCACACGCTTATCAAAACAAGTGGCGGTACCGTCTATAGATAGGGCCGTCCTCAAGGAGCCAGCTGACAGGAGGCTGGAAAATATCATAAAAAGTATATACACACATACTGGTGTTATACTGCGACCAGCGATCGCCTCAGCCTGGATGTGCAGAGCTGGGGTGGCTTGGTCGGATTCCCTGACTAAAAATATTGATACCCTTGACAGGGACAGTATTTTATTGACTATAGAGCATTTAAAGGATGCATTTCTATATATACGAGATGCACAGAGGGATATTTGCACTCTGGCATCAAGAGTAAGTGCGATGTCCATATCTGCCAGAAGATGTTTATGGACACGACAGTGGTCAGGTGATGCAGATTCCAAACGGCACAAAGGTGTATTGCCGTATAAAGGAAGAGGAGTTATTTGGGGTCGGTCCATCGGACCTGGTGGCCACGGCAACTGCTGGAAAATCCACCGTTTTTACCCTAAGTCACATCTCTGCAGAAAAAGACACCGTCTTTTCAGCCTCAGTCCTTTCGTCCCTATAAGAGTCATATCTGCCCAGGGATAGAGGAAAGGGAAGAAGACTGCAGCAGGCAGCCCATTCCCAGGAACAGAAGCCTTCCACCGCTTCTGCCAAGCTCTCAGCATGACGCTGGGACCGTACAGGACCCCTGGATCCTACAAGTAGTATCCCAGGGGTACAGATTGGAATGTCGAGACGTTTCCCCCTCGCAGGCTCCTGAAGTCTGCTTTACCAAGGTCTCCCTCCGACAAGGAGGCAGTATGGGAAACAATTCACAAGCTGTATTCCCAGCAGGTGATAATCAAATTACCCCTCCTACAACAAGGAAAGGGGTATTATTCCACACTATATTGTGGTACTGAAGCCAGAAGGCTAGGTGAGACCTATTCTAAATCTAAAAAATTTGAACACTTACAAAGGTTCAAATCAAGATGGAGTCACTCAGAGCAGTGATAACGAACCAGGAAGAAGGGGACTATATAGTGTCCCGGGACATCAGGGATGCTTACCTCCATGTCCCAAATTTGCCCTTCTCACTAAGGGTACTTCAGGTTCGTGGTACAGAACTGTCACTATCAGTTTCAGACGCTGCCGTTGGATTGTCCACGGCACCCCGGGTCTTTACCAAGGTAATGGCCGAAATGATGATTCTTCTTCGAAGAAAAGGCGTCTTAATTATCCCTTACTTGGACGATCTCCTGATAAGGGCAAAGTCCAGGGAACAGTTGGAGGTCGGAGTAGCACTATCTCGGATACTGCTACAACAGCACGGGTGGATTCTAAATATTCCAAAATCGCAGCTGATCCCGACGACACGTCTGCTGTGCCTAGGGATGATTCTGGACACAGTCCAGAAAAAGGTGTTTCTCCCGGAAGAGAAAGCCAGGGAGTTATCCGAGCTAGTCAGGAACCTCCTAAAACCAGGAAAAGTGTCAGTGCATCATTGCACAAGGGTCCTGGTAAAAATGGTGGCTTCCTACGAAGCCATTCCATTCGGCAGATTTCACGCAAGAACTTTTCAGTGGGATCTGCTGGACAAATGGTCCGGATCGCATCTTCAGATGCATCAGCGGATAACCCTATATCCAAGGACAAGGGTGTCTCTCCTGTGGTGGTTACAGAGTGCTCATCTTCTAGAGGGCCGCAGATTCGGCATTCAGGATTGGATGCTGGTGACCACGGAGGCCAGCCCGAGAGGCTGGGGAGCAGTCACACAAGGAAAAAATTTCCAGGGAGTGTGATCAAGTCTGGAGACTTTTCTCCACATAAATATACTGGAGCTAAGGGTAATTTTATAATGCTCTAAGCTTAGCAAGACCTCTGCTTCAAGGTCAGCCGGTATTGATCCAGTGGGAAAAACATCACGGCAGTCGCCCATGTAAACAGACAGGGCGGCACAAGAAGCAGGAGGGCAATGGCAAAAACTGCAAGGACTTTTCGCTGGGCGGAAAATCATGTGATAGCACTGTCAGCAGTGTTTCATTCCGGGAATGGAAACTGGGAAGCAGACTTCCTCAGCAGGCACGACCTCCACCCGGGAGAGTGGAAACTTCATCGGGAAGTTTTTCCACATGATTGTGAACCGTTGGGAAATACCAAAGGTGGACATGATGGCGTCCCGTCTGAACAAAAAACGGGACAGGTATTGCGCCAGGTCAAGAGACCCTCAGGCAATAGCTGTGGACGTTCTGGTAACACCGTGGGTGTACCAGTCGGTGTATGTGTTCCCTCCTCTGCTTCTCATACCTAAGGTACTGAGAATTATAAGACGTAGAGGAGTAAGAACTATACTCATGGCTCCGGATTGGCCAAGAAGGACTTGGTACCCGGAACTTCAAGAGATGCTCACAGAGGACTTATGGCCTCTGCCGCTAAGAAGGGACTTGCTTCAGCAAGTACCATGTCTGTTCCAAGACTTACCGCAGCTGCGTTTGACGGCATGGCGGTGGAACGCCGGATCCTAAGGAAAAAAGGCATTCCGGAAGAGGTCATTCCTACCCTGGTCAAAGCCAGGAAGGAGGTGACCGCACAACATTATCACCACATGTGGCGAAAATATGTTGCGTGGTGTGAGGCCAGGAAGGCCCCACGAAGAAATTTCAACTCGGTCGATTCCTGCATTTCCTGCAAACAGGAGTGTCTATGGGCCTCAAATTGGGGTCCATTAAGGTTCAAATTTCGGCCCTGTCGATTTTCTTCCAGAAAGAATTGGCTTCAGTTCCTGAAGTCCAGAAGTTTGTCAAGGGAGTATTGCATATACAACCCCCTTTTGTGCCTCCAGTGGCACTGTTGGGATCTCAACGTAGTTCTGGGATTCCTCAAATCAGTCAAATCTGTGGATTTGAAGCATCTCGCATGAAAAGTGACCATGCTCTTGGCCCTGGCCTGGGCCAGGCGAGTGTCAAATTGGTGGTTTTTTTCTCAAAAAAGCCCATATCTGTTTGTCCATTCGGACAGGGCAGAGCTGCGGACTCGTCCCCAGTTCTCTCCCTAAGGTGGTGTCAGTGTTTCACCTGAACCAGCTTATTGTGGTGCCTTGCGCCTACTAGGGACTTGGAGGACTCCAAGTTGCTAGATGTTGTCAGGGCCCTGAAAATATAGGTTCCAGGACGGCTGGAGTCAGGAAAACTGACTTGCTGATATCCTGTATGCACCCAACAAACTGGGTGCTCTTGCTTCTAAGCAGACTATTGCTAGTTGGATGTGTAATACAATTCAGCTTGCACATTCTGTGGCAGGCCTGCCACAGCCAAAATATGTAAATGCCCATTCCACAAGGAAGGTGGGCTCATCTTGGGCGGCTGCCCGAGGGGTCTGGGCTTTACAACTTTGCCGAGCGGCTACTTAGTCAGGGGCAAACACGTTTGTAAAATCCTACAAATTTGATACCCTGGCTAAGGAGGACCTGGAGTTCTCTCATTCGGTGCTGCAGAGTCATCCGCACTCTCCCGCCAGTTTGGGAGCTTTGGTATAATCCCCATGGTCCTTTCAGGAACCCCAGCATCCACTAGGACGATAGAGAAAATAAGAATTTACTTACCGATAATTCTATTTCTCGGAGTCCGTAGTGGATGCTGGGCGCCCATCCCAAGTGCGGATTATCTGCAATACTTGTACATAGTTACAAAAATCGGGTTATTATTGTTGTGAGCCATCTTTTCAGAGGCTCCGCTGTTATCATACTGTTAACTGGGTTCAGATCACAGGTTGTACAGTGTGATTGGTGTGGCTGGTATGAGTCTTACCCGGGATTCAAAATCCTTCCTTATTGTGTACGCTCGTCCGGGCACAGTATCCTAACTGAGGCTTGGAGGAGGGTCATAGGGGGAGGAGCCAGTGCACACCACCTGATCCTAAAGCTTTACTTTTTGTGCCCTGTCTCCTGCGGAGCCGCTGTTCCCCATGGTCCTTTCAGGAACCCCAGCATCCACTACGGACTCCGAGAAATAGAATTATCGGTAAGTAAATTCTTATTTTCATGTTCCTTCTCTCCATATGTCCTTTCTCCTTCGGGCACTGTTTTACCTAGAACTGCCTGTGAGAGGGGGCAAAGAGGGGAGGAGTCAGCACACCCAGTGAAGAAATTTAAAGTGCACCGGCTCCTTTGGACTTAGGCTATACCCATTGTACTAGATTCCCCCAATATCCCTTATGGACTCCGAGAATTTTTACTTAACAAATTTATGCTGTTCTTTAAACCTATTTCAATTTTCAATGTGTTCTAGGTTATGGGCAATCCTCTCTTGGACAGAGCAACGCACCCTATGAAAGCCAGCAATCTTATGGGAGCTATGCACAACAGAGTTCCGAGTCCTCTAGAGGAGGGTAAGTATGTGTGTGTAAGAGTATGTGTGTATATATATATATATATATATATATATATATATATATATATATATATATATATATATATATATATGTATGTATGTATGTATGTATGTATGTATATACATACACACATATATATATATATATATATATATATATATATATATGTATATATATATATATATGTGTGTATGTATATATATATATATATATATGTGTGTATGTATATATATATATACATACACACATATATATATATATATATATATATATGTATATATATATATATATATATATGTGTGTATATATATATATATATATATATATATGTGTGTATATATATGTATATATATAATTTTATGTAGCACGAATAAGCTTTCTCATTCAGCTAGTGAGTTATACAATGATTTCAAGTTTCACACCTATTGGGGCAGATTCAGTTGTGGCGGGTGCACCCTGCTGGGTTTGTATCCGAGTGGGCGTCTTTCAGTATATTACATTTTCGCTCTTCTTAGATGCCCATTAGTAGTTAACACTCCTGACAGCTCCAGCAAAGCTGCCAAACACATCTAATCTTGATTGGGTGTCCAAAATATGTTCTCTCTCTCTCTCTCTCTCTCTCTCTCTCTCTCTCTCTCTCTCTCTCTCTCTCTCTCTCTCTCTCTCTCTCTCTCTCTCTCTCTCTCTCTCTCTCTCTCTCTCTCTCGGTCCACAGGATCTACCTTGTATAGTAGGTGGCGTCCAAATGGTCAAACGCTTTTGAGCTCCCACAATGCAACTGTCCATCCTCCGTATAACCTTGGCTCAGGGAATCTTAGTCTTTTGTTTGGTGCGGCAGGAGCCTGGACCACTGTAAAAACTATGTGACTGTCTCTTGCAGCGACAGGCTTTTATTTTATATAGTCTGTTTTTTTTGTTTTTATTGAGCGGCTTTTCTATGCGTCTCAAACGCATAAAGGCAAAAACCGCTCCAACAACATTCCGGTGGATCGTGATAACTGTTACCTTGTTGTAAACACTGTGGTTTCAGCGGGTGCCAGCTGGATGTACTAGCAAGTCCATACTGACTATTCCAGGCTGTGGCCGGAGAACGGGGTGAAGGTAAGGTGTCTGTTTCCGGTTAGAAGTTTTATACGCATGTAACGCAGTCTTACAGTCTCGGGCAGAGACTACTGGACAGTCACTGACTTGCTTGTCCACCTCTGGTGCACCAGCGCTAGACTTCAGGGATCATAGGCACTGGGGTTTAGTAGAGGCCACGATCCCTGGAGTTTGTCAGCAATGGGAATTAAGACGCACACCTAGTTTGTCCCCCTTCACCTCCCCCAGTTCATGACCAGTTTCCTGCCATGAATTAATAGTTCCGCTCTGTCTGAGACGCTCAGACATTATAGTCCCAGTCAGTTGATGTGCGGCTGTGTTCACTGGCGCGTTTGTTTCAGTTTTCACTGGTGCGGCTGTTTGTTAGTGGCATGGTCGAAACGTAAGCGGGGTTTAAGTCTCCCTGCAACCCACTCTCCCGAGGCGGGTGATACAGCACAAGTTCCTACCTACCTTAGCGGTATTGTGTAGTCTAATAAGTGCCTGATGCAAATGAACATTTGTGAACATTTACTGCTGTATTAATCGCTGTGCGTCTGAATACGTTAGTCCTCCGGTATAACGTAAATGCAGTGATGTTTTTTTCCTACCTACTTAAATGTATTGTGTTAACTGAGAGATGTTCAGATTTTTCATGTGTATACTAATACAATTTGTGACTGTTTGCTACTGCGGCTGCTGACTTTAAATTCTCTCTCTCTCTCGTGTGCAAAGGGGTGTGGTATAAAAGATGGATAGTGTCTAGTTAGACAGTCAATAGATAGACACCATATGTTAGACAGACATTAGGTCAACAGGGTCAAAAGGTCATGAGAATGGTCGACACCATGTTTTTGCATTTTTGTGGTTTGTGCAGTGTTTTGTCATCTGGGACCCCCAATTGTAAAAAGGCATACCCTCGCGGGTCTCGGTGACTCGCTGCGCTCGCCACAAGGTTTATAACAAACTCTATGCCGACATGGATAGAGAAGGTATGAAATAGTCCAAAAACATGTTAAAGTAAAAAAATAAAAAATTTTTTTTTTGGGTTAACCAATTTCATGTCGACCTTTTGACACTGTCGACCTAATGTCTGTCTAGCATGCGTTATCTATCAACCGGATACCGGTGCAAAGCAGGGTAGGGTCTGATTGTACTTTAAAACAAAAAAGTGACGACTGTCACATGCGTAGTGTGAGATTAAATTATGTCCAAGAAAGGCATAGGTCAGAGGTTCCCAAACTGTGTGCCGTGGCTCCCTGGGGTGCCTTGGGACACTTGCAGGGGTGCTCTGGGTTGGTGGTCCAGGACCAATTCAAATTATTCATGGTCAATATAATAGGCAAAACCAGTGCTGGTGGCTGCCAGTCATAAAATGTGGCCAAACAGAAGCAAATCTTGTCCCTCACCACACAACTGGACCCTAAGGATGACATATAAACGCGATCTACTTAATGTAATATTTCTTTCTAAATTTCTCAATAAGAATTTTTTGGCCTAGGGGTGCCATGAAAATGTTTTAATATTTTAGGGCGCCGTGATTTAAAAAAGTTTGGAAACCACTGGCATAGGTGAAGAGGCAGCACTTACATTGGCATCATGTTTGTCCTGCAGTACTGGGCATCCTTTGCACAAGTTATCCAATGTAGCAGACCAGATGGCACCAGCTATATTGCCAGGTATGGGTACCCACAAAACCCTTACATGCAACAATTCCCCTGGATTATGTCACATACAGTCCAAGATTTAGTTAAGGCCTCTGCTGCCTTTTTAGAAAAAAAACAATTAGTTAGGCCCAGGGACCTGAAAATGGGGAGCACCATATTCAGTCTACAGTTTTCAGAGTCTGAGCACACTTCATATGATGAAGCTGGGTCCTCTCATTCTGAATCCGCATCAAGAGGTGAGCAGCACATTACCTCAGATGTAACAAGAGTGTGGTCATTGTCCCTATGGCGCAACAGCAGCTTTTACACTTAACGTGCTAGAAAAATAAATGTCGCCACATTTATAGCATAACAATGAAAACAAGAAAGACTAACATAAATGTGTCCAGGGCGCTAATTAATAGAGGCTATTATATAGATTTCAATACAATATGTTCCTTGTTAGTGTATGAAGGTGTTCTGAAAGCTTCACGATGTTTGAAGGGTTCACCACATTAACTGATATCTGAAACAGTGTTCCTCACATATGCAGAAAGAATATAATGTGTAGTATTGTGTTTAAAAAAAAATATACAAATGAAACGCTTTGTGATTATTTGATCAATTAGAGCAGAGGTTCTCAAACTCTGTCCTCGGGGGCACACACAGTGCATGTTTTGCAGGTCTCCTTACAGAATCGCAAGTGAAATAATTAGCTCCACCTGTGGACCTTTTAAAATGTGTCTGAGTAATTAATACACCTGTGCACCTGCTGGGTTACCTGCAAAACATGCACTGTGTGTGCCCCCGAGGACCGAGTTTGAGAACCTCTGAATTAGAGGTTGGTGTACCCCACTCACACTGTGATAGGTGTAAACATGCACATCAAGGTAGCTTTCAAAGATAAACACAAACTTCATATGCCTCAACCATACGGGAAAACTTCACTCCCAATTTCTGAAGACAAGCGTACCGAAGACACAAATCGTGCTCAAGACATTCCTATCAAGGTATCTTTTCACAAATGATCCAAAAAATGAAAGCTTTGTCTGTTCACAGAATGCATAGCGCCGCCTCCTCAATAACCCCGCCTCCGTGCACAGGAGCTCAGTTTTGTAGTTGGTGCCATGCAGTAAGCAGGCATACAACAAGGGGGCTGCTCCAGCAGCCCTGGGAAGAAGCTTTTCTCTATCGTCCTAAGTGGATGCTGGGGTTCCTGAAAAGACCATGGGGAATAGCGGCTCCGCAGGAGACAGGGCACAAAAAAGTAAAGCTTTTACCAGATCAGGTGGTGTGCACTGGCTCCTCCCCCTATGACCCTCCTCCAGACTCCAGTTAGATTTTGTGCCCGAACGAGAAGGGTGCAATCTAGGTGGCTCTCCTAAAGAGCTGCTTAGAGAAAGTTTAGCTTAGGTTTTTTACTTTACAGTGAGTCCTGCTGGCAACAGGATCACTGCAACGAGGGACTTAGGGGAGAAGTAGTGAACTCACCTGCGTGCAGAGTGGATTTGCTGCTTGGCTACTGGACACTAGCTCCAGAGGGACGATCACAGGTACAGCCTGGATGGTCACCGGAGCCGCGCCGCCGGCCCCCTTGCAGACGCTGAAGAGAGAAGAGGTCCAAAATCGGCGGCTGAAGACTCCTGAGTCTTCATAAAGGTAGCGCACAGCACTGCAGCTGTGCGCCATTTTCCTCTCAGCACACTTCACACAACAGTCACTGAGGGTGCAGAGCGCTGGGGGGGGCGCTCTGAGAGGCAAATAAAAACCTTATTAGAGGCAAAAAATACCTCACATATAGCCCACAGAGGCTATATGGAGATATTTAACCCCTGCCTAACTTCAAAAATAGCGGGAGACGAGCCCGCCGTAAAAGGGGCGGGGCCTATCTCCTCAGCACACAGCGCCATTTTCTCTCACAGAAAAGCTGGAGAGAAGGCTCCCAGGCTCTCCCCTGCACTGCACTACAGAAACAGGGTTAAAACAGAGAGGGGGGGCACTGATTTTGGCGATATTGTATATATATAAAAGATGCTATAAGGGAGAAACACTTATATAAGGTTGTCCCTATATAATTATAGCGTTTTTGGTGTGTGCTGGCAGACTCTCCCTCTGTCTCCCCAAAGGGCTAGTGGGTCCTGTCCTCTGTCAGAGCATTCCCGGTGTGTGTGCTGTGTCGGCACGTGTGTGTCGACATGTATGAGGACGATGTTGGTGAGGAGGCGGAGAAATTGCCTGTAATGGTGATGTCACTCTCTAGGGAGTCGACACCGGAATGGATGGCTTATTTAGAGAATTACGTGAGAATGTCAACACGCTGCAAGGTCGGTTGACGACATGAGACGGCCGACAATCTATTAGGACCGGTCCAGGCGTCTCAGAAACACCGTCAGGGGTTTTAAAAACGCCCATTTACCTCAGTCGGTCGACACAGACACGGACACTGAATACAGTGTCGACGGTGAATAAACAAACGTATTTCTCATTAGGGCCACACGTTAAGGGCAATGAAGGAGGTGTTACGTGTTTCTGATACTACAAGTACCACAAGAAAGGGTATTATGTGGGAGTGGAAAAAACTACCTGTAGTTTTTCCTGAATCAGATAAAATAAAATGAAGTGTGTGATGGTACGTTGGGAAACACCCCTTAGGGTGATAAGGCGCTCACACGCTTATCAAGTGGCGTTACCGTCTCCAGATACGGCCGCCCTCAAGGAGCCAGCTGATAGGAAGCTGGAAAAATATCCTAAAAAGTATATACACACATACGGTGGTTATACTGCGACCAGCGATCGCCATCAGCCTGGAGATGCAGTGCTGGGTTGGCTTGGTCGGATTCCCTGACTGAAAATATTTTATTCATGTAGAGCATTTAATAGGATGCATTCTATATATATGTATGTGAGATGCACAGAGGGATATTTGCTCTCTGGCATCAAGATAAGTGCGTTGTCCATATCTCCCAGAAGATGTCAGGGACACGACAGTGGTCAGGTGATACAGATCCCATACGGCAGATGGAAGTATTGCTGTATAAAGGGAAGGAGTTATTTGGGGGTCGGTCCATCGGACCTGGGGACCACAGCAACAGCTGGGAAATCCAACCTTTTTTACCCCAAGTTACATCTCAGCTAAAAAAGACACCGTCTTTTCAGCCTCAATCTTTCCTTTCCCATGAGGGCATGCAGGCAAAAGGCCAGTCATATCTGCCCAGACATAGAGGTAAGGGAAGTAGACTGCAGCAGGCAGCCCTTTCCCAGGAAAAGAAGCCCTCCACCGCGTCTGCCAAGTCCTCAGCATGACGCTGGGGCCGTGCAAGCGGACTCAAGGTGGGGGGGTAGTCTCAAGAGTCTCAGGGCGCAGTGGGATCACTCGCAAGTTGACCCCTAGATCGTACGAGTATTATCCCAGGGGTAAAGATTGGAGAGTCGAGACATCTTCTCCTCGCAGGTTCCTGAAGTCTGCTTTACCAACGGCTCCCTCCGACAGGGAGGCAGCATTGGAAACAATTCACAAGCTGTATATCCAGCAGGTGATAATCAAAGTACCCCTCCTACGACAAGGAAAAGGGTATTATTTTTCCACACTATATTGTGGTACTGAAGCCAGACGGCTTGGTGACACATAGTCTAAATCTAAAATGTTTTGAACACTTACATAAAAGGTTCAAATCGAGATAAAGTCACTCAGAGCAGTGATAGCGAACCGGAAAAAAGGGGACTATATGGTGTCCCTGGACATCAAGGATTACCTCCATGTCCAAATTTTGTCCTTCTCATCAAGGGTACCTCTGGTTCGTGGTACAGAACTGTCAATATCAGTTTCAGACGATGCCGTTTGAATTATCCACGGCACCCCGGGCCTTTTTACCAAGGTAATGGCCGAAAAGATGTTTCTTCAAAGAAAAAAGGCATCTAAATTATCCCTTACTTGCACGACCTAAAAAGGGCAAGTTCCAGAGAACAGTTGGAGGTCGGAAGAGCACTATCTAAAGTAGTTCTTCGACGGCACGACTGGATTCTAAATATTCCAAGAATCGCAGCTGTTTTCCGACGATACGTCTGCTGTTCCTAGGGATGATTCTGGACACGGTTCAGAAAAAGGTTTTTCTTCCCGAGGAAAAAGCCAAGGAGTTATCCGACCTGTCAGGAACCTCCTAAAACCAGGAAAGGTGTCTGTACATCAATGCACAAGAGTCCTGGGAAAAATGGTGGCTTTTTACGAAGCAATTCCATTCGGCAGATTCCATGCAAGAATTTTCCAAAGGGATCTGTTGGACAAATGGTCAGGGTCGCATCCTCAGATGCACCTGCGAATAACCCTGTCGCCAAGGACAAGGGTATATCTTCTGTGGTGGTTGCAAAAGGCTCATCTATTGGAGGGCCGCAGATTCGGCATACAGGATTTGATCCTGGTGACCACGAACGCCAGCCTGAGAGGTTGGGGAGCAGTCACACAAGGAAGAAACTTCCAGGGGGTATGGACGAACCTGGAAAAGTCTCTTCACATAAACATTCTGGTACTAAGAGCAATCTAAAATGCTCTAAGCCAGGCGGAACCACTCCTGCAAGGAAAACCGGTGTTGATTCAGTCGGACAACATCACGGCGGTCGCCCATGTAAACAGACAGGGCGGCACAAGAAGCAGGAGTGCAATGGCAGAAGCTGCCAAGATTCTTCGCTGGGCGGAGAATCACGTAATAGCACTGTCAGCAGTGTTCTTCCCGGGCGTGGACAACTGGGAAGCAGACTTCCTCAGCAGACACGATATTCACCCGGGAGAGGGGGGTCTTCATCCAGAAGTCTTCCACATGCTAATAAACTGTTGGGAAAGACCAATGGTAGACATGATGGCGTCTCGCCTCAACAAGAAACTGGACAAGTATTGCGCCAGGTCAAGAGATCCACAGGCAATAGCTGTGGACGCACTGGTAACACCTTGGGTGTACAAATCAGTATATGTGTTTCCTCCTCTGCCTCTCATACCAAAGGTATTGAAGATTATACGGTGAGGAGGAGTAAGAACAATACTAGTGGCTCCGGATTGGCCAAGAAGGACTTGGTACCCGGAACTTCAAGAGTTGGTCACGGACGACCCGTGCCCTCTACTTCTGAGAAGGGACCTGCTACAACAGGGTCCCTGTCTCTTTCAAGACTTACCGCGGCTGCGTTTGACGGCATGGCGGTTGAACGCCAGATCCTAAAAGGGAAAGGCATTCCAGAAGAAGTCATTCCTACCTTGATTAAGGCAAGGAAGGAAGTCACCGCGAAACATTATCACCGCATTTGGCGAAAATATGTCGCGTGGTGCGAGGATCGGAGTGTTCCGACGGAGGAATTTCAACTGGGTCGTTTCCTACATTTCCTACAATCAGGATTGTCTATGGGTCTCAAATTGAGATCTATTAAGGTTCAAATTTCGGCCCTGTCAATATTCTTCCAAAAAGAATTGGCCTCCGTTCCTGAGGTACAGACTTTTGTTAAAGGAGTACTGCATATACAGCCTCCTGTGGTGCCTCCGGTGGCACCGTGGGATCTAAATGTAGTTTTAGATTTCCTCAAATCCCATTGGTTTGAACCATTGAAAAAGGTGGATTTTAAATATCTCACATGGAAAGTGACTATGTTACTGGCCCTGGCTTCCGCCAGGAGAGTATCTAAATTGGCGGCTTTATCTTATAAAAGCCCTTATCTAATCTTCCATTCGGATAGGGCAGAACTGAGGACTCGTCCGCATTTTCTCCCTAAGGTGGTATCAGCGTTTCACCTGAACCAACCTATTGTGGTGCCTGCGGCCACTGGCGACTTGGAGGACTCCAAGTTGTTGGACGTTGTCAGAGCCTTAAAAATATACATTTCAAGGACGGCTGAAGTCAGAAAATCTGACTCGCTGTTGATACTATATGCACCCAACAAGTTGGGTGCCCCTGCTTCTAAGCAGACGATTGCTCGTTGGATTTGTAACACAATTCAACTTGCTCATTCTGTGGCAGGCCTGCCACAGCCTAAATCTGTTAAGGCCCATTCCACAAGGAAGGTGGGCTCATCTTGGGCGGCTGCCCGAGGGGTCTCGGCATTACAATTCTGTCGAGCAGCTACGTGGTCGGGGGAAAACACGTTTGTAAAATTCTACAAATTTGATACCCTGGCAAAAGAGGACTTGGAATTCTCTCATTCGGTGCTGCAGAGTCATCCGCACTCTCCCGCCCGTTTGGGAGCTTTGGTATAATCCCCATGGTCTTTTCAGGAACCCCAGCATCCACTTAGGACGATAGAGAAAATAAGAATTTACTTACCGATAATTCTATTTCTCGGAGTCCGTAGTGGATGCTGGGCGCCCATCCCAAGTGCGGATTATCTGCAATACTGTACATAGTTATTGTTAACAAATTCGGGTTATATTGTTAAGGAGCCATCTTTAAGAGGCTCTTTCTGTTATCATACTGTTAACTGGGTTTAGATCACAAGTTGTACGGTGTGATTGGTGTGGCTGGTATGAGTCTTACCCGGGATTCAAATTGCCTCCCTTATTGTGTACGCTCGTCCGGGCACAGTACCTAACTGGAGTCTGGAGGAGGGTCATAGGGGGAGGAGCCAGTGCACACCACCTGATCTGGTAAAAGCTTTACTTTTTTGTGCCCTGTCTCCTGCGGAGCCGCTATTCCCCATGGTCTTTTCAGGAACCCCAGCATCCACTACGGACTCCGAGAAATAGAATTATCGGTAAGTAAATTCTTATTTTAAAAGAAAAATGAAGACTTCAAGGGCTGCAGCAGAGGCACAGTCTGTGTCAGACATCTGCTGCTGCAGCTCCATCACCTTCCCCAGCGGCACTGTATACTCCCGCGCCCTGGTTGCCGGGTACTTAGTGGAGGCTCCAGTTTTCTTCATGTTAGTCACACACGACCGCTGTTCTCCAGGATCGTGTGGCCGCACTCAGGGAGGAGGTAAGTGGACACCGCTGTAAATCGCGATCCCGTGCGGCCTGCGGGGATACTGTGCTAGTACAGGGACCCCACTAGACCACCAGGGCAAGGGCACAGGTCTGTATTCTCTCATAAACCGTTTATATAAGCCCACAGTACATGGCGAAGTCCAGCAGGGGGATAAGGCTTTGACCTGTAGCCCCTCCCCCAGCCCCAGGGTGCCATTTAGAGTAAATGTTCCCGCCCTGGAGCTGCATATCTCTCTCTCCCTCACGCCCTGCCAGCGTTTGGGAGCCATTAGGACAAGCTGAGCTGATCCTGGGACTGTTTAGGCAAATCCTCCTCTGTAAAGCTGCCTGCATGTCAGCACTGTGCATTTTACAGGACACTTAAGTATTCTACATGTCTGCTGACCGTGTTAGTTAAGAGTGCATTTAATCAGGATTATGTAGTACAAGTACCCTGTGATATACATCCAGCCTTTACTGTGCATTGTTATATCTATTGAGTGTATAGCTATACATATTACTACTCTGTATTGCTAGTCCAGTACAGTTTTATTGCATGTCATAATTTCTGCGTTGTACAATGTGACTGTGTGTACATATAGCTGCTGTGTGACCTCCATTTCGTGTATCTCACTCAGATTGCTATTCCTATATTCTATAACCTGAGGGGGCTAAGTGTGTCAGGTTTATCATTTAATATAGATGTTTCACAGGATAAACTCAGTGTGTATTTCTCTATCGTCCTAGTGGATGCTGGGGTTCCTGAAAGGACCATGGGGAATAGCGGCTCAGCAGGAGACAGGGCACAAAAAGTAAAGCTTTAGGATCAGGTGGTGTGCACTGGCTCCTCCCCCTATGACCCTCCTCCAAGCCAGTTAGATTTTTGTGCCCGGCCGAGAAGGGTGCAATCTAGGTGGCTCTCCTAAAGAGCTGCTTAGGAAAGTTTAGCTTAGGTTTTTTATTTTACAGTGAGTCCTGCTGGCAACAGGATCACTGCAACGAGGGACTTAGGGGAGAAGAAGTGAACTCGCCTGCGTGCAGGATGGATTGGCTTCTTGGCTACTGGACATCAGCTCCAGAGGGACGATCACAGGTACAGCCTGGATGGTCACCGGAGCCTTGCCGCCGGCCCCCTTGCAGATGCTGAAGTAAGAAGAGGTCCAGAATCGGCGGCAGAAGACTCCTCAGTCTTCTAAAGGTAGCGCACAGCACTGCAGCTGTGCGCCA
Organism: Pseudophryne corroboree; assembly: GCF_028390025.1. Lineage (NCBI taxonomy): Eukaryota > Metazoa > Chordata > Amphibia > Anura > Myobatrachidae > Pseudophryne > Pseudophryne corroboree. The sequence goes on from NC_086445.1 coordinate 497,815,878, forward strand.
TTTTCCTCTCAGCACACTTCACACGGCAGTCACTGAGGGTGCAGGGCGCTGGGAGGGGGGCGCCCTGGGAGGCAAATGAATACCTATTTTGGCTAAAAATACCTCACATATAGCCTCCGGAGGCTATATGGAGATATTTAACCCCTGCCAGAATCCGTTAAGATCGGGAGACGAGGCCGCCGAAAAAGGGGCGGGGCCTATCTCCTCAGCACACAGCGCCATTTTCCCTCACAGAAAGGCTGGAGGGAAGGCTCCCAGGCTCTCCCCTGCACTGCACTACAGAAACAGGGTTAAAACAGAGAGGGGGGGCACTAATTTGGCGATATGCTTATATATATATTAAGATGCTATAAGGGAAAACACTTGTATAAGGTTGTCCCTATATAATTATAGCGTTTTTTGGTGTGTGCTGGCAAACTCTCCCTCTGTCTCTCCAAAGGGCTAGTGGGTCCTGTCCTCTATCAGAGCATTCCCTGTGTGTGTGCTGTGTGTCGGTACGTGTGTGTCGACAGGTAGGAGGACGATGTTGGTGAGGAGGCGGAGCAATTGCCTGTAATGGTGATGTCACTCTCTAGGGAGTCGACACCGGAATGGATGGCTTCTTTAGGAAATTACGTGATAATGTCAACACGCTGCAAGGTCGGTTGACGACATGAGACGGCCGACAAAAAATTAGTACGGTCCAGACGTCTCAAAAACACCGTCAAGGGTTTTTAAAACGCCCGTTTACTTTAGTCGGTCGACACAGACACAGACAGGGACACTGAATCCAGTGTCGACGGTGAATAAACAAACGTATTCCTTATTAGGGCCACACGTTAAAGGCAATGAAGGAGGTGTTACGTATTTCTGATACTACAAGTACCACAAAAGAGGGTATTATGTGGGATGTGAAAAAACTACCATAGTTTTTCCTGAATCAGATAAATTAAATAAAGTGTGTGATGATGCGTGGGTTCCCCCCGATAGAAAATTATGGGCGGTATACCCTTTCCCGCCAGAAGTTAGGGCGCGTTGGGAAACACCCCTTAAGGTGGATAAGGCGCTCACACGCTTATCAAAACAAGTGGCGGTACCGTCTATAGATAGGGCCGTCCTCAAGGACCAGCTGACAAGGCTGGAAAATATAATAAAAAGTATTTACACACATACTGGTGTTATACTGCGGCCAGCGATCGCCTCAGCCTGGATGTGCAGAGCTAGGGTGGCTTGGTCGGATTCCCTGACTAAAAATATTGATACCCTTGACAGGGACAGTATTTTATTGACTATAGAGCATTTAAAGGATGCATTTCTATATATGCGAGATGCACAGAGGGATATTTGCACTCTGGCATCATGAATAAACGCGATGTCCATAACTGCCAGAAGATGTTATGGACACGACAGTGGTCAGGTGATGCAGATTCCAAACGGCACAGGATGGCCGTATAAAGGAAGAGGACTTGTTTGGGGTCGGTCCATCGGACCTGGTGGTCACGGCAACTGCTGGAAAATCCACCGTTTTTTACCCTAAGTCACATCTCTGCAGAAAAAGACACCGTCTTTTCAGCCTCAGTCCTCTCGTCCCTATAAGATCATATCTGCCCAGGGATAGAGGAAAGGGAAGAAGACTGCAGCAGGCAGCCCATTCCCAGGAACAGAAGAGTTCCACCGCGTCTGACAAGTTCTCAGCATGGCGCTGAGACCGTACAGGACCCCTGGATCCTACAAGTAGTATCCCGGGGGTACAGATGGGAATGTCGAGACGTTTCCCCTTCGCAGGCTCCTGAAGTCTGCTTTACCAAGTCTCCCTCCGACAAGGAGGTAGTATGGGAAAAAATTCACAAGCTGTATTCCCAGCAGGTGATAATTAAATTACCCCTCCTACTACAGAAAAGGGGTATTATTCCACACTATATTGTGGTACTGAAGCCAGATGGCTAGGTGAGACTTATTCTAAAAAATTTTTTTTTGAACACTTACAAAGGTTCAAATTAAGATGAAGTCACTCAGAGCAGTGATAACGAACCAGGAAGAAGGGGACTATATAGTGTCCCGGGACATCAGGGATGCTTACCTCTATGTCCCAAATTTGCCCTTCTCACTAAGGGTACCTCAGGTTCATGGTGCAGAACTGTCACTATCAGTTTCAGACGCTGCCGTTTGGATTGTCCACGGCACCCCGGGGTCTTTACCAAGGTAATGGCCGAATTGATGATTCTTCTTCGAAGAAAAGGCGTCTTAATTATCCCTTACTTGGACGATCTCCTGATAGGGGCATAGTCCAGGGAACAGTTGGAGGTCGGAGTAGCACTATCTCGGATACTGCTACAATCAGCATGGGTGGATTCTAAATATTCCAAAATCGCAGCTGATCCCGACGACACGTCTGCTGTGCCTAGGGATGATTCTGGACACAGTCCAGAAAAAGGTGTTTCTCCCGGAAGAGAAAGCCAGGGAGTTATCCGAGCAAGTCAGGAACCTCCTAAAAACAGTGCATCATTGCACAAGGGTCCTGGTAAAAATGGTGGCTTCCTACGAAGCAATTCCATTCGGCAGATTTCACGTCAGAACTTTTCAGTGGGATCTGCTGGACAAATGGTCCGGATCGCATCTTCAGATGCATCAGCGGATAACCCAATATCCAAGGACAAGGGTGTCTCTCCTGTGGTGGTTATAGAGTGCTCATCTTCTAGAGGGCCGCAGATTCGGCATTCAGGATTGGATGCTGGTAACCACGGAGCCCAGCCTGAGAGGCTGGGGAGCAGTCACACAAGGGAAAAATTTCCAGGGAGTGTGATCAAGTATGGAGACCTTTCTCCACATAAATATACTGGAGCTAAGGGTAAATTTATAATGCTCTAAGCTTAGCAAGACCTCTGCTTCAAGGTCAGCCGGTATTGATCCAGTGGGAAAAACATCACGGCAGTCGCCCACGTAAACAGACAGGGCGACACAAGAAGCAGGAGGGCAATGGCAGAAACTGCAAGGAATTTTCGCTGGGCGGAAAATCATGTGATAACACTGTCAGCAGTTTTTCATCCCGGGAATGGAAACTGGGAAGCAGACTTCCTCAGCACGACCTCCACCCGGGAGAGTGGAAACTTCATTGAGAAGTTTTTTCCACATGATTGTAAACCGTTGGGAAATACCAAAGGTGGACATGATGGCGTCCCGTCTGAACAAAAAACGGGACAGGTATTGCGCCAGGTCAAGAGACCCTCAGGCAATAGATGTGGACGTTCTGGTAACACCGTGGGTGTACCAGTCGGTGTATGTGTTCCCTCCTCTGCTTCTCATACCTAAGGTGCTGAGAATTATGAGACGTAGAGGAGTAAGAACTATACTCATGGCTCCGGATTGGCCAAGGAGGACTTGGTACCCGGAACTTCAAGAGATGCTTACAGAGGTCTTATGGCCTCTGCCGCTAAGAAGGGACTTGCTTCAGCAAGTACCATGTCTGTTCCAAGACTTACCGCAGCTGCGTTTGTCGGCATGGAGATGGAAAGCCGGATCCTAAGGGAAAAAAGGCATTCCGGAAGAGGTCATTCCTACCCTGGTCAAAGCCAGGAAGGAGGTGACCGCACAACATTATCACCACGTGTGGCGAAAATATGTTGCGTGGTGTGAGGCCAGGAAGGCCCCACAAAGAAATTTCAACTCGGTCGTTTTCTGCATTTCCTGCAAACAGGAGTGTCTATGGGCCTCAAATTGGGGTCCATTAAGGTTCAAATTCGGCCCTGAAAATTTTCTTCCAGAAAGAATTGGCTTCAGTTCCTGAAGTCCAGAAGTTTGTCAAGGGAGTATTGCATATACAAACCCCTTTTTTGTGCCTCCAGTGGCACTGTGGGATCTCAACGTAGTTCTGGGATTCCTCAAATCACATTGGTTTAAAACCAGTCAAATATGTGGATTTGAAGCGTCTCACATAAAAAGTGACCATGCTCTTGGCCCTGGCCTGGACCAGGCGAGTGTCAAATTGGTGGTTTTTTCTCAAAAAAGCCCATATCTGTTTGTCCATTCGGACAGGGCAGAGCTGCGGACTCGTCCCCAGTTCTCTCCCTAAGGTGGTGTCAGTGTTTCACCTGAACCAGCTTATTGTGGTGCCTTGTACCTACTAGGGACTTGGAGGACTCCAAGTTGCTAGAAGTTGTCAGGGCCCTGAAAATATGTTCCAGGACAGCTGGAGTCAGAAAATCTGACTCGCTGTTTATACTGTATGCACCCAACAAGTTGGGTGCGCCTGCTTCTAAGCAGTCGATTGCTCGTTGGATTTGTAACACAATTCAACTTGCACATTCTGAGGCAGGCCTGCCACAGTCTAAATCGGTTAAGGCCCATTCCACAAGGAAGGTGGGCTCATCTTGGGCGGCTGCCCGAGAGGTCTCGGCATTACAACTCTGCCGAGCAGCTACGTGGTCAGGGGAGAACACGTTTGTAAAATTCTACAAATTTGATATCCTGGCAAAAGAGGACCTGGAGTTCTCTCATTCGGTGCTGCAGGGTCATCCGCACTCTCCCGCCCGTTTGGGAGCTTTGGTATAATCCCCATGGTCCTTTCAGGAACCCCAGCATCCACTAGGACGATAGAGAAAATAAGAATTTACTTACCGATAATTCTATTTCTCGGAGTCCGTAGTGGATGCTGGGCGCCCATCCCAAGTGCGGTTTATCTGCAATACTTGTACATAGTTACAAAAATCGGGTTATTATTGTTGTGAGCCATCTTTTCAGAGGCTCCGCTGTTATCATACTGTTAACTGGGTTTAGATCACAAGTTGTACGGTGTGATTGGTGTGGCTGGTATGAGTCTTACCCGGGATTCAAAATTCCTCCCTTATTGTGTACGCTCGTCCGGGCACAGTACCTAACTGGCTTGGAGGAGGGTCATAGGGGGAGGAGCCAGTGCACACCACCTGATCCTAAAGCTTTACTTTTTGTGCCCTGTCTCCTGCGGAGCCGCTATTCCCCATGGTCCTTTCAGGAACCCCAGCATCCACTACGGACTCCGAGAAATAGAATTATCGGTAAGTAAATTCTTATTTTTTATCTGATTTTCTCTATCGTCCTAGTGGATGCTGGGGTTCCGGAAAGGACCATGGGGAATAGCGGCTCCGCAGGAGACAGGGCACAAAAAGTAAAGCTTTTCCAGATCAGGTGGTGTGCACTGGCTCCTCCCCCTATGACCCTCCTCCAGACTCCAGTTAGATTTTTGTGCCCGGCCGAGAAGGGTGCAATTCTAGGTGGCTCTCATAAAGAGCTGCTTAGAGAAAGTTTAGCTTAGGTTTTTTATTTTACAGTGATTCCTGCTGGCAACAGGATCACTGCAACGAGGGACAGAGGGGAGAAGAAGTGAACTCACCTGCGTGCAGGATGGATTGGCTTCTTGGCTACTGGACATCAGCTCCAGAGGGACGATCACAGGTACAGCCTGGATGGTCACCGGAGCCGCGCCGCCGGCCCCCTTGCAGATGCTGAAGTAAGAAGAGGTCCAGAATCGGCGGCTGAAGACTCCTGCAGTCTTCTAAAGGTAGCGCACAGCACTGCAGCTGTGCGCCATTTTCCTCTCGGCACACTTCACACGCAGTCACTGAGGGTGCAGGGCGCTGGGGGGGGGGGGCGCGCCCTGGGAGGCAAATGAAAACCTATTAAAAGGCTAAAAATACCTCACATATAGCCCCCAGAGGCTATATGGAGATATTTAACCCCTGCCTGTATTCACAAAATAGCGGGAGACGAGCCCGCCGAAAAAGGGGCGGGGCCTATCTCCTCAGCACACGGCGCCATTTCCTCTCACAGCTCCGCTGGTCAGGACGGCTCCCAGGTCTCTCCCCTGCACTGCACTACAGAAACAGGGTAAAACAGAGAGGGGGGGCAAATTTAATGGCAATATCTTGATATATATAAAGCAGCTATAAGGGAGCACTTATTATAAGGCTATCCCTGTCATATATAGCGCTTTTTGGTGTGTGCTGGCAGACTCTCCCTCTGTCTCCCCAAAGGGCTAGTGGGTCCTGTCTTCGTTTAGAGCATTCCCTGTGTGTCTGCTTTGTGTCGGTACGTGTGTGTCGACATGTATGAGGACGATATTGGTGTGGAGGCGGAGCAATTGCCAAATATGGGGATGTCACCTCCTAGGGGGTCGACACCAGAATGGATGCCTTTATTTGTGGAATTACGGGATAGCGTCAACTCGCTTAAGCAGTCGTTTGACGACATGAGGCGGCCGGACAATCAATTAGTGCCTGTCCAGGCGCCTCAAACACCGTCAGGGGCTGTAAAACGCCCTTTGCCTCAGTCGGTCGACACAGACCCAGACACAGGCACTGATTCCAGTGGTGACGGTGACCAATCAACCGTATTTTCCAGTAGGGCCACACGTTATATGATTTTGGCAATGAAGGAGGCGTTACATTTAGCTGATACTACAGGTACCACTAAACAGGGTATTATGTGGGGTGTGAAAAAACTACCTATAGTTTTTCCTGAATCAGAAGAATTAAATGACGTGTGTGATGAAGCGTGGGTTGCCCCTGATAAAAAGCTGATAATTTCAAAGAAATTATTGGCATTATACCCTTTCCCGCCAGAGGTTAGGGAGCGCTGGGAAACACCACCTAGGGTGGACAAGGCGCTAACACGCTTATCAAAACAAGTGGCGTTACCTTCTCCTGAGACGGCCGCACTTAAAGATCCATCAGATAGGAGGATGGAAAATATCCAAAAAAGTATATACACACATGCAGGTGTTATACTACGACCAGCTATAGCGTCTGCCTGGATGTGCAGTGCTGGGGTAGTTTGGTCAGAGTCCCTGATTGAAAATATTGATACCCTGGACAGGGACAATATTTTACTGTCGTTAGAACAAATAAAGGATGCATTTCTTTATATGCGTGATGCACAGAGGGATATCTGCACACTGGCATCACGGGTAAGTGCTATGTCCATTTCGGCCAGAAGAGCTTTATGGACGCGACAGTGGACAGGCGATGCGGATTCAAAACGGCATATGGAAGTTTTGCCGTATAAAGGGGAGGAGTTATTTGGAGTCGGTCTATCAGATTTGGTGGCCGCGGCTACAGCCGGGAAATCCACCTTTCTACCTCAAGTCACTCCCCAACAGAAAAAGGCACCGACTTTTCAACCGCAGCCCTTTCGTTCCTTTAAAAATAAGAGAGCAAAGGGCTATTCATATCTGCCACGAGGCAGAGGTCGAGGGAAGAAACAGCAACAGGCAGCTCCTTCCCAGGAACAGAAGCCCTCCCCGGCTTCTACAAAAGCCTCAGCATGACGCTGGGGCTTCTCAAGCGGACTCGGGGACGGTGGGAGGTCGTCTCAAAAATTACAGCGCGCAGTGGGCTCACTCGCAGGTAGATCCCTGGATCCTGCAGATAATATCTCAGGGGTACAGGTTGGAATTAGAGACAGATCCACCTCGCCGTTTCCTGAAGTCTGCTTTACCAACGTCCCCTTCCGAAAGGGAGACGGTTTTGGAAGCCATTCACAAGCTGTACTCTCAGCAGGTGATAGTCAAGGTACCTCTTCTACAACAAGGGAAGGGGTATTATTCCACTCTATTTGTGGTACCGAAGCCGGATGGCTCGGTAAGGCCTATTCTAAATCTGAAGTCCTTGAACCTGTACATAAAGAAGTTCAAGTTCAAGATGGAGTCACTCAGAGCAGTGATAGCGAACCTGGAAGAAGGGGACTTTATGGTATCCTTGGACATCAAGGATGCGTATCTCCACGTTCCAATTTACCCCTCACACCAGGGGTACCTCAGGTTCGTTGTACAAAACTGTCACTATCAGTTTCAGACGCTGCCGTTTGGTTTGTCCACGGCACCTCGGATCTTTACAAAGGTAATGGCCGAGATGATGATTCTTCTTCGAAGAAAAGGCGTATTAATTATCCCATACTTGGACGATCTCCTAATAAGGGCAAGGTCCAGAGAACAGCTAGAGATGGGATTAGCAATATCTCAAGAGGTGCTAAAGCAGCACGGATGGATTCTGAATATTCCAAAATCCCAATTAATGCCGACAACTCGTCTGCTGTTCCTAGGGATGATTCTGGACACGGTTCAGAAAAAGGTTTTTCTTCCCGAGGAAAAAGCCAAGGAGTTATCCGACCTGGTCAGGAATCTCCTAAAACCAGGAAAGGTGTCTGTACATCAATGCACAAGAGTCCTGGGAAAAAATGGTGGCTTCTTACGAAGCAATTCCATTCGGCAGATTCCATGCAAGAATTTTCCAAAGGGATCTGTTGGACAAATGGTCAGGGTCGCATCTTCAGATGCACCTGCGGATAACCCTGTCTCCAACGACAAGGGTATCTCTTCTGTGGTGGTTGCAGAGGGCTCATCTATTGGAGGGCCGCAGATTCGGCATACAGGATTGGATCCTGGTGACCACGGACGCCAGCCTGAGAGGCTGGGGAGCAGTCACACAAGGAAGAAACTTCCAGGGAGTGTGGTCGAGCCTGGAAAAGTCTCTTCACATAAACATTCTGGAACTAAGAGCAATCTACAATGCTCTAAGCCAGGCGGAACCTCTGCTTCAAGGAAGACCGGTGTTGATCCAGTCGGACAACATCACGGCAGTCGCCCATGTAAACAGACAGGGCGCCACAAGAAGCAGGAGTGCAATGGCAGAAGCTGCCAGGATCCTTCGCTGGGCGGAGAATCACGTGATAGCACTGTCAGCAGTGTTCATCCCGGGAGTGGACAACTGGGAAGCAGACTTCCTCAGCAGACACGATCTTCACCCGGGAGAGTGGGGACTTCATCCAGAAGTTTTCCACATGCTAATAAACCGTTGGGAAAGACCAATGGTGGACATGATGGCGTCTCGCCTCAACAAAAAACTGGACACGTATTGCGCCAGGTCAAGAGATCCGCAGGCAATAGCTGTGGACGCGCTGGTAACACCTTGGGTGTACCAGTCGGTGTATGGGTTTCCTCCTCTGCCTCTCATACCAAAGGTATTGAGAATCATAAGGCAAAGCGGAGTAAGAACGATACTAGTGGCTCCGGATTGGCCAAGAAGGTCTTGGTACCCGGAACTTCAAGAGATGGTCACGGACGATCCGTGGCCTCTACCTCTAAGACAGGACCTGCTTCAGCAGGGACCGTGTCTATTCCAAGACTTACCGCGGCTGCGTTTGACGGCATGGCGGTTGAACGCCAGATCCTAAAAGGAAAAGGCATTCCAGAAGAAGTCATTCCTACCTTGATTAAGGCAAGAAAGGAAGTCACCGCGAAGCATTATCACCGCATTTGGCGGAAATATGTTGCGTGGTGCGAGGATCGGAGTGCTCCGACGGAGGAATTTCAACTGGGTCGTTTCCTACATTTCCTGCAATCAGGATTGTCTATAGGTCTCAAATTGGGATCTATTAAGGTTCAAATTTCGGCCCTGTCAATATTCTTCCAAAAAGAATTGGCCTCCGTTCCTGAGGTCCAGACTTTTGTCAAGGGAGTACTGCATATACAGCCTCCTGTGGTGCCTCCGGTGGCACCGTGGGATCTAAATGTAGTTTTAGATTTCCTCAAATCCCATTGGTTTGAACCACTAAAAGATGTGGATTTGAAATATCTCACATGGAAAGTGACTATGTTACTGGCCCTGGCGTCCGCCAGGAGAGTATCTGAACTGGCGGCTTTATCTTATAAAAGCCCTTATTTAATTTTCCATTCGGATAGGGCAGAGCTGCGGACGCGTCCGCATTTTCTCCCTAAGGTGGTATCAGCGTTTCACCTGAACCAGCCTATTGTAGTGCCTGCGGCTACAAGCGACTTGGAGGACTCCAAGTTGTTGGACGTTGTCAGAGCTTTAAAAATATACATTTCAAGGACGGCTGGAGTCAGAAAATCTGACTCGCTGTTTATACTGTATGCACCCAACAAGTTGCGTGCGCCTGCTTCTAAGCAGTCGATTGCTCGTTGGATTTGTAACACAATTCAACTTGCACATTCTGTGGCAGGCCTGCCACAGCCTAAATCTGTTAAGGCCCATTCCACAAGGAAGGTGGGCTCATCTTGGGCGGCTGCCCGAGAGGTCTCGGCATTACAACTCTGCCGAGCAGCTACGTGGTCAGGGGAGAACACGTTTGTAAAATTCTACAAATTTGATATCCTGGCAAAAGAGGACCTGGAGTTCTCTCATTCGGTGCTGCAGGGTCATCCGCACTCTCCCGCCCGTTTGGGAGCTTTGGTATAATCCCCATGGTCCTTTCAGGAACCCCAGCATCCACTAGGACGATAGAGAAAATAAGAATTTACTTACCGATAATTCTATTTCTCGGAGTCCGTAGTGGATGCTGGGCGCCCATCCCAAGTGCGGTTTATCTGCAATACTTGTACATAGTTACAAAAATCGGGTTATTATTGTTGTGAGCCATCTTTTCAGAGGCTCCGCTGTTATCATACTGTTAACTGGGTTTAGATCACAAGTTGTACGGTGTGATTGGTGTGGCTGGTATGAGTCTTACCCGGGATTCAAAATTCCTCCCTTATTGTGTACGCTCGTCCGGGCACAGTACCTAACTGGCTTGGAGGAGGGTCATAGGGGGAGGAGCCAGTGCACACCACCTGATCCTAAAGCTTTACTTTTTGTGCCCTGTCTCCTGCGGAGCCGCTATTCCCCATGGTCCTTTCAGGAACCCCAGCATCCACTACGGACTCCGAGAAATAGAATTATCGGTAAGTAAATTCTTATTTTTTATCTGATTTTCTCTATCGTCCTAGTGGATGCTGGGGTTCCGGAAAGGACCATGGGGAATAGCGGCTCCGCAGGAGACAGGGCACAAAAAGTAAAGCTTTTCCAGATCAGGTGGTGTGCACTGGCTCCTCCCCCTATGACCCTCCTCCAGACTCCAGTTAGATTTTTGTGCCCGGCCGAGAAGGGTGCAATTCTAGGTGGCTCTCATAAAGAGCTGCTTAGAGAAAGTTTAGCTTAGGTTTTTTATTTTACAGTGATTCCTGCTGGCAACAGGATCACTGCAACGAGGGACAGAGGGGAGAAGAAGTGAACTCACCTGCGTGCAGGATGGATTGGCTTCTTGGCTACTGGACATCAGCTCCAGAGGGACGATCACAGGTACAGCCTGGATGGTCACCGGAGCCGCGCCGCCGGCCCCCTTGCAGATGCTGAAGTAAGAAGAGGTCCAGAATCGGCGGCTGAAGACTCCTGCAGTCTTCTAAAGGTAGCGCACAGCACTGCAGCTGTGCGCCATTTTCCTCTCGGCACACTTCACACGCAGTCACTGAGGGTGCAGGGCGCTGGGGGGGGGGGCGCGCCCTGGGAGGCAAATGAAAACCTATTAAAAGGCTAAAAATACCTCACATATAGCCCCCAGAGGCTATATGGAGATATTTAACCCCTGCCTGTATTCACAAAATAGCGGGAGACGAGCCCGCCGAAAAAGGGGCGGGGCCTATCTCCTCAGCACACGGCGCCATTTCCTCTCACAGCTCCGCTGGTCAGGACGGCTCCCAGGTCTCTCCCCTGCACTGCACTACAGAAACAGGGTAAAACAGAGAGGGGGGGCAAATTTAATGGCAATATCTTGATATATATAAAGCAGCTATAAGGGAGCACTTATTATAAGGCTATCCCTGTCATATATAGCGCTTTTTGGTGTGTGCTGGCAGACTCTCCCTCTGTCTCCCCAAAGGGCTAGTGGGTCCTGTCTTCGTTTAGAGCATTCCCTGTGTGTCTGCTTTGTGTCGGTACGTGTGTGTCGACATGTATGAGGACGATATTGGTGTGGAGGCGGAGCAATTGCCAAATATGGGGATGTCACCTCCTAGGGGGTCGACACCAGAATGGATGCCTTTATTTGTGGAATTACGGGATAGCGTCAACTCGCTTAAGCAGTCGTTTGACGACATGAGGCGGCCGGACAATCAATTAGTGCCTGTCCAGGCGCCTCAAACACCGTCAGGGGCTGTAAAACGCCCTTTGCCTCAGTCGGTCGACACAGACCCAGACACAGGCACTGATTCCAGTGGTGACGGTGACCAATCAACCGTATTTTCCAGTAGGGCCACACGTTATATGATTTTGGCAATGAAGGAGGCGTTACATTTAGCTGATACTACAGGTACCACTAAACAGGGTATTATGTGGGGTGTGAAAAAACTACCTATAGTTTTTCCTGAATCAGAAGAATTAAATGACGTGTGTGATGAAGCGTGGGTTGCCCCTGATAAAAAGCTGATAATTTCAAAGAAATTATTGGCATTATACCCTTTCCCGCCAGAGGTTAGGGAGCGCTGGGAAACACCACCTAGGGTGGACAAGGCGCTAACACGCTTATCAAAACAAGTGGCGTTACCTTCTCCTGAGACGGCCGCACTTAAAGATCCATCAGATAGGAGGATGGAAAATATCCAAAAAAGTATATACACACATGCAGGTGTTATACTACGACCAGCTATAGCGTCTGCCTGGATGTGCAGTGCTGGGGTAGTTTGGTCAGAGTCCCTGATTGAAAATATTGATACCCTGGACAGGGACAATATTTTACTGTCGTTAGAACAAATAAAGGATGCATTTCTTTATATGCGTGATGCACAGAGGGATATCTGCACACTGGCATCACGGGTAAGTGCTATGTCCATTTCGGCCAGAAGAGCTTTATGGACGCGACAGTGGACAGGCGATGCGGATTCAAAACGGCATATGGAAGTTTTGCCGTATAAAGGGGAGGAGTTATTTGGAGTCGGTCTATCAGATTTGGTGGCCGCGGCTACAGCCGGGAAATCCACCTTTCTACCTCAAGTCACTCCCCAACAGAAAAAGGCACCGACTTTTCAACCGCAGCCCTTTCGTTCCTTTAAAAATAAGAGAGCAAAGGGCTATTCATATCTGCCACGAGGCAGAGGTCGAGGGAAGAAACAGCAACAGGCAGCTCCTTCCCAGGAACAGAAGCCCTCCCCGGCTTCTACAAAAGCCTCAGCATGACGCTGGGGCTTCTCAAGCGGACTCGGGGACGGTGGGAGGTCGTCTCAAAAATTACAGCGCGCAGTGGGCTCACTCGCAGGTAGATCCCTGGATCCTGCAGATAATATCTCAGGGGTACAGGTTGGAATTAGAGACAGATCCACCTCGCCGTTTCCTGAAGTCTGCTTTACCAACGTCCCCTTCCGAAAGGGAGACGGTTTTGGAAGCCATTCACAAGCTGTACTCTCAGCAGGTGATAGTCAAGGTACCTCTTCTACAACAAGGGAAGGGGTATTATTCCACTCTATTTGTGGTACCGAAGCCGGATGGCTCGGTAAGGCCTATTCTAAATCTGAAGTCCTTGAACCTGTACATAAAGAAGTTCAAGTTCAAGATGGAGTCACTCAGAGCAGTGATAGCGAACCTGGAAGAAGGGGACTTTATGGTATCCTTGGACATCAAGGATGCGTATCTCCACGTTCCAATTTACCCCTCACACCAGGGGTACCTCAGGTTCGTTGTACAAAACTGTCACTATCAGTTTCAGACGCTGCCGTTTGGTTTGTCCACGGCACCTCGGATCTTTACAAAGGTAATGGCCGAGATGATGATTCTTCTTCGAAGAAAAGGCGTATTAATTATCCCATACTTGGACGATCTCCTAATAAGGGCAAGGTCCAGAGAACAGCTAGAGATGGGATTAGCAATATCTCAAGAGGTGCTAAAGCAGCACGGATGGATTCTGAATATTCCAAAATCCCAATTAATGCCGACAACTCGTCTGCTGTTCCTAGGGATGATTCTGGACACGGTTCAGAAAAAGGTTTTTCTTCCCGAGGAAAAAGCCAAGGAGTTATCCGACCTGGTCAGGAATCTCCTAAAACCAGGAAAGGTGTCTGTACATCAATGCACAAGAGTCCTGGGAAAAAATGGTGGCTTCTTACGAAGCAATTCCATTCGGCAGATTCCATGCAAGAATTTTCCAAAGGGATCTGTTGGACAAATGGTCAGGGTCGCATCTTCAGATGCACCTGCGGATAACCCTGTCTCCAACGACAAGGGTATCTCTTCTGTGGTGGTTGCAGAGGGCTCATCTATTGGAGGGCCGCAGATTCGGCATACAGGATTGGATCCTGGTGACCACGGACGCCAGCCTGAGAGGCTGGGGAGCAGTCACACAAGGAAGAAACTTCCAGGGAGTGTGGTCGAGCCTGGAAAAGTCTCTTCACATAAACATTCTGGAACTAAGAGCAATCTACAATGCTCTAAGCCAGGCGGAACCTCTGCTTCAAGGAAGACCGGTGTTGATCCAGTCGGACAACATCACGGCAGTCGCCCATGTAAACAGACAGGGCGCCACAAGAAGCAGGAGTGCAATGGCAGAAGCTGCCAGGATCCTTCGCTGGGCGGAGAATCACGTGATAGCACTGTCAGCAGTGTTCATCCCGGGAGTGGACAACTGGGAAGCAGACTTCCTCAGCAGACACGATCTTCACCCGGGAGAGTGGGGACTTCATCCAGAAGTTTTCCACATGCTAATAAACCGTTGGGAAAGACCAATGGTGGACATGATGGCGTCTCGCCTCAACAAAAAACTGGACACGTATTGCGCCAGGTCAAGAGATCCGCAGGCAATAGCTGTGGACGCGCTGGTAACACCTTGGGTGTACCAGTCGGTGTATGGGTTTCCTCCTCTGCCTCTCATACCAAAGGTATTGAGAATCATAAGGCAAAGCGGAGTAAGAACGATACTAGTGGCTCCGGATTGGCCAAGAAGGTCTTGGTACCCGGAACTTCAAGAGATGGTCACGGACGATCCGTGGCCTCTACCTCTAAGACAGGACCTGCTTCAGCAGGGACCGTGTCTATTCCAAGACTTACCGCGGCTGCGTTTGACGGCATGGCGGTTGAACGCCAGATCCTAAAAGGAAAAGGCATTCCAGAAGAAGTCATTCCTACCTTGATTAAGGCAAGAAAGGAAGTCACCGCGAAGCATTATCACCGCATTTGGCGGAAATATGTTGCGTGGTGCGAGGATCGGAGTGCTCCGACGGAGGAATTTCAACTGGGTCGTTTCCTACATTTCCTGCAATCAGGATTGTCTATAGGTCTCAAATTGGGATCTATTAAGGTTCAAATTTCGGCCCTGTCAATATTCTTCCAAAAAGAATTGGCCTCCGTTCCTGAGGTCCAGACTTTTGTCAAGGGAGTACTGCATATACAGCCTCCTGTGGTGCCTCCGGTGGCACCGTGGGATCTAAATGTAGTTTTAGATTTCCTCAAATCCCATTGGTTTGAACCACTAAAAGATGTGGATTTGAAATATCTCACATGGAAAGTGACTATGTTACTGGCCCTGGCGTCCGCCAGGAGAGTATCTGAACTGGCGGCTTTATCTTATAAAAGCCCTTATTTAATTTTCCATTCGGATAGGGCAGAGCTGCGGACGCGTCCGCATTTTCTCCCTAAGGTGGTATCAGCGTTTCACCTGAACCAGCCTATTGTAGTGCCTGCGGCTACAAGCGACTTGGAGGACTCCAAGTTGTTGGACGTTGTCAGAGCTTTAAAAATATACATTTCAAGGACGGCTGGAGTCAGAAAATCTGACTCGCTGTTTATACTGTATGCACCCAACAAGTTGCGTGCGCCTGCTTCTAAGCAGTCGATTGCTCGTTGGATTTGTAACACAATTCAACTTGCACATTCTGTGGCAGGCCTGCCACAGCCTAAATCTGTTAAGGCCCATTCCACAAGGAAGGTGGGCTCATCTTGGGCGGCTGCCCGAGGGGTCTCGGCATTACAACTCTGCCGAGCAGCTACGTGGTCAGGGGAGAACACGTTTGTAAAATTCTTCAAATTTGATACCCTGGCAAAGGAGGACCTGGAGTTCTCTCATTCGGTGCTGCAGAGTCATCCGCACTCTCCCGCCCGTTTGGGAGCTTTGGTATAATCCCCATGGTCCTTTCAGGAACCCCAGCATCCACTAGGACGATAGAGAAAATAAGAA
The DNA here is from genome assembly GCF_028390025.1 of Pseudophryne corroboree. Taxonomy (NCBI): domain Eukaryota; kingdom Metazoa; phylum Chordata; class Amphibia; order Anura; family Myobatrachidae; genus Pseudophryne; species Pseudophryne corroboree. The sequence goes on from NC_086445.1 coordinate 497,831,817, forward strand.
TTTACTTACCGATAATTCTATTTCTCGGAGTCCGTAGTGGATGCTGGGCGCCCATCCCAAGTGCGGATTATCTGCAATACTTGTACATAGTTATTGTTAACTAATTCGGGTTATTGTTTAGGGAGCCATCTTTCAGAGGCTCCTCTGTTATCATACTGTTAACTGGGTTTAGATCACAAGTTGTACGGTGTGATTGGTGTGGCTGGTATGAGTCTTACCCGGGATTCAAAATCCTCCCTTATTGTGTACGCTCGTCCGGGCACAGTACCTAACTGGAGTCTGGAGGAGGGTCATAGGGGGAGGAGCCAGTGCACACCACCTGATCTGGAAAAGCTTTACTTTTTGTGCCCTGTCTCCTGCGGAGCCGCTATTCCCCATGGTCCTTTCAGGAACCCCAGCATCCACTACGGACTCCGAGAAATAGAATTATCGGTAAGTAAATTCTTATTTTTTTAGTCACGATATACCTCTTGAATTCCCTGTTTGTGCTGATACACTACACAGGGGGTTCTTGTCAGGTATTGTGCTGCTGATATTGTACTGTTACCTTGCATTGAGCTTTCGGATATGTCAGCTACAAAGGGCAATGGTGCTGGGGCTGATCCCACGTTGCGTGGTGGTAATTCTGCAGATACATTTGAGGAAAACCTAGCAGCTGAGGGTTCAGGTTCTGGGGGATCCTTACCCCCAAGTGGGACTGTAGCAATGGGGCTTCAAAATGACCCACCTTAGGCTACCTTCTCCACGCTATTGAATATGCTGGTAACTAGACTAACGCCTCCTATGGGACCTTCTGTGCTGGTACAACCGCTTATGGTCCCCCCGGTTAACCCGCCATGTTCAGATCAACTGTCTGCTCAGTTAGAGCAATTGAACCAATCACTGACTACTCAGAAGTCTAACCCTCGCCCGCCTAAGACCAAGAGGTCCTCTAAGCGGGCAATTACTTCCTCACAATCCACAAACGTCCCGGACACCTCGTTTGATGAGGATGGCGCTTATACAGACCCCACAGATTCTGATCCTGATGCTTCTGGTGGGGAATTTGTTAAGGAGGTGGATGTTCCTGACATGTTAGAGGCTATCAGGCTCATTCTTCAGGTGGATGATGAACAGGCAAAACAAGGTAATAAATAATACCCAGAGATATTCGGGCGCTGTGAGGCGAGGTGCTCCGCAAAACCGCAGCCAATATATAGAGGGAAGTCACTCCCAATGTACAACAAGAGAGAAATGAGGGGAAGGGGGGAGGCTGCGCTCCAAGAGGAAAGAACAATATAATTACACTAAATGACTAGTGATGAGCGGGTTCGGTTCCTCGGAATCCGAACCCCCCCCCCCGAACTTCACCCATTTTACACGGGTCCGAGGCAGACTCGGAATCTCCCGCCTTGCTCGGTTAACCAGAGCGCGCCCGAACGTCGTCATACCGCTGTCGGATTCTCGCGAGATTCGGATTCTATATAAGGAGCCGCGCGTCGCCGCTATTTTTCACTCGTGCATTGGAAATGATAGTGAGAGGACGTGGCTGGCGTCCTCTCACTTTGATTCTGGGGGCTGCAGTGCAAATATCTTTATTCTGGGGACCAGCAGTATTATAGGAGGAGTACAGTGCAGAGTTTTGCTGACCAGTGACCACCAGTATACGTTGTCTGCCTGAAAAACGCTCCATATCTGTGCTCAGTGTGCTGCATATATCTGTGCTCACACTGCTTTATTGTGGGGACTGGGGACCAGCAGTATTATATAGGAGGAGTACAGTGCAGAGTTTTGCTGACCAGTGACCACCAGTATTATACGTACTCTGCCTGCAAAACGCTCCATATCTGTGCTCAGTGTGCTGCATATATCTGCTCACACTGCTTTATTGTGGGGACTGGGGACCAGCAGTATTATATAGGAGGAGTACAGTGCAGAGTTTTGCTGACCAGTGACCACCAGTATCATACGTTCTCTGCCTGAAAAACGCTTCATATCTGTGCTGCATTGTAGTATATAGTAGGAGTACAGTGCATAATTTTGCTGACCACCAGTATATAATATATAGGAGTACGGTACAGAAGGCCACTGCTCTACCTACCTCTGTGTCGTCAAGTATACTATCCATCCATACCTGTGGTGCATTTCAGTTTTGCACAGTTTGCTGACCACCAGTATATAATATATAGCAGTACGGTACAGTAGGCCACTGCTCTACCTACCTCTGTGTCGTCAAGTATACTATCCATCCATACCTGTGGTGCATTTCAGTTGTGCGCAGTATATATAGTAGTAGGCCATTGCTATTGATACTGGCATATAATTCCACACATTAAAAAATGGAGAACAAAAATGTGGAGGGTAAAATAGGGAAAGATCAAGATCCACTTCCACCTCGTGCTGAAGCTGCTGCCACTAGTCATGGCCGAGACGATGAAATGCCATCAACATCGTCTGCCAAGGCCGATGCCCAATGTCATAGTAGAGAGCATGTAAAATCCAAAACACAAAAGTTCAGTAAAATGACCCAAAACTCAAAATTCAAAGCGTCTGAGGAGAAGCGTAAACTTGCCAATATGCCATTTACGACACGGAGTGGCAAGGAACGGCTGAGGCCCTGGCCTATGTTCATGGCTAGTGGTTCAGCTTCACATGAGGATGGAAGCACTCATCCTCTCGCTAGAAAAATGAAAAGACTTAAGCTGGCAAAAGCACAGCAAAGAACTGCGTTCTTCTAAATCACAAATCCCCAAGGAGAGTCCAATTGTCTGGTGCGATGCCTGACCTTCCCAACACTGGACGGGAAGAGGTGGCGCCTTCCACCATTTGCACGCCCCCTGCAAGTGCTGGAAGGAGCACCCGCAGTCCAGTTCCTGATAGTCAAATTGAAGATGTCACTGTTGAAGTACACCAGGATGAGGATATGGGTGTTGCTGGCGCTGAGGAGGAAATTGACGAGGAGGATTCTGATGGTGAGGTGGTTTAAGTCAGGCACCCGGGGAGACACCTGTTGTCCGTGGGACGAATATGGCCATTGACATGCCTGGTCAAATTACAAAAAAAAAAATCACCTCTTCGGTGTGGAATTATTTTAACACAAATGCGGACAACAGGTGTCAAGCCGTGTGTTGCCTTTGTCAAGCTGTAATAAGTAGGGGTAAGGACGTTAACCACCTCGGAACATCCTCCCTTATACGTCACCTGCAGCGCATTCATCATGTCAGTGACAAGTTCAAAAACTTTGGATGACAGAGGAAGCAGTCCACTGACCACTAAATCCCGTCCTCTTGTAACCAAGCTCCTGCAAACCACACCACCAACTCCCTCAGTGTCAATTTCCTCCTTACACAGGAAAGCCAATAGTCCTGCAGGCCATGTCACTGTCAAGTCTGACTAGTCCTCTCCTGCCTGGGATTCCTCCGATGCCTCCTGCTGCTGTTGTTGCTGCTGGGAGTCAATCATCCCAGAGGGGAAGTCGGAAGACCACTTGTACTACTTCCAGTAAGCAATTGACTGTCCAACAGTCCTTTGCGAGGAAGATGAAATATCACAGCAGTCATCCTGCTGCAAAGTGGATAACTAAGGCCTTGGCAACCTGGACGGTGAGAAATGTGTTTCCGTTATCCACCGTTAATTCACAGGCAACTACAGACTTGATTGAGGTACTGTCCCCGGTACCAAATACCATCTAGGTTCCATTTCTCTAGGCAGGCGATACCAAAAATGTACACAGACCTCAGAATAAGAGTCACCAGTGTCCTAAAAAATGCATTAGTACCCAATGTCCACTTAACCACGGACATGTGGACAAGTGGAGCAGGGCAGACTCAGGACTATGACTGACAGCCCACTGGGTAGATGTATTGCCTCCCGCAGCAAGAACAGCAGCGGCAGCACCAGTAGCAGCATCTCGCAAACGCCAACTCGTTCCTAGGCAGGCTACGCTTTGTATCACCGCTTTCCAGAAGAGGCACACAGCTGACAACCTCTTACGGAAACTGAGGAACATCGCAGAATGGCTTACCCCAAATGGACTCTCCTGGGGATTTGTGACATCTGACAATGCCAGCAATATTGTGCGTGCATTACATCTGGGCAAATTCCAGCAAGTCCCATGTTTTGCACATACATTGAATTTGGTGATGCAGAATTATTTAAACGACAGGGGCGTGCAAGAGATGCTGTCGGTGGCCCGAAGAATTGCGGGCCACTTTCGTCATTCAGCCACCGCGTGCCGAAGACTGGAGCACCAGCAAACAGTCCTGAACCTGCCCTGCCATCATCTGAAGCAAGAGGTGGTAACGAGGTGGAATTCAACCCTCTATATGCTTCAGAGGATGGAGGAGCAGCAAAAGGCCATTCAAGCCTATACATCTGCCTACGATATAGGCAAAGGAGGGGGAATGCACCTGACTCAAGCGCAGTGGAGAATGATTTCAACGTTGTGCAAGGTTCTGCAACCCTTTGAACTTGCCACATGTGAAGTCAGTTCAGACACTGCCAGCCTGAGTCAGGTCATTCCCCTCATCAGGCTTTTGCAGAAGAAGCTGGAGAGATTGAAGGAGGAGCTAAAACAGAGCGATTCCGCTAGGCATGTGGGACTTGTGGATGGAGCCCTTAATTCGCTTAACCAGGATTCACGGGTGGTCAATCTGTTGAAATCAGAGCACTACATTTTGGCCACCGTGCTCGATCCTAGATTTAAAACCTATCTTGTATCTCTGTTTCCGGCAGACACAAGTCTGCAGAGGTTCAAAGACCTGCTGGTGAGAAAATTGTCAAGTCAAGCGGAACGTGACCCGTCAACAGCTCCTCCTTCACATTCTCCCGCAACTGGGGGTGCGAGGAAAAGGCTAAGAATTCCGAGCCCACCCGCTGGCGGTGATGCAGGGCAGTCTGGAGCGAGTGCTGACATCTGGTCCGGACTGAAGGACCTGCCAACGATTACTGACATGTCGTCTACTGTCACTGCATATGATTCTGTCACCATTGAAAGAATGGTGGAGGATTATATGAGTGACCGCATCCAAGTAGGCACGTCGGACAGTCCGTACGTATACTGGCAGGAAAAAGGCAATTTGGAGGCCCTTGCACAAACTGGCTTTATTCTACCTAAGTTGCCCTCCCTCCAGTGTGTACTCCGAAAGTGTTTAGTGCAGCCGCTCACCTTGTCGGCAATCGGCGTACGAGGTTACTTCCAGAAAATGTGGAGAAGATGATGTTCATCAAAATGAATTATAATCAATTCCTTCGTGGAGACATTCACCAGCAATTGCCTCCAGAAAGTACACAGGGACCTGAGATGGTGGATTCCAGTGGGGAAGAATTAATAATCTGTGAGGAGGGGGATGTACACAGTGAAAGGGGTGAGGAATCGGACGATGAGGAGGAGGTGGACATCTTGCCTCTGTAGAGCCAGTTTGTGCAAGGAGAAATTGATTGCTTCTTTTTTGGTGGGGGCCCAAACCAACCAGTCATTTCAGTCACAGTTGTGTGGCAGACCCTGTCGCTGAAATGATGGGTTTGTTAAAGTGTGCATGTCCTGTTTATACAACATAAGGGTGGGTGGGAGGGCCCAAGGACAATTCCATCTTGCACCTCTTTTTTTTTTTTCTTTCATTTTTCTTTGCATCATGTGCTGTTTGGGGACTATTTTTTTTGAAGTGCCATCCTGCCTGACACTGCAGTGCCACTCCTAGATGGGCCAGGTGTTTGTGTCGGCCACGTGGGTCGCTTAGCTTAGTCATCCAGCGACCTCGGTGCAAATTTTAGGACTAAAAATAATATTGAGGTGTTCAGAATAGACTGAAAATGAGTGGAAATTATGGTTGAGGTTAATAATACTATGGGATCAAAATGACCCCCAAATTCTATGATTTAAGCTGTTTTTGAGGGGTTTTTGTAAAAAAACACCCGAATCCAAAACACACCCGAATCCGGCAAAAAATTTTCAGGGAGGTTTTGCCAAAACGCGTCCGATTCCAAAACACGGCCACGGAACCGAAACCAAAACCCGAAAAACGTCCGGTGCACATCACTATAAATGACCCAGTATCTAGGGTAAACTTCTTTCTTTTTCCATGAATTCATGTGGCATAATAATTACTGCACAGAATACTGTTTTTAATTATTTGTTTTAATAACACATTTAGTGTAATTATATTGTTCTTTCCTCTTGGAGTGCAGCCTCCCCCCCCCCCCCTCCCCCTCATTTATCTCTCTTGATGATGAACAGGAGCCTGACGCTGCCCCTAAGAAACTGCACAGGTTTAAACGTCAGAAGGTGGTTAAAGTTTTACCTCACTCTGACCATTTAGTTGACATACGTCAGGAGTCCTGGGAAAATCCAGGAAAGAGGTTCACGCCTCATAAGATGCTGGCTCGCTACACTTTCGCAGCGGAGCTAAGTAAAATTGGGAAACACCCCCGCCAGTCGATTCGCAGGTGGCGCGGCTGGTGTTATCCTCAGCTCTGCCGGTAAATACTGTCACGTCTCTGAAAGAACCGATGGATACGCGTGTGGAGGGTTGTTTAAAGGCAATTTCCACCCTAACTGGTACTGCGCATAGTTCCACCATTGCAGTGACATGGGCTGCAGAGGCTGTTGAAGTGTGAGCTCAGGTGCTGGAGGCAGAGTTGCCTTCCAACACTTCTGATCATTCTAGACAATGTCTGTCTTATATTGTCACAGCTTCTCATTACATTAAGGAGGCAGCTTCTGATGCCGGTATTTTGGCGGCCAAGGCTTCTACTACGTCCATTTTGGCTCGCCGGATTCTCTAGTTACGTCCTGGTCTATGGATCGGAACTCAAATAAAACCCTGGAGGTACTCCCTTTTAAGGGAGACATTCTTTTCAGCAAAGACCTCAACAAGATAGTGGCTGACTTAGCTTCTGCTAAAACATGTCTACTTAGTACTGCTCCTTCGGCGCCGAAGGCTAAGAGTACTCCATTTCGCTCCTTTCGTCCTTCAGGGAAAGCAAAAGGTCAGGCGTACCCAAAACAGGTTCGCACTTCCAACCCCAAACGGGCCTGGGCTTCCCGTCAGCCTGTTTACAAAATGGACGTGTGACTGGTCGGGCCTCCCTCTGGGGGATCCCAGGGTGGTGGGCTGACTTCTAGAGTATACCCAGGAATGGTTGAGAACCACTTTCGATGCCTGGGTACGGGAAGTCGTCACTCAAGGTTACGCCGTATCCTTCAAGAATCGTCCCCCTCTTCAATTTTGCCTGACAGACGTCCCTACGGATCAGGTGAAGGCAAAGACTCTTCATTCGGTGGTACAGTCCCTCCTGGACACAGGAGTGGTAGTACAGGTGCCTCTGGCTCAGAGGGGCAAGGAGTACTATTCACCGCTGTTCCTAGTCCCAAAACCGAATGGGTCATCCTGGCCCATTCTCAACCTCAAGTCCTTGATCAAATTTGTGAGGGTCTCTCAAGTTTCGTATGGAAACTCTTCGCTCTTTTGTTCTGGCCTTGAAACCTGGGGATTATATGGTTTCCCTGGACATACAGGATGCTTATCTGCACATTCCCATTGCAGTGTCGCATCAGCAGTACCTGAGGTTTGCGGTTGACAACCTCCATTACCAATTTCGGGCATTTTACCTTTTGGTTTGACCACGGAGTCTTCACAAAGGTTATGGCGGTAATGACAGCTGTACTCCACCGTCAAGGGGTCAGGATCCTGCCGTACCTGGATGAAAAATTCCCCAGAAATTCTGGATCTGACTATCCAGTTTCTGCAAGCCCACGGGTGGCTCATCAACTGTAAGAAATCTTCCCTGGTCCCTGCTCAGAGCATGGTGCACCTGGGGGCGTTGTTGGACACTCGCAACCAGCGGTTGTTCTTGTCCCAGGAGAAAGTCCTGAAGCTTCAGGACAGGATTCGATGCTTCCTATCTCGTCCAAATGTCTACATTCTGCATTGCAAGTGCTAGGTCTCATGGGGTCTGCTTTCAACATGGTGGAGTACGCTCAATTCCATTCCCGCTCTGTAAAAGCTGATTTTTGCCAAGTGGGATGGCCTGCCTCACCGGATCATGTCTCAAATGATCTCCTTGTCTCCGGAGGTCCGTCTGTCACTGAGCTGGTGGCTTCAGGACCAACGATTGAGCAGGGGTTGTCCCTTCTGGATCTCCAACTGGGTCCTTCTGATGACTGATGCCAGTCTGAGAAGTTGGGGCGCGGTGTTGGAGCAACTCTCTCTTCAGGGTCGGTGGACCAAGGAGGAGTCTCTCCTCCCTATAAACATTCTGGAATTGTGGGCAGTGTGGAACTCATTGAACTTGGCCCAGCATTTAATACAAAACAGACCTGTTCAAGTACAGTCGGACAACGCCACCACAGTGGCGTACATCAATCATCAAGGCGGCACTCGAAGCCGCATGGCATTGAGGGATGTATCACGGATTCTTCAGTGTGCAGAACGCCATCTGCCAGCCATATCGGCAGTGTTCATTCCGGGGGTCCGGGGGAAGCGGACTTTCTCAGTCGTCAGGGCATACACGCCGGAGAGTGGATCCTCCATCCAGAAGTGTTTCAACTCCTCGTGGACAAGTGGGGCCTTCCAGATGTGCACCTGATGGCGTCTCAACACAATTGCAAGGTTCCGGTCTTCGGAGCAAGGACAAGGGATCCTCAAGCAGCGTTTGTGGACGCACTGGCAATTCCATTGAACTTTTGGCTGCCATACGTGTTCCCTCCGGTGTCACTCCTGCCCAGAGTAATAAAGAAGTTCAAGCAAGAAAGAGGAATCCTACTTATGATCGCTCCAGCGTGGCCCAGACAGCATTGGTTCTCAGACCTTCAGGGTCTCTCGATAGAGCGCCCCCTTTTACTTCCGCAGCGCCCAGATCTCCTCGTTCAGGGCTCCTGTGTATATCAGGACTTAGCCTGATTGGCTTTGACGGCGTGGCTCTTGAAGCTTCCGTCTTGAGGGCCAAGGGATTTTCTGAGGCGGTCATTCAAACCATGTTGAAGGCCCGGAAACAGACTTCTGCTCTGATTTTATCATAGGGTCTGGAATTCTTACTTTGCTTGGTGCGCATCTAACAATCATGACTCTTACAAGTTTAGTACGGCCAAACTTTTGGCCTTTCTACAACAGGGCCTGGACTTGGGCCGTCGTCTGGCCTCCATCAAGGTTCATATTTCTGCCTTGTCTGTTTGGTTCCAGAGAGAAATTGCAACTTTACCTGATGTTCATACATTTACTCAGGGTGTGTTGCGGATTCAACCTCCTTACGTCCCGGCTGTGGCTCTTTGGGATTTGTCGGTGGTTCTGGAGGCATTGCAAGGGTCTCCGTTTGAGCCTCTTGAATCGGCAGACCTTAAGTGGCTTTCTCTTAAGGTGTTTCTGCTGGCTATTGCATCTGCCAGACGGGTGTCTGATTTGGGTGCTCTGTCCTGTAAGTCACCATATCTGATTTTTCACCGTGACTGAGCGGTTCTTAGAACATGTCCCATGTACCTATCTAAGGTGGTGTCTTTCCACCTTTTAATCAGGAGATTCTGGTTCCAGCCTTTGCCTCTCCTGAATTGTCTTCCAAAGAGCGGTCTTTGGATGTGGTACGGGCTCTCCGTATCTATGTGAAGAGAACTGCCTCCATCAGGAAGTCTGATTCTCTTTGTTCTGTTTGGTTTTCACAAACATGGCTGGCCTGCTCACAAGCAGACCCTGGCCAGATGGATTAGAATGGTGATTGCACATGCTTATGTGCAGGCTGGCCCATTCTACTCTGTCGGTTGGACCTTCTTGGGCAGCCCGCAGTGGTGCGACCCTTGAACAATTGTGCAAGGCGGCTACGTGGTCCTCTGTGAACACGTTCATTAGGTTCTATGCCTTCGATACTTCCGCCTCCCAGGATGCTTCCTTTGGACGCCGGGTTCTTGTGCCCACTACAGTGCGTCCCCTCCCATAAGGAACTGCTTTAGGACATCCACCCCAATGTCATTCCCTGTGGAGCCCAGTGTACCCTGCAGCAGAAAACGAGATTTGTGGTAAAAACTTACCGTTGTTAATCTTTCTGCGAGGTACACTGGGCTCCACAGGGCACGCCCCACCCTGACGCACTTAGCTGCTTTGAGTTGGTATGGCATTAGCCACTGACACTATCTCCTGTCGTGAGACTGTGTTGTATGTGGCTTCTAACAGTTGTCTCTTTTGCCTGCTACTGCATTGGACTGGTTAACAAAAACTGAGCTCATGTGCATGGAGGCGGGGTTATAGAGGAGGCGGCGCTATGCATTCTGGGAACAGTCAAAGCTTTGAGCCTGTTGGTTCCTTGGATCAAGATCCTACATTACACCCCAATGTCATTCCCTGTGGAGCCCAGTGTACCTCGCAGAAAGATTTAACTGTAAGTTCTTACCATAAATCTCGTTTTTGGTGACTGGCATATCCACTGGTGCATGTGAAGATGTGAACCCAACCATTTGTCTAGGAGATCCAGTTGGAAGGACCTCGCATGGAATCTTCCAGAATGTAGAGCCTCGTAGGAGGCGAATGCACTGATGAACCGATACCCGGGCTGACTTCAGGACGTCCCGTACCATCGATTTGGATCACCAATGCTTTCTCCACTGGTAGAAACACCCTCTGCACCTCCGTGTCGAGTATCATCCCCAGGAATGTCAGGCTCCTTGTTGGCTCAAAATGTGACTTTGGAAGGTTGAGGATCCACCCATGATCCTGGAGTAGTCGAGTTGAGAGAGCAGTACTCTGCAACAACCTCTCCCTGGAAGATGCTTTTATCAGCAGATATGGAATTATGTTCACTCCCTGCCTGCGGAGTAGCATCTCTGCCATGACCTTGGTGAACACTATCGGTGCCGTGGAGAGACAAAATGGCAGTGTCTGGAACTGATGGTGACAGTCCAGCAGCGCAAATCTGCGGTAAGCCTGGTGAGGCGGCCAGCTCGGAACGTGAAGGTAATCATCCTTGATATCCAGGGATACCAGGAATTCTCCCTCCTCCAGACCTGCGATAACCGCTCTGAAACTCTATCTTGAATTTCCTCAAGTAGGGGTACAATGACTTTAGGTTTAATATTGGCCACACCGAATTGTCTGGTTTTCGGTACCACAAACAGGTTTGATTTAATAACCCTTGTGTTGTAGGATAGCACTTTGTCAGCGAAGCTGGTAAGCCTGATTTGAAGAATCTGTGAGGTTGGAGTTCTTGAAATTCCAGTTTGCACCCCTGGACAACAGTATCTGTTACCCAGGGGTCTAGGCATGACACCCAGATTTGACTGAAATCTTTTAGTCTCGCTCAAACCCTCCTGATCTCCAGGCTGGGAGGTCCACAGTCATGCAGAATATTTTGAGGAAGTAGAACTTGATTTCTGTTCCTGAGATCCTGTTGGTGCAAGTTTTGTGGATTTTCTCCGACCTCCCCTAAAGGTGTTGGTGGGGGGTTTGGATTATTTAAATTTTGCGGTCCAAAAGGACTGTAGTGTAGACGTAGGATAAGATTTCCTTGCCGGTGGTGCTGCTGAGGAAAGAAAGGTTAACTTACCCGCAGTTGCCACGGAAATCCAATGCATCCCCAAACAGAGCCTGACCTGTGAAGAGTAGGTTCTCCACACTTTTCTTGGATTCTGTATCCGCAGTCCATTGGCTTAGCCAGAGTTCTCTGCGTGCCGAGACCGCCATGGACGTAGCCCTCGCATTCAGCATGCCAATGTCCTTTATGGCCACCACCAAGAAACCTGCAGAATTCTGTATTTGACGCAAAAACCATTCAATGTCACACCTATCCATAGTATCAAAATCCTTAAGTAATGTGCCTGACTGCTTTACTCTGGCTTTAGAAATCCACGTACAAGCAATGGTGGGTCTTAAAGCTACGCCATTAGCTGTGTATAGTGGTTTGAGCGTAGTCTCAATCTTGCGGTCAGCCTTCTCTTTCAAAGCGATTGAACCAGGGACAGGTAAAACTACCTTTTCTCCTTCATCCACTAGGGGCCACTGGAGCGCAGTTACAATGGGGAAATAGGGGAAATAGTAGGCAGTAATTGGGAGCTGGCACTTTAAAATTCTAATACTGTGGCTAGCTCCTCCCCTACTATCTCCCCTCCAAGCCAGTCTTAGTGCCCGAGGGAGCTGGTTCACTTGGGTTTTGGCTGAAGAATTTTTTCTTTTTTCTTTATTATTTTTAATTTTCTTTCTTACACACACAGACTGGCAGCTCTGCCACTGCCAGTCTGCACCGCGGGAGCTGCCGGCGGGGTCCCATCGCAGCTGCGTGCGGCTCGGGATGGGCCCCGGCTGAGGGAGACGCTGAGCTCTCCTGAGCTGGCCGGACACCGCTGCGTGTGTCGGGGCAGCTCCACCAGCAGAAGATTCCGTCAGCATGGCAGCGGTGAGTATCAGTGGCCGGACACCGCGGCGTGTGTCGGGGCCACTCCACCACAGAAAAGGTGAGTGTGTGCTCCCCACCCTACTTCCCCCCCCCGCCCCTCCCCCAGGCTCTCTGCAGTGTTGAGATCACAGGGTGGCAGGGGGGTTTGAATAACGTTACAGGGGTTAATTTTATTATTTATTTTTCTCTGACGTCCTAGTGGATGCTGGGGACTCCGTCAGGACCATGGGGAATAGCGGCTCCGCAGGAGACAGGGCACAAAAGTAAAAGCTTTAGGATCAGGTGGTGTGCACTGGCTCCTCCCCCTATGACCCTCCTCCAAGCCTCAGTTAGATTTTTGTGCCCGGCCGAGAAGGGTGCAATCTAGGTGGCTCTCCTAAAGAGCTGCTTAGAGTAAAAGTTTTGTTAGGTTTTTTATTTTCAGTGAGTCCTGCTGGCAACAGGCTCACTGCATCGAGGGACTTAGGGGAGAGAAGTGAACTCACCTGCGTGCAGGATGGATTGGCTTCTTAGGCTACTGGACACCATTAGCTCCAGAGGGAGTCGGAACACAGGTCTCACCCTGGGGTTCGTCCCGGAGCCGCGCCGCCGACCCCCTTGCAGATGCCGAAAAGTGAAGAGGTCCAGAAACCGGCGGCAGAAGACTTTTCAGTCTTCATAAGGTAGCGCACAGCACTGCAGCTGTGCGCCATTGTTGTCAGCACACTTCATAGCAGCGGTCACTGAGGGTGCAGGGCGCTGGGGGGGGCGCCCTGGGCAGCAATGATAGTACCTTATTCTGGCTAAAAATACATCACATATAGCCCCTGGGGGCTATATGGATGTATTTAACCCCTGCCAGGTCTCAGAAAAACGGGAGAAGAAGCCCGCCGAAAAGGGGGCGGGGCCTATTCTCCTCAGCACACAGCGCCATTTTCCCTCACAGAAATGCTGGTGGGAAGGCTCCCAGGCTCTCCCCTGCACTGCACTACAGAAACAGGGTTAAAACAGAGAGGGGGGGCACTTATTTGGCGATATGACTATATATATTAAAATGCTATAAGGGAAAAACACTTATATAAAGGTTGTCCCTGTATAATTATAGCGTTTTTGGTGTGTGCTGGCAAACTCTCCCTCTGTCTCCCCAAAGGGCTAGTGGGGTCCTGTCTATCAGAGCATTCCCTGTGTGTGTGCTGTGTGTCGGTACGTGTGTGTCGACATGTATGAGGACGATGTTGGTGAGGAGGCGGAGCAATTGCCTGTAATGGTGATGTCACTCTCTAGGGAGTCGACACCGGAATGGATGGCTTATTTAAGGAATTACGTGATAATGTCAACACGCTGCACGGTTGACGACATGAGACGGCCGGCAAACCAATTAGTACCTGTCCAGGCGTCTCAAACACCGTCAGGGGCGTTAAAACGTCCTTTTACCTCAGTCGGTCGACACAGACACGGACACTGACTCCAGTGTCGACGGTGAAGAAACAAACGTATTTTCCTTTAGGGCCACACGTTACTTGTTAAGGGCAATGAAGGAGGTGTTACATATTTCTGATACTACAAGTACCACAAAAAAGGGTATTATGTGGAGTGTGAAAACTACCTGTAGTTTTTCCTGAATCAGATAAATTAAATGAAGTGTGTGATGATGCGTGGGTTTCCCCCGATAGAAAATTATTGGCGGTATACCCTTTCCCGCCAGAAGTTAGGGCGCGTTGGGAAACACCCCTTAGGGTGGATAAGGCGCTCACACGCTTATCAAAACAAGTGGCGGTACCGTCTCCAGATAGGGCCGCCCTCAAGGAGCCAGCTGATAGGAGGCTGGAAAATATCCTAAAAAGTATATACACACATACTGGTGTTATACTGCGACCAGCGATCGCCTCAGCCTGGATGTGCAGCGCTGGGGTGGCTTGGTCGGATTCCCTGACTGAAAATATTGATACCCTTGACAGGGACAGTATTTTATTGACTATAGAGCATTTAAAGGATGCATTTCTATATATGCGAGATGCACAGAGGGATATTTGCACTCTGGCATCAAGAGTAAGTGCGATGTCCATATCTGCCAGAAGTTGTTTATGGACACGACAGTGGTCAGGTGATGCAGATTCCAAACGGCACATGGAAGTATTGCCGTATAAAGGAGAAAAAGACAACGTCTTTTCAGCCTCAGTCCTTTCGTCCCCATAAGGGCAAGCGGGCAAAAGGCCAGTCATATCTGCCATGGGATAGAGGAAAGGGAAGAAGACTGCAGCAGGCAGCCCATTCCCAGAAACAGAAGCCCTCCACCGCTTCTGCCAAGTCCTCAGCATGACGCTGGGGCCGTACAAGCGGACTCAGGTGCGGTGGGGGGGGGTCGTCTCGAGTTTCAGCACGCAGTGGGCTCACTCGCAAGTGGACCCCTGGATCCTACAAGTAGTATCCCAGGGGTACAGATTGGAAATTCGAGACGTCTCCCCCTCGCAGGTTCCTGAAGTCTGCTTTACCAACGTCTCCCTCCGACAGGGAGGCAGTAGTGGAAACAATTCACAAGCTGTATTCCCAGCAGGTGATAATCAAAGTACCCCTCCTACAACAAGGAAAGGGGTATTATTCCACACTATATTGTGGTACTGAAGCCAGACGGCTCGGTGAGACCTATTCTAAATCTGAAATAGTTGAACACTTACATACAAAGGTTCAAATCAAGATGGAGTCACTCAGAGCAGTGATAGCGAACCAGGAAGAAGGGGACTATATGGTGTCCCGGAACATCAGGGATGCTTACCTCCATGTCCAAATTTGCCCTTCTCACCAAGGGTACCTCAGGTTCGTGGTACAGAACTGTCACTATCAGTTTCAGACGCTGCCGGTTGGATTGTCCACGGCACCCCGGGTCCTTACCAAGGTAATGGCCGAAATGATGATTCTTCAAAGAAAATGGACGATCTCCTGATAGGGGCAAGGTCCAGAGAACAGTTGGAGGTCGGAGTAGCACTATCTCAAGTAGTTCTACGACAGCACGGGTGGATTCTAAATATTCCAAAACCGCAGCTGTTTCCGACGACACGTCTGCTGTTCCTAGGGATGATTCTGGACACAGTCCAGAAAAAGGTGTTTCTCCCGGAGAAGAAAGCCAGGGAGTTATCCGAGCTAGTCAGGAACCTCCTAAAACCAGGAAAAGTGTCAGTGCATCATTGCACAAGGGTCCTGGGAAAAATGGTGGCTTCTTACGAAGCGATTCCATTCGGTAGATTTCACGCAAGAACTTTTCAGTGGGATCTGCTGGAAAAATGGTCCGGATCGCATCTTCAGATGCATCAGCGGATAACCCTGTCTCCAAGGACAAGGGTGTTTCTTCTGCGGTGGCTGCAGAGTGCTCATCTACTAAAGGGCCGCAGATTCGGCA
Organism: Pseudophryne corroboree; assembly: GCF_028390025.1. Lineage (NCBI taxonomy): Eukaryota > Metazoa > Chordata > Amphibia > Anura > Myobatrachidae > Pseudophryne > Pseudophryne corroboree. The sequence continues at coordinate 497,847,538 of NC_086445.1, forward strand.
TTCAGGACTGGGTCCTGGTGACCACGGATGCCAGCCTGAGAGGCTGGGGAGCAGTCAGACAGGGAAAAAATTTCCAGGGAGTGTGATCAAGTCTGGAGACTTCTCTCCACATAAATATACTGGAGCTAAGGGCAATTTACAATGTTCTAAGCTTAGCAAGACCTCTGCTTCAAGGTCAGCCGGTATTGATCCAGTGGGACAACATCACGGCAGTCGCCCACGTAAACAGACAGGGCGGCACAAGAAGCAGGAGGGCAATGGCAGAAACTGCAAGGATTCTTCGCTGGGCGAAAAATCATGTGATAGCACTGTCAGCAGTGTTCATTCCGGGAGTGGACAACTGGGAAGCAGACTTCCTCAGCAGGCACGACCTCCACCCGGGAGAGTGGGGACTTCATCGGGAAGTATTCCACATGATTGTGAACCGTTGGGAAAGACCAAAGGTGGACATGATGGCGTCCCGCCTGAACAAAAAACTGGACAGGTATTGCGCCAGGTCAAGAGACCCTCAAGCAATATCTGTGGACGTTCTGGTAACACCGTGGGTGTACCAGTCGGTGTATGTGTTCCCTCCTCTGTTTCTCATAACCAAGGTACTGAGAATTATAAGACGTAGAGGAGTAAGAACTATACTCGTGGCTCCGGATTGGCCAAGAAGGACGTGGCACCCGGAACTTCAAGAAATGCTCACAGAGGACTCATGGCCTCTGCCGCTAAGAAGGGACTTGCTTCAGCAAGTACCAGGTCTGTTCCAAGACTTACCGCGGCTGCGTTTGACGGCATGGCGGTGGAACGCCAGATCCTAAGGGAAAAAGGCATTCCGGAAGAGGTCATTCCTACCCTGGTCAAAGCCAGGAAGGAGGTGACCGCAAAACATTATCACCACATGTGGCGAAAATATGTTGCGTGGTGTGAGGCCAGGAAGGCCCCACGAAGAAATTTCAACTCGGTCGATTCCTGCTTTTCCTGCAAACAGGAGTGTCTATGGGCCTCAAATTGGGGTCCATTAAGGTTCAAATTTCGGCCCTGTCAATTTTCTTCCAGAAAGAATTGGCTTCAGTTCCTGAGGTCCAGAAGTTTGTCAAGGGAGTATTGCAAATACAACCCCCTTTTTGTGCCTCCAGTGGCACTGTGGGATCTCAACGTAGTTCTGGGATTCCTCAAATCACATTTTAAACCGCTCAAATCTGTGGATTTGAAATATCTCACATGAAAAGTGACCATGCTGTTGGCCCTGGCCTCGGCCAGGCGAGTGTCAGAATTGGCGGCTTTGTCTCACAAAAGCCATATCTGATTGTCCATTCGGACAGGGCAGAGCTGCGGACTCGTCCCCAGTTTCTTCCTAAGGTGGTGTCAGCGTTTCACCTGAACCAGCTTATTGTGGTACCTGCGGCTACTAGGGACTTGGAGGACTCCAAGTTGCTAGATGTTGTCAGGGCCCTGAAAATATAGGTTTCCAGGACGGCTGGAGTCAGGAAAACTGACTCGCTGTTATCCTGTATGCACCCAACAAACTGGGTGCTCTTGCTTCTAAGCAGACGATTGCTCGTTGGATTTGTAGCACATTTCAACTTGCACATTCTGTGGCAGGCCTGCCACAGCCTAAATCTGTCAATGCCCATTCCACAAGGAAGGTGGGCTCATCCTGGGCGGCTGCCCGAGGGGTCTCGGCATTACAACTCTGCCGAGCAGCTACGTGGTCGGGGGAGAACACGTTTGTAAAATTCTACAAATTTGATACCCTGGCTAAAGAGGACCTGGAGTTCTCTCATTCGGTGCTGCAGAGTCATCCGCACTCTCCCGCCCGTTTGGGAGCTTTGGTATAATCCCCATGGTCCTGACGGAGTCCCCAGCATCCACTAGGACGTCAGAGAAAATAAGATTTTACTTACCGATAAATCTATTTCTCGTAGTCCGTAGTGGATGCTGGGCGCCCATCCCAAGTGCGGATTGTCTGCAATACTTGTACATAGTTATTGTTACAAAAATCGGGTTATTATTGTTGTGAGCCATCTTTTCAGAGGCTCCGCTGTTATCATGCTGTTAACTGGGTTCAGATCACAGGTTGTACAGTGTGATTGGTGTGGCTGGTGTGGCTGGTATGAGTCTTACCCGGGATTCAAAATCCTTCCTTATTGTGTACGCTCGTCCGGGCACAGTATCCTAACTGAGGCTTGGAGGAGGGTCATAGGGGGAGGAGCCAGTGCACACCACCTGATCCTAAAGCTTTTACTTTTGTGCCCTGTCTCCTGCGGAGCCGCTATTCCCCATGGTCCTGACGGAGTCCCCAGCATCCACTACGGACTACGAGAAATAGATTTATCGGTAAGTAAAATCTTATTATTTGTGAGACCCTGCTCTGCCTGTTAAACTTTTGTTACCACACGCGCCCGCCCGCTCGCCCCCCTCTCCGCTCGGATCCCCGCCAGCGCGGCTCACAGAGCCACTACGGGGATCCGCCAAAAGGCGCAAAGCAACTTTGAATTTGGCGCCTTTGCGGAGGGGGGCGGAGCTTAGTCCCGCTCTGCACCGCCGGAAGTAGCGCGCGCTGGCGGCCATTCCCTTTCAGCAGCGCGGGACGGAGGAGCGCCACGGAGCACAGAGAGGCTGTTACAGTGGGGATGGGGGGCACCTATATCTTACTTACAGCCTGTCACTGCACAGTATCGTGCAGGATAGATCAGGCTGCTGTGGCTGCATTTTTCCTCAACTCACAGAGGTTATGTCCCTGCTGACTGGGGAACTTAAAGCCTCTCGGGAAGATAGGGAGGCGGCCCGGTTCCGACAGCTAGTCCAGGTACCGGAGCCAGAACCTGCATGGGCTGTCTGATTGGCAAAGTCAGTGGAAGGGCTTTCTAGGGCTGTGATCCCTTCCCAAGCCCTGTCCTTTAGCCCCCCTCAACAGGCTTCTAAATAGAGATTGCTAGCCTCTGTGTTGCAGGACTTTGACGATGATATGCCTCAATTAGATGAGGCGGGGTTAGATGTACAGGATGTAGATATACAGGATACTGATGACGATCAGGTATACGGGGACTCTGAACCAGTAGCTCAGGGTATAGAGGCTCTTATTACTGCTATTCGCTCAGTATTACAGGTGGAGGAGACGGAGCAGGACGCCTTACGCCCTTCAAGGTTTGGCACCAACCAATGCTTGCCGGTGACATTTCCAGTTTCGGAGGAGCTGGATGCGCTCATAGCGGCAGCCTGGAAACATCCAGACGCAAAATTTCAGGTATCAAGAAAACTGTTGTCTTCCTATCCTTTTCCCGCAGATAGCAGGACACGTTATGAGACCTCTCCGATTGTGGATCCTTCGGTGTCATCTGTCCAAAAAGACGGTCCTACCGGTTCCGGGTGCAACTTCGCTTAAGGAGGCGTCAGATAGGAAGTTGGAATCTACCTTAAAGAATATTTACTCTGCGGCAGGGGTATTACATCTCCCGGCGCAGGTAGGTTGTTGGGTCATCAAGGCGATCGAAGCTTGGGCGGAGCATTTGTCCTCTGAAATTCGTGACGAATTGCCGGCGGATCAATTGATAAAGATTGGCGGAACACATCCGTGAATCAGCCCTTTATCTTTGTGAAGCGTCCAAGGACATAGGTATTCTCGGAGCTAGAATTTTAGCTTTAGCAATTGCGGCCCGCAGAGCTCTCTGGCTCCGGCAGTGGCAGGTGGATACGGAATCCAAAAGGGCGGCAGAAGCGTTGCCCTTTACGGGTGAGTTTCTGTTTGGTAAGGATCTGGATGCCTGGATCTCAGGCCACCGGGGGTAGGTCGACTTATCTTCCTTCTGCTGCTCCAGCCACTCGCAGGCCATATAGGGGTCCCTCTTTTCGATTCTTTCGTGCCCCTTCCAGGTTTCGAGGCCAGGCCAGAGGTGGAGCTTCTACCTTCCGTGGCCATAGAGGTAGAGGTGGCGGCAGGGGTAGAGGTTCCGCAGCCTCAGCCCAGTCAGACGTTAAGTCCTCTACCACTACCACCGCATGACGGGCTTCCCTCCCACCTGGGAGATCACAGGGTGGGAGCTTGTCTGTGGGATTTCAAGGAGGTCTGGATACAGTCCTGCCCAGACGCTTGGGTCCGGGATCTAATCACTTGCGGTTACAAGCTCGATTTTCGGGAACAACCGCCCCAGCGTTTTTTTACCACGGGTTTGCCAGTTTCCGACAACCGGGGAGTTGACTTACAGGCAGCGGTCCAGAAGCTTCTATCAGCAAGGGTAGTGATCCCTGTTCCCTCTCATCATCGGAAACAGGGCTATTACTCAAGCCTGTTTCTAGTACCGAAGCCGGACGGCTCGTTCAGGCCAATCCTGAACTTGAAAGATCTCAATCCGTATTTGAAGGTATTCAAGTTCAAGATGGAGTCCCTCCAGTCTGTTATTGCGGGGTTGGAAAAAAGAGTTTCTGGCATCCTTAGACATCAAGGATGCATACTTACATGTTCCCATTTGGCCTCCTCATCAGGCTTTTCTCTGGTTCGCTATACAGGACGCTCATTTACAGTTCCAGGCCCTTCCTTTCGGTCTCTCTTCTGCTCCCAGAGTGTTCACAAAGGTCATGGCGGTCATGATGGCCCTACTTCGGAAGCAGGGTGTGACAATTGTTCCCTATCTGGACGATTTGCTAATAAAAGCAAGCTCAGCAGAACGGTTACTTCAGAATATCCGGATGGCACAGGACCTTCTGATTCGACACGGGTGGATCCTGAATTTCCCGAAGTCTCACTTATGCCCCTCACAACGGCTATTGTTTCTGGGGATGATTCTCGACACGGTCCGTCAGAGGGTTTTCCTTCCGCAGGACAAGATACTGTGTCTGCAGACACTGGTAAGATTGGTACTTCGACACCGTCGGGTGTCAGTGTATCTGTGTATTCGCCTTCTGGGAAAGATGGTAGCAGCGTTCGAAGCTCTTCCGTACGGTCGCTTCCACTCTCGACCGTTTCGGCTGTGTCTTCTACATCAGTGGTCAGGATCTCATCTGTTCATTCATCAGCGGGTGACGCTATCTCCAAAGGCACGGTCGTCGCTGCTCTGGTGGCTCCAGTCGACACATCTGTTGGAAGGAAGACGGTTCGTTATATGGGATTGGACTCTCCTCACCACGGACGCCAGTCTGCGAGGCTGGGGGGCAGTGACCCTGGAACATCGGTTTCAGGGGCGCTGGTCAATCCACAAATCCGCTCTCCCTATAAACATTCTCGAACTAAGGGCGGTGTACAATGCCCTGCTTCAGGCACATCACCTACTGCGCGGTCGAGCGGTCAGAGTTCAGTCTGACAACATAGCGTACATCAACCGTCAGGGTGGCACTCGCAGCCGCGCGGCGATGAGGGAGGTTACCAACATCCTTCTCTGGGCGGAGAAGTATGCTCTGTCCTTCTCGGCGATATTCATTCCGGGAGTGGACAATTGGGAAGCCGATTATCTAAGCCGCCAGGACATGCACCCGGGAGAGTGGTCACTACATCCCCAGGTGTTTTGGCAACTGGTACGCCAGTGGGGAAAAGCACAGATCGACCTCATGGCTTCCCCCGCCGGAACCATCAGTTGCCTCTTTATTACTCTCGGACAAGGGACCCGGCGGCGGCGGGCGTGGATGCCCTTACGGCTCCTTGGAATTTCCGGTTCGTTTACCTTTTTCCTCTTTTCCTGCTGTTGCCGAGGGTTCTGCAACGCATCAAGAGGTCCTCCTGGTGGCTCCTGATTGGCCACGCAGGGTTTGGTACTCCACCCTACGCCTGTTGTCAGTGGCCGAGCCTTGGCCCCTGCCACTACGAGACGATCTTCTACAACAGGGTCCTTTTCTTTATCCAGACTTACGCAGGCTACGTTTGACGGCGTGGCTGTTGAGAAAGCCATCTTGAAAAGGAAGGGGATTCCTCGTACAGTTATCCCTACTATGCTTCGGGCTAGAAAGTCAGTCGCATCTTCTCACTACTACCGCATTTGGAAGGCTTATGTAGCCTGGTGTGAACGTCGAGAATTTTCTCCTTCCGTGTTTAGCTTAGCCCGTCTTCTCTGTTTTTTTGCAGGCGGGTTTTTCAGCAGGCCTAAGACTGAGTTTACTAAAGGTGCAGGTCTCTGCTCTTTCGGTTTTCTTCCAGAAAAAGTTAGCCTTTCTGCCTGAGGTTCAGACTTTCTTTAAAGGGGTTCTTCGAATACAGCCTCCCTTCCGACCTCAGACAGCGCCATGGGACCTCAGTCTGGTCCTTTCTTTTCTGCAGTCTTAATTGTTTGAGCCCCTGGAATCAGAGATAAAATATCTCACCTGGAAGGTGGTTCTTCTCCTGGCGCTGGCTTCAGCTAGACGGGTGTCGGAACTTGGGGCTCTCTCTTGTAGGTCTCCTTACCTGGTGTTTCATACGGATAGGGCCGAGCTTCGTACTCGTATGTCTTTTCCACCTAAGGTGGTGTCTGATTTTCACATCAATCAGCCGCTTGTGGTCCCGGCCCTCTCGGGGGACTCTCCGGATTCGAGATCATTGGACGTTGTCAGGGTGCTCAAGATCTATGTGGATAGGACTTCAGCTATTCGGAAGTCAGATTAATTATTTGTTCTCTACGATGCTGCTCGCCGTGGTTGGCCGGCTTCTAAGCAGACCTTGTCTCGATGGATTCGACTGACCATCAGACAAGCTTATTTGGCAGCTTCTCGGGAACCTCCATCTTCCATTTCAGCGCACTCCACGTGCTTTGTGGGACCTTCGTGGGCGGCTGCCCGTGGGGTCTCCATGACTACTTTATGTCGGGCGGCTACTTGGTCGGGCCGTCATACATTTGTCAAATTCTACAAGTTTGACACTTTTGCGGCCTCTGCATCTCAGTTTGGCCGAGCGGTTTTACAGGACTCTCAGCGCTCTGCCACCCGTTTTGGGAGCTCTGGGACGTCCCCATTGTAACTGCGCTCCAGTGGCCCCTAGTGGATGAAGGAGAAATCAGGATTTTGGTACTTACCGATAAATCCCTTTCTCCGATTCCACAGGGGCCACTGGACGCCCGCCCAGTGCTGTTTCCTCGTTTTTTGCTTAACGGTACGCAGATCACTATGTGACTGCTTGTTGAGTTCAGGTTAACCTGTTTTTTTGTTAGGTTATGTTCCAGGTTTGGTTTGGGTTATCCTGGTTTACATGGCGGCGTTAACCTCCTCTACCTTAAGGTTTGTTTATTCCAGCTCTCCTCGGGCACAGTTTTACGTAGACTGGCTTGGAGGGGAGATAGTAGGGGAGGAGCTAGCCACAGTATTAGAATTTTCTCTGACGTCCTAGTGTATGCTGGGAACTCCATAAGGACCATGGGGAATAGCGGCTCCGCAGGAGTCTGGGCACAACTAAAAGAAAGCTTTTAGACTACCTGGTGTGCACTGGCTCCTCCCACTATGACCCTCCTCCAAGCCTCAGTTAGATTTTTGTGCCCGGCCGAGCTGGATGCACACTAGGGGCTCTCCTGAGCTCTTAGAAAGAAAGTATATTTTAGGTTTTTTATTTTACAGTGAGACCTGCTGGCAACAGGCTCACTGCAACGAGGGACTAAGGGGAGAAGAAGTGAACCTACCTGCTTGCAGCTAGCTTGGGCTTCTTAGGCTACTGGACACCATTAGCTCCAGAGGGATCGACCGCATGGAACTGGCCTTGGTGTTCGGTCCCGGAGCCGCGCCGCCGTCCCCCTTACAGAGCCAGAAGCAAGAAGTCCGGAAAATCGGCGGCATGAAGACTTCTGTCTTCACCAAGGTAGCGCACAGCACTGCAGCTGTGCGCCATTGCTCCTCATACACACTTCACACTCCGGTCACTGAGGGTGCAGGGCGCTGGGGGGGGGGGGGCGCCCTGAGCAGCAATAAAAAACACCTTGGCTGGCAAAACAATCACAATATATAGCCCCAGAGGCTATATATGTGATAATTACCCCTGCCAGAATCCTTAAAAAAGCGGGAGAAAAGTCAGCGAAAAAGGGGCGGAGCTATCTCCCTCAACACACTGGCGCCATTTCTCCCTCACAGCTCCGCTGGAAGGAAGCTCCCTGGCTTTCCCCTGCAGTCTACACTTCAGAAAATGGTAAAAAAGAGAGGGGGGGCACTAAATTTAGGCGCAGTAAATATTATAGCAGCTATAGAGGACATAATTCAGTTAGTCCCTGCATTATATAGCGCTCTGGTGTGTGCTGGCATACTCTGTCTCCCCAAAGGGCTTCTGTGGGGTCCTATCCTCTGTTAGAGCATTCCCGGTGTGTGTGCGGTGTGTCGGTACGGCTGACATATTTGATGAGGAAAATTATGTGGAGGCGGAGCAGATGCCTATAGAAGTGATGTCACCCCCTGCGGGGCAGACACCTGAGTGGATGGTTTTATGGAAGGAATTACGTGCAAGTGTCGACTCCTTACACAAAAAATTTGACGACATGCCAAATGCGTGACAGCCGGCTTCTCAGCCCGTGCCTGCTCAGGTGTCTCAAAGGCCATCAGGTGCTCTAAAACGCCCGCTACCTCAGATGGCAGACGCAGATGTCGACACGGATACTGATACCAGTGTCGACGACGATGAGTCTAATCTAATGTCCACTAGGGCCATTCGTTGCATGATTGAGGCAATGAAAGAGGTTTTACACATTTCGGATATAAACCCAGGTACCACTAAAAAGGGTATTATGTTTGGAGAGAAAAAACTACCCGTAGTTTTTCCCCCATCTGAAGAATTAAATGAAGTGTGTGAAGAAGCGTGGGCTTTCCCCGATAAAAGATTGGTAATCTCTAAAAAAAAAAAATTACTAATGGCGTTCCCTTTCCCGCCAGAGGATAGGGCACGTTGGGAAACACCTCCTAGGGTGGATAAAGCGCTCACACGTTTGTCTAAAAAGGTGGCACTTCCGTCTCCGAATACGGCCGCCCTAAAGGAGCCTGCGGATAGAAAGAAAGCAGGAGGCGATCCTGAAGTCTGTATATACACACTCAGGCATTATACTTAGACCAGCTATTGCGTCAGCATGGATGTGCAGTGCTGCCGCTGCATGGTCAGATTCCCTGTCAGAAAATATTGACACCCTAGACAGGGACACTATTCTCCTAACCATAGAGCATATAAAAGACTCAGTCTTATACATGAGAGATGCACAGAGGGAGATCTGCCAGCTGGCATCTAAAATAAGAGCATTGTCCATTTCTGCTAGGAGAGGCTTATGGACTCGGCAGTGGACAGGGGATGCAGATTCCAAAAGTCACATGGAAGTTTTGCCTTATAAGGGTGAGGAGTTATTCGGGGATGGTCTCTCTGACCTAGTTTCCACAGCGACAGCTGGGAAGTCAGCATTTTTACCCCATGTTCCCTCACAGCCTAAAAAAGCGCCGTTTTATCAGGTACAGTCCTTTCGGACCCAGAGAAACAGGCGAGGAAAAGGCGGGTCCTTTCTGTCCAGAGGCAGAGGTAGGGGAAAAAGGCTGCAACAAACAGCAGGTTCCCAGGAGCAAAAGTCCTCCCCCGCTTCTTCCAAGTCCACCGCATGACGGTGGGGCTCCACAGGCGGAGCCAGGTACGGTGGGGGGCCGCCTCAAAAATTTCAGCGATCAGTGGGCTCGCTCACAGGTGGATCCCTGGATCTTGCAAGTAGTATCTCAGGGGTACAAGCTGGAATTCGAGGCGTCTCCCCCCCGCCGTTTCCTCAAATCTGCCTTGCCAACAACTCCCTCAGGCAGGGAGGCTGTGCTAGAGTCAATTCACAAGCTGTATTCCCAACAGGTGATAGTCAAGGTGCCCCTACTTCAACAAGGACGGGGTTACTATTCCACACTGTTTGTGGTACCGAAACCGGACGGTTCGGTGAGACCCATTTTAAATTTGAAATCCTTGAACACATACATAAAAAAATTCAAGTTCAAGATGGAATCGCTCAGGGCGGTTATTGCAAGCCTGGACGAGGGGGATTACATGGTATCCCTGGACATCAAGGATGCTTACCTGCATGTCCCCATTTATCATCCTTACCAGGAGTACCTCGGATTTGCGGTACAATATTGCCATTACCAATTCCAGACGCTGCCGTTTGGACTGTCCACGGCACCGAGGGTGTTTACCAAGGTAATGGCGAAAATGATGATACTCCTTCGAAAAAAGGGAGTTTTAATTATCCCGTACTTGGACGATCTCCTAATAAAGGCGAGATCCAGGGAGCAGTTGTTGGTAGGAGTAGCACTATCTCAGGAGGTGCTACACCAGCACGGTTGGATTCTGAATATTCCAAAGTCACAGCTGGTTCCGACGACACGTCTACTGTTCCTGGGAATGATACTGGACACAGTCCAGAAAAAAGTGTTTCTCCCGGAGGAGAAAGCCAAGGAGCTGTCATCTCTAGTCAGAGACCTCCTGAAACCAAAACAGGTGTCGGTGCATCACTGTACGCGAGTCCTGGGAAAGATGGTGGCTTCTTACGAAGCAATTCCTTTCGGCAGGTTCCATGCCAGAATTTTTCAGTGGGACCTGTTGGACCAATGGTCCGGATCGCATCTTCAGATGCATCGGCTAATAGCCCTGTCTCCAAGAACCAGGGTGTCTCTGCTGTGGTGGCTGCAGAGTGCTCATCTCCTAGAGGGCCGCAGATTCGGCATACAGGACTGGGTCCTGATGACCACGGATGCCAGCCTTCGAGGCTGGGGGGCAGTCACACAGGGAAGAATCCTCCAAGGACTATGGTCGAGTCAGGAGACTTCCCTACACATAAATATTCTAGAACTAAGGGCCATTTACAATGCCCTAAGTCAGGCAAAACCCCTGCTTCTACACCAGCCGGTACTGATCCAGTCAGACATCACGGCGGTCGCTCATGTAAACCGACAGGGCGGCACAAGAAGCAGGACGGCAATGGCAGAAGCCACAAGGATTCTCCGATGGGCGGAAAATCACGTGCTAGCACTGTCAGCAGTGTTCATTCCGGGAGTGGACAACTGGGAAGCAGACTTCCTCAGCAGGCACGACCTCCACCCGGGAGAGTGGGGACTTCATCCAGAAGTCTTCACGCTGATTGTAAATCGTTGGGAACGGCCACAGGTGGACATGATGGTGTCCCGCCTAAACAAAAAACTGGAGAGATATTGCGCCAGGTCAAGGGACCCTCAGGCGATAGCGGTGGGCGCTCTAGTGACACCGTGGGTGTACCAGTCAGTTTGTGTTCCCTCCTCTGCCTCTCATACCAAAGGTACTGAGAATAATAAGAAAATGAGGAGTAAGGACAATACTCGTGGTTCCGGATTGGCCAAGAAGAGCTTGGTACCCGGAACTTCAAGAGATGATCTCAGAGGACCCATGGCCTCTGCCGCTCAGACAGGACCTGCTGCAGCAGGGGCCCTGTCTGTTCCAAGACTTGCTGCGTTTGATGGCATGGCGGTTGAACGCCGGATCCTAAAGGAAAAGGGCATTCCGGAGGATGTCATTCCTACGCTGATTAAAGCCAGGAAAGATGTAACGGTAAAACATTATCACCGCATATGGTGGAAATATGTTGCTTGGTGTGAGGCCAATAAGGCCCCAACAGAGGAATTTCAGCTGGGTCGATTTCTGCACTTCCTACAGGCAGGAGTGACTATGGGCCTAAAATTAGGCTCCATTAAGGTACAGATATCGGCTCTGTCGATTTTCTTCCAAAAAGAACTAGCTTCACTACCTGAAGTTCAGACATTTGTAAAAGGAGTGCTGCATATTCAGCCCCCTTTTGTGCCTCCAGTGGCACCCTGGGATCTCAACGTGGTGTTGAATTTCCTAAATTCACATTGGTTTTAGCCACTAAAGACCGTGGATTTAAAATATCTCACGTGGAAAGTGGTCATGTTATTGGCCTTGGCTTCGGCCAGGCGTGTATCAGAATTGGCGGCTTTGTCATTTAAAAGCCCTTATCTGATTTTCCATATGGATAGGGCAGAATTGAGGACTCGTCCCCAGTTTCTCCCTAAGGTGGTATCTGCTTTTCACTTGAACCAACCTATTGTAGTGCCTGCGGCTACTAGCGACTTGGAGGATTCCAAGTTACTGGACGTAGTTTATGTTTCCAGGACGGCTGGAGTCAGGAAAACTGACTCACTATTTATCCTGTATGCACCCAACAAACTGTGGGTGCTCCTGCTTCTAAGCAGACTATTGCTCGCTGGATTTGTAGCACAATTCAGCTGGCGCATTCTGCGGCTGGACTGCCGCATCCTAAATCGGTTAAAGCCCATTCTACAAGGAAGGTGGGCTCATCTTGGGCGGCTGCAAAATTCTACAAATTTGATACCCTGGCTGAGGAAGACCTTGAGTTCTCTCATTCGGTGCTGCAGAGTCATCCGCACTCTCCCGCCCGTTTGGGAGCTTTGGTATAATCCCCATGGTCCTTACGGAGTTCCCAGCATCCACTAGGACGTCAGAGAAAATAAGAATTTACTCACCGGTAATTCTATTTCTCGTAGTCCGTAGTGGATGCTGGGCGCCCGTCCCAAGTGCGGATTGTCTGCAATACTTGTACATAGTTATTGTTCAATAAAGGGTTATTGTTATGAGCCATCTGTTGAGAGGCTCAGTTATGTTTCATACTGTTAACTGGATATGGTATCACGAGTTATACGGTGTGATTGGTGTGGCTGGTATGAGTCTTACCCGGGATTCAAAATCCTTCCTTATTGTGTCAGCTCTTCCGGGCACAGTATCCTAACTGAGGCTTGGAGGAGGGTCATAGTGGGAGGAGCCAGTGCACACCAGGTAGTCTAAAAGCTTTCTTTTAGTTGTGCCCAGACTCCTGCGGAGCCGCTATTCCCCATGGTCCTTACGGAGTTCCCAGCATCCACTACGGACTACGAGAAATAGAATTACCGGTGAGTAAATTCTTATTTTAAAGTGCCAGCTCCCAATTACTGCCTACTATTTCCCCATTGTAACTGCGCTCCAGTGGCCCCTGTGGAATCGGAGAAAGGGATTTATCGGTAAGTACCAAAATCCTGATTTTTTGACAGCAAGTGTCTACTATAGGAGGGTTTTCCCACTTATTGGTTTTCCTTTCCCTGAAGAGGACAGAAGAACCAACCCGTTTTGGCATCTGGAATTTTTTCTCAGGGTTTTCCCAGGATTTTTCAAACAGTTTAACTCCTTAGATGCCGAGAAGGTAAGCGAGGATTTCTTACTTTCAGGAAAATAAGATTCCTCTACCTGCTCAGGTACCTTCTCAGTAATATGTAAAATATCCCTAATGGCTTCAATCATTAGTTGCACCCCCTTAGCAAGTGATGCTTTCTCCCCTCCGCATATCCCCGTATCAGTCTGTATCAGTGTCCACTTGCATTATCTGGGCAAGTGTACGTTTTTGTGGGTATGAAGGGGGGGTCTTAGACGAAACAGTGGCTACTGAGTATGCCAAACCTTCCACAGATTTTCTCAAAACCTGCATCTTTCATTATGTGACATCCTAGTTTAAATTGGGATATCATTCCCCTTAAAGAATCCACCCACGGGGGTTTGGATTCGGCAGGCTGAGAAAGCATATTGCAGTCCTGAGTACATGGAAGAGACTTCAGGAGAAGATGAACACTCTGCACCACAGGTCACAGAGTCCTTAGACATGTTAATGTGAGATGCACACCTACACACAGGAAAATGTCAGACACCGTTTCCCCCCAGAGTACCTTCAGAGAGTCGGAGTATAAGGTGCCAGCCACACAGAGCCCCTGTGGGCACTTATGATAAAAGCCCGGTGCTGACTAACCAACCTTAATTGATCAGTTAGCAGTATCAACACACTCCCCGCTTCCCTATAACACCCTGGTACCGCAGACGATAGCTGGAGTTATGTGGAGGGCAGTGCTCCCTATCAGCGTTCTGCACCTCCGATCTGCAGGGAGAAAATGGTGCTGGTGAGTGCTGGATCCGCTCTGAGGAGAAGCTCTGCCCGTGTAATGGCGCGCAGTTTCCAGCACAAATTTGTATTATGCTGGCCTGATTTTATTGCTAACGGCGGGATTAGCCCCTGTTAGCTGACTGACCAGTGTAGGGTATCATCGCTGTCTCAGGACGCCCCTCAAGCGCTCACGGCATGTGCTGCTGAGCCTGCATTGGAGCGCTGCCTGTGAGAGCTGCGCTCCCACCCTTGTGCCGCCGGCGACCCGCTTATCAGGCCGACGGCGCTGTACTCGCTACTCTTCAGGCTCTGTTAGGGGGTGGCGTCCGTGCTGTGGGAGTGAGCAGTCACCTCGTGGGCTTGCGATCACCCTCAGGAGCTCAGTGTCCTGTCAGTGGACATAGAGAACCATTAACTTCTAGAGTTGGTTCCTACTCCTCCTCTCTCCCTCCAAGTCCCACAAAGCAGGGAGGCTGTTGGCAGCAGCCTCCCTGTAACCTAATAACTCTTAAATAACAAAAACTAAGGAAACTCCTAGGAGCTCTCCTAGCTGTGACTGGCTCCACCGTGCACATTTTCTAAACTGAGTCTGGTAGGAGGGGTATAGAGGGAGGAGACAGCCCACACTATTAAACTCTTAAAGTGCCCATGGCTCCTAGTGGAACAGTCTATACCCCATGGTACTAAATTGGACCCCAGCATCCTCTAGGACGTAAGAAATTCATACAGGTTGAGTATCCCATATCCAAATATTCCAAAATACGGAATATTCCGAAATACGGACTTTTTTGACTGAGTGAGATAATGAAAACTTTGTTTTTTGATGGCTCAATGTACACAAACTTTGTTTGATACACAAAGTTATTAAAGATATTGTATTAAATGACCTTCAGGCTGTGTGTATAAGGTGTATATGAAAATAAATGAATTGTGTGAATGTAGACACACTTTGTTTAATGCACAAAGTTACAAAAAATATTGGCTAAAATGACCTTCAGGCTGTGTGTATAAGGTGTATATGTAACATAAATGCATTCAGTGCTTAGATTTAGGTCCCATCACCATGATATCTCATTATGGTATGCAATTATTCCAAAATACGGAAAAATCCGATATCCAAAATACCTCTGGTCCCAAGCATTTTGGATAAGGGATACTCAACCTGTACTAGGAATCCTAAATTGGGATGCAGACTTTCTCAGTCGGCATTGCCATTCATACATGCGAATGGGCCTTGCACCCAGAAGCCTTTCAGATTCTGGTAAACAAATGGGGACTCTGGAAGTGGACCTCCATGGCCTCTCGTCAGAACAACAAATTACACGCATATGGCTCAAGAACAAAGGATCCAGAAGCTATCTCCGTGGATTCTTTTCGGTAAAATGAAACTTTCTTCTGGCATATGTTTTTCCGCCAATCTCCCGGTTACCCTTGGTGATTCAAAAATTACCGCCTTGCCCCTGGTGACGAAAATCTGAGTTTCGGCCCTGGCATGCCTATTTTCAGTGGTGCAGTGCCAGTAAATATGGTCCAAGGTCTTTCAGAGTTTCAAAAATTCTAGCATTCCTTCAAGCAGTAATGGACAAAGGTCTCTGCCTAGCTTTCTTGTAGGTACAAGTGTCAGCATTAACTGTATGGTTCCAAAAGAAAAAAGGTCCTTTTTGCAGGAGGTGAATCATTGGTCTTAGTTTGTGCACTAACAATCTACGTTGATCGTAACGGTAACATCAATAGGACAAACACTTTTACGGGTTTCACAAGAGGATGGCCTGCCAATAAGCAAACTGGCTAGATGACTATTTCAGAAGCATACTCAAGCTGGTCTCCCTATCCCGGATAATGTCTCTGCCCACTCTACTCGTTCGGTAGGTCCTTCATGGGCAGCCCACTGTGGCGTCTCAGCTCAACAACCCTGTAAGACAGCCACATGGTCATAAATTAATACATACATTTAGACATTATGCCTTTGGTACCTTTTGCCTCTCAGAATGCTACATTTGGGCGACAGATTCTCCTGTCCAATCAGAAGCGTCTCCTCCCTTATTTGCTGCTTTGGGACATCCCAAGGTAGATACTGTGGACCCTGAAGGAGTAATCCGGAGTTATGGTAGACTTACCGTCTAACTGTTTCTCCGAAGTCCACAGTACCTGATTTGAGAAACTCTACCCTCCCTTCCCTTCCCTGAATAGGTCTTCCCTCTCGCCTTTGAAACCAACTGAATTTTCTGAGCCAGGAGGTGGGGTTGTAGGGATTCTGGACTGTTACGTTCTGGGAGCTCAAAAGCTTTTGACCTTTTGGTGCCCATTCCTCTGACGCCACGTACTACCCAAGGTAGATACTGTGGACTTCGGAGAAATAGTAATCGACACTAAGTCTACCATAACTCCTGATTATTATATATTTTTATTTTTTTTAATGCTCTAGTGGCTGCAAGAAAAAAATGCAACTGCTGTGGCTAATGGGCATATGATAGGGTCAACAATTGAATAGCTCTGGGATGATGCCCAGCAGGGGGCACTTGCCACAATTGGATCTGTTGGAACAGCAAACCTTTTGTAATTTAACCGGTTTCATAAATGTGACCTTTCTGAAAGTATTCCAGTTTTACATAGTCACTAAATATCTCACTTTTCATATACAGCAGCAGAGGTCAATCACATAACAGTGGACAGTCCTATCAACAGCATCAGGATTCCTCTGACCAGCAAGAATATGGACAGAAACCACGATCAGGTTATGGACAACCACTACTAGGATCATCTGAACCTTCAGGATACGGGGGCCAGCAATCCTACTCACGGAAAGAGGGCTACAGTCACGCCCCTCAAGGTGATACGTAAACGCTTACATTTAGGATATTAATTTAAAGCGTAGGTACACTACCTAAACTCAGTGTATTCTGGAATATGTAGTTCCAAACAGCTGGAGGTTCATTTGTTGCGCACCCCTAATTAAAGTGTTGGTAATATGACGACATAGCAGAATTTCACCTTTCACAAGAATGACTTGGCCAATTTAGCATGGGATGATTAACAACTTATTCCTTTCTATAGATGATGACCGACGGGATTCGGGCAAGTATGGTGGTGATAAAGACATTAGTGGATCCCAGAGTTTTGGAGGTAGCAGAGGCCGTGGGGGTTTTGACACAGATAGGCAAGGTGACAGGTGAGTTACATTTTTTTTCTCTTGATACCTTTTTATAGAAATGCAGTTTATTTCTAACAAGGATGTATGGTGGTTCTTAAAAAGCACATTAATCTCCTGGGGAATGTTCAACTACTAATTTTGTAATGTTATATTCTGTATCTATAAGGTTTATCCTCTTTGCTCATTTTCCCTCCTTGCCTATTTGTTCCAGACTTATCCTGGCCATACACAAGGACGATTCGCGTTAGATGCCTAGTGTGTGGCCAGCATTAGTGATGTTCTGTTATTCATGCATTTGCCATGACTCCTGTTTACCTATTTCATAATTGTATTAGTGTAAATTTCTAAATCTGTACATAAGGTTTAAAAAACAAAAAAATTCCATGTTCAAATACTCAACAGGAAAAAAGTAGTTTTATAGAGCGGTATTAGGATATTGTTTTTCTTTCATCTTCTCTCACCATTTTTTTTTTTTTTTTTTTTTAGTAGACTTTTAATTTGACTAGTTACTTGTTTTGCTAGGTGGCTGAGGATCTTACTCAGGTAGCTTACCTAGCGTATTATCCAATAAAGTGGTGGAAATAGTGTAGCTAACATCTATTGGAATGCAGTTCTGAACTTTGTATTTGCTTTATATCAGTGGTGATATAGCTTTTGTTTGATTGGAAATCTTGTTCCAAGAGCTTTGGTATACTGATAAATAATATGCTCTAATGTGTCTCTTGCTTGAAGGAAACTAAAAAAAATAAATGAAAATAAAATTATTTTTTATGTAGACTTTTCTGACCTGCATTCCCCCCCCCCCCCCTGGTATCTGACAATGTAAAGCACTGACAACAATATTGGGGTTCCCCAATACATGGGTGTTCTGATGCAGTTGTGTGGGATTTTCTTTTTTTTTTTTTTCTTTTCATCGAGTATGCCCTGTATAAATGGTGTCTATTTTAATTCAATGTGAATTAAATAGCACTGGGAAGGAGGTCCTGGAGCCATTCATTTCAGCACACTTAAGTCTGACTAGTGGATTTCTGCAAGCACACCAATGCTGTTTTGTGCCTCAGCGCAGCGCCAACAGCAGTGCGGCTGGGCACTTAAGTCAAAGAATGCCCGTTTTTAGTGACTAAACACTGTTTAAGGTGTGAGTACTGGCTTTCTCCAACATATCAGCGCACTGAATTGAATAGCTCCGGCATTATTTAATGTGCGTTGAATTAAATTGACCCCATTGTTCTGTATATAAAGTAAAAAAAAAAAAATTCTCTCTCTATTTGAGGCACAGGTGTGTTAAGAATATCAGATAAATCTATGATGTTATGGAAGCAATTGGCACTAAAGATCAAATATCCTTCCATAAATAGACACTTGTGTTAGGTTTTGTTTCTCCCTTTTTGGGTAGATTATAATAATTAAACATTTTACATATGTCAATGTTTATAGATTTCAAGTTTAACTGATATCAGAAATTATTTTCGTTAAACATTTTCATCCTTGTTCACAAATAGTTGCTTCTACCTACTCATGGGGGAACACTGGAATATAGTTTCAATGGCTGCTTTCAATATTTACCTTCATATTTTAATATAATAACATGAATCTAAAGTTCTATATAACTATTCATTAAAGAATACTGCCCTATGATTTGGAGTTTGGCTGCTACTTTTCTAAACTCTGCTGTGTTAAGCAGCTTAGTCACTCTAATAGCCGGAATAAATTTGTTTTTACATAAGTATGCCCATCAGAGGAATATTTACGCTAGGACCTGCGAAAGGCAACCCGGACTCGCTTCAGTGGCTGAATGTGTTGCTCTCCAAATCGACAGGTTATCCTTCTAAGTAATTTACCCTTACGGTTGGTACACACTCGGCAATACGCTACATAAGCGTTATTGCATAGTTCTTCCCTCCCCTCCTTGGTCGCCGGCATAGTGCCATACACACTGCAATATTGCAAGTGATGTCATGCTGCAGCCATCCCCAACATATGCAGCTTCTAACAATATTGTTAGACTGAGCTGCATGTACAACTGACAGCAGGTGATCTCCCCCCCCCCCCCATTGCTCTTGGCATACACACTGGGCGACATTGTAAACGATATTACTCAGGAGGGTAAAAATGAGTGCTGTTTACAATATCGCCTAGCCCTCATCAGTGACTAATTTTGTAACTTTTTATTAAAACTGTCTTCTAATCTAGACCCCACAGGGGACAGGAGAACGTGTTGCTGCATACACTGCACGAACTCCATTTTCTCTGTATGTGCTGTGACCCCCTTGTGTTGTGCAGCCAGCAACTCTCGTTCATGTTCTTTACTTCATGGTGCAAACCAGGATAAGTAAGAACATGATCGCACAGCTAAGGCTGTGGGTGATGGATCACCCAGTTTACCTCTTTCCCACCATTTCACCTCTACACAGTTGTCAATGTAAAATAAAGTGGTTTGTCATTTCTGTATCGCCGAAAATGCAAGACTGTTACATTGCACCGAAATGTGACTTTTCCTGTATACTTGGGTGCTTTGAAATGTATAAAAAAAAAAGTCTACACCCCTCCCCTCTTTAAATCCTAACTTATTTGGCACCACATGGAGTTGACAGGGCTTATGGCATGCTATGAAACTTGTCATTCATAATTGGGCTTTACAGCGGTATTTGTAATAAGTGTTAGCATTTCATATTATGCTTAAAGATGTTTGTTTTTCAATGTTCTGTAGTACGGAAGAAATCCTGCTGTAGATGCTGAATGTTTTGGAGGGCTACTAATTCTAAAGTACAGAAGTATAGCTTTTGTATAAGGAATGACAACTTAATGTCAAGAGGATAGCTGCTGTGTTTTCAGATTGATTTATCATAGTGAGTCTGCTGTGTGTAGTATTACTGATCTCCCCCACCCCTAAGCACAGTGCAGTTGTATGATACTTAAAGAATTTAGTTTTGAAATCATGGTTTTCTTTGGCTGGGTCCACAGGATTATCCACAGGATAACATTGGGATATTGTCGAGCGACAGCGAAAATGGCACCAACACGGTCACGAGCTTTCTGGCCTCCCAGGATGCTTTGGGGCCTCCACTATATAGTCCCGCCCACTGACTCAGTCAGATCAGTTTTTTGCTTGGTGCGGCAGGGAGCCGCATGGTCACAGGGCTGCTGTGAAAGCAGCCTCAAGTTTTCATTACTTTATTTTTATAGACTTACTGTTTTGGTTTTTGAGCGACTTCTCTTAACAGAGTCTTAAACGCATATTAGACAGTCGCTCCAACAACTCCCCACCGGGTCGCAACAACGCTTACCTCCGCGGTACAGTGCTGTCTCGACGGGCGTCTGTGTCGGATGTTCTAGCAGGTCCAGCAGACGTAACCAGGCTGTGGCCGGAGCATGGGTAGACGGTGAGTCTATGGACTTCCTCTTACTAGAGGGGTCAGGACACAGCTACACTGATTTGGTGGAGACTACAAACAGTGTGTTGATGCGCCGAACATCTCGAGTGTGACAGCGCTACGCTCCGGGGATCATAGGCGCCATGACTAGGTAGAGGCCGCGATCCTGGGAGTTTAAGTCAACAGGGGGTTTCAGACGCTCTCCTGGCCGCCCCTCCTCCGAGTTCATGGCCAGTTCCCGCGTGTCTCTCGTTTCATGAACTGAATGACCTCGCTTCCGGCTCAGACGCTACCACGAGGGTACTCGGTCGCAGCTTAGACGCTGCGGTTGTGTACACTGGATATAAACCCACCCAGACAGAGTCGCAGGCCTTTAGCGTCTGCATACACGTGGAGTCGCTCAGCGTCCGTGTCCGTTGGTGAGCGTCCGTGTCCGTTATCAGTTACCAAGAGCGGCAGTGTACACCAGTAGCGTCTGAATCCACTCAGTGTCTTACGAGCGTCTTTGCTTGGATATGGAAGTGTGGTGAGTCTCCCTGTATCCTGCTCTCTGGAGGCAGGGTATACAGTACTAAAAATTCTCTCTACTTCTTAGTATGCATTGTTAATTTTTTAGTACCTATTGCATACGAGACCTGTATATTACTGTGTTTTCTGCATGTTATGTTGAAATTAGAACCAGTTAAAACAGAAGTACAATTTTCCTACTTATTTATAAGTTATTATGGAGGTTGTATTCTCGTATGACAATGTCTAATGCTTTAACATGTGACTGACTGCTAGTATGTGTGCTGACTTTTCTGTGTAATGTCAGTTCTGTTCTGACCCTCAAATCGGGTGCACTGTGGTCAGATTGATCTCACCTCTATATACTGACATATAGGGTGTGTTTCAGTCACAAATTGTGTAGTCGATAACAGGTTAATACCATGTCTATGAGCGGCAAAAGTGATGAGGAGAATTTACCAAGCACTCCTATAACCCTAACATGCTTATCTTGTAAGTCAGGGGTAATTGATATGAATCAATTGGTCACTTATGAGGGTTTGTGTGCAAACTGTTTCGCTTTTCAGCGAAGTAAAAAACAGGAGTTAGTTCAACCTCCAGTAGAGCCACCATGGAATATGTTTGCAAAACTCTGTCTTCAATAGCGGACAGGTTAGCTCCGGTAGCACCACCTCAATGGTTAGGTTACACTATGAACCCATACATGCAGCTTCCTTCCTATGGTTTGGTTCCAGTAGCTTCTACAAGCAACCAAGGGGCAGGTAAGACTAAGGCAGATACGTCTGTATGGCAGACTACACAAGATGATACTTCGGATGATGCGGAAACAATAGATTCAACTCCGTATGATGATCAGTCGCAGAGCTTTAGTTCAGAAGATGTAGCTGAACTCATTAATGCAGTGAAGGCTGTGCTTTCTCTGGAAGAACCAGCCAAGACGGCGTTAAAAGCAAAAGCACCTGTATTCAAACGAACAAAGTCAGTGAAAGCTGAATTTCCAGCGTCAGATGAGTTGACGGAAATGATGGATGAGTCTTGGGCAGCGCCCAGTAAAAAGTATAAGATTCCTAAGAGAGGGGATTCTTATTATCCATTTCCTGCTGTGGATTGTTCGAAGAGAGAAGTTCCTCCAAAAGTAGATGCACATGTTCTGCGACTCGTGCATAAATCTGCTTTACCACTGTCATCTACCTCATTGAATGATGTCACAGACAGAAGGGTAGAGAGCCTATTGAAAAATATTTTTTCTCTTGTAGGAGCAGTGGTAAGACCTGCTATGGCTTCGGCCTGGGTAGCAAAGGCAATGGGCGAATGGATAGAGGAACTAGAGAATGTAGGAGCAGTGGTAAGACCTGCTATGGCTTCGGCCTGGGTAGCAAAGGCAATGGGCGAATGGATAGAGGAACTAGAGAATGACAACCCCTCTCCTACTAGGGAGCAAGAGGATCGTTTTTGCCGCAATCCAGTATTTAGAAGAAGCAGCAATTGATGTAGGCACTGTTGCTTCTAAAGCTTCAGCCTTGACAGTCGCTCGCAGAGCAGTTTGGCTACGGACCTGGAAGGCGGATGCGGAGTCCAAGAAAGAATTGGAAGCATTGCCTTTCGTGGGTAATATATTTTCTCTAACGTCCTAGTGGATGCTGGGGACTCCGTCAGGACCATGGGGAATAGCGGGCTCCGCAGGAGACAGGGCACATCTAAAAAAGCTTTTAGGTCACATGGTGTGTACTGGCTCCTCCCCCTATGACCCTCCTCCAAGCCTCAGTTAGGTTTTTGTGCCCGTCCGAGAGGGTGCAATCTAGGTGGCTCTCTTAAAGAGCTGTTTAGAAAAGTTTTTTTTTAGGTTTCTAATCAGTGATTCCTGCTGGCGACAGGATCACTGCAACGAGGGACTTAGGGGAGAGACTTGCAACTCACCTGCGTGCAGGAGGATTGAAGTTTTAGGCTACTGGACACTGAGCTCCAGAGGGAGTCGGAACACAGGTCAGCCTGGGGTTCGTCCCGGAGCCGCGCCGCCGATCCCCCTTACAGACGCTGAAGAACGGCAGAACGGAGGTCCGGAAACAGGCGGCAGAAGACTCCTCAGTCTTCATGAAGGTAGCGCACAGCACTGCAGCTGTGCGCCATTGTTGCTACACGGCTCACTGATCTCGGTCACGGAGGGTGCAGGGCGCTGCTGGGGGCGCCCTGGGCAGCAATATAGATTACCTTAGAGGCAAATAAATACATCACATATAGCCATTAAGGCTATATGTATGTATTTAACCCAGGCCAGTTTTCCTAATAACCGGGAGAAAAGCCCGCCGTGAAAGGGGCGGAGCTTATTCTCCTCAGCACTCAGCGCCATTTTCCTGACCAGCTCCGCTGGTGAGGAAGGCTCCCACTCTCCCCTGCACTACAGAAACAGGGTTAAAGAGAAGGGGGGCATAAATTGGCGATATAATTATATATTAAGAGCCCATATATAGAAACAACACCTTCTAGGGTTGTTATATACATTATGGCGCTTTTGGTGTGTGCTGGCAAACTCTCCCTCTGTCTCCCCAAAGGGCTAGTGGGTCCTGTCCTCTATCAGAGCATTCCCTGTATGTGTGTGCTGTAGGTCGGTACGTGTGTGTCGACATGTATGAGGAAAATGTTGGTGAGGAGACGGAGAAAATTGCCTGTAATGGTGATGTCACTCTCTAGGGAGTCGACACCAGAATGGATGGCTTACTTATGGAATTACGTGATAATGTCAACACGCTGCAAGCCGGTTGACGACATGAGACAGCCGGCGGACAAATTAGTATCGGTCCAGGCGTCTCAGACACCGTCAGGGGCTTGTAAAAACGCCCATTTACCTCAGTCGGTCGACAGACACTGACACGGACACTGACCCCAGTGTCGACGGTGAAGAAACAAACGTATTTTTCCTTTAGGGCCACAAGTTACATGTTAAGGGCAATGAAGGAGGTGTTACGTATTTCTGATACCACAAGTACCACAAATAAGGGTATTTTGTAGGGTGGGAATAAACTACTTGTAGTTTTGCCTGAATCAGATAAATTAAATGAAGTGTGTGATGATACGTGGGGTTCCTCCGACAGAAAGTTATGGGCGGTATACCCTTTTTCCCGCCAGTAGTAAGGGCGAGTTGGAAAACACACCTTAGGGTGGACAAGGCGCTCACACGCTTATAAAAAACATGGCGTTACCGTTTCCAGATACGGCCGCCCTCAAGGAGCCAGCTGATAGGAAGCTGGAAAATATCATAACAGTATATACACACATACTGGTGTTATACTACGACCAGCAATCGCCTCAGCCTGGATGTGCAGCGCTGAGGGGGCTTGGTCGGATTTCCTGACTGAAAATTTTGATACCCTTGACAGGGACAGGATTTTATTGTCTATAGAGCATTTTAAGGATGCATTTCTATATATGTGTGATGCGCAGAGGCATATTTGCATTCTGGCATCAAGAGTAAATGTGATGTACATATCTGCCAGACGAAGACACGACAGTGGTCAGGTGAGGCAGATTCCAGACGGCATATGGAAGTATTGCCGTATAAAGGGGCGGTCCATTGGACCTGGTGGCCATGGCAACAGCTGAAAAATCCACCTTTTGTTACCCCGAGTCACATATTGGCAGAAAAGGACACAGTCTTTTCAGTCTCAGTCCTTTCGTCCCCATACGGGCAGGCGGGCGAAGGCCAGTCATATCTGCCCAGGGGGAGAGGAAAGGGAAGAAGACTGCAGCAAGCAGCTCATTCCCAGGAACAGAAGCTCCTCACGGCTTCTGCCAAGTCCGCAGCATAACGCTGGGGCCGTACAAGCGGACTCAGGTGCGGTAGGGGGTCATCTCAAGAGTTTCAGCAACACTCGCAAGGGAACTCCGGGATCCTACATGTAATATCCCAGGTGTACATTGGAAATTCGAGACGTCTCCCCCTCACACAATTCACAGGCTGTAATCCCAGCAGGTGATAATCAAAGTACCCTTCTTACAACAAGGAAGGGGGTAGTATTCCACACTATATTGTGGTACTGAAGCCAACCGGCTCGGTGAGATCTGAAATATTTGAACACTTACATAGAAGCGTTCAAATCAAGATGGAGTCACTCGGAGCAGTGATAGCGAACCAGGAAGAAGGGGACGATATGATGTCACTGGATATCAGGGACGTTTACCTACAGGTCCAAATTTGCCCTTCTCACCAAGGGTACTTCAGGTTCCTGGTACAGAACTGTCACTATCAGTTCAGACGCTGCCGTTTGGATTGTCCACGGCGCCCCGGGTCTTTACCAAGGTAATGGCCGGAATGATGATTTTTCTTAAAAGAAACATGGACGCTTTCCTGATAAGGGCAAGGTCCAGAGAACAGTTGGAGGTCGGAGTAGCACTATCTTAAGTAGTTCTACGACAGCACGAGTGGATTCTAAATATTCCAAAATCGCAGCTTTTTCCGACGACACGTCTACTGTTCCTAGGGAAGATTCTGGACACAGTCCAGAAAAACGTGTTTCTCCCAGTGGAGAAAACCAGGGAGTTATCCGAGCTAATCGGGATCCTCCTAAAACCAGGAAAAGTGTCAGTGCATCATTGCACAAGAGTCCTGGTAAAAATGGTGGCTTATTACGAAGCAATTCCATTCGGCAGATTTCCCGCAAGAACTCTTCAGTGGGATCTGCTGGACAAATGGTCCGGATCGCATCCTCAGATGCATCAGCGGATAACCCTATATCCAAGGAAAAGGGTGTCTCTCCTGTGGTGATTACAGAGTGCTCATCTTCTAGAGGGCCGCAGATTCGGCATTCAGGATTGGATGCCGGTGACCACGGAGGCCAGCCTGAGAGGCTGGGGAACAGTCACACAGGGAAAAAATTTCCAGGGAAGTGTGATTAAGTCTGGAGAATTCTCTCCGCATAAATAAGCTTAGAGCAATTTTATAATGCTCTAAACTTAGCTAGACCTCTGCTTCAAGGTCAGCCGGTATTGATCCAGTGGGATAACATCACGGCAGTCGCCCACGTAAACAGAAGGGCGGCACAAGAAGCAGGAGGGCAGTGAAAACTGCAAGGATTTTTCGCTAGGCGGAAAATCATGTGATAGCACTGTCAGCAGTGTTCTTTCCGGGAGTGGACGACTGGGAAGCAGACTTCCTCAGCAGGCATGACCTCCACCCGGGAGAGTGGAAACTTCATAGGGAAGTTTTTCAACATGATTGTGGACCGTTGGCAAAGACCAAAGGTGGACATGATGGCGTCCCGCCCGAACAAAAAACGGGACAGGTATTCCGCCAGGTCATGAGACCTTCAGGCGATAGCTGTGGATGTTCTGGTAACACCATGGGTGTACCAGTCTGTGTATGTGTTCCCTCCTATGTTTCTCATAACCAGGGTATTGAGAATTAGAAGACATAGAGGAGTATGAACTATACTAGTGGCTCCGGATTGGCCAAGAGGGACTTGGTACCCGGAACTTCAAGAAATGCTCACAGAGGACTAAGGGCCTGGGGAGCTAAGAAGGGACTTGATTCAGCAAGTACCATGTCTATTCCAAGACTTACCGCGGCTGCGTTTGACGGCATGGCGGTTGAATGCCGGATCCTGAGGGGAAAAGGCATTCCATAAGAGGTCATACCTACCCTGGTCAAAGCCAGGAAGGAGGTGACCGCACAACGTCATCACCACATGTGGTGAAAATATGTTGCGTGGGTGAGGCCAGGAAGGCTCCACGACGGAAATTCAACTAGGTCGATTTCTACACTTCCTGAAAACAGGAGTGTTTTGGACCTCAAATTGGGGTTCATTAACATTTAAATTTCGGCCCTGTAGATTTTCTTCCAGAAAGAATTGACTTCAGTTCCTGAAGTCCAGATTGTAAAGGATGTATTGCATATACAGCTTTTTTGTGCCCCTAGGGGCACCGTGAGATCTCAACATAGTGTTGGGATTTCTTAAAATCATATTGGTTTGAACCGCTCAAATCTGTGGATTTGAAATATCTCACATGGAAAGTGACCATGCTGTTGACAAATATCTCACATGGGAAGTGACCATGTTGTTAGCCCTGGCCTCGGCCAGGCGATTGTCAGAATGGGCGGCTTTGTCTTACAAAAGCCCATATTAAAATTTTCCATTTGAACAGGACAGAACTGGGACTCGTCTCCAGTTTCTTCATAAAGGGGTGTCAGCGTTTTCACCTGAAACAACCTCTTGTGGTGCCTGCGGCTACTAGGGACTTGGAGGACTCCAAGTTACTAGACGTGGTCAGGGCCCTAAAAATATATATATATATATATATAGATAGATAGATAGATAGATAGATAGATAGATAGATAGATAGATAGATAGATATATATATATATATATATATATATATATATATATATATATATATATATATATATATATATATATATATATATATATATATATATATATAGAGAGATATATATATATATAGAGATATATATATAGAGATATATATATATATATATATATATATATATATATATAGATATATAGTTAGGACGGCTGGAGTCAGAAAGTCTGACTTGCTGTTTATACTGTATACACCCAACAAGCTGGGTGCTCATGCTTCTAAGCAGTCTATTGCACGCTGGATTTGTAGTACAATTCAGCTTGCACATTCTGTGGCAGGCCTGCCACAGACGAAATATGTAGATGCCCATTCCACAAGGAAGGTGGGCTCATCCTGGGCGGCTGCCCGAGGAGTCTCGGCATTACAACTTTGCCGAGCAGCTACGTGGTCAGGGGAGAACACGTTTGTAAAATTTTACAAATTTTGATACTCTGGCTAAGGAGGACCTGGAGTTCTCTCATTCGGTGCTGCAGAGTCATCCGCACTCTCCCGCCCGTTTGGGAGCTTTGGTATAATCCCCATGGTCCTGACGGAGTCCCCAGCATCCACTAGGACGTTAGAGAAAATAAGAATTTACTTACCGATAATTCTATTTCTCGTAGTCCGTAGTGGATGCTGGGCGCCCATCCCAAGTGCGGATTGTCTGCAATGCTTGTACATAGTTATTGTTACAAAAATCGGGTTATTACTATTGTTGTGAGCCATCTTTTCGGAGGCTACTTCGTTTTGTTATCATACTGTTAACTGGGTTCAGATCACAAGTTGTACGGTGTGATTGGTGTGGCTGGTATGAGTCTTACCCGGGATTCAAGATCCTTCCTTATTGTGTACGCTCGTCCGGGCACAGTACCTAACTGAGGCTTGGAGGAGGGTCATAGGGGGAGGAGCCAGTACACACCATGTGACCTAAAAGCTTTTTTAGATGTGCCCTGTCTCCTGCGGAGCCCGCTATTCCCCATGGTCCTGACGGAGTCCCCAGCATCCACTACGGACTACGAGAAATAGAATTATCGGTAAGTAAATTCTTATTATATTACCCACAAAAGGTTTATTTGGAAAACCTTTATCGGATATCCTAGAATCAGAGGCTGAATCGAAAAAGGTCAGATTTCCGGCTACCTATAACCCTAAGTCCAAGGGTTTAAAATTTCACTCATTTCGCTGGCAAAGTAAAGCGAAAGCTAAAGAGGAGCCTAAACAACCCCAGTTTAAATCCAGGGGTAGGAAGCAGTGGGCTAGCAAAAAGCCAGCTTCCAAACCTGAACAAAAACCCTCAGCCTGAAGAGACGGGCCTCCGCCTGGAGGATTCCAGGGTTGGGGGCCGACTCCTGCAATTTGCACACAACAGTCAACAGCAGATGCCTGGGTGCAGAAGGTAATATCTCAGGGGTATGGGTTCCCATTCAGGAGGCAGCCTCCTCAAAGATTTTTTTGCACCAGCCCGTCTCATATAGAGTCGAAGGCCAATGCCCTGCAAGAAGCAGTCCAAAAATTACTGCAGTGAGGTGTGATTGTCCCAGTACCTCCATCACAAAAAGGACAGGGGTATTACTCCAATCTATTTCTAATCCAGAAACCAAATGGGTCATATCGACCAATTCTAAATCTGAAGATGTTGAACAACTATATATGGATCCCGAAGCTCCACATGGAGACGTTACGCTCCATAATGTTGGCTATGGAACCGGGAGACTATATGGTATCTCTGGATGTACGGGATGCTTACCTACATGTGCCTATAGCACTGTCACATCAGTGTTACCTCCGGTTTGCCATCCTCAAGGAACACTTCCAGTTCCAAGCTCTGCCCTTCAGGCTAGCTACAGCACCCAGGGTGTTTACCAAGATCATGGTGGTTATGGCAGCTTGTCTGCGCAAACAAGGGATATGAATATTCCCATACCTAGACGACCTGTTAATCTTAGCACAGTCGCAAGATTTACTGTTGAGCCATCTCCAACAGACAATAGTTTGTTTACAGAGACACGGGTGGCTCATAAATTGGGAGAAGTCGTCCCTGAATCCGTCACAGCGGATGGTTCATTTGGGAGCCATATTGGATTCAGACCTACAGAAGGTTCTCTTGCCAGAGAAAAAGATAGTCAAGGTGCAGGTCATGGCTCAGGAAGCGTTGCAAGCCCAGACAATGTCAGTCCATGCAGCAATGCGACTGTTAGGTCTGATATCAACCTTCGACATGGTGGAATATGCGCAATTCCACTCCAGACCGTTGCAGCATCTCATTTTGACCAAATAAAACGTAAATCATCAAACGATAAAGAAGCAGATGATAAAGATTCCAGTAAATGTAAAAAGGTCTCTAGCATGGTGGCTACAGACAGACCATTTAAACAAGGGGAGACCCTTTTGGATAAGAGTGGCAAGTCCTGACAACAGATGCCAGCCTGCAAGGCTGGGGGGCGGTACTCGGAAGCATATGGTTCCAGTGAAAATGGACCGCAAGGGAAAGTCGCCTGCCGATAAATCTGTTAGAAATAAGAGCCATTTACGTGGCTCTGGTTCAGGCAAAGGACAATCTACAAGGAAGACCAGTCCAGATCCGCTCAGACAATGCGACGGCAGTAGCATACCTCAATCATCAAGGAGGAACTCACAGCAAGAGTCTGATGGAGGAAGTAACCCCCATTCTAAAATGGGCAGAACTCCATCTCCCGGCATTGTCAGCAGTATTTGTCCCGGGTGTACTAAATTGGGAAGCGGATTTTCTCTGTCGGCACACCATTCAGGAAACCGAATGGGCACTACACCCAGAAGTGTTTCAAACACTGGTGAACAGATGGGTTCTACCGGAGATAGAACTTATGGCGTCTCGTCTAAACAACAAAGTTCCGAGGTACGGATCAAGAACAAGGGACCCAGGAGCGGTCCTGGTAGACGCACTGTCAGTAGAATGGAGGTTTCAGCTGGCATATCTGTTCCCTCCAATATCTCTGTTACCCAGAGTAGTGAGAAAGATAAAACAGGCAAAAGGAGCAATCATTCTAATAGCTCCAGCTTGGCCAAGAAGGCATTGTTACACAGATCTGTTGAGAATGTCCATGGAAGCACCGATACTGCTCCCTCAACGTCCAGATCTGTTAATGCAGGGTCCTTGTCACAGTCATCTGGATCGCCTATCTTTGACGGCGTGGCTGTTGAAACCTCTATATTAGAGGCTAAAGGATTTTCAAAGCAAGTAATCCAAACCATGCTTAGAGCAAGAAAGCCGCCTTCGGCTAGTGTATATCATAGAATATGGCAAGCCTATATTCATTGGTGGTCTGGAAAAAATTATAATCCGAGATCTTTTAAAGTAGCTAGAATTTTGGATTTCCTGCAGGCAGGATTGGATAAAGGGTTGAAGGTTGCTTCCTTGAGGGTGCAAGTCTCAGCGTTGACTGTATGGTTTCAGCAGAAGATTGCTGACCTACAGGATGTACGTACGTTTTTCCAAGGAGTAGTACATATTCAACCTCCTTTTGTTCCTCCTGCAGCTCCCTGGGATTTGAATTTAGTTCTTCAATTTCTCCAGGGTCCTTTGTTTGAACCACTTGAGAGAACAGATCTTATGTGGTTAACGGTTAAAGTTCTTTTCTCTATCGTCCTAGTGGATGCTGGGGTTCCTGAAAGGACCATGGGGAATAGCGGCTCCGCAGGAGACAGGGCACAAAAAGTAAAGCTTTAGGATCAGGTGGTGTGCACTGGCTCCTCCCCCTATGACCCTCCTCCAAGCCAGTTAGATTTTTGTGCCCGGCCGAGAAGGGTGCAATCTAGGTGGCTCTCCTAAAGAGCTGCTTAGGAAAGTTTAGCTTAGGTTTTTTATTTTACAGTGAGTCCTGCTGGCAACAGGATCACTGCAACGAGGGACTTAGGGGAGAAGAAGTGAACTCACCTGCGTGCAGGATGGATTGGCTTCTTGGCTACTGGACATCAGCTCCAGAGGGACGATCACAGGTACAGCCTGGATGGTCACCGGAGCCTTGCCGCCGGCCCCCTTGCAGATGCTGAAGTAAGAAGAGGTCCAGAATCGGCGGCAGAAGACTCCTCAGTCTTCTAAAGGTAGCGCACAGCACTGCAGCTGTGCGCCATTTTCCTCTCAGCACACTTCACACGGCAGTCACTGAGGGTGCAGGGCGCTGGGAGGGGGGCGCCCTGGGAGGCAAATGAATACCTATTTTGGCTAAAAATACCTCACATATAGCCTCCGGAGGCTATATGGAGATATTTAACCCCTGCCAGAATCCGTTAAAAGCGGGAGACGAGGCCGCCGAAAAAGGGGCGGGGCCTATCTCCTCAGCACACAGCGCCATTTTCCCTCACAGAAAGGCTGGAGGGAAGGCTCCCAGGCTCTCCCCTGCACTGCACTACAGAAACAGGGTTAAAACAGAGAGGGGGGGCACTAATTTGGCGATATGCTTATATATATATATTAAGATGCTATAAGGGAAAACACTTATATAAGGTTGTCCCTATATAATTATAGCGTTTTTGGTGTGTGCTGGCAAACTCTCCCTCTGTCTCTCCAAAGGGCTAGTGGGTCCTGTCCTCTATCAGAGCATTCCCTGTGTGTGTGCTGTGTGTCGGTACGTGTGTGTCGACAGGTAGGAGGACGATGTTGGTGAGGAGGCGGAGCAATTGCCTGTAATGGTGATGTCACTCTCTAGGGAGTCGACACCGGAATGGATGGCTTATTTAGGAAATTACGTGATAATGTCAACACGCTGCAAGGTCGGTTGACGACATGAGACGGCCGACAAACAATTAGTACGGTCCAGACGTCTCAAAAACACCGTCAAGGGTTTTAAAACGCCCGTTTACTTTAGTCGGTCGACACAGACACAGACAGGGACACTGAATCCAGTGTCGACGGTGAATAAACAAACGTATTCCTTATTAGGGCCACACGTTAAAGGCAATGAAGGAGGTGTTACGTATTTCTGATACTACAAGTACCACAAAAGAGGGTATTATGTGGGATGTGAAAAAACTACCATAGTTTTTCCTGAATCAGATAAATTAAATAAAGTGTGTGATGATGCGTGGGTTCCCCCCTATAGAAAATTATGGGCGGTATACCCTTTCCCGCCAGAAGTTAGGGCGAGTTGGGAAACACCCTTTAAGGTGGATAAGGCGCTCACACGCTTATCAAAACAAGTGGCGGTACCGTCTATAGATAGGGCCGTCCTCAAGGACCAGCTGACAAGGCTGGAAAATATAATAAAAAGTATATACACACATACTGGTGTTATACTGCGGCCAGCGATCGCCTCAGCCTGGATGTGCAGAGCTAGGGTGGCTTGGTCGGATTCCCTGACTAAAAATATTGATACCCTTGACAGGGACAGTATTTTATTGACTATAGAGCATTTCTATATATGCGAGATGCACAGAGGGATATTTGCACTCTGGCATCATGAATAAACGCGATGTCCATAACTGCCAGAAGATGTTATGGACACGACAGTGGTCAGGTGATGCAGATTCCAAACGGCACAGTATGGCCGTATACAGGAAGAGGACTTGTTTGGGGTCGGTCCATCGGACCTGGTGGTCACGGCAACTGCTGGAAAATCCACCGTTTTTTACCCTAAGTCACATCTCTGCAGAAAAAGACACCGTCTTTTCAGCCTCAGTCCTCTCGTCCCTATAAGATCATATCTGCCCAGGGATAGAGGAAAGGGAAGAAGACTGCAGCAGGCAGCCCATTCCCAGGAACAGAAGCGTTCCACCGCGTCTGACAAGTTCTCAGCATGGCGCTGAGACCGTACAGGACCCCTGGATCCTACAAGTAGTATCCCGGGGGTACAGATGGGAATGTCGAGACGTTTCCCCTTCGCAGGCTCCTGAAGTCTGCTTTACCAAGTCTCCCTCCGACAAGGAGGTAGTATGGGAAAAAATTCACAAGCTGTATTCCCAGCAGGTGATAATTAAATTACCCCTCCTACTACAGAAAAGGGGTATTATTCCACACTATATTGTGGTACTGAAGCCAGAAGGCTAGGTGAGATTTATTCTAAAAATTTGTTTTTGAACACTTACAAAGGTTCAAATTAAGATGAAGTCACTCAGAGCAGTGATAACGAACCAGGAATAAGGGGACTATATAGTGTCCCGGGACATCAGGGATGCTTACCTCTATGTCCCAAATTTGCCCTTCTCACTAAGGGTACCTCAGGTTCGTGGTGCAGAACTGTCACTATCAGTTTCAGACGCTGCCGTTTGGATTGTCCACGGCACCCTGGGGTCTTTACCAAGGTAATGGCCGAATTGATGATTCTTCTTCGAAGAAAAGGCGTCTTAATTATCCCTTACTTGGACGATCTCCTGATAGGGGCATAGTCCAGGGAACAGTTGGAGGTCGGAGTAGCACTATCTCGGATACTGCTACAATCAGCACGGGTGGATTCTAAATATTCCAAAATCGCAGCTGATCCCGACGACACGTTTGCTGTGCCTAGGGATGATTCTGGACACAGTCCAGAAAAAGGTGTTTCTCCCGGAAGAGAAAGCCAGGGAGTTATCCGAGCAAGTCAGGAACCTCCTAAAAACAGTGCATCATTGCACAAGGGTCCTGGTAAAAATGGTGGCTTCCTACGAAGCAATTCCATTCGGCAGATTTCACGTCAGAACTTTTCAGTGGGATCTGCTGGACAAATGGTCCGGATCGCATCTTCAGATGCATCAGCGGATAACCCAATATCCAAGGACAAGGGTGTCTCTCCTGTGGTGGTTATAGAGTGCTCATCTTCTAGAGGGCAGCAGATTCGGCATTCAGGATTGGATGCTGGTAACCACGGAGCCCAGCCTGAGAGGCTGGGGAGCAGTCACACAAGGAAAAAATTTCCAGGGAGTGTGATCAAGTATGGAGACTTTTCTCCACATAAATATACTGGAGCTAAGGGTAAATTTATAATGCTCTAAGCTTAGCAAGACCTCTGCTTCAAGGTCAGCCGGTATTGATCCAGTGGGAAAAACATCACGGCAGTCGCCCACGTAAACAGACAGGGCGACACAAGAAGCAGGAGGGCAATGGCAGAAACTGCAAGGACTTTTCGCTGGGCGGAAAATCATGTGATAACACTGTCAGCAGTTTTTCATCCTCAGCACGACCTCCACCCGGGAGAGTGGAAACTTCATTGAGAAGTTTTTTCCACATGATTGTAAACCGTTGGGAAATACCAAAGGTGGACATGATGGCGTCCCGTCTGAACAAAAAACGGGACAGGTATTGCGCCAGGTCAAGAGACCCTCAGGCAATAGATGTGGACGTTCTGGTAACACCGTGGGTGTACCAGTCGGTGTATGTGTTCCCTCCTCTGCTTCTCATACCTAAGGTGCTGAGAATTATAAGACGTAGAGGAGTAAGAACTATACTCATGGCTCCGGATTGGCCAAGAAGGACTTGGTACCCGGAACTTCAAGAGATGCTTACAGAGGTCTTATGGCCTCTGCCGCTAAGAAGGGACTTGCTTCAGCAAGTACCATGTCTGTTCCAAGACTTACCGCAGCTGCGTTTGTCGGCATGGCGATGGAAAGCCGGATCCTAAGGGAAAAAAGGCATTCCGGAAGAGGTCATTCCTACCCTGGTCAAAGCCAGAAAGGAGGTGACCGCACAACATTATCACCACGTGTGGCGAAAATATGTTGCGTGGTGTGAGGCCAGGAAGGCCCCACAAAGAAATTTCAACTCGGTCGTTTCCTGCATTTCCTGCAAACAGGAGTGTCTATGGGCCTCAAATTGGGGTCCATTAAGGTTCAAATTCGGCCCTGTAAATTTTCTTCCAGAAAGAATTGGCTTCAGTTCCTGAAGTCCAGAAGTTTGTCAAGGGAGTATTGCATATACAAACCCCTTTTTTGTGCCTCCAGTGGCACTGTGGGATCTCAACGTAGTTCTGGGATTCCTCAAATCACATTGGTTTAAAACCAGTCAAATATGTGGATTTGAAGCATCTCACATAAAAAGTGACCATGCTCTTGGCCCTGGCCTGGACCAGGCGAGTGTCAAATTGGTGGTTTTTTCTCAAAAAAGCCCATATCTGTTTGTCCATTCGGACAGGGCAGAGCTGCGGACTCGTCCCCAGTTCTCTCCCTAAGGTGGTGTCAGTGTTTCACCTGAACCAGCTTATTGTGGTGCCTTGCACCTACTAGGGACTTGGAGGACTCCAAGTTGCTAGGAGTTGTCAGGGCCCTGAAAATATGTTCCAGGACAGCTGGAGTCAGAAAATCTGACTCGCTGTTTATACTGTATGCACCCAACAAGTTGGGTGCGCCTGCTTCTAAGCAGGCGATTGCTCGTTGGATTTGTAACACAATTCAACTTGCACATTCTGAGGCAGGCCTGCCACAGTCTAAATCGGTTAAGGCCCATTCCACAAGGAAGGTGGGCTCATCTTGGGCGGCTGCCCGAGAGGTCTCGGCATTACAACTCTGCCGAGCAGCTACGTGGTCAGGGGAGAACACGTTTGTAAAATTCTACAAATTTGATATCCTGGCAAAAGAGGACCTGGAGTTCTCTCATTCGGTGCTGCAGAGTCATCCGCACTCTCCCGCCCGTTTGGGAGCTTTGGTATAATCCCCATGGTCCTTTCAGGAACCCCAGCATCCACTAGGACGATAGAGAAAATAAGAATTTACTTACCGATAATTCTATTTCTCGGAGTCCGTAGTGGATGCTGGGCGCCCATCCCAAGTGCGGATTATCTGCAATACTTGTACATAGTTACAAAAATCGGGTTATTATTGTTGTGAGCCATCTTTTCAGAGGCTCCGCTGTTATCATACTGTTAACTGGGTTTAGATCACAAGTTGTACGGTGTGATTGGTGTGGCTGGTATGAGTCTTACCCGGGATTCATAATTCCTCCCTTATTGTGTACGCTCGTCCGGGCACAGTACCTAACTGGCTTGGAGGAGGGTCATAGGGGGAGGAGCCAGTGCACACCACCTGATCCTAAAGCTTTACTTTTTGTGCCCTGTCTCCTGCGGAGCCGCTATTCCCCATGGTCCTTTCAGGAACCCCAGCATCCACTACGGACTCCGAGAAATAGAATTATCGGTAAGTAAATTCTTATTTTTTTTACTGGCAATGGCGTCAGCCAGAAGAGTGTCAGATTTAGGAGCATTATCATGTAAGTCTCCTTTCCTAAGTTTTTTTCCAGACAGAGCAGTTCTCAGAACGAGATCTAGTTATCTTCCAAAGGTGGTGTCAAAGTTTCACCTGAATGAAGAGATTGTAGTCCCAGCCTTTCAGGTATCGGGACTATCTGCGGGAGAAGCGTCGCTGGACGTGGTCCGGGCTTTAAAAAGCTACATAGATCGTACTAGTGCCATCACGAAAACAGATTCCCTCTTCATCCTCTACGGATTCCATAGAAGAGGATGGCCTGCTAGTAAACAGGCGCTGGCGAGATGGCTCCGAATGGTAATATCTGAAGCTTATTCTCATGCAGATCTCCCTATTCCGGCTAATGTCTCTGCACACTCTACACGTAAGGTAGGTCCTTCTTGGGCAGCACAACAGGGTGCATCAGCAGAACAGATATGTAGGGCAGCCACATGGTCTTCCATAAACATTCATCAGACATTATGCCTTGGATACTTTTCTCTCATGATGCAGACTTCGGGCGAAAGGTACTCCTGTGCAATCAGGAGCGTCCCCACCACTAAAATGGCTTTGGGAATCCCAATGTTATCCTGTGGATAATCCTGTGGACCCAGCCAGAGAAATGAACGTTATGGTAAGAACTTACCGTTGATAACGTGATTTCTCTTATGTCCACAGGGATCCCACCCTGACTCATCTGATTTGAGGATCTAGACTATCACTAAACCTCTTCCTTCTTGTATGGAAGGGTGTGCATGTGTGTTCTTATCGCATGTACAGGTCTCTACCTAATGTTCCTGCCTAAAATCGCTGTGGAAAGAACTGATCTGACTGAGTTAGTGGGCGGGACTATATAGTGGAGGCCCCAATGCATCCTGGGAGGCCAGAAAGCTCGTGACCGTGTTGGTGCCATTTTCGCTGTCGCTCGACAATATCCCAATGTTATCCTGTGGATACCTGTGGACATAAGAGAAATCACGTTATCAACGGTAAGTTCTTACCATAACGTTCATTTCCTGTTTCTTACACCCCCCCCCCCCTTTCCTCCCTCCCCCCAAGCCTATTTAGGAGTTTTCTCAAGTGTCTCAGACATTCCAGATGAGTGTGTGCTAAAATTGATAGCTGTGGTGTTTGTGAACATCAATTTATATACATGCATGTAGTTTTATAATTGTTCCAGCATTGCTTAAGATACTGTTACAGTATATTTTCTAGTATTACTGTGCATTAATATCTTATCAGTTTATTCTGAACAAGATTGTATCTTGCCACCTTCACATTTGTATGCTCTGATTTTAAAATATTAAATATTGCTTTGTAAAAAGGAACCACTTGATGTAAAGTTTCCTTACCATATTGTGCGTGACATATTTCCTTATAAATTCCATGGCTACCACAATGGCCTTGATTGTTTAAGCATGGAATAAATA
Organism: Pseudophryne corroboree; assembly: GCF_028390025.1. Taxonomy (NCBI): domain Eukaryota; kingdom Metazoa; phylum Chordata; class Amphibia; order Anura; family Myobatrachidae; genus Pseudophryne; species Pseudophryne corroboree. The sequence continues at coordinate 497,885,321 of NC_086445.1, forward strand.
GCACTGGGACGGTACACCCGGAGCTATTCAATTCAGCGCGCTGCAGTCCCCGATGAGAGGGTTTCTTCTCGCAACCCTTCGGGGATGTGAGCAGAAATCCAACAAAACAGCATCACAGCGGGCACTTTACACGGAGAATGCTCGTTCTCGCGTCAAAACACCCTGTGTATTCAACAAAAACTGGCCTTCCCCAAGATGACAGCACACAGAATTAAATAGCACCGGGAGCCAATTCCCGCAACTATTCCCTCAGTGCTGAATTGCATCAAACCCAAAAAATAGTCAGTCAACTGTGTGACAATGGAAGAAATGCCACTGGAAGATATATATAGGGCGGTATCCGCTTAGCCGTGGTAATTTACTACTTCTAATTTCTGCTGCGGGGTACACTAGGCTCCACAAGGATTGGACAATGGGGTTTAGAATAGGATCTTGATCCGAGGCACCAACAGGCTCAAAGCTTTGACTGTTCCCAGAATGCACAGCGCCGCCTCCTATATCACCCCGCCTCCCAGCACAGGAGCTCAGTTTTGTAAGTTGGTGCTGCAGTAAGCAGGCACTGAACAGAGGGACTGCTCCAAGCAGCCCTAAGAAAAGCTTTTTATGAGGTAAAAAGTGAAGACTTCAAGGGCAGCAGCGGTGGTAAATGTCTTGTGACATTCACTGCTGCAGCTCCAGCTCTCCCCAGCGGCGCTGTACACTCCCGAGCCCTGGTTGCCGGGTACCTACAGCGGAGGCTCCGGTTTTCTTCATGTTAGACACACACGGCTGGGGCTCTCCAGGATCGCGTGGCTTTGGGAGGTGGTAAGTGGGTCCTGCTTGCGGGACCCGGTCTTTATCGCGATTCGGCGCGGTCAGTGGGAGGCGGGCAGCGCGCACTGGCGGTGGACACTGTGGCAGTACAGGCGATCCCACTAGATCACCAGGGCATGGGCGCAGGTCAGGTTTTCTCTCTAAACCATTTCTTATATCGCCCACAGTACCCTGTGGTTTTGCCAGCAGAGGGGATAAGGCTTAGACCTGAAGCCCCAGCCCCAGGGCGCCATTTCTAGCACGTGTTCCCACCCTGGAGCAGCAGATCTGTCTTTTCCTCACTCCCTGTCAGTGTCTGCGGCGCCATTATCCCTCAGCTCACTGTTCCTGGGACTGCTTGGGCAAATCCTCCTATGTAAAGCCGCCTGGTTGTCAGCGCTGTGCCTTTACATGACACTTAAGTATTCTACCTGCCTTTTTAGACAGTGATAGTTAAGAAAGAGTGCACTTAGTCAGGGTTTTATAGTACAATTACCCTGTGATATACATCCAGTTCTTACTGTGTACTGTTATATCTATTGTTATTTAGCTGTGTAAGCTAGTCCAGTGCAGTATTATTGTCAGTAATAACCTCTGCATTGTACAAACAGTGACTTTCTGTGTGTGCATTTGATAGCTGAGTGGTGTCCATTTCGTGTCTTTCACTCAACTTGCTATCCCTATATTCTATAACCTGAGGGGGCTTGGTGCGTTAGGTGTTATTTAATATAGGATTTTCACAAAGATATACTGTATTACGTATTTTTCTCTGTGATTTAGTCACCATATTTCTCCTTTATCTCTGCTGGTGCTGACTACACTGCGCAGGGGTTTGGGTTTAGGGATATAGTGCTGCTAATAATTGTACTGTTACCTCATACTGCAAGTCTTATGTCTGCTTCAGAGGGTAACGGTTCTGGGTCTGAACACGCTGTCTGTGTTGCTGAAGCCACGGGGCCATATGAGGAGAATTTAACAGCTGTGGGCTCTGGTTTCGGGGGCTCCTTGCCCCCCAGTGGGACTGTGGCAACGGAGGCACATACTGACCCACCGTGGGCCACTTTTTCCACGCTTCTGCATACTCTAGTTCACAAATGAACTCCCCCCGTATGTGGTTCCTGCAGCTAACCCGCCATGGGCGGACGATTTATCTGCTCAATTAAATTAGTTGAACCAGTCCTTGACTACTAAAAAGTCTGACCAACGCTCGCCTAAGTCCAAGAGGTCCTCTAAGCGAGCGCTTATCTCCTCACAATCCACTGCTGTCACTGACACCTCGTCTGATGAAGACGACACATATACTGACCCCTCAGGTTCTGACTCAGATATGGCTGATGGGGAGGGTAGTTCACATGTGGATGTTCCTGATCTTTTGGAGGCTAGTAAATTAATTCTGCAGATTACGGATGATCCCGAGCCATCCGTCCCTCCTAAGAAACCAGATAGGTTCAAGCGTCAGAAGGTGGTTAAGCAAGTTTTACCTCACTCTGACCACCTAGTGGATATACGTCAGGAACCCTGGGAAAACCCGGGTACGAAATTTGTGCCTCGAAAGATGCTGGCTCGCTATCCCCTCGCGCCAGCGCTGTCTGAAAATTGGGAAACGCCTCCTTCAGTGGACTCACATGTGGCTAGGATGGTGGTTTCCTCAGCTCTACCTGTCACTACCGTCACGTCTCTAAAAGAGCCTACGGATCAACGTGTGGAGGGTTGTCTGAAAGCGATTTACACCCTCACGGGTGCTGCACAAAGGCCCACCATTGCAGCTACATGGGCTGCAGAGGCTACTGAAGCATGGGCCTTGGAGTTAGAAGCTGAAATCTCTTCTGACCATGATAGACAATGCTTGTCATATATTGTCACAGCTTCTCTATATATTAAAGAGGCGGCTTCTGATGCCGGTATCCTAGCAGCCAAGGCCTCTACTGCATCAGTCCTGGCTTGCCGGATATTGTGGCTGAGATCCTGGTCTGTGGATCTGGACTCTAGAAAAACCCTGGAGGGTACTCCCTTTCAAGGGAGATATTCTGTTTGGGTAGGACTTAAATAAGATTGTGACTGACTTGGCTACTGCCAAAACTGTCTGCCGAATACCGCTCCTTCTGTGTCGAAGGCTGAAGGTACGTCCTTTCGGCCTTCAGGTAAAGCAAAAGGTCAGGCGTACCATAAGCAGGCCCGCACTTCCAAACCTGGTAAGCCGAAGCCCAAAAGAGCCTGGGCTGCCCGTCAGCCAGCTGCCAAGACCGATAAGCCTGCCGCATGACGGGGCGGGCCTCCCCCTGGGGGGTCGGCTTCTAGGATATACCCAGGAATGGTTGATGCCTGGGTACAGGAAGTAGTCACTCGAGGTTATGCCATAGCCTTCAAAAACAGACCCCCTCATCGATTTTGCCAGACAGATGTCCCGTTGGACAAAACAAAGGCAAACACTCTACATTCGGTGGTACAGACACTCATGGATACAGGAGTCGTCGTACAGGTGCCTCTTGCTCAGAGGGGCCGAGGGTACTATTCTCCGCTGTTTCTGGTCCTGAAACCGAATGGGTCCTCCCGGTCCATTCTTAACCTCAAGGCATTGAACAGGTTTGTGAAGGTTTCCAAGTTCTGTATGGAAACCCTTCGCTCTATAGTTCTGGCCTTGGAGCCTGGGTACTACATGGTCTCCCTGGACATACAGGATGCTTATCTGCATATTCCTATAGCAGTGTCACATCAACAATACCTGATGTTCGCTATTTGCAACCTACATTACCAGTTTCGGGCGTTACCTTTTGGTTTAACGACTGCTCCGCGAGTCTTCACCAAAGTTATGGCGGTGATGACGGTGGTACTCCGCCGTCAAGGGGTCAGGATACTGCCGTATCTGGACGACTTGTTAATCCTGGCAAATTCCCCAGATCTTCTCCTGCGTCATCTGGATATGACGGTCCGGTTTCTACAAGGCCACGGGTGGCTCATCAACTGGAAGAAATCCTCCCTGGTCCCTGCTCAGAGCATGGTGCACCTGGGAGCGTTGATGGACACTCACAACCAGAGGTGGTTCTTGTCTCAGGAGAAAGTCCTGAAGATTCAGGACAGGAGTCGTTGCTTCCTTTCTCGTCCGCAAGTGTCGATACATCGGCAATTGCGGTGCTGGGCCTAATGGTATCAGCATTCGACATGGAGTATGCTCAATTCCATTCTCGCCCCCTCCAGAGGCTTATTCTAGCCAAGTGGGACGGCCTACCTCACCGGATCAGGTCTCACATGATCTCATTGACTCCGGAGGTCCGTCTGTCGCTGCACTGGTGGCTCCAGGACCAACGATTGTGCAGGGGCCGTCCCTTCTGGATATCCGACTGGGTCCTGTTGACAACAGATGCCAGTCTAAGAGGTTGGGGCGCGGTGCTGGAGCAACACTCCCTTCAGGGTCGGTGGACCAAGGAGGAATCTCTCCTCTCGATCAACATTCTGGAATTGCGGGCGGTCTTCAATGTGTTGAACCTGGCCCGGCATTTAATTCAGAATCGTCCTGTTCAAATACAGTCGGACAACGCCACCACAGTGGTTTACATAAATCATCAAGGCGGCACTCGAAGCCGTTTGGCAATGAAGGAAGTCTCTCAGATTCTACGTTGGGCGGAACGCCATCTACCGGCCATATCGTCCTGAATTGGGAAGCGGACTTTCTCAGTCGTCAGGACGTGCATGCCAGCGAGTGGTGCCTCCATCCAGAAGTGTTTCAACTCCTCGTGGAAAAGTGGGGTCTTCCAGACGTGGATCTGATGGCGTCTCGACACAATCACAAGGTTCCGGTCTTCTGAGCAAGGACAAGGGATCCTCAAGCAGCATTCGTGGATGCGCTGGCGGTGCCGTGGAGGTTTCGGCTGCCATGTGTTCCCTCCGGTGTCTCTCCTGCCCAGGGTACTTCGGAAGTTCAAGCAAGAAAAAGGAAATCTGCTTCTCATAGCTCCAGCGTGGCCCAGACGGCACTGGCTCTCAGACCTGCAGGGCCTATCGTCAGAGCGTCCAATTCTACTTACACAACGCCCAGACCTCCTCGTTCAGGGCCCCTGTGTCTACCAGGACCTAGCCCGGCTGTCTTTAACGGCGTGGCTCTTGAAGCTTCCGTCTTGAGGGCTAAGGGTTTTTCTGAAGAGGTCATTAAAACTGTTGCAGGCCCGGAAACCGGCTTCTGCTCGGATTTACTATAGGGTCTGGCATTCCTACTTTGTTTGGTGCGCATCTAACAATTATGACACTTCCAAGTTTAATACAGCCAAGCTTTTGGCTTTCCTGAGCAAGGCCTAGAGTTGGGACTGCGTCTGGCCTCCCTAAAGGTTCATATTTCTGCCTTGTCGGTGTGGTTTCAGAGAAAAATTGCGACTTTGCCTAATGTTCATACTTTCACTCAGGGTGTGTTACGTATCCAACCTCCCTATGTCCCGCCTGTGACTCCTTGGGACTTGTCTGTGGTTTTGGAGGCGTTGCAGGAGCCTCAGTTTGAACCCCTTGGTTCAGCTGACCTTAAGTGGCTTTCCCTTAAGGTGGTGTTCTTGCTGGCTATTGCCTCTGCTAGTAGAGTGTCGGATCTGGGTGCCTTGTCTTGTAGTTCCCCATATCTGATCTTTCACCATGATCGGGCGGTTCTTAGGACTTCTCCCGGATATTTACCTAAGGTGGTTTCTTCGTTTCACTTTAATCAGGAGATTGTGGTTCTAGCCTTTGTCTCTCCTGATTTGTCTTCCAAAGAGCGGTCTTTGGATGTGGTACGGGCTCTCCGTATCTGTGAAGAGAACTGCTTCTATCCGAAAATCTGATTCTCTTTGTTTTGTTTGGATTTCACAAACGTGGCTGGCCTGCTCACAAGCAGACCCTGGCCAGATGAATTAGAATGGTGATTGCACATGCTTATGTGAAGGCTGGTCTCTCTGCTCCTGATCACATCAAGGCCCATTCTACTCAGTCTGTTGGACCTTCTTGGGCGGCCCAACGTGGTGCGGCCCTTGAACAATTGTGCAAGGCGGCTACGTGGTCTTCCGGGAACACGTTCTTAAGGTTCTATGCCTTCGATACTGCCGCTTCCCAGGATGCTTCCTTTGGACGCTGGGTTCTTGTGCCCGCTACAGTGCGTCCCCTCCCATAAGGAACTGCTTTAGGACATACCCATTGTCCAATCCTTGTTGAGCCCAGTGTACCCCGCAGCAGAAAATGAGTTTTATGGTAAGAACTTACCTTTGTTAAAACTCTTTCTGCGAAATACACTGGGCTCCACAAGGCGCCCACCCTGACGCACTTAGCTTCTTTGGGTTGGTATGGCATTAGCCGCTGACACGTCTCTTGTCGAGTGTGTGGTGTATGTGGCTACTAACCGTTGTCGTCCTTCTTTTTCATCCACTAGGGGTCACTGAAGTACTCTTGGGATATGGACGGCTTCCGCAGGAACAGGGCACTGAATATTTAAATTTAGAACACTCCACCCCTCCATATCCCAGAGTACCTCTGTTTTTTCTGTGCTCATCGTAGCAACAGGCTTGTGTGGCTCAGTCCACACTTATTTTGAATATTTTTATTTTTTATTTTTTATTTTTTTCACATTACCACATCCCTTTCCCCCTTCCAAAAGGCCAGGGTCAGTGGAAGCTGCTACTAGCAGCTGTGGCATTTCGGTCCTCTCTAAAAAAGCTCCCTCACAGCCAGAGCAGACATCCTGCAGGAAGGCTGGCCGGTGCTTACAGAGAAGCCCTGTCGGAGCCTCACCACAGGAGTCCAGGTATGTGGGTCTGCCGCCCCGCTGTGTGGGAAGGGGGAAGTACTGTTTATCAAAGAAGCCGCCCGCCGCACCGCCCACCACCGCTGCTCACAGCGCACCACGCTCTATGCAGCGCGCTCCCCGGCTCCCGCTGCCTGGTCTCCGGCTCACGCTGGCCGTCCTCCGGCTACCGCTTCCCACTGGCTGCCGCTCCCCAGCCCTTTTACTTGCTCCTGGTGCTCCAAGAGACGGAGCATATGGGGGGGGGATTGAAGCTCACAGCACACGATGCTGCACGGGGAGGGGGAGCATGCTAGGCTGCATATATATAAGGAAATCACAGAAATAACCTTTTGTTGCACTATCCCAGGTTATATAAAAAGATTATAACCTGTACTGTGATTATACTGTAAGCATGGCTTGGGGGGCATTTTAACCATACTTCCTGTTCTTCCTGTTGTGATTCCAGAACGTTCCTGTCCTACATCTCTACTCCACCGGAGGCGCAGGGGTGTTATTGGGAATTTGGGATCACATTTCATAGGACTGGCCACGTGTGCTACACTTTGCCAGATATATATATCACACACACCTTAGTACTATTTTACTGAGTCGTGCAAGTGTCTGTTTTTGTATATTGTATTGTCTGTCTGCATAATGAGTAAGGCACCAGCAAAAACTAAAAAGCAGTTTCACTGCAAGGTCTGTAACAGTGTGTTACCGGATGGATCTACCACATGTACAGTATGTTTTGTGAATTCAGCCACGAATACAATTTCTGCTCCGGTTTTAAAGCCAGTTTCCTCCCCAGACCCTCCATGGTAAATGCTAGCCAATGTCCTTGCTTGGTTGCAATCAGAATTGACCGCCGCTCGACAAGAGCGGGAAGCGGCAAGAACTGAGTCTAGGGTGAGACCGCCAAAACTACCGGAGGGGTCTCAGCCTTGCCAAAAGTCCAAATCCATTTTGGGAAGACGGGATAAATTTCATATGTCTTATGATTTACCCGTTTCTGCTATGTTACATTCTGACGATTCCATGCCAGACCTCACTGCGCAAGATGAGGGTGAGGAGGGCGAAGTGGACCAGCAGTCAGATAGTGATGATTTTACCAGCCCAGGCATTGATAATCTCATCAGAGCAGTGCGTCAGTCTCAGCGAGAAGATCTTTATGGACTCGCCAATGGACGAGTGATGCGGATTCCAAGAAACATATGGAAGTACTACCCTATAAGGGGGATGTAATGTTTGGGGATGGGCTGACGGACCTCGTTTCCACAGCTACAGCAGGTAAATCTAATTTTTTACCATATATTCCCCAACAGCAAAAGAAAGTAACACCTTATCAGATGCAGTCCTTTCGGTCGCACAAGTCTAAAAGAGGTCAGGGATCCTCTTTCCTCGCCAGAGGTAAGGGCAGAGGCAAGAGAGCACCTGCTGCAGCAGGCGCCCAGGAACAAAAGTCCTCCCCGGCTGCTTCAAAACCCACAGTATGACGCTGGGGCTCCCCTGAGGGAGTCCGCACCGGTGGGGGCACGTCTTCGACTTTTCAGTCAGGCCTGGGTCAGTTCGGACCTGAATCCCTGGGTGCTGGAAATAGTTTCCCAGGGTTACAAACTGGAATTCGAGGAGGTGCCCCCGCACCGATTTTTTAAATCTGCCCTACCAGCTTCCAAATCGGAAAGGAATGTAGTGTTAGTTGCAATTCAAACGCTGTGTATACAGCAAGTGATACAGCAAGGTTCCCCTGCACCAGCAGGGAAGAGGTTACTACTCAACCCTATTTGTGGTCCCGAAACCGGACGGTTCGGTCAGACCGATTTTGAATCTGAAATCCCTAAATCTGTACATAAAAAGATTCAAATTCAAAATGGAATCACTCAGAGCGATAATAGCCAACATGGAGGAGGGGGAGTTTATGGTGTCTCTGGACATAAAGGATGCGTACCTTCATGTCCCCATATATGCCCCCCCATCAGGAATACCTGAGATTCGCTGTACCGGATTGTCATTACCAATTTCAGACGTTGCCGTTTAGACTTTCCACGGCCCCGAGGATTTTCACCAAGATAATGGCCGAAATGATGGTGGTCCTGCGCAAGCATGGTGTCACAATTATCCCATACTTGGACGATCTCCTGATAAAAGCAAGATCAAGAGAGAAATTGCTGAGCAGTGTGGCGCTCTCTCTGAGAGTGCTCCAGCAACACGGTTGGATTCTAAATCTACCAAAGTCACAGTTGATTCCGACAACTCGACTGCCGTTCCTAGGTATGATACTGGATACGGAACAAATGAAGGTCTTCCTCCCAATAGAGAGAGGCCAAGACATCCAGAACATGGTCAGAGAACTGCTAAAACCGAAAAGGGTGTCAGTTCACCAATGCACTCGAGTTCTGGGGAAAATGGTGGCGGCCTACGAGGCCATTCCCTTCGGCAGGTTCCATGCAAGGACTTTTCAATGGGACCTTCTGGACAAGTGGTCCGGGTCCCATCTGCACTTACATCGGAATATAACTCTGTCCCCAGGGACCAGAATGTCCCTCTTGTGGTGGTTACAAAGTGCTCACCTCCTGGAGGGTCGCAGGTTCGGAATTCAGGATTGGATCCTGGTTACCACGGACGCGAGCCTCCGAGGATGGGGAGCGGTCACACAGTGAAAACATTTTCAGGGTCTGTGGTCAGACCAGGAGTCCTGTCTACACATCAGTGTGTTGGAACTCAGGGCCATTTACAACGGCCTTCGACAAGCGGAGAATTTTCTTCGAAACCTACCGGTTCTGATTCAATCGGACAATGTCACAGCAGTGGCTCATGTGATCCGCCAAGGTGGGACAAAAAGCAGAGTCGCGATGGCGGAAGCCACAAGGATCCTTCGCTGGGCGGAAAATCATGTAAGCGCTCTGTCAGCTGTCTTCATTCCGGGAGTGGACAACTGGGAAGCAGACTTCCTCAGCAGACACGATCTCCATCCAGGAGAGTGGGGACTTCATCAAGAAGTCTTTGCAGACGTAACACGTTTTTGGGGAACTCCTGAAATAGACATGATGGCGTCAAGTCTCAACAAAAAACTTCAGAGGTACTACGCCAGGTCTCGGGACCCTCAGGCAATAGCAGTGGACTCTCTGGTAACACCGTGGGTGTTCAAATCGGTCTATGTGTTTCCTCCTCTTCCTCTCATCACGAAAGTGTTGAGGATCATAAGACGAAGAAGAGTACAGACGATACTCGTTGTCCCAGACTGGCCTCGAAGGGCTTGGTACTCGGATCTACAAGAGATGCTCACAGGAGACCCCTGGCCTCTTCCTCTGAGGGAAGACCTGTTGCAGCAGGGACCCTGTGTATTTCAAGACTTACCGCGGTTACGTTTGACATTATCACCGTATCTGGCGAAAGTATGTGTCTTGGTGTGAGACCAAGAATGCACCTACGGAAGATTTTCATCTGGGTCGTCTTCTCCACTTCCTACAGACAGGAGTGGATATGGGCCTGAAATTAGGCTCTGTTAAGGTACAGATTTCGGCCCTCTCGATTTTCTTTCAGAAGGAATTGGCTTCTCTTCCAGAAGTCCAGACGTTTGTAAAGGGAGTGCTGCACATCTAGCCCCCTTTTGTTCCTCCAGTGGCACCATGGGACCTCAACGTGGTGTTGCAGTTCCTAAAATCACACTGGTTTGAACCGCTTAACAAGGTTGAGTTGAAATTTCTTACCTGGAAGGTGGTCATGTTGGCCTTAGCATCAGCAAGGCGAGTGTCAGGGTTGGCGGCTTTGTCACACAAGAGCCCCTACTTGATTTTTCATGTGGATCGAGCTGAATTGAGGACACGTCCGCAATTTTTGCCTAAAGTGGTTTCTTCGTTCCATATGAATCAACCTATTGTGGTGCCTGTGGCTACAAGTGACCTGGAGGATTCCAGATCCCTGGACCGTAGTCAGGGCCTTAAAAATTTATGTAGCCAGGACGGCTAGAGTTAGGAAAACAGAGGCTCTGTTTATCCTGTATGCGGCCAATAAGATTGGCGCTCCTGCTTCGAAGCAGACTATTGCTCGCTGGATCTGTAATACGATTCAGCAGGCTCACTCTACGGCTGGATTGCCGGAACCAAATTCGGTTAAGGCCCATTCCACTAGGAAGGTGGGCTCTTCTTGGGCGGCTGCCTGAGGCGTCTCGGCTTTACAACTTTGCCGAGCGGCGACTTGGTCGGGGTCAAACACTTTTGCTAAATTCTACAAGTTTGATACCCTGGCTGATGAGGACCTAGCGTTTGCTCAGTCGGTGCTGCAGAGTCATACGCACTCTCCCGCTCGATTGGATGCTTTGGTATAAACCCCATGGTCCTTACGGAGTCCCCAGCATCCTCTAGGCCGTAAGAGAAAATAAGATTTTAAACCTACCTGTTAATCTATTTCTCCTAGTCCGTAGAGGATGCTGGGCGCCCGTCCCAGTGCGGAAACTCTGCAAGACTTGTATATAGTTGTTGCTTACATAAGGGTTATGTTACAGTTGACATCGGTCTTGGACCGTTACTGTTGTTTTGTTCATACTGTTAACTGGTTATGTATGTTCCAGGTTACATGGTATGATTGGTGTGGGCTGGTATGAATCTTGCCCTTGGATTGCTAAATCCTGCCTTGTATTGTCCATCTCCTCTGGGCACAGTTCTCTAACTGAGGTCTGGAGGAGGGGCATAGTGGGAGGAGCCAGTGCACACCCATAGTCAAAGTTCTTTTTAGGTGCCCTATCTCCTGCGGAGCCCGTCTATACCCCATGGTCCTTACGGAGTCCCCAGCATCCTCTACGGACTAGGAGAAATAGATTTACCGGTAGGTTTAAATCTTATTTTTTCCTGCTACTGCATAGGGCTGGTTAACTAAAAACTGAGTTCCTGTGCTGGGAGGCGGGGTAATATAGGAGGCGGCGCTGTGCATTCTGGGAACAGTCAAAGCTTTGAGCCTGTTGGTGCCTCGGATCAAGATCCTATTCTACACCACATTGTCCAATCCTTGTGGAACCCAGTGTACCTCGCAGACAAAGGTAAGTTCTTACCATAAAACTCGTTTTACCCGTCCGGGTCTATCCAATTAGACACGATGCTGGTGCTTATTGGGGATTTTGTTTTGCTTTCCTAAGACGAAACCAAATCCTTGAAAATAGTGCAGTAATGCAGCCGTGAAACCGCGTAGGTATGTAACTTTTTTGCTTATAACTGCCATGTTACAGGTGGGGTTTAAAAAAATATTACTGTTGGGAGCAAATGACTTATCTCCATCCACTTTCTCCCAGGCTTAGTAAATAAACCCATGTGTTCTGAGATCTGTTCCGTTGCAGGTTGTGTTAATAATTACATAAGCTGGTTCTAAACCTTAAAGTAGTGATTTAAGACTGATGTTGCTGATGGAACGCCTTAATATAGAATATAGTTTATGGGGTATATTCAATTCCTGTCGGATCCTTTCCGACAGGTAGGTATTCAGTAGGCTGTTGGATTTGGCCGTTCCAACAGCTAGGCCGCTGCTGACACAGCCGGAGACCTGTGTCCGGCGTCTTTGTTCAGTTGCACAGCAGCAACTGCTTCAGGGCCCTCCACAGCACCGTGACCACCGAAGTCCGGCACGCGTCACACCTCACCCGCCTCGCAGATCGTCCTTCCCGAGGCCTTCAGGGGATCGAGCAGCCCTTCTCCGAGCTCCAGCAGCACAACGGTATGGGCGGGAAGGGGAGGAGGATTGTCACGGCAGCTAGTTGTTTGTGTAGCGGGCAGAGAGGGCACACACACTCCCTACCCAGTACAGTAGTCCTGATGCAACTGCCGTCCGTGCTGCTGCCACTACTCGCCAGTCCTGCTCCCCCGTCTCATGTCCCTGGTTCCGACAATGGCAATCCGACTTTAAAAAAAGTCGGATTGACACTGTCTGAATCATGGCCAAAACCCGTTGGATTTGGCAGCGGAACACGTGGATCCGCAGCTAATCCGACAATCCACATGGTTTCCGACAAGTCGGGATTTTCCGACTTGTCGATAAAAATTGAGCCGCATTGAATGGTTTGGAACCCCTTCCGACCTAAAACTGACGGAAGCTGCCGTCGTTCCGACAAGACGGCAGCTTCCGACAGTTATTGATTATACCCCTATATATCTAAACTGTTCTGTTTTTGTGCTTTCATTGTAGTTAACTTGTTGTTTTTTTTTTTTTTTTTTTTTATCTGGACTTCTTGATTTTCACTAGTCATTGAGGTGCAGCCATACTATGATTATAGGCTACTTAGTCCTGCGGCATTGTGGAACATGGCTATCCATTAGAATTGCAGAAACTCGAAAGTACAAGAGAACTCTGCTATTCTTTCTGCAGTTAAAAATGCTTGGTGTACAGTATAAATGTAAACTGCTGCGATCGGGGTTGAATGCAGCATGTCCTATCAGTGTGGTTGGCAGCCTATGTATGTCGGTATCTTAAGATGGCCTTAGAGTGCATAATTGTGCAGAAAATGAAAAGTAATGGAAGAAGGGTGGCTTGATAGTCTGATAATCACTCTGACTCCGTACACTGCTCAGACTGGAATCTGCTGAACAGTGGCTGTTTCTATCGAGCATGACTGGTAATGAAACCATCCTGGCTACTTTTCAGCTATTTTCATGCAATGAAAGATTAGCATTCCAGGCCCATGCACTTGAGCACTAGTAGTTCAGAACAGTAGTTTCTTTGGATGATCTGAACAATTATTATTCAGTGTGTGGCCAGCATTATTGAAAATGCTAGGATTGAGCTGGCGTATAGACCAGAACAGCGCTGCTAGTTGGTGTGAACTTTGTTAACCAAAGCTTGGATGAATAAAGGGATATCGAGCAGAAATTAAGTTGATGGCTGCTACGGTAATTGTTTTAGTTTGATGTACTTAATATAAACAGAATATATTCTGGTAGACAGAGGGGGTGGTTCTTGTATTCATGCTAACCTTTGAGAGGCAGTAAAACTGAATACACTGTTAGCAATCTTCAAAATGTGAAGAAAATGTACTAGTTTAATGGATAATTTTCATGAAACTTTCATATGGCACGCCACATGTGACTTTTGCTGGAGTTACTAATGACATTTTGCAGATTTTGTATTAGGCAGCAAGAGAAACAGAACAGCTGACTACCCATGTTTAGTCCCACGTCAAGTAGTTACGCACTCACTCTCTAGTAAGAGATAAATATTTTGCACCTGGATTGTTGTATCGTCTGTAAAGTGCATAAAGGTAGTGGTATGTTTGGGGTCCCTGTGTCCTCCAAAGAATTAACTAGCTAGATAAAAAAAAAATGCCAAGTAACTTTATGTGCACAGATGGAAAAACGGAGTAGTAAATGGGCTTTGAATATTCTTGCTAGAAGCTTTTTAATTGGTGAGACAGGCTTCTTGCCCCATCTTCTATGGTGGTGTATTTTTAAGTCAGGTCTGCTAACTTCTGTTAGAAGTTTCTGGAAACTTTTCTTTTTATGTACTCATGCTTCTTTGTGAAGCCATAGTAACTATATTAGGCTTGCAGTATGCTGTGTAGTCACTGTCAGAAGTTTGGAACTTAGGAGGCAAAGGTTAATTTAAAGCTGACGCACCCCTGTTTTTACAGTCTTCCTTTTGCAATATCTGTTGCTGCAAGTTGCCTGTAATGAATTTGCATTTTAGCTCAAGGAGAGTGTCACCAAGTCTGAATCTGTGCCCATTCATATAGGTGATAGCAGAGATACAAGTACAAGGGGATAGGATTATTGGGATGCTTAATACATAATTTATGATTGGTTGCCATTGTAGTTGCATGATACTTTGCAGACTGTAAACTGTTAACAGCTTGCTGAACATAAGGTAAGGAAAATAGAACAGTATGCAGCTTACAGTAAACCACTGTCCTTTATATTTAAAAAAGAAACCCTTTTCATGGAATTGCTGCATTAAAGAAGTGCGCTGAGTGTCCCTCTCCACCTCCCTTTCTTTCTATATTTAAATTACTGTGTTTCTGGCTCATCTTTGCTCAGTAAATGACCACTAAAGAAATTTCTATTTAGTGTTTTTTTTTCTTCTTGAGTTTGATTTGGTGTATAACAAACCATTCCATCTCTCAGTAGGAAAACCAGAATTACTAAAGGTGTCCATACTTGGTGCAAGTCCAATTTAAGACCTAATTGGCATCAAACTACAACATGTGTGCACAGAACAACGCGCAGTCAGGACTGTCTAAACATGCTGTTCGAAATAACTGTAGTCTGCTATAGTACAGCACTAATTATGCCTCATAAGAGCTAGATAGCCAGATCGGTCTTATTTGGTTCTACATGTATGACCATATTGTATATTATGGTCCTTGCCACTTTGGTCTAGGACTCAGATATGCCAGTCACAGTGTATGGGCATCTTAAGTTATCAAATTTAGTGTATTAATGCCTACTCAAACGTAAATCTTTGTCAATATACCCTCTCCCCCCTTCCAAATGGTAGAATTGTTGGCATCCCAATCAAGGGACACCTCCAGCTGTAGTCAGCTTGTCTCTGCCAGGGTTGCTCCATATAGTCACCCTACATTAACCAATGGGTTGAATAAGAGGTGCAGCCTGGGCTGTTCTAGCATCCAACATAGGACATGCATAGTTTTGCGAAGAGGGACATTGTCAAAAATGTACTTTTTTCCTGAACATGTCCGTAAAAGCAGATTATTATTTTTAATTATTTGTAGAGACTCAGTTCGATTCCCATACATGGGCTTGATTTAAAGGGTAGCTTCACTGGTCTTGATACCTGCTTGGCTTTTCTGAGTTCAACAACCCTATGTGGTTAAGGGGGGCAAAAAAATCATGTCTCCGCTTTTTCCTCCGCAGCAGTGGCGACCGAGGTGGCTTCAAAAATTTTGGTGGTAAGTGCCCAGAACCTATATCGATTCCATGAAAATCCTGTCGCATTGGACAGGACTCAACAGCTTGTTTCAGGCCAGTAACACATGCTCTTATATCTGTGTGCAAAGATACATCAAGGGCCAGTGTCAATGTTCTAACTGCATCTAGGGTAAGGATTATGAAGACTTACTGCAAGCAATGTATATTGCAGACTTCTCATCCATGGTTATCTCATGGTTTGTGTTTTGACTATTTAAATAAAGTGACTGTTGCTGAGATCTCTGCAGACATGTTGCTTACTGTCAGCTTATCCTTACAGTTGATTTGTCCTAAGGTACCATTCTGTTTTAAACTAAATGAAAAACTATCTAGAAGCAGATATTTATTTCATATTATACCCTTGCATCTCAGTGTACCCCATTTCTTCATATTTCTCTTGTGATGCCTAGAGCAGCAATGGAGGGAAAGCTTACACAAATGCTAATTTCATTATGTGTGCCCATACACGAGATCTGGCTCTACAACATCTAATCTCTGGATCAGCACAGTATATTTGGATAATGACCACATGCAGTCAGATGTCATTTCTCAATTCCATCTACCTCCAGCTACGTCTGATTTTGACAGTCATAACTTATAGTTTACGATGAGGGTTATTTTTGGAGCCTAATACATACAATTAACTCTTTCTAAGACAGCTTAATTGGAAGCACTAATTGCAGCGCCTTAAGTCTGTTCAATGTGAATATTTACACTGTGCATGCTTTTGTAATCCATTGGCCTTAGTCTATTTTCAGACTAATAAACACATTTGTCAGTACACACATTAGGGTGCTGGCTGCTCTATAAATACTACATCTGCATTCAAGGTCTGATCAGTGTTTGAGAAAGTGCCTATGTACTGATAGTAGAGGTCAAAGATCTCTGCTGTACTTTGGATGGACCCTACACTGGGAAGCCAGATGAGAAATGCATGCACAACACACAATGGGGAATTCAGTTTATGCACCAGCAGCCACTAGATGGCTCCCGACAGCAATTCAATTTCTGCTCCGTTCATGCGTAAACACTCTCATTGCAGCTCACAGCCCCCCCATTGAGTACTTATTTTTCATTTTTATAAATAAAATATTCAAATCAACCTGGAAGAGAAATATATTCTCTACACTTAAATTGCCCATCTGTTCTGTTTAGTAAAATACTGTATGCACATTGAGATAATAAAAAAAAAAAAGCGCAAACCTGTAAAGAAGTCCTAATTGTTGACTTAATGAACATTTATTTGGCAAATATCGGTTTGCTGTTGTCCCGTGCAAAAGAAAAGTGTTTTGTCTTTTATATTGGCATAAAATGTATATATATTTTTTTAATGGTTTTTGGGACAGTGGATTTATCCACTGACTGTTGCTGGCCAGTAGAATTTTACCGGGATTTTTTTTTTTTTTTTTGAGATGTTCACTGTAGATTAAACTTGTAGCATAACAATTGGATAGGAGAGGATGGCACAATATCTTCTATGCAACACTGACTTGTAGCAGGGTATATTTAATCTTTCACATCTGTGTCACAAGCCACTTGATTTACCAGTATGTTTTTGGACGTTGGGATGAGATGCACATAAATAGGAGAATCTACAAACTGCACAGAGAGCCCTGATATGTATTGAACACCTGTCATGGTTTCAATAAAACCAGTTAAAATGCTAAATTGGCTCATTTAAAATCAGAGTAAAATTCAATTGAGAACTTTGTACATTGCTCCAATTGTCCTTAATCAAGTAACAAATTATGGAAAACACTGGTATTCTGGAAAACTGGTTTCTTTCTATAATGAGTTGAATAGTATTGTTTGCATGTGTGTAAATAGAACTTTGTTTTTATCTACGTATTAAAGTTTTAGGACCTGGGACTTTTTTTTTTTTATCCTTTGTTTTTAAACGAATTGTAAACAAATTATATTTACAGCTTTTTTTTTATATATAGGGGCAGAGTCAATTGTTCATGCCACCTGCTGGGTATCTATCGGAATAGGCGTCTATTGGAGCTATTCAATTGTTGCTCCGATCAGATGCCCAATAGCCGCTGCAGTCCCATATTTTATATATATATATATATATATATATATATATATATATATATATATATATATATATATATATATATATATATATATATATATATATATATATATATATATATATTTATTATTTTTGCGCGCGCTCAAACCTGGACTGTGGATGCCCAATCAAGCTCTTTAGATGGGCTTGGAAGATTTGCACAACTAACCCTAGAGCTGTAAGGCGCCTTAACTAATGTGTGTCTGATCGAAGTAACAATTCAATAGCTTTGTTAGATGTCCATTCCTGCAGATGCCCAGCAGGGAGTGCGCACAAAACCATTCAATCGGCAGCATAGTGTTATGGTGATTTTTAATTACATCAGGGATTTCTTTGAGTTTTCAGTGGGGCTTTTGTTGCTTAGAAAATGTACATGAGCACGTCTTTGCTTTTCTTCATCCCCACCCCTTTCTTTCCACTGTCTTCCCCATATTTTTCTGTTCTCCTTTTTCAGGATCTAGAGATGATGATGGAAGCAAACCTGACCATGGTAAGAAAGCTTTACCTAAGTCTCAGTGGTAAATGGGTCCTGCCTAATCACGTCTGGAAAACTGAGTGATTTTTTTGTTTTGTTTATTAGAAGATCAGGATAATTCTGACAATAACACCATATTTGTGCAAGGTCTTGGTGAAGATGTAACTGCAGATGAAGTGGGTGACTACTTCAAACAGATTGGTATAATAAAGGTAAATCAATTTATTTATTTTTCTAATTGTTACATCACCACTACCACATCCGGTAGACTATTGCCAACATGTTTCTCCCCCTAGCAGGAGACCTGTCCATTTACATAGTTCACTCGCCAATTAATTCCTCTACATGCACCTTTTTTAAACTGGTGTTCAAGCTTGGGGATGGGGCAGTCAACCAGTCAGATGCTGAAGTTTCTTAATGTAAGAGAACCATGTTAAAGCATATTATTTGAAGATTATAATACACGGCTAGAAAGGATATGCAAGTCTAGTTACCTCACCAGATTCCTATTCCAAACTAGCAAAATATTGGGGTTACCATGACAGTGATCCTTAGTTTGTGAGTTATAACCACTGTTGGCTAAATAGGGTCAGAGCGGAGCCGTCCAAGGGTGGTTCTGCATCAATTAAAACAGGTTTCAGACTGACCGTTTCAGATTTTAATGAAATTTGTTGTAATAAATGCTGCCATGGGTATAAAGAAAACTCCCAATTCTGATATGTTCGTTAATAGCAATTTTTTTGTGAGAAAAAATTGCAGCTTTAAAGGCATATAACTTATAAACCATTAAAAATAGCCTAAGATTTTGGGGGGAAAGGGGGGGGGGGGTGTTCTTTATACCCATGGCAGCATTTTCTGAAACCTGTGTGGAATAACCCCAAAGTGTCACACAGCTGCTGCTACCAAGGGTGCATATCTGATGTGGTGGAACAGATGTTGGTGTCAAGTTTCTGGGGTGCCTGACTATCTGGATGCACCAGGCTTTTCTCATTGTCTCCTCTTTGCAGTTTAGTTGATGTCATGAGACTTTTCCCAATTCATCCCTCTTTGGTCCTATGACGGGGGATAGTAGGGTCTCCTAAGGCTGTTCTACTAGCATGGCAACTGCAGATGGTTTCAGATAGTTAATTATGTTGCATCTAAAGTAGGTAGGGTGCTGGCGTTAGGCCTAGGGATGGTAAGGAAGCGCAATCTACAAGAAATGTGGAATTCCACCAACACCAAGCACTGCACTAATTTTGTTTTAAGACTTTTTTTCCCCCTCTGACGTCCTAGTGGATGCTGGGGACTCCGTAAGGACCATGGGGAATAGACGGGCTCCGCAGGAGACTGGGCACACTAAAAGAAAGATTTGGTACAACCTGGTGTGCACTGGCTCCTCCCTCTATGCCCCTCCTCCAGACCTCAGTTAGATTTCTGTGCCCGGCTGAGCTGGATGCACACTAGGGGCTCTCCTGAGCTCCTAGAAAGAAAGTATATATATATTAGGTTTTTTATTTTACAGTGAGACCTGCTGGCAACAGGCTCACTGCAACGAGGGACTAAGGGGAGAAGAAGCGAACCTACCTGCTTGCAGCTAGCTTGGGCTTCTTAGGCTACTGGACACCATTAGCTCCAGAGGGATCGACCGCAGGACCCGTCCTTGGTGTTCGTTCCCGGAGCCGCGCCGCCGTCCCCCTTACAGAGCCAGAAGCAAGAAGATGGTCCGGAAAATCGGCGGCAGAAGACTTCAGTCTTCACCAAGGTAGCGCACAGCACTGCAGCTGTGCGCCATTGCTCCTCATACACACTTCACACTCCGGTCACTGAGGGTGCAGGGCGCTGGGGGGGGGGGGGGGCGCCCTGAGCAGCAATAATATCACCTTGGCTGGCAAAATAACCACAATATATAGCCCCAGAGGCTATATATGTGGTAATTACCCCTGCCAGAATACAGAAAAAAGCGGGAGAAAAGTCAGCCGAAAAAGGGGCGGAGCCATCTCCCTCAGCACACTGGCGCCATTATTCCCTCACAGTTCCGCTGGAAGGAAGCTCCCTGACTCTCCCCTGCAGTCTACACTACAGAAAAGGGTAAAAAAGAGAGGGGGGGGCACAGATTTGAGGCGCAGTAAATATTACAGCAGCTATAGGGGACATAATTCAGTTAGTCCCTGCATTATATAGCGCTCTGGTGTGTGCTGGCATACTCTCTCTGTCTCCCCAAAGGGCCTTTGTGGGGTCCTGTCTCCTTTAAGAGCATTCCCTGTGTGTGCGGTGTGTCGGTACGGCTGTGTCGACATGTTTGATGAGGAGACTTATGTGGAGGCGGAGCAGATGCCTATAAATGTGATGTCACCCCCTGCGGGGCAGACACCTGAGTGGATGGACTTATGGAAGGAATTACGTGCAAGTGTCGACTCCTTACATAAAAAATTTGACGACATGCCAAATGCGGGACAGCCGGCTTCTCAGCCCGTGCCTGCCCAGGCAATTCAAAGGCCATCAGGGGCTCTAAAACGCCCACTACCTCAGATGGCAGACACAGATGTCGACACGGATACTGATACCAGTGTCGACGACGAATCAAATTTAATGTCCACTAGGGCCATTCGTGGCATGATTGAGGCAATGAAAGAGGTTTTACACCTTTCTGATATAAACCCAGGTACCTCAGAAAAGGGTATTATGTTTGGGGAGAAAAAACTACCAATAGTTTATCCCCCCTCTGAAGAATTAAATGAAGTGTGTGAAGAAGCGTGGGCTTTCCCTGATAAGAAATTGGTGATTTCAAAAAAATTACTAATGGCGTTCCCTTTCTCGCCAGAGGATAGGTCACGTTGGGAAACTCCCCCTAGGGTGGATAAAGCGCTCACACGTTTGTCTAAAAAGGTGGCACTACCGTCTCCGGATACGGCCGCCCTAAAGGAACCTGCTGATAGAAAGCAGGAGGCTATCCTAAAGTCTATATATACACACACTGGTGTTATACTGAGACCAGCTATTGCTTCAGCGTGGATGTGCAGTGCTGCTGCTGCATGGTCAGATTCCCTGTCAGAAAATATTGACACCCTGGACAGGGACACTATATTGCTAACCGTAGAGCATATAAAAGACTCAGTCTTGTACATGAGAGATGCACAGAGGGAGATCTGCCGGCTGGCATCTAGAATAAGTGCATTGTCCATTTCTGCTAGGAGAGGCTTATGGACTCGGCAGTGGACAGGGGATGCAGATTCTAAAAGGCACATGGAAGTTTTGCCTTATAAGGGTGAGGAGTTATTCTGGGATGGTCTCTCAGACCTTGTTTCCACAGCAACAGCTGGGAAGTCAGCATTTTTACCCCATGTCCCCTCACAGCCTAAGAAAGCGCCGTATTATCAGGTACAGTCCTTTCGACCCCAGAAAAACAGGCGGGGAAAAGGCGGGTCCTTTCTGTCTAGAGGAAGGGAAAAAAAGCTGCACCACGCAGCAGGTTCCCAGGAACAAAAGTCCTCCCCCGCTTCTTCCAAATCCGCCGCATGACGGTGGGGCTCCACAGGCGGAGCCAGGTACGGTGGGGGGCCGCCTCAAAAATTTCAGCGATCAGTGGGTTCGCTCATGGGTGGATCCCTGGATCCTTCAAGTAGTATCTCAGGGGTACAAGCTGGAATTCGAGGCGCCTTACCGACAACTCCCTCGGGCAGGGAGGCTGTACTAGAGGCAATTCACAAGCTGTATTCCCAGCAGGTGATAGTCAAAGTACCCCTACTTCAACAAGGACGGGGTTACTATTCCACACTGTGGTACTGAAACCGGACGGTTCGGTGAGACCCATTTTAAATTTGAAATCCTTGAACACATACATAAAAAGATTCAAGTTCAAGATGGAATTGCTCAGGGCGGTTATTGCAAGCCTGGACGAGGGGGATTACATGGTATCTCTGGACATCAAGGATGCTTACCTGCATGTCCCAATTTACCTTCCTCACCAGGAGTACCTCAGATTTGTGGTACAGGATTGCCATTACCAATTCCAGACACTACCGTTTGGACTGTCCACGGCACCGAGGGTGTTTACCAAGGTAATGGCAGAAATGATGATACTCCTTCGAAAAAAGGGAGTTTTAATTATCCCGTACTTGGACGATCTCCTAATAAAGGCGAGGTCCAGGGAGCCAGTTACTGGTCGGAGTAGCACTATCTCGGGAAGTGCTACAAAGGCATGGCTGGATTCTAAACATTCCAAAGTCACAACTGGTTCCTTCCACACGCTTACTGTTCCTGGGGATGATTCTGGACACAGAACAGAAAAAAGTGTTTCTCCCGCAGGAGAAAGCCGAGGAGCTGTCTTCTCTAGTCAGAGACCTCCTAAAACCAAAACGGGTATCGGTGCATCACTGCACTCGAGTCCTGGGAAAAATGGTGGCTTCGTACGAAGCAATTCCATTCGGCAGGTTCCATGCAAGGACCTTCCAGTGGGACCTCTTGGACAAGTGGTCGGGATCGCATCTTCAGATGCATCAACTGATAACCCTGTCTCCAAGGACCAGGGTGTCTCTACTGTGGTGGCTGCAGACTGCTCATCTTCTAGTGGGCCGCAGATTCGGCATACAGGACTGGGTCCTGGTGACCACGGATGCCAGCCTTCGGGGCTGGGGCGCAGTCACACAGGGAAGAAACTTCCAGGGACTTTGGTCAAGTCAGGAGTCGTCCCTACACATAAACATTCTGGAACTGAGGGCCATTTACAATGCCCTAAGTCAGGCAAGGCCCCTGCTTCAAAACCAGCCGGTTTTGATCCAATCAGACAACATCACGGCAGTCGCCCATGTAAACCAACAGGGCGGCACAAGAAGCAGGGTGGCCATGGCAGAAGCCACAAGGATTCTCCGATGGGCGGAAAATCACGTACTAGCACTGTCAGCAGTGTTCATTCCGGGAGTGGACAACTGGGAAGCAGACTTCCTCAGCAGACACGACTACACCCGGGAGAGTGGGGACTTCATCCAGAAGTCTTCCTACTGTTGGTAAACCGCTGGGAAAGGCCACAGGTGGACATGATGGCGTCCCGCCTCAACAAGAAGCTAAAGAGATATTGCGCCAGGTCAAGGGACCCTCAGGCGATAGCTGTGGACGCTCTAGTGACACCGTGGGTGTACCAGTCGGTCTATGTGTTCCCTCCTCTGCCCCTCATACCAAAGGTACTGAGAATAATAAGAAGGCGAGGAGTAAGAACGATACTCGTGGTTCCGGATTGGCCAAGAAGAGCTTGGTACCCGGAACTTCAAGAAATGTTATCAGAGGACCCATGGCCTCTACCGCTCAGACAGGATCTGCTACAGCAGGGGCCCTGTCTGTTCCAAGACTTACCGCGGCTGCGTTTGACGGCATGGCGGTTGAATTCCGGATCCTAAAGGAAAAGGGCATTCCGGAGGAAGTCATTCCTACGCTGATAAAAGCCAGGAAAGAAGTAACCGCAAACCATTATCACCGCATTTGGCGAAAATATGTTGCGTGGTGTGAGGCCAGGAAGGCCCCTACAGAGGAATTTCAGCTGGGTCGTTTTCTGCACTTCCTACAGTCAGGAGTGACTATGGGCCTAAAATTGGGTTCCATTAAGGTCCAGATTTCGGCTCTGTCGATTTTCTTCCAGAAAGAACTGGCTTCACTGCCTGAAGTTCAGACTTTTGTAAAGGGAGTGCTTCATATTCAGCCCCCTTTTGTGCCTCCTGTGGCACCTTGGGATCTCAATGTGGTGTTGAGTTTCCTAAAATCACATTTGTTTGAACCACTTACAACCGTGGATCTCAAATATCTCACGTGGAAAGTGGTCATGTTATTGGCCTTGGCTTCGGCCAGGCGTGTGTCAGAATTGGCGGCTTTGTCATGTAAAAGCCCTTATCTGATTTTCCATATGGATAGGGCAGAATTGAGGATTCGTCCCCAGTTTCTCCCTAAGGTGGTATCAGCTTTTCACTTGAACCAACCTATTGTGGTGCCTGCAGCTACTAAGGACTTGGAGGATTCCAAGTTACTGGACGTAGTCATGGCCTTGAAAATTTATGTTTCCAGGACGGCTGGAGTCAGGAAAACTGACTCGCTTTTTATCCTGTATGCACCCAACAAAATAGGTGCTCCTGCTTCTAAGCAGACTATTGCTCGCTGGATTTGTAGCACAATTCAGCTGGCGCATTCTGCGGCTGGACTGCCGCATCCTAAATCAGTGAAAGCCCATTCCACGAGGAAGGTGGGCTCATCTTGGGCGGCTGCCCGAGGGGTCTCGGCTTTACAACTTTGCCGAGCTGCTACTTGGTCAGGGGCAAACACGTTTGCAAAATTCTACAAATTTGATACCCTGGCTGAGGAGGACATTGAGTTCTCTCATTCGGTGCTGCAGAGTCATCCGCACTCTCCTGCCCGTTTGGGGGCTTTGGTATAATCCCCATGGTCCTTACGGAGTCCCCAGCATCCACTAGGACATCAGAGAAAATAAGAATTTACTCACCGGTAATTCTATTTCTCGTAGTCCGTAGTGGATGCTGGGCGCCCATCCCAAGTGCAGATTGTCTGCAATACTTGTATATAGTTATTGCCTAACTAAAGGGTTATTGTTGAGCCATCTGTTGAGAGGCTCAGTTGTATTTCATACTGTTAACTGGGTTAAATATCACGAGTTGTACGGTGTGGCTGGTATGAGTCTTACCCGGGATTCAAAATCCTTCCTTATTGTGTCAGCTCTTCCGGGCACAGTATCCTAACTGGGGTCTGGAGGAGGGGCATAGAGGGAGGAGCCAGTGCACACCAGGTAGTACCAAATCTTTCTTTTAGTGTGCCCAGTCTCCTGCGGAGCCCGTCTATTCCCCATGGTTCTTACGGAGTCCCAGCATCCACTACATACTACGAGAAATAGAATTACCGGTGAGTAAATTCTTATTTTTTTCCATTTCTGTATATCTCCAGACATCCGGCCGATTCTTTACTTCTGAAGAAATATCTGCAGAGCAAAATGTGGTTTCACTAAGGCAGAATTTCTTAAATGCAGTACTCATGGCACCCCAACGGTTCAGGTTTTAAGTTTATCCATGCTTGGCCACAGGTCTCTTAATTAGCAACTCTGTTAAATTGATCTAACCATCTGTGCTGAGCCATGGATATATATAAATCCTGGACCGTTGGGGTGCCTTGAGGACCACGTTCGAGAACCTCTGCACTAAGGTTTCCTCTTTAAGAGCTTGTTATTGATTCGTTGTGGATGTTCACAAGAAGTGTTTTCACTTAATAAAATGTTCTTGCAGATTAACAAGAAGATTGGCAAACCAATGATAAACATTTACACAGACAAAGAATCTGGCAAGTCTAAAGGAGAAGCTACAGTATCCTTTGACGATCCTCCTTCAGCCAAAGCAGCCATTGCTTGGTTTGATGGTAAAAAAACATTTATTGTTAAAGTATTCTAGCCTTCAGGTCCTGCATGACGGAAAAAAATGGCAATTATATACTGCTCAATGAGAATCTACAAGTGGTGTTAAAGGTCCTTGTTTTTTTTTGTAGGAAAAGAATTTATGGGTAATGTTATAAAAGTTTCCTTTGCTACTCGGAGGCCTGAATTTCTTAAAGGAGGTAGCTCCGTGCCAAGACGTGGTGGTGGTGGTGGTGGTGGTAAGTATTGGGTGGTGTCTTACAATATTTGTTTATCCAATAGTAGACAATGGGAGCACAGTTAAATGATTTCGCGCTCACTATAAACAGAAGTTAAATGTACAATACTTAGATTAAAGTCCTTTTATCCAGATGTTTTCGAAGATGCAAAGAACTTCTCAATCTTCACGAACAGTACCTTCAGTCCATAAATGTTCCAGAAGAGGATATTCTCAATATAAAAATAAATAAAACATCACATAGTGTAATATGCTCGGGATACCAAAGTTAAATTAGTATAGCAAGGTAGAAGACAGTGGTTTATAGGGACTTCTCCTTCACCACTAGTAGATTCAATAGATTAGTGTTTCTTTTTCATCCACTAGGGGTCACTGGAGTACTCTTGGGATATGGACGGCTTCCGTAGGAAACAGCACTGAATCTTTAAATTTAGAACACTCCACCCCTCCATATCCCCGAGTACCTCAGTGTTTTTTCTGTGCTCGAAGTAGTAACAGCTCTGTGGCCGAGTCCACAATTACTTTGAATAATTTTTTTTGTGGAATATTTTTCTATTTTATATACATCCCTTTCCCCCTTCCAAAAGGCAGGGTCAGGGATTGTGCAAGCTGCTGAAGCAGCAGTGGCGTGTCGGTCCTCACTGAATGAGCTCCCTCACAGCCAATCACAGATCTCCTGCTCAGGCTGGCCGGCGCTTGTACAGAAGCCCCATCAGAGCCTCATTACAAACAGGAGTGCAGGTATGTGTACGGGGCGGTCAGCTCCCGCTACCGCCCCGAGGTGTGGGGACATTGTTATGCAGGATCCTATGCAGACGCCCGGCCGCTGCTCTGCCCCCTCACACGGCTCTGGCCGCTGCTCTGCCGCTCACACTGCTCCGGCCGCCGCCGCTACTCTGCCCGCTCACACTGTTCCGGCCGCTGCTCTGCTCACGCTGCTCCGGCCCCCACCGCTGTACTCCCGCTGCTCACAGCGCTCGATACACAGCGCTTCACGATCCCCGCTCTGTCTCTAACGGTCACTGGGAGATGCGGCTCCACACGCTGCGCTGGCCGCCGCTCTGTGTCTGAAAGCATACAGGGGGGAAAGGGTGCATAATTAGGGGGCAATACAGTAAGATAAACCTGCAACAGCAGATGCTAGGCTGCAGGGGTATTTACACAGGATTTCATGCACTGTGATTATATGTGAGAGCATGGCAGCCATTTTAACCATGCTTCCTGTGTCTTCCTGCTGTGATTCCAGAACGTTCCAGTACTACATCTCTACTCCACCGGAGGCGCAGGGGTGTTAGAGGGAATTTGGGATCACATTTCATAGTACTGGCCACGTGTACTGCACTTGGCCAGATAGATAGATATAGATATAGATATATATATATATATATATATATATATATATATATATATATATATATATATATATATATATATATATATATACATATATACATATATATATATATATATATATATGTACACCTTACTACTATTTTACTGAGTCGTGCAAGTGTCTGGTTTTGTATATTGTATTGTCTGTCGCCATAATGAGTAAGGCACCAGCAAAAACTAAAAAGCATAATTGCAAAGTCTGTAGCAGTGTGTTACCGGATGGATCTACCACATGTACAGTATGTTTTGTGGATTCGGTTCAGAATACAATTTCTGCTCCAGTTTTACAGCCAATTTCCTCACCGAACCCTCCTTGGGAAATGCTAGCCAATGTACTGGCTGGGTTGCAATCAGAATTGGCCGCCGCTCGACAAGAGCGGGAAACGGCAAGATCTGAGTCTAGGGTGAGACCGCCAGAACTACCGGAGGCGTCTCAGCCTTGCGAAAGGTCCAAATCCATTTTGGGTAAACGGGATAAATTTCATATGTCTTATGATTTTCCAGTTTCTGCTATGTTGCATTCTGACGATTCCATGCCAGACCTCACGGAACAAGATGAGGGTGAGGAGGGCGAAGTGGAGTCAGATAGTGAGGATTTTAACAGCTCCGGCATTGATAATCTCATCAGAGCGGTGGTCAGTCTCTGAGGTTTACTGAAACTGAGGAGCCTCTCACAAATGATCAGGTCGTATTTACTAAACGACAAAGAACTCCAATAAGTTTTCCTGTCCCGGAATCTCTTAACTAGATGTTAGTAGAAACACGACAGAATCCAGATAAACGGTTTTCTATACCTCGCAGATTTAAGTCTAGTTACCCGTTTCCAGACTCGGTAACATGTACATGGGAGAATCCACCAATAGTTGATTCGTCAGTGTCGAAGCTTACCAAGAAATTAACCATACCAGTGCCAGCGGCTACTACGCTGAAAGACCCTTCAGATCGCAAGATAGAAACTATGCTAAAGTCCATGTATGTAGCAGCAGGAGTGATGCTGAGACCTGGATTGGTTGGCATCTGGGTCACTAAGGCGCTCATAATATGGATTACAGAACTCAAATCTGCTTTACATGATGAAAATCTGATACTTCTTGCAAATCAAATGTGTGAGGCTGCAGAGTATCTCTGTACAGCGTCTACTGACGTCTGTCAGCTCACTTCTCGTATTTCATCGTCGCTAGTTACGGCACGACGAGCACTCTGGCTGCGTGCTTATCAAGCGGAGGCAGAGGTCAAACGAGGTATAGAGGCGTTGCCTTACGATGGCAAGAAGTTGTTTGGTCCTGAATTGGACGCATGGATTGCTGAGGCTACGGGAGGTAAGTCTATTTTCTTACCATTGCCTCCACCGGTATCAAGAAGGAGGTACGCTGGACCTTCGTTCAAATCCTTTAGACCTCCGTCCTTTCGAGGACGTGGCAAAGGAACAGCCACGCCTGCTAGACGTGGTCGTGGTTTCCAACAAACCAACACAAGTTGCCAGGACGCTAAGGCTACCGACAAACCAGTGGCATGACGGGCTACCAGCCCATCTCGGTTATCCGATTGTGGGAGCACGCCTTCAGACGTTCCATTTGGCGTGGTTCCACACATCCGCGGATGGGTGGATCCGCAATTTAGTGTTAAAAGGTTACAAAATAGAGTTCGACTGTTTTCCGCCTCTGCGGTTTTTCAAGACAGGATTGCCTCTGTCGGACGACAAGAGGGCGGTTCTGCAAATTGCCATGCAGTCCCTACTGGATTCAGCAGTTTTGATTCCGGTCCCTGTACATCAACAGGGTCAGGGTTATTATTCCAGTCTGTTTCTGGTACCGAAGCCGGATGGCTCAGTCAGACCAATATTGAACTTAAAGGGTCTCAATCAGTACGTAACTTACTACAGATTCAAGATGTCTCTGCGTTCCGTGATTGCGGGTTTAGAGCCAAAGGAATTTATGATTGCGCTAGATCTCAAGGATGCGTACTTACACATTCCGATTTGGCAGCCTCATCAGAAATTCTTGCGGTTTGCAATACGCCAGAACCATTACCAGTTTCAGGCTCTACCGTTTGGCCTATCATCAGCGCCTCGGGTATTCACCAAAGTGATGTTGGTGATGGCTCATCTCAGATCCCTGGGAGTGACAATAGTTCCGTATTTAGACGATCTGCTCATCAAAGCACCGTCTCAACAGATGCTTCTCCAACATGCGCTGCTAACGTACAATATACTGGTTCACCACGGTTGGATTGTCAACTTCAAGAAATCGCATCTAATTCCGTCTCAACGCCTTCAATTCCTAGGTATGATTCTCGATACGGTCAATCAAAGAATTTACCTACCACAACAGACAGTACAGATTCTACGCCATCTAGTACAATTAGTGCTCAAGCCACGCACAGTGTCTGTACACTTGTGCATTCGCCTCTTAGGCACAATGGTGGCAGCTTTCGAAGCGCTTCAGTTCGGAAGATTTCACTCACGTCCATTTCAACTGAATGTGCTCGCCCAGTGGTCGGGCTCGCATCTGCAGATTCACCACAGGGTGAGGTTGTCGCCAAGGGCAAGAGTGTCTCTGCTCTGGTGGCTCTAGGAACACAATTTAACCGCAGAGAGACTGTTCGGAGGCTGGAATTGGATAATTCTAACGACGGACGCCAGTCTCGGAGGTTGCGGAGCGGTAGTTCAAAATTGTCAGCTCCAGGGTCTCTGGGCGGATCACGAAAGATTGCGGTCTATAAATGTCCTGGAACTCCGCGCAATTTACAATGCGCTACGACAAGCGGTGCACATGCTTCGCTCTCAGACTGTCCAAGTGCAGTCAGACAATGCGACGGTCGCATACATCAACAACCAAGGAGGAACGAGAAGCCGCATGGCAATGCGGGAGGTAGCTCGAATCCTCAATTGGGCGGAATACCACCAGGTGATATTGTCGGCCGTGTTCATTCCGGGAGTGGACAACTGGGAAGCGGATTATCTGTCGTCGGGATTTTCATCCAGGAGAATGGGCATTAAATCCAGAAGTGTTTCACATGTTGGTTCAGCGATGGGGTTATCCTCAGGTGGACCTGATGGCGTCTCGACACAATCACCAAACGCTCCAGTATGTGTCCAGAACAAGAGATCCAAAGGCAGTGGCGGTGGATGCTCTCACCGTCGCGTGGCCGTACAGTCTTGTGTATCTGTTTCCACCGTTTCCGTTGCTAAAACGGATCAAAAGAGAGTCTGTCACAGTCATACTAGTGGCGCCTCATTGGCCTCGGAGAGCTTGGTTCTCGGATCTCCGAGGACTACTCGCAGACGATCCTTGGCCGCTCCCACTACGTCCAGACCTGTTACAACAGGGTCCATTCCTTTACCCCAATTTAGCGCGGCTGCGTTTGACGGGGTGGCTGTTGAGACCGCTCTCAAGAAGAGATGGCATTCCAGAATTGGTTATACCAACCATGTTACGAGCTAGGAAGCCGGTTACGGCAGCTCATTATTACAGAATATGGCGTGCCTATATAGGTTGGTGTGAAGCTCCGAAGTTTCCGACATCCTCTTTCAAGTTATCCCGCCTTTTGTTATTTCTACAGACGGGGTTAGATGGAGGACTGCGTTTATCTACACTAAAGGTGCAGGTATCTGCTTTGTCAATTTACTTTCAAAGACGATTGGCTCTATTGCCGTCTATACACACTTTTTTCCAAGGTGTCCTCAGAGTTCAGCCTCCATTCATTCCACCTACAGCGCCATGGGACTTGAATCTGGTTTTAGATTTCTTAGTCTTCATATTTTGAAACCTTACAGCAAGTGGATATAAAGTTTCTCACTTGGAAAACAATTTTTCTTCTAGCCTTAGCTTCGGCAAGGCGTGTTTGATTTGGGTGCCTTGTCATGCAAGCCACCGTATTTGGTGTTTCATGATGACCGAGCGGAACTTCGGACGAATCCCGCTTTCTTACCAAAGGTAGTGTCATCTTTTCACATCAATCAACCAATAGTAGTTCCTGTGTTGACAGCACATTCTGGAACTCTGGATGTGGTACGCGCATTACGCATTTATGTATCCCGAACGTCTTCAGTTCGTAAGACGGATACGTTGTTTGTTCTCTATGATGCTGCCAAGATGGGTTGGCCAGCGTCTAAACAAACCTTATCCAGATGGATAAAACTGACCATACGTCAGGCTTACCTTCATGCTAGGTTACAGCCGCCTACATCAGTAACCGCTCATTCCACACGTTCTGTGGGAACTTCATGGGCAGCTGGTCGGGGAGCTTCTACGACGCAGCTTTGCCGTGCGGCTACATGGTCTTCAGTGCACACGTTTGTGCGCTTTTACAAGTTTGATACGTTTGCGGCATCAGCATCTAGCTTTGGCCGCCTAGTGTTACAGGTGCCAAACAGCTCTCCTGCCCACGGGGGAAGCTTTGGTACGTCCCAAGAGTACTCCAGTGACCCCTAGTGGATGAAAAAGAAAATAGGATTTTGGTACTTACCAGGTAAATCCTTTTCTTTGAATCCATAGGGGGCACTGGACGCCCACCCAGAGCAGTTTTACCTAGTTTGTGGTGAGTTCTGAGGATCTTATGGTAACACACTCTCACCGACTGGTTCAAATTATCAAGTGCTGGTTATGGTGTCAACTGTTTAGTTGTCAGTAACGTTGTGTCAACTTCGTTATTGTCTTATGTTATATGTAATACTCCATTGTCAACCTCTCTATAGTTCCTGTTCGGCTCAGTAAAAAACACTGAGGTACTCGGGGATATGGAGGGGTGGAGTGTTCTAAATTTAAATATTCAGTGCTGTTTCCTACGGAAGCTGTCCATATCCCAAGAGTACTCCAGTGCCCCCTATGGATTCAAAGAAAAGGATTTACCTGGTAAGTACCAAAATCCTATTATTGTACTCACACCTAAGTGAAGTAAGATGCACATATAAAGGTTTCTTTAGGGTCCACCACAAAAAAAATTTCTACAGACCACTCCTACAGATTTCCAGACTGTGCTCTTAGATAAAAAAAACATGGTTAGCGTACCCAGCTTACAGCAGAATTCACTGTGACCTGCACATCAAGGTTAATTTCACTGAAGCAGGCATCCTTCCATAGGGTCGTCCCTGCTTACTTCCCCTACCTCAGACTCTGGACAGCCATCTTCCTCAGTGCCTTTTCCCTGTATACCTCTTCTCCTCCAGCAGTCAGGTTATATATGCAGCTCCTGCCTGCTTATAGTGGTCTGGTCTGTTAAGCACTCATTTCCCATTATTTTCTGCATTGAATGTTCCTGTGTGCCTGTTATATGTTTAGAAGGTCTTTGTGTTTCTCCATCTGTCTACTTTTATTTTTGTCTTGTTATGTTTTAAGTAGTCCTTCCGGTCAAAACCTATTTCTCAGCCACTAGGGGACACTGGAACATGCTGACCATGGGGTATGGATGGGTGTAACTTTTTAAATTTTAAAGAAGTTTGAATCCCCAATCATCCCTCAGTTTTTAGCATTGTGCCGAGAGAGACGGTTACGCTTGTGTGAGACGTTTGGATTGGTTTCTGTAAGGGAAGCCAGTGAAAAGCTTGTAGGGGAGGTGGATGTAGTGCATTTGAGGTAGATGAGCCAGGCTGCAGCATTGAGGATAGATTGGATTGGAGAGGTAATTGTTACCGAGGCCAGTTAGGAGATTATAGTAATCCAGTCTGGAAATGATCAGTGAGTGGATAATGGTCTTTGTGGCATCCTGGGTGAGCAAGGGTCTGATCCTGCAAATATTTGAGATGAAAATGACAGGTTTGTTAAAGGTGCTGAATGTGTGGTTTGAAGGAGAGGGACCGCGTACTTGGATGCTAGAGGTGATAGTCGTGCCATCAATAGCTAATGAGATTGTGGGAGGTGAGGTTCTGCGGGAGGGTGGGTAGTTGATCAGCTCAGTCTTGGACATGTTGAGTTTAAGAAAGCGCTGGGACATCCAGGAAGAGATAGCAGAGAGAAAGTTGGAGGTATGAGTGAAGAGAGATCAAGGGAGGAAAGGTAGATTTGAGCCTCATCAGCATAGAGGTAATATTGGAAGTTAAAAACTCAGTTCACCTAAAGAGGACGTATAGCGAGAGGACCAAGAACAGAACCTTGGAGGACACCAACAGTTAGTGGAAGTGGGGGGAGGTAGTGTCATGAGAGGAGACAGAGAAGGAACGATCAGAGATAGGACAGCCAGAAAGGGCAGTATCACGCAGACCAAGAGTGAAGGATTTGCAGAAGGAGAGGGTGGTCCACAGTGTCAAAAGCAGCAGAGAGGTCAAGTAGAATAAGCAGAGAGTAGTGGCCCTTAGATTTGGCTGCATGGAGGTCATTGCAGACTTTTGTAAGGGCCGTTTCAGTGGGGAGGACGGAAACTTGACTGGAATGGGTCAAACAGTGAATGTGAGGACAGAAAGGCAGTGAGGCAGTTAGACAATACGCTCAAGTATTTTGGAGGCAACAGGGAGGAGAGATGTTTCGATAGTTGGAGAGGGTGTTTGGCTCAAGGGTAGTTTTCTTAAGGATAGGGGAAACGAGCATGCTTGAAGGCAGATGACAGTGCCTGATGAGAGTGGGAGAGATTGAGAAGGTGGGCAAGATGGGAACAGGCAGAAAGAGTTAGCGGAGGAGGTGGGAGAAAATAGGGTCAAGTGGGGGGGGAACGGATGATGGCCATGACTTCCTTACCACATACCTGGTAGAAAGATGTCCGAGTTGGTGAGAGGGAAGGGGATGGATGATAGCTGGTTGCTAGTCTGGTAGGATGTGATGTCCTGATGTATGGAGTCAATCTTGGATGTAAAATAAGTGGCAGTCAAGAGCAGACAATGAGGATTGGCGAGGTGGTGGGCAGAGGAGGGAGTTAATAGTGGCAAAGAGGCGTCGGAGTTGGAAGACTTGGTAGAGATGAGAATTTTTGAAGTATGAATGATTAGCAAGGCGAAGGGCAGCACTGAATGACGAGAGCATAAGTTTGAAATGGAGGAAGTCTGCCTTAGTGTGATTTCCTCCACTGTCTCTCAGTAGTACGTGAGCATTTTTGAAGATATCTGGTGCATTTGGTGTGCCAGGTTTGAGGGGTTGCGAGGGTGAATAGTGGTTGGTGGAGTCAAGGGCAGAAGTAAAAGATGCATTGTATAGGGATGTGGCTTGTTCAGGGCATGAGAGAGAGAAGTGAGTCGAACAGGGATGATAGTGGTGAGGTGTCAATAGCCTCAATGTTACACCTAGTGATGGTAGCCTTAGGAGGGAGCGATGGGGAAGCAGAGATAGATAAGTTGAAAGAGCAGGTGGTGGTCAGAGAGGGCAAAAGGGGAGTTGGAGAAATCAGAAATATCGCAACGGTGAGTGAAAACCAGATCCAGTGAGCTCCCTTTCACATGTGAGGGTGAAGAGGTCCACTGGGAGAGACCAAGTGAAGAGGTGAGGTTAAGCAGTTTAGAGGCTGGTGATTTTGTGGGGTTATCGATAGGGATGTTGAAATCACCTTGGATAATGGAGGGAATGTCAGAAGAGGAAGTGAGGTTGCCAGGAAGCAAAGTTGTCGAATTTGGAGGAAATGCCAGAGGGACGGTAAAGGACAGCAACTCGAAGATTGGTAGAGGCGTATCTCATGGACCTCAAATGTAGAGAATGTAAGGGGTGGTTCTGGAGGTATAAGTTGGTATGTGTAGCTAGAGGGGGAAAAAGGACCATGGGACCCCCAGGTTGGGGCGTGTGTGAGAATGTGAGGCCCCCAGCAGAGAGAGCAGCAGGAGTAGTGTTAGAGGGGGTAATCCAGGTTTCAGTAATGGCTAGGAGATGCAGGGAGTTGGAAAAGAAAGGGTCATGAGTGGGGGCCAGTTTGTTGCAAACAATCCGACATTCCAGAGGGCACAGGATAGGGGTAGGAGTGTGGAAGAGATCTGAATGAGATTATCAGGGTTGCTGGGCACTTTAATACAGAAGTGAAACAAGCTCCTCCCCCTCTATCCCCCATCATCCTTCAGTTTTTAATTTGTGCCGTGGGAGCTGGTCATGCTGGCTGAGCTCCAGCTTCACTTAGTGTGTGTTTTTTTTTTTTTTCTCTAACGTCCTAGTGGACGCTGGGGACTCCGTAAGGACCATGGGGAATAGACGGGCTCCGCAGGAGACTGGGCACTCTAAGAAAGATTTAGTACTACTGGTGTGCACTGGCTCCTCCCTCTATGCCCCTCCTCCAGACCTCAGTTAGAATCTGTGCCCGGACAGAGCTGGGTGCATTTTAGTGAGCTCTCCTGAGCTTGCTAATAGAAAGTATTTTAGTAAGGTTTTTTATTTTCAGAGAGCTTCTGCTGGCAACAGACTCTCTGCTACGTGGGACTGAGGGGAGAGAAGCAAACCTACTAACTGCGGCTAGGTTGCGCTTCTTAGGCTACTGGACACCATTAGCTCCAGAGGATCGAACACAGGAACCTAACCTTGTCGTCCGTTCCCGGAGCCGCGCCGCCGTCCCCCTCGCGAAGACAGAAGCCGGCGGGTTGAAGCAAGAAGACGTCAAAATCGGCGGCAGAAGACTCCTGTCTTCATATGAGGTAGCGCACAGCACTGCAGCTGTGCGCCATTGCGCCCACACAAACCCACACACTCCGGTCACTGTAGGGGGGGGGGGGCGCGGGGCGGGCGCGCGCCCTGGGCAGCAATTAAGTACCTCCTGGCAAAAGCAGCATATATACAGTTGGACACTGTTATATGCATGAGCCCCCGCCATTAATTTTACACAAAATCGCGGGAGAAGCCCGCCGCTGAGGGGGCGGGGCCTTCTTCCTCAGCACTCACCAGCGCCATTTTCTCTCCACAGCTCCGCTGAGAGGAAGCTCCCCAGGCTTTCCCCTGCAGACTCACGGTAAAAAGGGTAAAAAGAGGGGGGGCATATAAATTTAGCGCATTAATCATATATACAGCAGCTACTGGGTAAACACTAAGTTACTGTGTGATTCCTGGGTCATATAGCGCTGGGGTGTGTGCTGGCATACTCTCTCTCTGTCTCTCCAAAAGGCCTTGTGGGGGTCCTGTCCTCATATAGAGCATCCCCTGTGTGTGTGGTGTCGGTACGCGTGTGTCGACATGTTTGACGAAGAGGGCTATGTGGAGGCAGAGCAAGTGCAGATGAATGACGTGTCTCCGCCGACGGCGCCGACACCTGATTGGATGGATATGTGGAAGGTGTTAAATGATAATGTAAACTCCTTGCATAAAAGGTTGGATAAAGCTGATGCCTTGGGATAGTCGGGGTCTCAGCCCATGCCTGATCCTACAGCGCAGAGGCCGTCAGGGTCTCAGAAGCGCCCACTATCCAAAATTGTTGACACAGATATCGACACGGATTCTGACTCCAGTGTTAATGACGATGATGCAACATTGCAGCCTAAAATGGCTAAAGCCATCCGCTACATGATTATAGCAATGAAGGATGTATTGCACATATCAGAGGTAAACCCTGTCTCTGACAAGAGGGTTTATATGTATGGGGAGAAAAAGCAAGAGGTGACTCTTCCCCCTTCACATGAGTTAAATGAATTATGTGAGAAAGCGTGGGATTCCCCCAATAAGAAAGTGCTGATTTCCAAAAGGTTACTTATGGCGTACCCTTTCCCGCCAACGGACAGGATGAGCTGGGAATCCTCCCCTAGGGTAGATAAAGCTCTGACACGCTTATCTAAGAAGGTGGCCTTGCCGTC
Source organism: Pseudophryne corroboree (assembly GCF_028390025.1). Classification (NCBI taxonomy): domain Eukaryota; kingdom Metazoa; phylum Chordata; class Amphibia; order Anura; family Myobatrachidae; genus Pseudophryne; species Pseudophryne corroboree. The sequence continues at coordinate 497,921,986 of NC_086445.1, forward strand.
ACAGGATACGGCCGCCCTAAAGGATCCTGCAGATAGGAAGCAGGAAAGTATTCTGAAGTCTGTTTATACACATTCAGGTACTCTACTGAGGCCGGCAATTGCGTCGGCGTGGATGTGTAGTGCTGTAGCAGCATGGACAGATAATCTGTCTGAGGAAATGGATACCTTAGACAAGGATACCATTTTACTGACCCTGGGGCATATAAAAGACGCTGTCCTATATATGAGGGATGCCCAGAGGGACATTTGCCTACTGGGCTCTAGAATAAATGCAATGTCAATTTCTGCCAGAAGGGTCCTGTGGACTCGGCAATGGACAGGTGATGCCGACTCCAAAAAGCACATGGAGGTGTTACCATACAAGGGTGAGGAATTGTTTGGGGACGGTCTCTCGGACCTAGTTTCCACAGCTACGGCTGGGAAGTCAAATTTTTTGCCATATATTCCCTCACAGCCTAAGAAAGCACCGTATTACCAAATGCAGTCCTTTCGATCACAAAGAAGCAAGAAGGTCAGAGGTGCGTCCTTTCTTGCCAGAGGCAGGGGTAGAGGAAAGAAGCTGCACTATACAGCTAGTTCCCAGGAACAGAAGTCCTCCCCGGCTTCCACTAAATCCACCGCATGACGCTGGGGCTCCACAGGAGCGGTGGGGGCGCGTCTCCGAAATTTCAGCCACCAGTGGGTTCGCTCACAAGTGGATCCCTGGGCTATACAGATTGTGTCTCAGGGATACAACCTGGAATTCGAAGTGATGCCCCCTCACCGTTACCTCAAATCGGCCCTGCCAGCTTCCCCCATGGAACGGGAAGTAGTGTTTGCGGCAATTCACAAGTTATATCTCAGCAGGTGGTGGTAAAGGTTCCCCTCCTTCAACAAGGAAGAGGATACTATTCCACAATGTTTGTGGTACTGAAACCGGACGGTTCGGTCAGACCCATATTGAATTTAAAGTCCCTGAACATTTATCTGAAAAGATTCAAGTTCAAAATGGAATCGCTCAGAGCGGTCATTGCAAGCCTGGAAGAGGGGGATTTTATGGTGTCTCTGGACGTCAAGGATGCTTACTTGCATGTCCCCATTTATCCACCTCATCAAGAGTACCTCAGATTTGTGGTACAGGACTGTCATTACCAATTCCAGACGTTGCCGTTTGGGCTCTCCACGGCACCGAGAATATTTACCAAGGTAATGGCAGAAATGATGGTGCTCCTTCGAAAGCAAGGAGTCACAATTATCCCATACTTGGACGATCTCCTCATAAAGGCGAGGTCCAGAGAGCAGTTGCTAATCAGCGTAGCACACTCTCAGGAAGTGTTGCAACAGCACGGCTGGATTCTGAATATCCTAAAGTCGCAGCTGATTCCTACAATGCGTCTGCCTTTTCTGGGCATGATTCTGGACACGGACCAGAAGAAGGTGTTTCTTCCGGCGGAGAAGGCTCAAGAGCTTATGACTCTAGTCAGAGACCTCTTAAGACCGAAACAGGTGTCGGTGCATCGCTGCACGCGAGTCCTGGGAAAGATGGTGGCATCATACGAAGCCATTCCCTTCGGCAGGTTCCATGCGAGGATCTTTCAGTGGGATCTGTTGGACAAGTGGTCCGGATCGCATCTTCAGATGCATCGGCTGATCACCCTGTCCCCGAGGGCCAGGGTGTCTCTTCTGTGGTGGCTACAGAGTGCTCACCTTCTCGAGGGCCGCAGGTTTGGCATACAGGACTGGGTCCTGGTGACCACAGTTGCGAGCCTCCGAGGGTGGGGGGCAGTCACTCAGGGAAGAAACTTCCAAGGGTTGTGGTCAAGTCAGGAGGCTTGTCTGCCCATAAATATCCTGGAACTAAGGGCCATATACAACGCCCTGAGTCAAGCGGAGCCTCTGCTTCGCAACCAACCGGTGCTGATTCAGACAACATCACCGCAGTGGCTCATGTAAACCGCCAGGGCGGCACAAGAAGCAGAGTGGCGATGGCAGAAGCCACCAGGATTCTTCGTTGGGCGGAGAATCACGTGCTAGCACTGTCAGCAGTGTTCATTCCGGGAGTGGACAACTGGGAAGCAGACTTCCTTAGCAGGCACGACCTCCACCCGGGAGAGTGGGGACTTCATCACGTAGTCTTCACTCAGATTACAAATCGATGGGAACTGCCACAGGTAGACATGATGGCGTCCCGTCTCAACAAAAAGCTACAAAGGTATTGCGCCAGGTCAAGAGACCCTCAGGCGACAGCTGTGGACGCACTAGTAACACCATGGGTGTTCCAGTCGGTCTATGTGTTTCCTCCTCTTCCTCTCATACCCAAGGTGCTGAGAATCGTAAGAAAAAGAGGAGTGAGAACAATACTCATTGTTCCGGATTGGCTAAGAAGGACTTGGTACCCGGAACTGCAAGAAATGCTCACAGAGGACCCGTGGCCTCTGCCTCTCAGACAGGACCTGTTGCAACAGGGGCCCTGTCTGTTCCAAGACTTACCGCGGCTGCGTTTGACGGCATGTCGGTTGAACGCAGGATCCTAGCGAAAAAAGGCATTCCGGAGGAAGTTATTCCTACGCTGATAAAGGCTAGGAAGGACGTGACAGCAAGACACTATCACCGTATATGGCGAAAATATGTTGCCTGGTGTGAGGCCAGGAAGGCCCCTACAGAGGAATTCCAGCTGGGTCGGTTCCTGCACTTCCTACAGTCTGGAGTGACTATTGGCCTGAAGTTGGGGTCCATAAAGGTCCAGATTTCGGCCCTATCCATTTTCTTTCAAAAGGAACTGGCTTCTCTTCCTGAAGTTGACTTTTGTTAAGTGAGTGCTGCATATTCAGCCCCCTTTTGTGCCACCAGTGCCTTGGGATCTCAACGTGGTGTTGGGTTTCCTGAAATCCCACTGGTTTGAGCCACTTAAGACCGTGGAGCTAAAGTATCTCACGTGGAAGGTGGTCATGCTATTGGCCTTAGCTTCGGCTAGGCGTGTGTCAGAATTGGCGGCTTTGTCATGTAAAAGCCCTTATCTGGTTTTCCATATGGACAGGGCAGAATTACGGACTCGTCCGCAATTTCTGCCGAAGGTGGTGTCATCTTTTCATTTGAACCAACCTATTGTGGTGCCTGCGGCTACTCGTGACTTGGAGGATTCCAAGTTGCTTGATGTAGTCAGGGCTTTGAAGATCTATGTAGCCAGGACGGCTTGTGTCAGGAAGACTGACTCGCTGTTTATCCTGTATGCATCCAACAAGCTGGGTGCTCCTGCTTCAAAGCAAACCATTGCTCGCTGGATCTGTAGCACGATTCAGCAGGCTCATTCTGCGGCTGGTTTGCCGCATCCAAAATCAGTGCAAGCCCATTCCACAAGGAAGGTGGGCTCCTCTTGGGCGGCTGCCCGAGGGGTCTCGGCATTACAGCTTTGCCGAGCAGCTACTTGGTCGGGTACAAACACATTTGCTAAGTTCTACAAGTTTGATACCCTGGCTGAGGAGGACCTTGTGTTTGCCCATTCGGTGCTGCAGAGTCATCCGCACTCTCCCGCCCGTCTGGGAGCTTTGGTATAATCCCCATGGTCCTTACGGAGTCCCCAGCATCCACTAGGACGTTCGAGAAAATAAGATTTTACTCACCGGTAAATCTATTTCTCGTAGTCCGTAGTGGATGCTGGGCGCCCATCCCAAGTGCGGATTTTCTGCAATACGTGTACATAGTTATTGCTTAATAAAGGGTTATGTTATGTGGGCATCCATTGTTGATGCTCTGTTGTTCATACTGTTGACTGGGTAAGTTTATCACAAGTTATACGGTGTGATTGGTGTGGCTGGTATGAGTCTTACCCTGGATTCCAAAATCCTTTCCTTATAATGTCAGCTCTTCCGGGCACAGTTTCCTTAACTGAGGTCTGGAGGAGGGGCATAGAGGGAGGAGCCAGTGCACACCAGTAGTACTAAATCTTTCTTAGAGTGCCTAGTCTCCTGCGGAGCCAGTCTATTCCACATGGTCCTTACGGAGTCCCCAGCATCCACTACGGACTTCGAGAAATAGATTTACCGGTGAGTAAAATCTTAAATTTTTTTTTTTTTTTTTTTTACTTTACGTTTTCTTAACTTCAGAGCTTCAGGAGACCCTTCGCCACTTAGATAGAGAAGTGGGGTCCGGGTCCCTTCAGCTACTGCAGCGGACACTGCAGCTGAGAAACAGCGAATATCAGAGAGGCACTGTTCCTCCACAGAGCGGCTGCCTTCCTTCCTGAGGCTCCAGAAAGGGTGAATGTATTACACCCTGTTAACTGCGCCATGCGTCCAGTGAGCTGAAATAGAGTGCAGGCAGACCTCTCCTTCCTACGAGCAGCTGCTCGCGCTGTGCACAAACAGCGGGGGGAGCAGGCAAGCAGCGATCGTGAGCTGCCACAGCGCAGTATCACAAGGCCAGCAGCCCACACACATTTGGCGGGCTTTACAAGCGCAGGCATCCCGCAGAACCACCTGCCCTGGAACTGCGCCCCCTCGGTGACATCTCCACATCCTCTTAGGCTCGCATCCGTCGAGAGGAGGATCCAATCCTGAATCCCAAAGCGTCGACCTTCCAGCAGGTTGGAAGACTAGCCACCACATGAGTGAAATCCTGGCCTAGGGTGATGGCTGAATCATCCGGTGCATCTTAAGATGTGAACCGGACCACTTGTTCAGGATGTCCAATTGGAAGGGTCTGGCATGGAACCTTCCAAACTGTATCGCCTCGTACGAGGCCACCATTTTTCCCAACAATTTTATACAAAGATGAATAAGAGACAGTGGAGGAAATCACACTCTAAAGCAGACTTCCTGCATTTCAATATGTGTGAACAAGCGGTGAGCAATATCTATATAGGCGCTGATTCTGTTAGATAAGGGGTGTATACGTTACTAAACTCTGTTTCAAGGTGGTGTCAAATCACGCAATCCTCCTTCTCCCTCCTTATAGCAGTCGTCACGCAGTTTCCTTCAATGAAATCTTTCCACATAGAAGATAGTAGAAAAAACGCATAGCATAATAACGTATTATGCTATGCGGTTTTTCTATCTTCTATATTTTATGGTGCATGTGGAAAAGATTTCATTGAAGGAAACTGCGCGACGACTGCTATAAGGAGAGAGGAGGAGGATTGCGTGATTTGACACCGCCTTGAAACATAGTTAAGGAACGTATACACCCCTTATCTAACAGAATCAGCACCTATATAGATATTGCTCACCGCTTGTTCACACACACACATTTTGGGAGTTGTGGGGAAATTCTCCTATTGGCAATTTCTTAATTGGCTGCTATCACCTGTGCACATTAGGACATACCACCTCCTTTATACATATTCCTGCATTTCAAACTTTTATGCTCTCGTCTTTCAGTGCTGCCCTTTACCTTGCTAATCATTTATACTTCAAAATTCTCATCTCTACCAAGTCTTCCAACCCCCGACGCCTCTTTGCCACTGTCAACTCCCTCCTTGAGCATATTGTCTAACTGCCTTTCTGTCCTCACACTCACTGTTTGACCCATTCTAGTCTGGTTTCTGTCCTCTCCACTCCACTGAAACTGCCCTTACAAAAGTCTGCAATGACCTCCATGAAGCCAAATCTAAGGGCCACTACTCTCTGCTTATTCCACTTGACCTCTCTACTGCTTTTGACACTGTGGACCACCCTCTCCTTCACTTTGTCTGCGTGAAGCTGTCTTACCTCTGATCGTTCCTTCTCTGTCTCCTCTCATGACACTGCCCCCCCCCCCCCTCTGTGACGTCAAAACAATATCATATCTGGCGGAGATATGTTTCTTGGTGTGAGGAACGCACATATCCATCTGCAGAATTCGACTTGGGACAATTCCTTTGTTTCCTACAGACTGGGGTGGATAAAGGCTTACGTCTTGGATCCATTAAGGTTAAGATTTCAGCTCTTTCCATCTTCCAGAAGAAGTTGGCTAGCCTGCCTTAAGTTCAGACCTTCTTGCAAGGGGTGCTTCACATACAACCTCTGTGCCATCTACGGCACCTTGGGATTTGGATGTGTTACGCTTTCTACAGTCGTCCTGGTTTGCGCCTCTGATGACTGTAGTAGACAAGTACTTCACGTGGAAGACTGTGATTATATTTGCCCTGGCTTCTGCTAGCGGTGTCTCAGAATTAGGGGCCTTATCGTGTAAAAGTCCCTACTTGGTCTTTTACAAGTACAGAGCGGAGCTCCGGACTAGACAGCAGTTCCTGCCGAAGGTTGTCTCCACGTTCCACCTGAATTAACCATTTGTGGTTCCGTTCTGTACTGACGCTTCGGCTCCTCCGAAGTCTTTGGATGTTGCGTGTACTTTGAAGATCTGTCAGGCGCACAGCTCGGGACAGACTGTTTCTTTGTTCGTACTCTGATGCGCAGAAAAAGGGTTGTCCTGCTTCAAAGCAGTCTCTTGCTCGTTGGTTTAGGCTTACTATCCAACAGGCCTATGTGTCGGCAGCCTTACCTGTTCCTAAGTCTCTGAAGGCCCACTCTACAAGGTCAGTGGGCTCTTCCTGGGTGGCTGCCCATGGAGTCTCGTCCTTGAAACTATGCTGAGGGCTACCTGGTCAGGGAAGAACACCTTTGTGAAATCAAAAAATTTGATATCCTGGCCAAAGAGGATACCCAGTTTGGGCAGGCGGTGCTGCAGCAATCTCCAAACGTTCCTGCCAGTTCTGGAAGCTTTGGGCCGTCCCCATCGTACTAATCTGTCCCCAATATCCCTTATGGATGCTAGAGAAAATAGGATTTTAATACCTACCCCTAAATCCTTTTCTCGTAGTCCATAAGGGATATTGGGCGCCCACCTTTGTGCGGTGACTTTCTGCAGGTTCTCGGTTATGTGTTTCCTGTTAAGCTGTTTTCTGTTGCCAGCTGTTGCTGGCCCAGTTATGTTATAGTCTGTCTCCTCTCAAGTATGTCCTGTTTTACCTATAACTGCCTGTGGGAGGGGGCATAGAGGGGAGGAGCCAGCACACCCAGTTGAAGAAATGTAAAGTGCACTTGCTCCTTTGGACCTGTCTATACCCCATCGTACTAATCTGTCCCTAATATCCCTTATGTACTACGAGAAAAGGATTTACCAGTTGGTATTAAAATCCTATTTTTCTTCACAGGTCATAGAGGAGGTGGTGGTGGCAGCTTTGGAGGCCGTGGCTCTTTCAGGGGGGGCAGTAGTGCACCACAAGGTGGAGACTGGGTCTGCCCAAATCCGTAAGTCCCTTGCTTGTTGAATAAGTATGTATTTATGTATTATAGATTCTTAATTTTAAGATTAAAGAGATCTGTTCTGGTTTTCCACAGGTCCTGTGGTAATGTAAACTTTGCCAGAAGAGATTCCTGTAACCAGTGCAGTGAACCCAGGCCAGAAGATTCCAGGCAGAGTGGGGGTTTGTTTGTTCTCATTTAATATATACATATATTTTTGTGTTTGGTCTGCCATAGACCTGTAGACTGGCAAGTTTGTAAATGCTAACAGTTCAGTTGAATTTATGGTAATCACTCATTACTTTGCTCCTTTTCCCCAGGGAAACTTTCTTTTTTGGCAGGTTCTAACAAGAATCTGTCCTTCAGCTGGTCTGTTCAGAACTGCTCTGTTTGGCCCCAGGGCACCATTTTTATTATAGTTATATTACACAGCCACAGTGATGTAGGAGTAAAAAATGTCGACCACAGCTCCCATTTTAGGCGTTGCAGATGTAGTAATGTTGTGCTGCTGCATTCTAGAGGATAGACCTTTCTGTGTCCTAGCAGGAGGAGAGTGAACCTGGAAAGTGGGGTGAGAAGTTCGGGACCAGGGTGAGGGGTTAATATGAGAGTTGGTTTGTCATAAATACCAACCTTCAGAAATAGAGAACCATAGAGTAAGGGGAGCATTGGTGAATACAAATGGTCACATCCTTCCCTGTGGAGTAAAGGAACCACCAGGCTGGTTTTGCACGGAAGTCTAACTTATAATGCAAATAACTCCCTGCTTGAGGGGTTTTCCATATGAATAATATTGTGTCTTGAGACTTTTTGTTTTTCTGCTTATATCCAACAGATCGTGGAAGAGGTGGGTATGGGGGTGAAAGAGGATTTAGAGGACGTGGAAGAGGTGGCGACAGAGGTGGATATGGAGGAAAAATGGGTGGCAGGTAAGCTTTCTGTTAAATTGCTACTATAATCTGTTTGTATTGCCCCGTTTTACATATTTCATGTTCAGTAGCTCTTAACTTGCACTGTGTGAGCCAATTCTGTTGCTCACCTCTGCATAGCCAAATTAGGTGAGAGCTGGTAAGTCTGCGCACTGCAGGCATCATTGTGGCATGTTCTGTAGTTGGGGAAAATACACACTACCAGTTAGGTCATTCTTCATCCACATTTACAATGTGTCTAATGATGTGATTTTTAGCTAGGGTAGTTTAGGGTTATGCATGCTGTGTATCGCTTCCACTTTGTAACTTTCAGTTGATGGTGATTGGGGTTTTTTTTTTATTATTTGTTTTTAATGGAAGACCAACTGCATATAGTACTTGCAGATAGAGATGGTCACTGGTAAAAGTGTGTCTTAGGGTGGTAGTCTGGCTTAATATTATAAAGAGATACCTATGTGCGTAAATGAGTGATAGCCCTAATGTGTCATCAAACAGAAGAAAAAAAAATAGAATATGAAATTAATAGCATGAACTAGAAATTCACGCTGCATATCTGAGATTTTGGGCCAGTGCCAATTTAACTGCTTTTCTTTAAGATGAGGAATATTTGTATATAATGCTGAGACATCAGGCGTAAGAAAGTAGTAGTCTCCAGTTGAAATGTTTTAATAGATTAAGAAAGTTAGTAGCAACTGATGTATGGTGCGCGGAGTGTGAGATGGAGTTTAACTACACTTAGTGAATTAGATATGCTGGGAGACGTTTAGCAGCCAAGAGTTTAGGAATCCTGAAATTGTTAGCAATAGTCCAGTGTCCAATGGTAATTAAAGTGCAGACTGATTGTAAATGATTGGGGGAGTGTCACCTACACGTTACGACACTCACCTGGCATTTTTGTCAGGATTTTTATTTCACTGTTGGACAACAATCTCTCCTATGGACTATCGTTAACAGTTCCAGTATTCCTAAACTCCCTAGCCAGCTAAACCTCTCCCTGATGGCTCACAGCATATCTTATTCTCTGAGTGAAGTTTAGCTCCATCTTGGTCAAGCTCCCTGCACCTGCAGTTAGTGATAATACCTGCAATCCATCTTCCATGGGTACTCCAGTGCAAGCACCTCAGCTACAGTTACTGTATAGTGGGGATCTCCATCTCTGCTCTTTGGGACCTTTTCATTTCGGCTCCAGGGCATCACAAGTCATGTCCCGGCGTTAAAGCTCATATAATGCAAACCATACGCAGCAGATATACTACAAACTACATGCAGTGTGGAGATCATACTGCAGGAGTGATGTGTTATCAAAAGATGTAGCTATCATTGGTCATAACGGCGTTTCATGCGAGCCTATTTACTAGTTCTTCAGCTCCAGAAGAGAGACATAGGTGTCTACCCAGCACACAACCCCTCTGACACACACTTGCTCGATAAGTAGGTTTGATTTATATGCTAAATTATTTTATTTTATAGACTAATCTAATTGTGGTTGCAGTAAGTACTCAGGACTATAGGTTTGATTCAGATATTGACGCAGTGTAGTAGCAGCGCTGCTACTAAATTATGGCAAGGCCACAGGAGACTTATGAAGGAAAAACTCCCTGGCATCACAGATTCAAGTGCTGCGTCCCATGGCGCAGCATCGGATCACCATTGCCCATCTTAGCAAGTCTAAGCTTACTCAGAAAGATCACTGGAACTCCTATGGCGGGCTCCAGAAATATGCGTCTGAAGACACTGGAGCCTGGTGCTACAACAAAATGGGAGCAACTGAATGGGTCCTGCACATGTACGCAGACACAGTACACACACCAGAGGAGATTTACATAAATCCTAGTTTAAATGCTACTCTGAATCAGGCCCTATAGTCTACCCGCCGGAGGTTTCATTTTAGAGACCTTTTGAGGTCTGAGCTATTTTTTGTTATATAAATTGTACAATTGTGTTTATTTAAAAAAAAAAAAAAAAAAAGGTTGTAATCTGTTAAATATTTTACTTAATGTCCAGTGCGTTTTTAAAACACCTGGTTTAAATTGTTAAACGCAAAACCCTTCTATAACTCTTATGTAGCATTTGTAGATTAAGTGTTTACCTTGCTAACTTACTACTAGACCATGCGGAGCTTCATTAGAAATGTCCTGTATAATTGTGTTCAGACTATTCTCACTACGGTTTTCTGGACCGGATCAATAATGCGGGCACCAGTCAGAGATGGCTCTCTGGAGAGCAAAAGGAAATAATGTTATTTTACTCTGAAGCCCTGCACAGATACGGATAGCATCTGGTCTCCTTACAAATACTATAATGTATAGTTAACTTGAAGCCATGTTTTATCAAGTGCTCCTGAAATGCCTGTAAAGTGGGTAGATATTCTGCATGAAGGAGTTAATCACCCATAAAAATTGTTGTTGTTTTTTTTGTGGCGTATTTAAAGTATTGACATAATTATATATAGTCTAACTTTTTTTTTTTTTTTTTTTTCCCCTCTTACATGTCAGGAATGACTTTAGAAATGATCAGCGCAACCGACCTTACTAATCTGAAGTTCATCTCCTTGTCTTCTGCTGTACATGTGGGCCTCTGTGTACTTAGAACTAAGTTACAATATTCTTACTTGATTTACTTTGTTTTGATCTGTCCCAAAAAATGTGAGGGTATTTTTTTTTTCATTTTAACCAACGGAAAAATTCACAATTTAAACGATTCTGCCCCCCCTATTGAATTAGGCTAATGGAAATGAGAGTATGGAATATTGCCAAAAGTGTGTTTTTGTAATACAATAAAAATTTACTTCTTTTTAACTTGTCTGTAGTCTTTTCTGAATCGGGTGGACTCATTGGGGGGTATTCAGTTGTTAGGAAAAACAGACACCCAACTGACTTTTCAAACGAATTCCACCCATTATGCTGAATTATAAATGCTGGTTGTAATATCATGTTACTGTATTGCCTTTTAAGAATATTGCACTGTATGTAGAGAAGAAATAGTGTAAAGACTTTGACCAAATAGTACAGAACCTGTGTAATTCAGGTGTCCCGGTTTAAAGGGATAGCATGATAAGCTTAGATATATGGACCTCAACAAAACATTTTGGGTGACAGAAGACCTAATAGAAATTATACCACACTGTATAAGTTCTGTACTGTTTTTAATCAGCCATAGAACCTGTGTAATTCAGGTGTCCCGGTTTAAAGGGATAGCATGATAAGCTTAGATATATGGACCTCAACAAAACATTTTGGGTGACAGAAGACCTAATAGAAATTATACCACACTATAAGTTCTATGGCTGATTAAAAACCACGTGAAATGTAGGCTTGATTTAAGCCAGCCACAGAACCTGTGTAATTTAGGAGTGTATGGTATGGTGAGCCTACATATATCTGAAAGGGTTAAAGTTGCTCTTCAGCAGTAGTTGCATAGCTCAATTGATTTCTTGAAGTTGTAAAACAGACAGTTTTCTCCTTTTTTAGTAGCCCGTGGCAGCCCTTTCCAATAGGTTAGTTACTTTCTAAGTTGACAGACAGGCAGGTAAGCATATTAGAACATTAGGTTATGCAGCAGCTCTTTCCCTTTTGATCTCTACGCTCTAGTCAGGTTGTAATTTTTCTGTAATGCAGGGGCTTCCCTTCTCCTAGATCCTGGTTATGCTTCAAGCTAAAGGACTGTGGTTTGTCTGGTTAGCAACAATCAGCAGCCTCGGGAAGCAGATCTCATTGTGAATATTCTAAAATAAAGCCTAACGGTGCATACACAGTGAGATTAGAAGTGTCAATTTGGACTTTGCGATTTCCCTTGAACTCCCTGGAGCCCAGAACCACCAGTTTTGACTATATACAATTTTAACTATACTAGAAACTATATTGTACACAATATAGTCAAAATTGCCTTGCCTGCAGTGTCTATTTTCTTATGATATCGACCCCACGGGAGCATGCATTGGTAACGCAAGCTATGTACACATGGTGCTATATGTGCTAACTTAGTGGTTTCCAAACTTTTTTGAATCACGGCGCCCTAGAATATCAGAATTGTTTTTGCGGCACCCCTAGGCCAAAAATTTCTTATTGAGAAATTTAGAAAGAAATATTACATTAAGTAGATCGCGTTTATATGTCATCCTTAGGGTCAGTTGTGTGGTGAGGGACAAGATTTGCTTCTGATTGGCCACATTTTATGACTGGCAGCCACCAGCACTGGTTTTGCCTGTTATATTGACCATGAATAATTTAAATTGGTCCTGGACCACCAACCAAAGGCACCCTTGCAAGTGTCCCGAAGCACCCCAGGGAGCCACGGCACACAGTTTGGGAACCTCTGTGCTAACTTTTCTTACGAGTTTGACTATAGTCAAATCGTAAGCACACATCGCACAGTGTGTGTGCACCTTCAATGGCCACCAGGGGACCCTGGCACAAGTTCAAGACTGCAGGTTGATGGTGGCTTACAGGGAGCTGGCACTTTAAATAAACGAAGAAGGGAAACAGGCTCAAATCTCAGCCCCCCGCGCCCCCCCCCCCCCCCCACCTCCCCATATCATCCCTCCGTTTTGAACTTGTGCCGAGGGATCCAGTCACTACTGACAGATTCAGTTCAGTTATCTTTTATATTCTTTTCTTTGATTTCTTTTTTTTCTCTTGGGACTTTGTTCCCTTAGCCTCAGGCACCCTTTGCCACTTATCCAGAGAAGTGGGGTCCGGGTCACACCAGCAGCAAGCTTCAGGAGAACAGCGCTTAACACTAGAAGCACTGTTCCTCCCACCACAGCTGCATCCTGAGGCTCTGGTTTGGTGAGTGAACCTCCTTGTAGGCACAGCGGCTGGTCTCCCTCCCCTCTTTCCGGTTATGCTGGCCGTGATAGCTGCGGGACCCGTTCCGCGGTCTTCCTGCACTGCCGCACGGTCAGGGCATGGTGCAGCAGCCGGGGAGGATAATAGTGTGCGCCAGCTCAGTGCATGGTGCGGCAGCCGGGAAGGTGTTTAATAGTGCGTGCCCGCTCAGTGACAGTCTCCTGCACTGCTGCGCTGACAGTACACAGCGCAGCAGTGTGGGGACAGAGTACAGACGCCGCATACAGTTTATCTTCCCTCCCCTCTGTTGGGTCCGCGGCAGCGCGAGGAATGATTCCTCTGAGCGGCCACGTCCCGACAGCGCCGGTGTCGCGCTGTAGTGGCGGCATTGCACGGTTAGCATATCAGCACACGAGCTGCTTGTTTGTGTTAGCAATGTTATCAGCACATGAACTGGTGGTTTAAATGGGGCACCCATTCAAAAAAATGGTGAGATTGGTGCCTCTGCATTGAAGATGGGGGCGGAGTTGGTGTGTTTTTCAGCTTGTCGGTCAAAAGGGGGAAAAAAAAGGAAAAGGCGCCTTCTCAGCTATGCAGCTCATTAATGGCAACAATTGTTTCTTTTTCATCCACTAGGGGTCACTGGAGTACTCTTGGGATATGGACAGTGTTAGCAGGACAGGCACTGAATATTTAAATCAGTAACTCTCCTCCCCTCCATACTCCTATAATACCTCAGTGTTTTTTCGGTGCCTCACATGGATGGAAGCACACACGTGGAGTTCCTCCACATATTTTACTTTTAAATTATTTTTACCTTTTTGCTGGAATTATTTTTACCTTTTATTGGTGCCAATCCCTTCCCAGCTTACACAAAGAAGCTCTGGGTCTGGGATTGTACAACCTGCTGCATGCAGCTCTTGGCATGTCAGTCCTCAGACAGGAGCACCCTCATAGCCTATTTCCAGCTGAGGCTGCAGGAAGGACTGGACGGAGCTTGTGTGCAGAAGCCCCGTCATACCCCAGGATTACAGGTATTTATTGTATGGAATCGGGTCGGTCAGCTCATGCTGCCGCCCCGTCGTGTGTGGGGACTGCGCGCCGCCGTCCGCTAATACCCTGCTGCCTGTCACTCGTCGCTCCCTAGTCGCCCGCTCTAGCCGCCGCTCCCTACCCGCCGGCCAGTGTGAGGATCCGGCGCAGAGGGGAGCCAGCGAGCTAATTCCTGTTGCCGCGCTCCACACCGCTCCCCAGCTCCCAGCCGCTGCTCCATCAGCGCGCTCGCCAGCTCCCGCCGCTGTAGAGGGAGATATTACAGCAGCGCCCGCTACAGCCGCTGCTGCCAGCGCTCCCCGGCTCATCGCTCAGTACGGGAGCTCACGCTAGGTGGGGGGAAGTAGCGGCGGCTCAGACACCGCTCGGGGCTGCTGCGGTCTGTCCTCATTACATGCAGCGCAGCTGAAGGGGGGGGGGACATAATGCCCACAGCAGCAGCACTAGACAGGCTGTTAAGCCTAGATTATAAATTATGTAAAAAAAAAAAGAAGGCTGCATTGTATTGAAAAAGACTTCCTTTATGTTACTGTTAAGGGCACGTCTTTATAACCTGGTATTGCTATGTTATACAATATGAGCACATGGCTGGAGGTCATTTTAACCATGCTTCCTGTTTCATTTTCATCCACTAGGGGTCACTGGAGTACTCTTGGGATATGGACGGCTTCCGCAGGAAACAGGGCACTGAATATTTAAATTTAGAACTCACCACCCCTCCATATCCCCGAGTACCTCGGTGTTTTTTTCTGTGCTCATGCACTAACAGAGGCTTGTGTGGGTTCCCACACTCTCTGACGTCCTAGTGGATGCTGGGAACTCCGTAAGGACCATGGGGAATAGACGGGCTCCGCAGGAGACTGGGCACTCTAAAAGAAAGATTAGGTACTATCTGGTGTGCACTGGCTCCTCCCTCTATGCCCCTCCTCCAGACCTCAGTTAGATTTCTGTGCCCGGCCGAGCTGGATGCACACTAGGGGCTCTCCTGAGCTCCTAGAAAGAAAGTATATGTTAGGTTTTTTATTTTACAGTGAGACCTGCTGGCAACAGGCTCACTGCAACGAGGGACTAAGGGGAGAAGAAGCGAACTTGCTTGCAGCTAGCTTGGGCTTCTTAGGCTACTGGACACCATTAGCTCCAGAGGGATCGACCGCAGGACCCGTCCTTGGTGTTCGTTCCCGGAGCCGCGCCGCCGTCCCCCTTACAGAGCCAGAAGCATGAAGATGGTCCGGAAAATCGGCGGCAGAAGACTTCAGTCTTCACCAAGGTAGCGCACAGCACTGCAGCTGTGCGCCATTGCTCCTCATACACACTTCACACTCCGGTCACTGAGGGTGCAGGGCGCTGGGGGGGGGGGCGCCCTGAGCAGCAATAAAAACACCTTGGCTGGCAAAATAATCACAATATATAGCCCCAGAGGCTATATATGTGGTAATTACCCCTGCCAGAATCCATAAAAAAGCGGGAGAAAAGTCAGCGAAAAAGGGGCGGAGCTATCTCCCTCTGCACACTGGCGCCATTTTCTCTTCACAGTGTAGCTGGAAGACGGCTCCCCAGGCTCTCCCCTGTAGTTTTCAGGCTCAAAGGGTTAAAAAGAGAGGGGGGGCACTAAATTTAGGCGCAATATTGTTTATACAAGCAGCTATTGGGGAAAATTCACTCAGTGATAGTGTTTATCCCTACATTATATAGCGCTCTGGTGTGTGCTGGCATACTCTCTCTCTATCTCCCCAAAGGGCTGTGTGGGGTCCTGTCCTCAGTCAGAGCATTCCCTGTGTGTGTGCTGTGTGTCGGTACGGCTGTGTCGACATGTTTGATGAGGAGGCTTATGTGGAGGCGGAGCAGATGCCGATAAATGTGATGTCGCCCCCTGGGGGCCGACACCAGAGTGGATGGATAGGTGGAAGGTATTAACGGACAGTGTCAACTCCTTACATAAAAGGCTGGATGACGTAACGGCTATGGGACAGCCGGCTTCTCAGCCCGCGCCTGCCCAGGCGTCTCAAAGGCCATCAGGGGCTCAAAAACGCCCGCTCCCTCAGATGGCAGACAGATGTCGACACGGAGTCTGACTCCAGTGTCGACGAGGTTGAGACATATACACAATCCACTAGGAACATCCGTTACATGATCCCGGCAATAAAAAATGTGTTACACATTTCTGACATTAACCCAAGTACCACTAAAAAAAAAAGGGTTTTATGTTTGGGGGGAAAAAAGCAGGCAGTGTTTTGTTCCCCCATCAAATGAGTGAATGAAGTGTGAAAAAGCGTGGGTTCCCCCGATAAACTGGTAATTTCTAAAAAGTTACTGATGGCGTACCTTTTCCCGCCAGAGGATAAGTTACGCTGGGAGATATCCCCTAGGGTGGATAAGGCGCTCACACGTTTGTCAAAAAAGGTGGCACTGCCGTCTTAGGATACGGCCACTTTGAAGGTACCTGCTGATAAAAAGCAGGAGGCTATCCTGAAGTCTGTATTTACACACTCGGGTACTAGACTGAGACCTGCAGATAGTGCTGCTGCAGCGTGGTCTGTAACCCTGTCAAACAGGGATACTATTTTGCGAACATAAGTCGTCGTCGTCTTATATATGAGGGATGCACAGAGGGATATTTTGCCGGCTGGCATCCAGAATTAATGCAATGGCCATTCTGTCTGGAGGGTATTAGAGACCTGACACTGGACAGGTGATGCTGACTTTAAAAGGCACATAGAGCCTTATAAGGGTGAGGAATTGTTTGGGGATGGTCTCTGGGACCTCGTATCCACAGCAACAGCTGGGAAGAAATTTTTTTACCTCAGGTTTCCTCACAGCCTAAGAAAGCACTGTATTATCAGGTACAGTCCTTTCGGCTTCAGAAAAGCATCAAAGGCGCTTCCTTTCTGCACAGAGACGAGGGAAGAGGGAAAAAGCTGCACCAGTCAGCCAGTTCCCAGAATCAAAATTCTTCCCCCGCTTCCTCTGAGTCCACCGCATGACGCGGGGGCTCCACAGGCGTAGCCAGGTACGGTGGGGGGCCGTCTCAAAAATTTCAGCGATCAGTGGGCTCGCTCACAGGTGGATCCCTGGATCCTTCAAGTAGTATCCCAGGGGTACAGGCTGGAAATCGAGGCGTCTCCCCCCCCCCCCCCCCCGCCGTTTCCTCAAATCTGCCTTGCCGACAACTCCCTCAGGCAGGGAGGCTGTGCTAGAAGCAATTCACAAGCTGTATTCCCAGCAGGTGATAGTCAAGGTGCCCCTACTTCAACAAGGACGGGGTTACTATTCCACACTGTTTGTGGTACCGAAACCGGACGGTTCGGTGAGACCCATTTTAAATTTGAAGTCCTTGAACACATACATAAAAAAATTCAAGTTCAAGATGGAATCGCTCAGGGCGGTTATTGCATGCCTGGAGGAGGGGGATTACATGGTATCCCTGGACATCAAGGATGCTTACCTACATGTTCCCATTTACCATCCTCACCAGGAGTACCTCAGATTTGTGGTACAGGATTGCCATTACCAATTCCAAACACTGCCGTTTGGACTGTCCACGGCACCGAGGGTCTTTACCAAGGTAATGGCAGAAATGATGATACTCCTTCGAAAAAAGGGAGTTTTTAATTATCCCGTACTTGGACGATCTCCTTATAAAGGCGAGATCCATGGAGCAGTTGTTGGTCGGAGTAGCACTATCTCGGGAAGTGCTACAACAGCACGGATGGATTCTATACATTCCAAAGTCACAGCTGGTTCCTACCACACGCCTGCTGTTCCTGGGGATGGTTCTGGACAGAACAGAAAAAAGTGTTTCTCCCGCAGGAGAAAGCCAAGGAGCTGTCATCTCTAGTCGGAGACCTCCTGAAACCAAAACGGGTATCGGTGCATCACTGCACACGAGTCCTGGGAAAAATGGTAGCTTCTTACGAAGCAAAATTCCATTCGGCAGGTTCCATGCAAGAACCTTTTCAGTGGGACCTCTTGGACAAGTGGTCGGAATCGCATCTTCCGATGCATCGGCTGATAACCCTGTCTCCAAGGACCAGGGTATCTGTACTGTGGTGGCTGCAGAGTGCTCATCTTCAAGAGGGCCGCAGATTCGGCATACAGGACTAGGTCCTGGTAACCACGGATGCCAGCCTTCGAGGCTGGGGGGCAGTCACACAGGGAAGAAATTTCCAAGGACTTTGGTCAAGTCAGGAGTCGTCCCTACACATAAATATTCTGGAACTGAGGGCCATTTACAATGCCCTAAGTCTGGCAAGGCCTCTGATTGGATCAGTACCGGCTGGTATTGAAGCAGACAACATCACGGCAGTCGCCCATGTAAACCGACAGGGCGGCACAAGAAGCAGGATGGCGATGGCAGAAGCCACAAGGATTCTCCGATTGGCGGAAAATCACGTCTTAGCACTGTCAGCAGTGTTCATTCCGGGAGTGGACAACTGGGAAGCAGACTTCCTTAGCAGACACGACCGACACCCGGGAGAGTGGGGACTTCATCCAGAAGTCTTCCTACTGTTGGTAAACCGTTGGGAAAGGCCACAGGTGGACATGCTGGCGTCCCGCCTAAATAAAAAACTAGATATTGCGCCAGGTCAAGGGACCCTCAGGCAATAGCTGTGGACGCTCTAGTGACACCGTGGGTGTACCAGTCGGTTTATGTATTCCCTCCTCTGCCTCTCATACCAAAGGTACTGAGAATAATAAGAATACGAGGAGTAAGAACGATACTCGTGGTTCCGGATGGGCCAAGAAGAGCTTGGTACCCAGAACTTCAAGAAATAATATCAGAGGACCCATGGCCTCTACCGCTCAGACAGGATCTGCTACAGCAGGGGCCCTGTCTGTTCCAAGACTTACCGCGGCTGCGTTGGACGGCATGGCGGTTGAATTCCGGATCCTAAAGCAAAAGGGCATTCCGGAGGAAGTCATTCCTACGCTGATAAAAGCCAGGAAAGAAGTAACCGCAAACCATTATCACCGTATTTGGCGAAAATATGTTGCGTGGTGTGAGGCCAGGAAGGCCCCAACAGAGGAATTTCAGCTGGGTCGTTTTCTGCACTTCCTACAGTCAGGAGTGACTATGGGCATAAAATTGGGTTCCATTAAGGTCCAGATTTCGGCTCTGTCGATTTTCTTCCAGAAAGAACTGGCTTCACTGCCTGGAGTTCAGACATTTGTAAAGGGAGTGCTACATATTCAGCCCTTTTTTTGTGCCTTCTGTGGCACCTTGGGATCTCAACGTGGTGTTGAGTTTCTTAAAATCACATTGGTTTGAGCCACTTAAAACTGTGGATTTGAAATATCTCACGTGGAAAGTGGTCATGTTATTGGCCTTGGCTTCGGCCAGGCGTGTGTCAGAATTGGCGGCTTTGTCATGTAAAAGCCCTTATCTGATTTTCCGTATGGATAGGGCAGAATTGAGGACTCGTCCCCAGTTTCTCCCTAAGGTGGTATCAGCTTTTCACTTGAACCAACCTATTGTAGTGCCTGCGGCTACTAGGGACTTGGAAGATTCCAAGTTGCTGGACGTAGTCAGGGCCTTAAAAATTTATATTTCCAGGACGGCTGGAGTCAGGAAAACTGACTCGTTTTTTATCCTGTAGGCACCCAACAAAATAGGTGCTCCTGCTTCTAAGCAGACTATTGCTCGCTGAATTTGTAGCACAATTCAGCTGGAGCATTCTGCGGCTGGATTGCCGCATCCTAAATCAGTAACAGCCCATTCCACGAGGAAAGTGGGCTCATCTTGGGCGGCTGCCCGAGGGGTCTCGGCTTTACAACTTTGCCGAGCTGCAACTTGGTCAGGGGCAAACACGTTTGCTAAATTCTACAAATTTGATACCCTGGCTGAGGAGGACCTGGAGTTCTCTCATTCGGTGCTGCAGAGTCATCCGCACTCTCCCGCCCGTTTGGGAGCTTTGGTATAATCCCCATGGTCCTTACGGAGTTCCCAGCATCCACTAGGACGTTAGAGAAAATAAGATTTTACTCACCGGTAAATCTATTTCTCGTAGTCCGTAGTGGATGCTGGGCGCCCATCCCAAGTGCGGATTGTCTGCAATACTTGTATTTAGTTATTGCCTAACTAAAGGGTTATTGTTGAGCCATCTGTTGAGAGGCTCAGTTATATTTCATACTGTTAACTGGGTATAGTATCACGAGTTATACGGTGTGATTGGTGTGGCTGGTATGAGTCTTACCCGGGATTCAAAATCCTTCCTTATTGTGTCAGCTCTTCCGGGCACAGTATCCTAACTGAGGTCTGGAGGAGGGGCATAGAGGGAGGAGCCAGTGCACACCAGATAGTACCTAATCTTTCTTTTAGAGTGCCCAGTCTCCTGCGGAGCCCGTCTATTCCCCATGGTCCTTATGGAGTTCCCAGCATCCACTACGGACTACGAGAAATAGATTTACCGGTGAGTAAAATCTTATTTTTCGTTGAACATTGATTTTAATTTTTACTTTTCTGACGTCCTAAGTGGATGCTGGGACTCCGTAAGGACCATGGGGAATAGCGGCTCCGCAGGAGACTGGGCACAACTAAAGAAAGCTTTAGGACTACCTGGTGTGCACTGGCTCCTCCCTCTATGACCCTCCTCCAGACCTCAGTTAGAATCTTGTGCCCGGCTGAGCTGGATGCACACTAGGGGCTCTCCTGAGCTCCTAGAAAAAGTATATTTTAGGTTTTTTAATTTCAGTGAGATCTGCTGGCAACAGACTCACTGCTACGAGGGACTAAGGGGAGAAGAAGCGAACCTACCTGCTTGCAGCTAGCTTGGGCTTCTTAGGCTACTGGACACCATTAGCTCCAGAGGGATCGAACACAGGGCCCGACCTCGATCGTCCGGTCCCGGAGCCGCGCCGCCGTCCCCCTTACAGAGCCAGAAGCAAGAAGATGGTACTGAAAATCGGCGGCAGAAGACTTCGGTCTTCAACAAGGTAGCGCACAACACTGCAGCTGTGCGCCATTGCTCCTCATGCACACCTCACACTCCGGTCACTGATGGGTACAGGGCGCTGGGGGGGCGCCCTGAGCAGCAATATTAACACCTTGGCTGCCAAAAAAAATCACAATATATAGTCCTAGAGGCTATATATGTGAAAAATACCCCTGCCAGAGATCCATAAAAAAGCGGGAGAAAGTCCGCCGAAAAAGGGGCGGGACTATCTCCCTCAGCACACTGGCGCCATTTTTCCCTCACAGCTCCGCTGGAAGGATCGCTCCCAGGCTCTCTCCTGCAGTTTACAAGACTACAAAGGGTAAAAAAGAGAGGGGGGGCACTAAATTTAGGCGCAGCAGTGTATATATATATATATATATATATATATATATATATATATATATATATATATATATATATATGCAGCTATAAGGGAAAATCACTCGGTTATAGTGTTCATCCCTGTGTTGTATAGCGCTCTGGTGTGTGCTGGCATACTCTCTCTCTGTCTCCCCAAAGGGCTTTGTGGGGTGGGGTCCTGTCCTCTGTCAGAGCATTCCCTGTGTGTGTGCGGTGTGTCGGTACGGCTGTGTCGACATGTTTGATGAGGAGGCTGATGTGGAGGCGGAGCAGATGCCGATAAATGTGATGTCACCCCCTGCGGGGCCGACACCTGAGTGGATGGACTTGTGGAAGGAATTACGTGAAAGTGTCAACTCCTTACATAGAAGGTTTGACGACATACCAAATATGGGACAGACGGCTTCTCAGCCTGTGCCTGCCCAGGCGTCTCAAAAGCCATCAGGGGCTCTAAAACGCCCGCTACCTCAGATGGCAGACACAGATGTCGACACGGATACTGACTCCAGTGACGACGACGATGAGACTAATGTAACTTCCAATAGGGCCACACGTTACATGATTGAGGCAATGAAAAATGTGTTGCACATTTCTGATGTTACCCCAGGAACCACAAAAAAGGGTATTATGTTTGGAGAGAAAAAACTACCAGTAGTTTTTCCTCCATCTGAGGAATTAAATGAAGTGTGTGAAGAAGCGTGGGCTTCCCCCGATAAGAAACTGGTAATTTCTAAAAGGTTACTAATGGCGTACCCTTTCCCGCCAGAGGATAGGTCACGTTGGGAAACATCCCCTAGGGTGGATAAAGCGCTCACACGCTTGTCAAAGAAGGTGGCACTACCGTCTCCGGATACGGCCGCCCTAAAGGAGCCTGCTGATAGGAAGCAGGAGGCTATCCTGAAGTCTGTGTATACACACACAGGTATTATACTGAGACCAGCTATTGCTTCAGCATGGATGTGCAGTGCTGCAGCTGCGTGGTCAGATTCCCTGTCGGAAAATATTGATACCCTAGACAGGGACACTATATTGCTAACCGTAGAGCATATTAAAGACGCAGTCTTATACATGAGAGATGCACAGAGGGATATTTGCCGGCTGGCATCTAAAATAAGTGCAATGTCCATTTCTGCCAGGAGAGGGTTATGGACTCGGCAGTGGACAGGTGATGCAGATTCTAAAAGGCACATGGAAGTTTTGCCTTATAAGGGTGAGGAGTTGTTCGGGGATGGTCTCTCGGACCTCTTTTCCACAGCAACTGCTGGGAAGTCAGCATTTTTACCCCATGTTCCCTCACAGCCAAAGAAAGCACCGTATTATCAGGTACAGTCCTTTCGGCCCCCATAAGGGCAAGCGGGTTAAAGGCGCGTCCTTTCTGCCCAGAGGTAGAGGGAAAAAGCTGCAGCATACAGCCAGTTCCCAGGAGCAAAAGTCCTCCCCCGCTTCCTCCAAGTCCGCCGCATGACGCTGGGGCTCCACAAGCGGAGCCAGGTACGGTGGGGGCCCGTCTCAAAAACCTCAGCAATCAGTGGGCTCGCTCACGGGTGGATCCCTGGATCCTTTAAGTAGCATCTCAGGGGTACAAGCTGGAATTCGAGACGTCTCCCCCCCGCCGTTTCCTCAAATCTGCCTTGCCTACAACTCCCTCAGGCAGGGAGGCAGTGTTAGAGGCAATACACAAGCTGTATTCCCAGCAGGTGATAGTCAAGGTGCCCCTCCTTCAACAAGGACGGGGTTACTATTCCACAATGTTTGTGGTACCGAAACCGGACGGTTCGGTGAGACCCATTTTAAATTTGAAATCCTTGAACACATATATAAAAAAATTCAAGTTCAAGATGGAATCGCTCAGGGCGGTTATTGCAAGCCTGGACGAGGGGGATTACATGGTATCACTGGACATCAAGGATGCTTACCTGCATGTCCCCATTTACCATCCTCACCAGGAGTACCTCAGATTTGTGGTACAGGATTGTCATTACCAATTCCAGACGTTGCCGTTTGGTTTGTCCACGGCACCGAGGGTATTTACCAAGGTAATGGCCGAAATGATGATACTCCTTCGAAAAAAGGGAGTTTTAATTATCCCGTACTTGGACGATCTCCTGATAAAGGCGAGGTCCAGGGAGCAGTTGTTGGTCGGGGTAGCACTATCTCGGGAGGTGCTACAACAGCACGGTTGGATTCTAAATATTCCAAAGTCACAGCTGGTCCCTACGACACGTCTACTGTTCCTGGGGATGGTTCTGGACACAGAACAGAAAAAAGTGTTTCTCCCGGAGAAGGCCAAGGAGCTGTCATCTCTAGTCAGAGGCCTCCTAAAACCAAAACAGGTGTCGGTGCATCACTGCACGCGAGTCCTGGGAAAAATGGTAGCTTCCTATGAAGCAATTCCATTCTGCAGGTTCCATGCAAGGACTTTTCAGTGGGACCTGTTGGACAAGTGGTCCGGATCGCATCTTCAGATGCATCGGCTGATAACCCTGTCTCCAAGGACCAGGGTGTCTCTGCTGTGGTGGCTGCAAAGTGCTCATCTTCAAGAGGGCCGCAGATTCGGCATACAGGACTGGGTCCTGGTGACCACGGATGCCAGCCTTCGAGGCTGGGGGGCAGTCACACAGGGAAGAAACTTCCAAGGACTATGGTCAAGTCAGGAGACTTCCCTACACATAAATATTCTGGAACTGAGGGCCATTTACAATGCCCTAAGTCAGGCAAAACCCCTGCTTCAAAACCAGCCGGTACTGATCCAGTCAGACAACATCACGGCAGTCGCCCATGTAAACCGACAGGGCGGCACAAGAAGCAGGACGGCGATGGCAGAAGCCACAAGGATTCTCCGATGGGCGGAAAATCACGTGTTAGCACTGTCAGCAGTGTTCATTCCGGGAGTGGACAACTGGGAAGCAGACTTCCTCAGCAGGCATGACCTCCACCCGGGGACTTCATCCAGAAGTCTTCCAGATGATTGTAAACCGTTGGGAAAGGCCACAGGTGGACATGATGGCGTCCCGCCTAAACAAAAAGCTAGAAAGATATTGCGCCAGGTCGAGAGACCCTCAGGCAATAGCTGTGGACGCTCTAGTGACACCGTGGGTGTACCGGTCGGTTTATGTGTTCCCTCCTCTTCCTCTCATACCCAAGGTACTGAGGATAATAAGGAGAAGAGGAGTAAGCACTATACTCGAAGTTCCGGGTACCAAGCTCTTCTTGCCCAATCCGGAACAATAAGAGATGATCTCAGAGGACCCATGGCCTCTGCCGCTCAGACAGGACCTGCTGCTGGAGGGGCCCTGTCTGTTCCAAGACTTACCGCTGCTGCGTTTGACGGCATGGCGGTTGAACGCCGGATCCTGAAGTAAAAGGGCATTCCGGAGGAAGTCATTCCTACGCTGATTAAAGCTAGGAAAGAAGTGACCGCAAACCATTATCACCGCATTTGGCGAAAATATGTTGCGTAGTGTGAGGCCAGGAAGGCCCCAACGGAGGAATTTCAGCTGGGCCGTTTTCTGCACTTCCTACAGTCAGGGGTGACTATGGGCCTAAAATTTGGTTCCATTAAGGTCCAGATTTCGGCTCTATCGATTTTCTTCCAGAGAGAACTGGCTTCACTACCTGAAGTTCAGACTTTTGTTAAGGGAGTGCTGCATATTCAGCCCCCTTTTGTGCCTCCAGTGGCACCTTGGGATCTCAACGTGGTGTTGGATTTCCTAAAGTCACATTGGTTTGAGCCACTTAAAACCGTGGAATTAAAATATCTCACGTGGAAAGTGGTCATGCTGTTGGCCTTGGCTTCGGCCAGGCGTGTGTCAGAATTGGCGGCTTTGTCATGTAAAAGCCCTTATCTGATTTTCCATATGGATAGGGCAGAATTGAGGACTCGTCCCCAGTTTCTCCCTAAGGTGGTATCAGCCTTTCATTTGAACCAACCTATCGTTGTGCCTGCGGCTACTAAAGACTTGGAGGCTTCCAAGTTGTTGGACGTAGTCAGGGCCCTGAGAATTTATGTTTCCAGGACAGCTAGTGTCAGGAAAACTGACTCGTTGTTTATCCTGTATGCACCCAACAAGCTGGGTGCTCCTGCTTCAAAGCAGACTATTGCTCGCTGGATCTGTAGTACGATTCAGCTTGCACATTCTGCGGCTGGACTGCCGCATCCTAAATCAGTGAAAGCCCATTCCACAAGGAAGGTGGGCTCTTCTTGGGCGGCTGCCCGAGGGGTCTCTGCTCTACAACTTTGCTGAGCAGCTACTTGGTCGGGGTCAAACACATTTGCTAAATTCTACAAGTTTGACACCCTGGCTGAGGAGGACCTAGAGTTTGCCCATTCGGTGCTGCAGAGTCATCTGCACTCTCCTGCCCGTTTGGGAGCTTTGGTATAATCCCCATGGTCCTTACGGAGTCCCAGCATCCACTTAGGACGTCAGAGAAAATAAGATTTTACTCACCGGTAAATCTATTTCTCGTAGTCCGTAGTGGATGCTGGGCGCCTATCCCAAGTGCGGATTGTCTGCAATACTTGTATATAGTTATTGTTTAACTAAAGGGTTATTGTTGAGCCATCTGTTGAGAGGCTCAGTTATTGTTCATACTGTTAACTGAGTATAGTATCACGAGTTATACGGTGTGATTGGTGTGGCTGGTATGAGTCTTACCCGGGATTCAAAATCCTTCCTTATTGTGTCAGCTCGTCCGGGCACAGTATCCTAACTGAGGTCTGGAGGAGGGTCATAGAGGGAGGAGCCAGTGCACACCAGGTAGTCCTAAAGCTTTCTTTAGTTGTGCCCAGTCTCCTGCGGAGCCGCTATTCCCCATGGTCCTTACGGAGTCCCAGCATCCACTACGGACTACGAGAAATAGATTTACCGGTGAGTAAAATCTTATTTTTTCTACTACTCCAGCACATCCCTTCCCAGTTTCTACTAAAAACATGGGTCCGGGATAGTGCTGCTGCACGGTGCAGCGCATGGCGTGTCGGTCCTCACAAAGAGCGCCCTCACAGCCACACGTAGCTCACTGCCTGCTGCAAGAGCTGGACGGAGCTTACAGAAAGAAGCCCCGTCGCAGCCATGAACTGATGCAAGAGCTGGACGGAGCTTACACAAAGAAGCCCGTCGCAACCATGAACTGAAGAGCTGGACGGAGCTTACACAAAGAAGCCCGTCGCAGCCATGAACTGAAGAGCTGGACGGAGCTTACACAAAGAAGCCCGTCGCAGCCCTCCCTACAAGGAAAGAAGGTATGCTGGGGGGGACGGGGCGGTCAGCGCGCGCTGCCGCCCTGCTGTGTGGGGTCCGTGTTCATCACCGCCACCCGCACCCGCCGCTAATACCAGAGCCCGCCCCAGCTGTAGGGACTTCAAAGCCAGCGCTACGAGGGAGAACCGCGCAGCACAGCGCTCTCACTATTGCCGCCAGAAAGCCGCTACACGCCGCTCCAGCCAGCCGAGTCAGTTCACTCGGCCGCGGTCCTCACAAGCGTCCCCCGCCTCCCTGCAATGACCAGGTCAGCTTCCCGGCACCCGCTCCCCGCTGAGACACACACAGGGGGAGGGGGGGGGGGGGGACAAGTCTGATCACAGACAGCGCTGCTGCAAGTGAAGAAAAACTTATAATAGGCTGCATGACAGGCTGCCACATTCATATGCACCATAGGTTATATTAATAGACTATTGAGCCTATATTAAACACAGGAGGCATGTATTGTAACCTGACCTATGATTATCAGTGTAAGCATGGCATGGGGGCCATTTTAACCATGCTTCCTGTTTGTAATTCCAGAACGTTCCTGTCCTACATCTCTACTCCACCGGAGGCGCAGGGGTGTTAGTGGGAATTTTTGGTTCAGGTTTCATATAGGCTGGCCATGTGAATGCATTTCGGTTATATATATATATATATATATATATATATATATATTTCTCTGACGTCCTAGTGGATGCTGGGAACTCCGTAAGGACCATGGGGAATAGCGGCTCCGCAGGAGACTGGGCACAACTAAAGAAAGCTTTAGGTCACCTGGTGTGCACTGGCTCCTCCCACTATGACCCTCCTCCAAGCCTCAGTTAGATTTTGTGCCCGGCCGAGGTTGGATGCACACTAGGGGCTCTCCTGAGCTTCTAGAAAGAAAGTATAGAATTAGGTTTTTTATTTTCAGTGAGACCTGCTGGCAACAGGCTCACTGCAGCGAGGGACTAAGGGGAGAAGAAGCGAACCTGCCTGCTTGCAGCCAGCTTGGGCTTCTTAGGCTACTGGACATCATTAGCTCCAGAGGGATCGACCGCAGGCCCAGCCTTGGTGTTCGGTCCCGGAGCCGCGCCGCCGTCCCCCTTACAGAGCCAGAAGCAAGAAGAGGTCCGGAAAATCGGCGGCAGAAGACATCAGTCTTCACCAAGGTAGCGCACAGCACTGCAGCTGTGCGCCATTGCTCCTCATACACACTTCACACTCCGGTCACTGAGGGTGCAGGGCGCTGGGGGGGGGGGGCGCCCTGAGCAGCAATAAAAACACCTTGGCTGGCAAAAATACCACAATATATAGCCCGAGAGGCTATATATGTGGTAAATACCCCTGCCAGAATCCAGAAAAAAGCGGGAGAAAAGTCCGCGAAAAAGGGGCGGAGCTATCTCCCTCAGACACACTGGCGCCATTTTCTCTTCACAGTGCAGCTGGAAGAAAGCTCCCCAGGCTCTCCCCTGTAGTTTTCAGGCTCAAAGGGTTAAAAAGAGGGGGGGCACTAAATTTAGGCGCAATATTATATATACAAGCAGCTATTGGGGAAATTTCACTCAGTTATAGTGTTAATCCCCACATTATATAGCGCTCTGGTGTGTGCTGGCATACTCTCTCTCTGTCTCCCCAAAGGGCTTTGTGGGGTCCTGTCCTCAGTCAGAGCATTCCCTGTGTGTGTGCGGTGTGTCGGTACAGCTGTGTCGACATGTTTAATGAGGAGGCTTATATGGTGACGGAGCAGATGCCGATAAATGTGATGTCGCCCCCTGTGGGGACGACACCAGAGTGGATGGTTAGGTGAAAGGTATTAACCGACAGTGTCAACTCCTTACATAAAAGGGTGGATGACGTAACAGCTGTGGGACAGCCGGCTTCTCAGTCCGCGCCTGCCCAGGCGTCTCAAAGGCCATCAGGGGCTCAAAAACGCCCGCTCACTCAGATGGCAGACACAGATGTCGACACGGAGTCTGACTCCAGTGTCGACAAGGTTGAGACATATACACAATCCACTAGGAACATCCGTGACTTGATCCCGGCAATAAAAAATGTGTTACACATTTCTGACATTAACCCAAGTACCACTAAAAAAGGGTTTTATGTTTGGGGAGAAAAAGCAGGCAGTGTTTTGTTCCCCCATCAGATGAATGAATGAAGTGTGTGAAAAGCGTGGGTTCCCCCCGATAAACTGGTAATTTCTAAAAAGTTACTGATGGCGTACCCTTTCCCGCCAGAGGATAAGTTACGCTGGGAGATATCCCCTAGGGTGGATAAGACGCTCACACGGTTGTCAAAAAAGGTGGCACTGCCGTTTTAGGAACGGCCACTTTGAAGGTACCTGTTGATAAAAAGCAGGAGGCTATCCTGAAGTCTGTATTTACACACTCAGGTACTAGACTGAGACCTGCAGATCGTGCTGCTGCAGCGTGGTCGGTGACCCTGTCAAACATGAGAACATATTAAAGACGTCGTCTTATATGTGAGGGATGCACAGAGGGATATTTTGCCGGCTGGCATCCAAAATGAATGTAATGTCCATTCTGTCAGGAGGGTATTAGAGACCTGTCACTGGACAGGTGATGCTGACTTTAAAAGGCGCATAGAGACTCTGCCTTATAAGGGTGAGGAATTATTTGGGGATGGTCTCTGGGACCTCGTATCCATTACCTCAGGTTTCCTCACAGACTAAGAAAGCACTGTATTATCAGGTACAGTCCTTTCGGCTTCAGAAAAGCAAGCGGGTCAAAGGCGCTTCCTTTCTGTACAGAGACATGGGAAGAGGGAAAAAGCTGCACCAGTCAGCCTGTTCCCAGAATCAAAATTCTTCTCTCGCTTCCTCTGAGTCCACAGCATGACGCGGGGGCTCCACAGGTGTAGCCTGGTACGGTGGGGGGCCGTCTCAAAAATTTCAGCGATCAGTGGGCTCGCTCACAGGTGGATCCCTGTTTCATTCAAGTAGTATTTCAGGGGTACAGGCTGGAATTCGAGATGTCCCCCCCCCCCCCCCCGCCGTTTCCTCAAATATGCCTTGCCGACAACTCCCTCAGGCAGGGAGGCTGCGCTAGAGGCAATTAATAAGCTGTATTCCCAGCAGGTAATACTCAAGGTGCCCCTACTTCAACAAGGACGGGGTTACTATTCCACACGGTTTGGGGTACCGAAACCGCATGGTTCGGTGTGACCCATTTAATATTTAAAATCCTTGAACACATACATAAAAAAATTCAAGTTCAAGATGGAATCGCTCAGGGCGGTTATTGCAAGCCTGGACGAGGGGGATTACATGGGATCCCGGGACATCAAGGATGCTTACCTGCATGTCCCCATTTACCATCCTCGCCAGGAGTACCTCAGATTTGTGGTACAGGATTACCATTACCAAGTCCAGACACTGCCGTTTGGACTGTACATGGCACCGAGGGTGTTTACCAAGGTAATGGCCGAAATGATGATACTCCTTCGAAAAAAGGGAGTTTTAATTATCCCGTACTTGGACAATCTCCTTATAAGGGCAAGGTCCAAGGAGCAGTTGCTAGTCGGGGTAGCACTATTTTGGAAAGTGCTACAACAGCACGGTTGGATTCTAAACAGTCCAAAGTCACAGCTGGTTCCTACGACACGTCTACTGTTCCTGGGGATGGTTCTGGACACAGAACAGAAATAAGTGTTTCTCCCGGAGGAGAAAGCCAAGGAGCTGTCATCTCTAGTCAGAGACCTCCTGAAGCCAAAACAGGTATCGGTGCATCATTGCACGCGAGTCCTGGGAAAAAAATGGTAGCTTCCTACGAAGCAATCCCATTCGGCAGGTTCCATGCAAGAACTTTTCAGTGGGACCTGTTGGACAAGTGGTCCGGATCACAGCTTCAGATGCATCGGCTGATAACCCTGTCTTCAAGGACCAGGGTATCTCTACTGTGGTGGCTGCAGAGTGCTCATCTTCAAGAGGGCCGCAGGTTCGGCATACAGGACTAGGTCCTAGTGACCATGGATGCCAGCCTTTGAGGCTGGGGGGCAGTCACACAGGGAAAAAACTTCCAGGGACTTTGGTCAAGTCAGGTGACTTCCCTACACATAAATATTCTGGAACTGAGGGCCATTTACAATGCCCTGAGTCAGGCAAGGCCTCTGCTTCAAAACCAGCCGGTACTGATCCAATCAGACAACATCACCGCAGTCGCCCATGTAAACCAACGGGGCGGCACAAGAAGCAGGATGGCGATGGCAGAAGCCACAAGGATTCTCCGATGGGCGGAAAATCATGTGTTAACACTGTCAGCAGTGTTCATTCCCGGAGTGGACGACTGGGAAGCAGATCTTCTCAGCAGACACGACCTCCACCCGGGAGAGTGGGGATTTCATCCAGAAGTCTTCCAAATGATTGGGAAAGGCCACAGGTGGACATGATGGCGTCCCGCCTCAACAAAAAGCTATAAAAGATATTGCGCCAGGTCAAAGGACCCTCAGGCGATAGCTGTGGACGCTCTGGTAACACCGTGGGTGTACCAGTCGGTTTATGTGTTCCCCCCTCTGCCTCTCATACAAAAGGTACTGAGAATAATAGGAAGGCGAGGAGTAAGAACGATACTCGTGGTTCCGGATTGGCCAAGAAGAGCTTGGTACCCAGAACTTCAAGAAATTATATCAGAGGACCCATGGCATCTGCCGCTCAGACAGGACCTGCGGCAGCAGGGGCCCTGTCTGTTCCAAGACTTACCGCGGCTACGTTTTGACGGCATGGCGGTTGAACGCCGGATCCTAAAGGAAAAGGGCATTCCGGAGGAAGTCATTCCTACGCTGATTCAAGCCAGGAAAGATGTAACTGCAAAACATTATCACCGCATATGGCGAAAATATGTTGCTTGGTGTGAGGCCAAAAAAGGCCCCAACAGAGGAATTTCAACTGGGTCGATTTCTGCATTTCCTACAAGCAGGAGTGTCTATGGGCCTAAAATTAGGCTCCATTAAGGTACAGATCTCGGCTCTGTCGATTTTCTTCCAGAAAGAACTAGCTTCAGTACCTGAAGTTCAGACATTGTAAAAGGAGTGCTGCATATTCAGCCCCCGGTTGTGCCTCCAGTGGCACCTTGGGTTCTCAACGTGGTGTTGAGTTTCTTAAAATCACATTGTTGTGAGCCACTAAAAACCGTGGATCTAAAATATCTCACGCGGAAAGTGGTCATGTTATTGGCCTTGGCTTCGGCCAGGCGTGTATCAGAATTGGCGGCTTTGTCATATAAAAGTCCTTATCTGATTTTCCATATGGATAGGGCAGAATTGAGGACTCGTCCCCAGTTTCTCCCTAAGGTGATATCAGCTTTTCACTTGAACCAACCTATTGTAGTGCCTGCGGCTACTAGGGACTTGGAGGATTCCAAGTTACTGGACGTAGTCAGGGCCTTGAAAAATTATGTTTCCAGGACGGCTAGAGTCAGGAGAACTGACTCGCTGTTTATCCTGTATGCACCCAGCAAACTGGGTGCTCCTGCTTCTAAGCAGACTATTGCTCGCTGGATTTGTAGCACAATTCAGCTGGCGCATTCTGCGGCTGGACTACCGCAGCCAAAATCTGTAAAAGCCCATTCCACAAGGAAGGTGGGCTCATCTTGGGCAGCTGCCCGAGGGGTCTCGGCTTTCCAACTTTGCCGAGCTGCAACTTGGTCAGGGGCAAACACGTTTGCTAAATTCTACAAAATTGATACCCTGGCTGAGGAGGACCTGGAGTTCCCTCATTCGGTGCTGCAGAGTCATCCGCACTCTCCCGCCCGTTTGGGAGCTTTGGTATAATCCCCATGGTCCTTACGGAGTTCCCAGCATCCACTAGGACGTCAGAGAAAATAAGATTTTACTCACCGGTAAATCTATTTCTCGTAGTCCGTAGTGGATGCTGGGCGCCCATCCCAAGTGCGGATTGTCTGCAATACTTGTATATAGTTATTGCTTAACTAAAGGGTTATTGTTGAGCCATCTGTTGAGAGGCTCAGTTATATTCATACTGTTAACTGGGTATAGTATCACGAGTTATACGGTGTGATTGGTGTGGCTGGTATGAGTCTTACCCGGGATTCAAAATCCTTCCTTATTATGTCAGCTCGTCCGGGCACAGTGTCCTAACTGAGGCTTGGAGGAGGGTCATAGTGGGAGGAGCCAGTGCACACCAGGTGACCTAAAGCTTTCTTTAGTTGTGCCCAGTCTCCTGCGGAGCCGCTATTCCCCATGGTCCTTACGGAGTTCCCAGCATCCACTACGGACTACGAGAAATAGATTTACCGGTGAGTAAAATCTTATTATTACACACCTTAAGTAACAATTTTACTGAGTCGTGCAAGTGTCTGTCTTTGTCTATTGTGTTGTCTGTCTGCATAATGAGTACGGCACCAGCAAAGACTAAAAAGAAGTTTTACTGCAATGTCTGTACATGAATCTACCACATGTTCAGTATGTTTTGTAGGTTTCCACCCCGGAACCCGGTTTCATTCCTATGTTACGCAAATGTAAGGGCTGGGTTGCAATTAGAATTGGCCGCCGCTCGACACGAGCGGCAAGATCGCAGTCTCGGATGAGACCGCCAAATCTAACGGATGGAGTCTCAGCCGTTGCAAAGGTCCAACTTCACTTTGGGTAACAAGGTATTAATTTAATTGGTCTTATAATTTAACCGTTTCTGCTATGTTGCAGTCTGACAATTCTATGCCAAACCTCACGGCGCTAAATAAGGGTGAGGAGGGCACATTAGACCAGCAGTCAGATAGTGCAGTTTTTGACAGCCCAGACATTGATAATGACCAGTGCGTCAGTCTCTGAAGTTTACAGAGACTAAGGAGCCTCTAACAGATACTAAGTCGTATTTACTAAACTACAGAGATCTCCAATGGGGTTCTTATTTAGGATATCTTAATAAGATGTTAGTAGAAACACAAAATAACCGAATAACCTGTTCTATACCTCACAGATTTAAGTCTGCTTACCCGTTTCCACACAGTAACGTTGGAGAATCCGCCATTGGTGGATTCGTCTGTGTCAAACCTTATAAAGACCCTTCAGACGTAAGATAGATTTGGGTCACTAAGGCGCTCTTTGTATGGGAACAATGACTATCACGTTATACTTATCGTTAATCAAATCTGAGAAGCTGCCGAGTATCTATGTACAGCTTCTGCTGCCGGCTGTTAGCTCGCTTCTCGCTTTTCATCGTCGCTAGTTACAGCACGACAAGTACTCTGGCTGCGTTCTTGGCAAGCGGAGTCAGAGGTCAAAAGAATACGGTGGCCAGAAGTTGTTTGGTCCTAAATTGTACAAATGCATTTCTCAGGCCAAGGGTAAGGGGGGGGGGGGGGGGGGAGAGGGGAGTCTAGTTTCCTGCCATTGCCTCCACCGGTACCAAGACGGAAATACTCTGGTCCGGCGTTCAAGTCCTTTAGACTTCAGTCCTTTCAAGGCTGTGGTAGAGAAACAGCCACGCCTTGTAACGCCAGGGCGCTAAAGTCACCAACAGGCCAGTGGCTTGACGGGCTTCCAGGCCATCTCGGATTTCCAATTGTGGGAGCGCGCCTTCAGACGTTACATTTGCCGGGATTCCAGACATCCTCTGATGGATGTATCTGCAATTTAGTGTTAAAAGAAAGCTGTCTCCCGTCACTGCGCTTTTTCAAGACAGGACTGCCTCTGTCGGACGACAAGAAGGCGTTTTGGCAGATTGCCATTCAGTCTATTCTGGATTCAGCAGTTTTAATTTCACGACACCAACAAGGTCAAGGTTATTATTCCCGTCTGTTTGTGGTACTGAAGCCGGAGGGCTCCGTCACAGTCTCAATCAGTAAGTCACTTACTACAGATTGAAGATGGAATTTCTGCGGTCAGTAATTGCAGATTTGGAGCCACAAGATTGCATGATTGCGCTTGATCTCAAGGATGCGTACTTACACATTCCGATTTGGTCACCTCATCAGAGGTTCTTGCGGTTTGCAATACGCCACAACCATTAACAGTTTCAGGCTCTACCGTTTGGCCTCTCGTCAGCGCCTCGGGTATTCACCAAAGTGATGTCTGTGATGATAGCTCATCTCAAATCCCTGGCAGTGACAACCGTTCCGTACTTAGACGATCTGCTCATAAAAG
This sequence comes from Pseudophryne corroboree, assembly GCF_028390025.1. NCBI lineage: Eukaryota > Metazoa > Chordata > Amphibia > Anura > Myobatrachidae > Pseudophryne > Pseudophryne corroboree. The sequence continues at coordinate 497,956,589 of NC_086445.1, forward strand.
CTCCGTCTCAACAGATGCTCCTCCAACTTGCGCTGCTAACGTACACCACGGTTGGAGTGTCAACTTCAAGAAATCGCATCTAATTCCGTCTCAACGACTACAATTCCTAGGTATGATTCTCGATACGGTAAATCAAAGAATTTACCTACTACAACAGAAAGTACAGATTATTCACCATCTGGTACAATTAGTGCTCAAGCCACGCACACTCTCGGTACATTTGTGTATTCGCCTATTAGGAACAATGGTGGTGGCTTTCGAAGCGCTTCAGTTCGGAAAATTTCACTCGCGGCCATTTCAACAGCATGTGCTCGCACAGTGGTCGGCCTCACAGCTGCAGATTCCCCACAGGGTGAGGTTGTCGCCAAGGGCGAGGGTGTCTCTACTCTGGGGCTCAAGGTACACAATTTAACCGCAGACGGCGGCTGGAATTGAATAATTCGAACGGCGAACAAGACTCTCAGAGGTTGGGTAGCTGTAGTTCAAAAATGTCAGCGACAGGGTCTCTGGGCGGATCACGACAGATTGCTGTCTATAAATGTCCTGGAACTCCGCGCAATTTACAATGCACTACGACAAGCAGTACACATGCTTCCCCCTCAGACTGTCCAAGTGCAGTCAGACAACGCGACGGCAGTCGCATACATCAACAACCAAGGAGGAACGAGAAGCCGCATGGCAATGCGGGAAGTAGCTCGAATCCTCAATTGGCCAGAATACCACCAGGTGATATTGTCGGCAGGGTTCATTCCGGGAGTGGACAACTGGGAGGCGGATTATCTCAGCCGTCTGGATTTTCATCCAGGAGACTGGGCATTAAATCCAGAGGTGTTTCACATGTTGGTTCACAGGTGGGGTTACCCTCAGGTGGACCTGATGGCTTCTCGCCACAATTACCAAACGCCCCAGTATGTGTGCAGAACGAGAGATCCAAAGGCAGTGGCGGTGGATGCTCTCACAATCGCGTGGCCGTACAGCCTCGTGTATTTGTTTCCACTGTTTCCGCTGCTCTCTCGGTTGCTAAAACGGATCAAAAGAGAGTCCGTCACAGTCATACTAGTGGTGCCTCATTGGTCTCTGAGAGCTTGGTTCTCGGATCTCCGCGGACTACTCGCAGACGATCCTTGGCCGCTCCTACTACGTCCAGACCTGTTACAACAGGGTCCGTTCTTTTACCCCGATTTAGCGCGGCTGCGTTTGACAGGGGGGCTGTTGAGACCGCCCTCTTAAGAAGAGAGGGCATTCCAGTATCGGTTATACCAACCATGTTACGAGCTAGGAAGCCGGTTACGGCAGCTCATTATTACAGAATTTGGCGTGCCTATATAGGTTGGTGTGAAGCTCGGAAGTTTCCGACATCATCTTTCAAGTTATCCCGTCTTTTGTAATTTCTACAGACGGGGTTAGATGGAGGACTGCGTTTATCTACACTAAAGGTGCAGGTATCTGCGTTGTCAATTTATTTTCAAAGGCGATTGGCTCTATTGCCGTCAGTACACACTTTTCTACAAGGTGTCCTCAGAGTACAGCCTCCATTCATTCCACCTACAGCGCCATGGGACTTGAATCTGGTTTTAGATTTCTTAGTCTTCATATTTTGAACCCTTACAGCAAGTGGATATAAAGTTTCTCACTTGGATAACAATTTTTCTTCTAGCCTTAGCTTCGGCAAGGTGTGTTTCAGATTTGGGTGCCTTGTCATGCAAGCCACCGTATTTGGTGTTTCATGATGACAGAGCGGAACTTCGGACGAATCCCGCTTTCTTACCAAAGGTAGTGTCATCTTTTCACATCAATCAACCAATAGTAGTTCCTGTGTTAACAGCACATTCTGGAACTCTGGATGTGGTACGCGCATTACGCGTTCATGTATCCCGAACGTCTACAGTACGTAAGACGGATACGTTGTTTGTTCTCTATGACGCTGCCAAGATGGGTTGGCCAGCTTCTAAGCAGACCTTATCCAGATGGATCAAACTGACTATACGTCAGGCTTACCTTAATGCTAGGTTACAGCCGCCTACATCAGTAACAGCTCATTCCACACGTTCTGTGGGAACTTCATGGGCAGCTGGTCGTGGAGCTTCTACGACGCAGCTTTGCCGTGCGGCTACATGGTCTTCAGTGCACACGTTTGTGCGCTTTTACAAGTTTGATACGTTTTGCGGCATCAGCATCTAGCTTTGGCCGCCTAGTGTTACAGGTGTCAAACAGCTCTCCCGCCCACGGGGGAAGCTTTGGTACGTCCCAAGAGTACTCGAGTGACCCCTAGTGGATGAAAAAGAAAATAGGATTTTGGTACTTACCAGGTAAATCCTTTTCTTTGAATCCATAGGGGGCACTGGACGCCCACCCAGAGCAGTTTTACCTGGTTTGTAGTAAGCTCAGGGGATCTTATGGTAACACATTTTCACCGACTGGTTCAAATTATAAAGTTCTATCGGTTATGGTGTCAACTGTTTAGTAGTCAGTAACGTTGTGTCAACTGTGTTGTTGTCCGTTATGTTATATGTAATTCTCCATTGTCAACCTCTCTATAGTTCCTGTTCGGCTCAGTAAAAAACACTGAGGTACTCGGGGATATGGAGGGGTGGAGAGTTCTAAATTCAAAATATTCAGTGCCCTGTTTCCTGCGGAAGCCGTCCATATCCCAAGAGTACTCCAGTGCCCCCTATGGATTCAAAGAAAAGGATTTACCTGGTAAGTACCAAAATCCTATTTTCTTTTTCCAGGAAGGTGCTGTCCTACAACACTACTCCACCGGATGGCGCAGGGGTGTTAGTAGGACTTTTGGATCAGGTTTCATATAGTCTGGCCACGTGCACTGCACTTCAGCCATATACTCTCCTTAGTAACATCACCGAGTCGTGGGAATTGTCTGTCTTTGTATATTTGTGTTATCTGGTTACATAATAAGTAAGGTACCAGCAAAAACAAAAAAAGCAGTTTAACTGCAATGTATGTCAGTGGGTGTTACCTCACAGAATTGGCCGCCGCTCCACAAGAGCGGGAAACTGCAAGAATTGAGGCTCGGGTGAGACCGCCAGAGATACCAGAGGGTCTCGGGAAAGGTCTCAGTCTTTGCAAAGGTCCAAGTCTAGTTCGGGTCACAAAGATAGTTCTCATTTGTCTTACAATTTTCCAGTTTCTGCTATGTTGCATCCTGACGACTGCGCAGGATGACCATGAGGAAGGTCAATTGGACCAGCAGTCAGATAGTGAGAATATTGACAGCCCGGGCATTGATAATCTCATCAGGGCGGTACGTCAGTCTCTGATTTTTACAGAGACTGAAGAACCTCTTACAAATGATGAGGTGATATTTGCTAAACGACAGATCTCTAGTGTGTTTTCCTTTTTCAGAATCTCTTAATAAGCTATTAATAGAGGCATGGAAGAATCCGGATAAACTGTTTTCTATACCTCGCCGGTTTGTCTAGTTACCAGTTTCCGGAGTCTGTGACTTCTAAATGGGAGAATCCTCCAATGGTGGATTCGTCTGTGTCAAAACTTTCTAAACAAAAAATTAATCATTCAAGTACTAAATGTTACTACGCTTCAAGACCCGTCAGAGCGTAAACTAGAAGCTATGCTAAAGTCGATGTATACAGCAGCAGGGGTGCTGCTTAGCCCTGTTTTGGTTGGAATTTGGGTAACTAAGGCGGTGATTATATGGATAACACAACTCCGGTCCGCCCTGCAAGTCGACCACCTTATACTTCTTGCTGATCCCATCTGTGAAGCTGCGGAGTATCTTTGTACAGCTTCTACGGACGTCTGCCAGGTCAGTTCTCGCCTTTCAGCGTCACTAGTTACAGCACAACGGGCTCTCTGGCTGCGTTCTTGGCAGGCGGAGGCAGAAGTGTTACCTTACGCTGGCAAGAAGTTGTTTGATCCTGATTTGGACAAATGGATTTCTAAGGCCACGGGGGGGGGGGGGGGGGGGGGGGTTAGGGGGGTAGTAGTCTGTTTTCCTACCATTGCCTCCACAGGTACCTAAACGGAAATACTCTGGACCAGCGTTCAAAGCCTTTAGACCTCAGCCCTTTCGAGGCCATGGTAGAGGAACAACCACACCTGGTAGATGTGGTAAAGGACGTGGTTTTCATCGCTAAGGCCGCCAACAAGCCTGGGGCATGATGTGCTCCCAGCCCATCTCGGATCTTCAGTTGTGGGGGCACGCCTTCAGACGTTCCACAAAATAGAGTTCGTTTGTCTCCTACCAGAGCGTTTTTTCAAGAAGGCGGTTCAGCAAATCGCAATTCTGTCTCTGCTGCTTTCAGCAGTTTTGATTCTGGTCCCTGTTCACCAACAAGGTCAGTGTTATTATTCCAGTTTCTCTTACGTCCTAGAGGATGCTGGGGACTCCGTAAGGACCATGAGGTATAGACGGGCTCCGCAGGAGATATGGGCACTATAAAGAACTTTAGAATGGGTGTACACTGGCTCCTCCCTCTATGCCCCTCCTCCAGACCTCAGTTAGATCCTGTGCCCAGAGGAGATTGGGTGCATTACAGGGGAGCTCTCCTGAGTTTCTCTGATAAAGAATTTTGTTAGGGTTTTTATATTCAGGGAGCACTGCTGGCAACAGGCTCCCTGCATCGTGAGACTGAGGGGAGAGAAGCAGACCTAGTTAAGTGATAGGCTCTGCTTCTTAGGCTACTGGACACCATTAGCTCCAGAGGGAGTCGGAACGCAGGTCTCCCCTCGCTGTTCGTCCCAGAGCCGCGCCGCCGTCGTCCTCGCAGAGCCGGAAGATAGAAGCAGGGTGAGTTTAAGAAGAAAAGAAGACTTCAAGGTGGCAGAAGACTTCAGATCTTCACTGCTCCCACACACTACACACAGAACAGGCACTGATGGGTGCAGGGCGCTGGGGGGGCGCCCTGGGCAGCAATAAAAACCTCTAAATCTGGTATAAGGTTAGACACTGCGGAGGCAGTAATTCTATAAATCCCCCGCCAGTTTTGTGATACTTTGAGTGGGACCGAAGCCCGCCGCTGGAGGGGGCGGAGCTTGGTCCCTCAGCACTAACCAGCGCTATTTTCTCCACAGAGATTGCAGAGAAGCTGGCTCCCCGGTCTCTCCCCTGCAGAACACGGTGACACAGGGCTGAAAAGAGGAGGGGGGGCACTTGTAAGGCGCAGTGAGTGTATTAACACAGTGATTAAGATAAAAGCGCTATTATCTGGGAGATTATTTTCCAGTGTCATTTGGCGCTGGGTGTGTGCTGGCATCAGGGGCGGAACTCTGGGAGGTAGTGGAGTCGGCTGCCGCCGGGCTCCTGGCCTTAAGGGGGCACATCTCCACTGCCGCTCACCGCGCTGCTGCTGTCTGTGAGGGGAGGAAAGCGCAGCGTGTGCCTCCCCTGCCCCTCACTCTCCGGCGGCGGCGCGCTTCAATTCAGCGCCGGTCCGTGAGCCAATCAGAGCTCGCGGACCGGCAGCTAAGGCTGCCGGTCTGCGAGCTTTGATTGGCTCATGGACCAGTGCATAATTGAAGAGGGACACAGCCGCCGGAGAGTGAGGGGCAGGAGAGGCGCATGCTGCGCTCTCCTCCCCTCACAGACCGCAGCAGCAGCGCGGTGAGCAGCACAAGGGATGGGGGAGGGGGGGGTCATGTATATCTGGCACTGGGGGCATTGCTGGCACTGTGGGGACATGTATACCTGGCACTGGGGATCATATCTGGCACTGTGGGGACACTGGCATTGGGGGCATAGCTGGCACTGTGGGGACATATATATCTGGCACTGGGGGGCATATCTGGCACTGTGGGGACACTGGCATTGGGGGCATAGCTGGCACTGTGGGGACATATATATGGCACTGGGGGGCATATCTGGCACTGTGGGGACACTGGCATTGGGGGCATAGCTTGCACTGTGGGGACATATATATCTGGCACTGGGGGGCATATCTGGCACTGGGAACACTGGCATTGGGGGCATAGCTGGCACTGTGGGGACATATATAGCTGGCACTGGGGGCATAGCTGGCACTGGGGGCATAGCTGGCACTTTGGGGACATATATATCTGGCACTAGGGGCATAGCTGGCACTGTGGGGGCATATATATCTTGCACTGGAGGCATAGCTGGCACTGTGGGGTATATATGTATCTGGCACTTTGGAGCATATATGTATCTGGCACTGTGGGGACATATATTTCTGGCAGTGTGGAGGCACCCATTTTTTTTACATTTTTATATGTATGTGGCACTGTACAGGGGCATTATGAGTGGTCTTCAGGTTGCCAACTGTCGGAATCCCGGCGCACAGTATACCGGTGCCGGAATCCCGACAGCCGGCATACCGACAGTTTTTCTCCGTCGTGGGGGTCCACGACCCCCCTGGAGGGAGAATAAATAGCGTGGCGCGCGTAGCGAGCCCGCAAGGGGCTCATTTGCACTCGCCACGCTGTCGGTATGCCGGCGGTCGGGCTTCCGGCGCCGGTATGCTGGTCGCCTGGAGCCCGGCCGCCAGCATACCATGCCTCACCCGGGCATTATATGTATTTGGCACTAAACAACATGACTAAAAACGGAGTTATGACACAAGGTCATACTCCTACAAACGTCATAACGAAAGGTGTGCGCACAAAATGGGGTGTGGCTTTGTGAAAACTAGACCATGCCCCCATTTTTGCACACGCGCCTTCGGGGTGCGCATGACTACAGATCTTTTCTGGCTCTTTGCATCTGACTGGTTGTCCACCCCTGTCCTAGTATATACAGAGAGCTGGCTGTGGCTACAGCTAGGGGGAGCTCCAGAACGCAGCTCCTGCCAGGCCCTTCCAGATGAGCTGGCCAAGTGATGCGCTCTGTTCTTCCGTTGGGCTGATAGCAGCATGTAGGCACTGGCAGCACTTGCCTCAAGCTGCACTGTGGGGGTGTGTGTAGTTGGAAAGGGGAGGGGTGTTGTGGGGTCTTTAATGAATGTTGGCAGCACTGTGTTTTATGTGTGCATGTTTAAGCGAGGTGTGTTTGTGTGTAAGTGAAGGAAGCATGTGTGTTTCTCTAACGTCCTAGTGGATGCTGGGAACTCCGTAAGGACCATGGGGAATAGCGGGCTCCGCAGGAGACTGGGCACTCTAAAGAAAGATTTAGTACTATCTGGTGTGCACTGGCTCCTCCCTCTATGCCCCTCCTCCAGACCTCAGTTAGAATCTGTGCCCGGACAGAGCTGGGTGCTTTTAGTGAGCTCTCCTGAGCTTGCTAATAAGAAAGTATTTTAGTTAGGTTTTTTATTTTCAGAGAGCTTCTGCTGGCAACAGACTCTCTGCTACGTGGGACTGAGGGGAGAGAAGCAAACCTACTAACTGCGGCTAGGTTGCGCTTCTTAGGCTACTGGACACCATTAGCTCCAGAGGGATCTAACACAGGACCTGACCATGTCGTCCGTTCCCGGAGCCGCGCCGCCGTCCCCCTCGCAGAGCCAGAAGACAGAAGCCGGCAGAAGCGGAGAAGACATCGAAATCGGCGGCAGAAGACTCCTGTCTTCGCATGAGGTAGCGCACAGCACTGCAGCTGTGCGCCATTGCGCCCACACTAACCCACACACTCCGGTCACTGTAGGGTGCAGGGCGCAGGGGGGGGCGCCCTGGGCAGCAATTGATACCTCCTGGCGAAAACTGCATATAGACAGTGGGACACTGTTATATGTATGAGCCCCCGCCATTTATTTTACAGAAAATCGCGGGACAGAAGCCCGCCGCTGAGGGGGCGGGGCCTTCGTCCTCAGCACTCACCAGTGCCATTTTCCTGCCACAGCTCCGCTGAGAGGAAGCTCCCCAGGCTCTCCCCTGCAGAATCATGGTAGAAGGGTGAAAAAGAGAGGGGGGGCACATTAATTTAGGCACATTAATCATAATACAGCAGCTACTGGGTAAACACTAAAGTACTGTGTAATCCCTGGGTTATATAGCGCTGGGGTGTGTGCTGGCATACTCTCTCTCTGTCTCTCCAAACGGCCTTGTGGGGGTCCTGTCCTCATTTAGAGCTTCCCCTGTGTGTGTGGTGTGTCGGTACGCGTGTGTCGACATGTTTGACGAAGAGGCTATGTGGAGGCAGAGCAAGTGCAGTTGACTGACGTGTCGCCGCCGACGGTGCCGACACCTGATTGGATGGATATGTGGAAGGTGTTAAATGATAATGTAAACTCCTTACATAAAAGGTTGGCTAAAGCTGATACCTCGGGCCAGTCAGGGTCTCAGCCCATGCCTGATCCTACAGCGCAGAGGCCATCAGGGTCTCAAAAGCGTCCACTATCCAAAATGGTTGACACAGATGTCGACACGGATTCTGACTCCAGTGTCGACGACGATGATGCAAAATTGCAAAAGCTATACGCTACATGATTATAGCGATGAAGGATGTTTTACACATATCGGAGGTAAACCCTGTCCCTGACAAGAGGGTTTATATGTATGGGGAGAAAAAGCAAGAGGTGACTTTTCCCCCTTCACATGAGCTAAATGAGTTATGTGAAAGAGCGTGGGATTCCCCAGATAAGAAAGTCCTGATTTCCAAAAGGTTACTTATGGCGTACCCTTTCCCGCCAGAGGACAGGGTGCGCTGGGAATCCCCCCCTAGGGTAGATAAAGCTCTCTCACGCTTATCTAAGAAGGTGGCCCTGCCGTCGCAGGATACGGCCACCCTAAAGGATCCTGCAGATAGAAAGCAGGAAAGTATCCTGAAATCTGTTTATACACATTCAGGGACTCTACTGAGGCCGGCAATTGCGTCGGCGTGGATGTGTAGTGCTGTAGCAGCGTGGACAGATAATCTGTCTGAGGAAATGGATACCTTGGACAGGGATACCATTATGCTGACCCTGGGGCATATAAAAGACACTGTCCTATATATGAGGGATGCTCAGAGGGACATTTGCCTACTGGGCTCTAGAATTAATGCAATGTCAATTTCTGCCAGGAGGGTCCTGTGGACTCGGCAGTGGACAGGTGATGCCGACTCCAAAAAACACATGGAGGTGTTACCTTACAAGGGTGAGGAATTGTTTGGGGACGTTTTTTCGGACCTGATTTCCACAGCTACTGCTGGGAAGTCAAACTTTTTGCCATATATTCCCTCACAACCTAAGAAAGCACCGTATTACCAAATGCGGCCCTTTCGCGCACAAAGAAGCAAGAAGGTCAGAGGTGCTTCCTTTCTTGCTAGAGGCAGGGGTAGAGGAAAAAAGCTGCACCTTACAGCTAGTTCCCAGGAACAGAAGTCCTCCCCGGCTTCCACTAAATCCACTGCATGATGCTGGGGCTCCACGGGTGGAGCAGGAGCAGTGGGGGCGCGTCTCCGACATTTCAGCCACCAGTGGGTTCGCTCACAGGTGGATCCCTGGGCTATACAGATTGTGTCTCAGGGATACAAGCTGGAATTCGAGGTGATGCCCCCTCAACGTTACCTAAAATCGGCCCTGCCAGCTTCCCCCATAGAAAGGGAAGTAGTGGTAGCGGCAATTCACAAGCTATTTCTCCAGCAGGTGGTGGTAAAGGTTCCCCTTCTTCAACAGGGAAAGGGATACTGTTCCACAATGTTTGTGGTACCGAAACCGGAAGGTTCGGTCAGACCTATATTAAATTTAAAGTCCCTGAACATTTATCTGAAAAGATTCAAGTTCAAAATGGAATCGCTCAGAGCGGTCATTGCAAGCCTGGAAGAGGGGGATTTTATGGTGTCTCTGGACATCAAGGATGCTTACTTGCATGTCCCCATTTATCCGCCTCATCAGGAGTACCTCAGATTTGTGGTACAGGACTGTCATTACCAATTCCAGACGTTGCCGTTTGGGCTCTCCACGGCACCGAGAATATTTACCAAGGTAATGGCAGAAATGATGGTGATCCTGAGAAAGCAAGGAGTCACAGTTATCCCATACTTGGACGATCTCCTCATAAAGGCGAGGTCAAGGGAGCAGTTGCAGATCAGCGTAGCGCACTCGCAGGAAGTGTTGCAACAGCATGGCTGGATTCTGAATATCCCAAAGTCGCAGCTGATTCCTACGACGTGTCTGCCCTTTCTGGGCATGATTCTGGACACAGACCAGAAGAAGGTGTTTCTCCCGACGGAGAAGGCTCAAGAGCTTGTGACTCTAGTCAGAGACCTCTTAACACCGAAACAGGTGTCGGTGCATCACTGCACGCGAGTCCTGGGAAAGATGGTGGCATCGTACGAAGCCATTCCCTTTGGCAGGTTCCATGCGAGGATCTTTCAATGGGATCTGTTGGACAAATGGTCCGGATCGCATCTTCAGATGCATCGGCTGATCACCCTGTCCCCCAGGGCCAGGGTGTCTCTTCTGGGGTGGCTACAGAGTGCTCACCTTCTCGAGGGCCGCAGGTTCGGCATACAGGACTGGGTCCTGGTGACCACGGATGCGAGCCTCCGAGGGTGGGGGGCAGTCACTCAGGGAAGAAACTTCCAAGGGTTGTGGTCAAGTCAGGAGGCTTGTCTGCACATAAATATCCTGGAACTAAGGGCCATATTCAACGCCCTGAGTCAAGCGGAGCCCCTGCTTCGCAACCAACCGGTGCTGATTCAGTCAGACAACATCACCGCGGTGGCTCATGTAAACCGCCAGGGCGGCACAAGAAGCAGAGTCGCGATGGCGGAAGCCACCAGGATTCTTTGGTGGGCGGAGAATCACGTGCAAGCACTGTCAGCAGTGTTCATTCCGGGGGTGGACAACTGGGAAGCAGACTTCCTCAGCAGGCACGACCTTCACCTGGGAGAGTGGGGACTTCATCACGAAGTCTTCATTCAGATTACAAATCGATGGGAACTGCCACAGGTAGACATGATGGCGTCCCGTCTCAACAAAAAGCTACAACGGTATTGCGCCAGGTCAAGAGACCCTCAGGCGATAGCTGTGGACGCCCTGGTAATACCGTGGGTGTTCCAGTCGGTCTATGTGTTTCCTCCTCTTCCTCTCATACCCAAGGTGCTGAGAATTGTAAGAAGAAGAGGAGTGAGAACAATACTCATTGTTCCGGATTGGCCAAGAAGGCCTTGTTACCCGAGACTGCAAGAAATGCTCACAGAGGACCCATGGCCTCTGCCTCTCAGACAGGACCTGTTGCAACAGGGGCCCTGCCTGTTCCAAGACTTACCGCGGCTGCGTTTGACGGCATGGCGGTTGAACGCCGGATCCTAGCGGAAAAAGGCATTCCGGAGGAAGTTATTCCTACGCTGATAAAGGCTAGGAAGGACGTGACAGCAAAGCATTATCACCGCATATGGTGACAATATGTTGCTTGGTGTGAGGCCAGGAAGGCCCCTATAGAGGAATTCCAACTGGCAGATTTCTGCACTTTCTACAGTCTGGAGTGACTATAGGCTTGAAGTTGGGATCCATAAAGGTCCAGATTTCGGCCCTATCCATTTTCTTTCAAAAGGAACTGGCGTCTCTTCCTGAAGTTCAGACGTTTGTTAAGGGAGTGCTGCATATTCAGCCCCCTTTTGTGGCACCTTGGGATCTCAACGTGGTGTTGAGTTTCCTAAAATCCCACTGGTTTGAACCACTTAAGACCGTGGAGCTAAAGTATCTCACGTGGAAGGTGGTCATGCTATTGGCCTTAGCTTCGGCTAGGCGTGTGTCAGAATTGGCGGCTTTGTCATGTAAAAGCCCCTATCTGGTTTTCCATATGGACAGGGCAGAATTGCGGACTCGTCCCCAATTTCTGCCAAAGGTGGTGTCATCTTTTCATTTGAACCAACCTATTGTGGTGCCTGCGGCTACTCGTGACTTGGAGGATTCCAGGTTACTAGATGTAGTCAGAGCCTTGAAGATTTATGTAGCCAGAACGGCTGGAGTCAGGAAAACTGACTCGCTGTTTATCCTATATGCCCCCAACAAGTTGGGGGCTCCTGCTTCAAAGCAAACCATTGCTCGCTGGATCTGTAACACGATTCAGCAGGCTCATTCTGCGGCTGGATTGCTCTTCTTGGGCGGCTGCCCGAGGGGTCTCGGCTTTACAGCTTTGCCGAGCTGCTACTTGGTCGGGTTCAAACACATTTGCAAAATTCTACAAGTTTGATACACTGGCTGAGGAGGACCTTGAGTTTGCCCATTCGGTGCTGCAGAGTCATCCGCACTCTCCCGCCCGTTTGGGAGCTTTGGTATAATCCCCATGGTCCTTACGGAGTTCCCAGCATCCACTAGGACGTTAGAGAAAATCAGATTTTACTCACCGGTAAATCTATTTCTCATAGTCCGTAGTGGATGCTGGGCGCCCGTCCCTAGTGCGGACTTTCTGCAATACGTGTACATAGTTATTGCTTAATAATGGGTTATGTTATGTTGGCATCCATTGTTGATGCCCTGTTGTTGTTCATACTGTTGACTGGATAAGTGTATCACAAGTTATACGGTGTGATTGGTGTGGCTGGTATGAGTCTTACCCGGGATTCCAAAATCCTTTCCTTATAATGTCTGCTCTTCCAGACACAGTTTCCTTAACTGAGGTCTGGAGGAGGGGCATAGAGGGAGGAGCCAGTGCACACCAGATAGAACTAAATCTTTCTTTAGAGTGCCCAGTCTCCTGCGGAGCCCGCTATTCCCCATGGTCCTTACGGAGTTCCCAGCATCCACTACGGACTATGAGAAATAGATTTACCGGTGAGTAAAATCTTATTTTGTGTGTGTGTGTTTAAGTGAAGGAACTGTGTGTGTGTGTTTAAATGAAGGAGGCGTGTGTGTGACTTTAAGTGAAGGAAGCATGTGTAAGTGAGAGGCGTGTGTGTAAGTGAGGATTGTGTGTGTTTAAGCGAAGGAGGCATGTGTGTGTTTAAGCTAAGGAGGCGTGTGTAAGTAAGAGGTGTGTGTGTTTAAGTGAAAGAGGCGTTTGTGTGTTGTTTTTATTTATATATATATATATATATATATATATATATATATATAGCAAACATTCCAAAAGCATGAGAATCCCTCCTCAGCAAAAAGAAAGAAACCAGCACACCAACACTAATCGATTCAAAAGTGCTCTATTTCAGCATGGCAACAGTCAGAATTTGAAAAAACATTATCCTCCAGTTAGGCTAAACATGATACATCACATGTCCCTCAGCCAGTGATTCCGAAGGTCCTTCTGGTGGTACGTCTCAGTCTGAAGGGACCTTCCCTTTAGGCCATGGAGCGCAGGGAATACGCACCCGGTCCAATCGTACTCCCCAACCAGGAAGAGGGCGAGGACGCGGAGGGCGAAACAAAATCAAAGGATCATTCGTTCAAAAACCGCCGCGAACCTAAAAGAATTGGTTTTCAATCTATCTTCAGTACCACTAACTGATCAAGAATACCAGTTATTAGCAAAAGGACTGTCCTTTGTGCCCACGGTCCTTCCGGATCCTTTGTAGAGGAAAGTGGAGTTACACCGTTTAGGTAGAACTTTGAGACGGCAAGAATATTTCAATTTGCGGCCTGTGGATAATTCAGAGTCAAACATCCCTACACAGTTACGCAAGATAGCTCCTCGATCAAACTTTGACCCTCCTAGCCTGAATCCTTCAATCAGGACGTTTCTACGGATGTTAGAGACTGAGGACACTATGTTAACTACTGATCAGATCCACCTCAACCTTTCCAGACGTGAGATGACCACGCTACGTAACTTGTCCCTTAGAACGGACATAGTAGTCCGTAAGGCCGATAAGGGCGGGTCCATCGTGATACAAAACCTTGATGAATATTTACATGAATGTGAACGTCAACTTAAAGACACCAGGTTTTATAAGAGGCTCACGATGGACCCTACCAAAGAGTATAAGAGGGAGCTAGATGCATTTTTGTTAACAGCCAAAAACCAGGGCATAATAGCAGAGGAAACAGTGAGGGCTCTTACTATCGAACATCCTAAGGCCCCACTGTTTTATACTGTGCCCAAGGTCCATAAATCCTTGGTGGACCCTCCTGGCAGACCCATAGTGTCTGCCAGAGGGTCCCTATACCACCCTATTTCTGTGTATCTTGACGCCTTTCTAAATCCTTGTATCCAATCCCTTCCCTCATATTTAAAGGATACCACATCCCTCCTGCTACAGGCCCTGGGTGATTTACCTGAGGGGGTGTTGCTGTGCAGCTCGGATGTTACGAGTTTATATACTTGTATACCGCATGAGGCGGGTATTGAAGCTGTGAGGGCCCTTATCCAAGATAATGCCAGTTACCAAGGTCCAGAGATATCATTATTTTTGTCCCTGTTGGATAAAATCTTAAGACGGAACTATTTTGTCTTCAACGGTAGATTTATTTTACAACTTGCGGGGTGTGCGATGGGGTCTGCTGTGGCCCCGTCGTACACAAACGCATTCATGCATCAGGTTGAGACCAGAATGTTTTACTTGGATTCTACTATTAAATCTAAGGTAATCTACTTCAGAAGGTACATTGACGATTTGATAATATTATGGCAGGGATCCAGAGAAGAGTTAGTTAACCTGTGGGAGGATCACAACGCGACCCAGCATCCAGTACAATTCACGTTTATTATTGATGGCACCACGGTTAATTACTTAGATGTGGCCATCACTAATAATCAGGGCAAGCTGTCAACTTCTCTATTTGTTAAGAAGACTGATAGAAACATGCTACTTGACTATCGCAGCTTCCACCCTAGTTCATTGAAAAGGGGATTACCCTTTTCGCAGTTCATGAGGGTAAGACGCATTACATCTGATCCCAGTGACACTGAGATAGCCATGGATAATATGCTGTTCAAATTTGCTCAACGGGGTTACCCCTTAAGGGAACTTAAAAAAGCAAAAGCAAAGGCCCTTAGCATTCCCCGTGAACAAGCATTGAGATCCGTAACTAAATCCCATAGGACTGACAACCCCAAATTGCCCTGGGTTAGCAGATTCACCACGGCTACTAATAGGAATATTAGAAAGGCCAAAGCATTGTGGCCAATTATACAGACGGAGGGAGCTCTGTCATCATTGGCCCATACTTCCTTGTTGCCCAGTTATACTAGGGGCCGTAATATCGGCGACCATATAGTTAAATTAGATGTTATCCCACTCACAGGTGCACAGGAAACCCACTTTTTGAGAACTAAATTGGGTTGCTTTAGGTGCTAGGGTTGCGATACCTGCAATACACTAATGACAGGTAATACATTTAACCATCCGTTAACTGGAAAGAAGATCTCTATCAAACATCGTCTCACATGTACTTCCACACATGTGGTGTACCTTTTGACGTGCCCGTGTGGTCTTGCCTATGTGGGCAAGACCATACGTCAGTTTCGTGAACGCATGGCCCTACATAGAAGTGCCATCAAAAAAGCATTAGAGAAAGGTCACAGTGACCAACCTTTTGCCCGGCACTGTTTGGAATTTAAGCATGGGGTGGCGAGCATTAGGGCCATCTTGATTGATCAAGTCCCGAAGACTCTAAGAGGGGGAGATAGGGATCGAGTGTTATTGCAACATGAGTCTAGATGGATTTATAAGTTGGGGACCCTATCCCCTCGAGGCCTGAATGAAAATCTTGGCCTTCAGAGTTTTCTGTAAAGTGTTACATTGGAGATGCAATCGTTTACCAATATAGGTTTAGTCCCTAGTTAATCAACGATGGTTATATGTGTTAGCGTAGTACATTAGTAGCACATGTAGATTTAGTCTTACTAATACTCTGCTAGTATTTTGCTCTAACTATGTTGTTATTTCATCATTAATTTAGTATTTAATTGATCGGTATCGTGTACTGCTGACTAAGGTGGTAGGGTCGTAACACTTTGGTTTTATGCACTTATATTTGGTATATCTTTGTATTTGTCTTTTATGTTTTAGCTCTAGTTGCCACGGTAACCGCACTGTGATGCGCCGCCTGATGACATCATGGGCCGTCAGCGTGGGATTACTGAGTATCCTCCGGTGCCCAGCGTGAAGAGCGTCTGGTTACCTAGGTGACGGGGCACGGCTGGATGACGCCAGTGGTGAGCGACGTGACCGCGCTGTTCGGCGTCCGGACGAACAGGATGGCGCAGTGGAGCAGGTAAGTGGCATTTTATCATGATTGTTTTGTCTTTGGTTTGGGTATATATGTTTGTCTAATGTTCAGTTTGGGTTGTTAAGGCCTTGAGGACGGGGCTAGTCCCCGAAACATGTCGGAACAATAAACTGACCTTTTCTACACCTGCACCAGTCTGCGTGAGTGCCACCCTCATTCTTCACCATATTCATTGAGGAGCAATACCTCTGGGAGGGCACCGCAGCATCTTTTACACCTTTATAAGAAGAGTGCCGGGATTATCTGCAAATATATATATATATATATATATATATATACTGTATTTCTCTAACGTCCTAGTGGATGCTGGGGACTCCGTAAGGACCATGGGGAATAGACGGGCTCCGCAGGAGACATGGGCACTTTAAGAAAGAATTTACATTCTGGTGTGCTCTGGCTCCTCCCTCTATGTCCCTCCTCCAGACCTCAGTTTGAATCTGTGCCCGGACGAGCTGGGTGCTGTTCAGTGAGCTCTCCTGAGCTTGCTGTAAGAAAGTATTTTGTTAGGTTTTTTATTTTCAGGGAGCTCTGCTGGCAACAGACTCCCTGCATTGTGGGACAGAGGGGAGAGAAGCAGCCCTACTCTCTGAAGATAGGTCCTGCTTCTTAGGCTACTGGACACCATTAGCTCCAGAGTGATCATACACAGGATCTCACCCTCGTCGTCCGATCCCACAGCCGCGCCGCCGTCCCCCTCGCAGAGCCGGAAGACAGAAGCCGGGTGAGCATAAGAAGCAAGAAGACTTTGAAATCGGCGGCAGAAGACTCCAGTCTTCACTGAGGTAGCGCACAGCACTAAAGCTGTGCGCCATTGCTCCCACACACACACCTCACATACTCCGGTCGCTGTAAGGGTGCAGGGCGCAGGGGGGGCGCCCTGGGCAGCAATTAGGACCTCTTTGGCAAAAGTTAGCATATATACAGTTGGGCACTGTATATATGTATGAGCCCCCACCAAAAATTGTACATTGAAGCGGGACAGAAGCCCGCCGCTGAGGGGGCGGGGCTTCTTCCTCAGCACTCACCAGCGCCATTTTTTCCTGCCACAGCTCCGCTGAGAGGAAGCTCCCCAGGCTCTCCCCTGCAGATACACGGTAGACAAGGGTGAAAAAGAGAGGGGGGGCACATAATTAGGCGCAAAAAAATCAATACAAACAGCGGCTACTGGGTTAACATTAAGTTACTGTGTTATTCCTGGGTTATATAGCGCTGGGGTGTGTGCTGGCATACTCTCTCTCTGTCTCTCCAAAGGGCCTTGTGGGGGAACTGTCATCAAAAAGAGCATTCCCTGTGTGTGGTGTGTCGGTACGCTTGTGTCGACATGTTTGACGAGGAAGGCTATGTGGAAACAGAGCGGGAGCAAATTAATGTGGTGTCTCCGCCGACGGCGCCGACACCTGATTGGATGGATATGTGGAAGGTTTTAAATGATAATGTTAATTCCTTGCATAAAAGGTTGGATAAAGCTGAAGCCTTAGGACAGTCAGGGTCTCAGCCCGTGCCTGATCCTATGTCGCAGAGGCCGTCAGGGTCTCAGAAGCGCCCACTATCCCAAATTGTTGACACAGATACCGACGTGGATTCTGACTCCAGTGTCGATTACGATGATGCAAAGTTAGAGCCAAAATTGGCTAAATCCATCCGTTATATGATTATAGCAATGAAGGATGTGTTGCACATCACAGAGGAAACCCCAGTCCCTGACAAGAGGGTTCATATGTATGGGGAAAAAAGGCAGGTGGTGACCTTTCCCCCTTCACACGAGCTAAATGAGTTATGTGAAAAGGCTTGGGAATCTCCGGATAAAAAACTGCAGATTTCCAAACGGATGCTTATGGCGTATCCTTTCCCGCCAACGGACAGGTTACGCTAGGAATCCTCCCCTAGGGTGGACAAAGCTTTAACACGCTTATCCAAGAGGGTAGCCCTGCCGTCACAGGATACGGCCACCCTCAAAGATGCTGCGGATAGAAAGCAAGAGGGTACCCTGAAGTCCATTTATACACATTTAGGTACCTTACTGAGGCCAGCGATCGCGTCGGCCTGGGTGTGTAGTGCTGTAGCAGCATGGACGGACACCCTGTCTGAGGAACTTGATACCTTAGACAAGGATACTATATTAATGACCCTGGGGCATATAAAAGACGCTGTCCTATATATGAGAGATGCTCAAAGAGACATTAGTCTACTGGGTTCTAGAATAAATGCTATGTCGATTTCTGCCAGAAGGGTCCTGTGGACTCGGCAATGGACAGGTGATGCCGACTCAAAAAGGCACATGGAGGTTTTACCTTACAAGGGTGAGGAATTTTTTGGGGAGGGTCTCTCGGACCTGGTCTCCACAGCTACTGCTGGAAAGTCACATTTTTTGCCATATGTTTCCTCACAACCTAAGAAAGCACCGTATTACCAAATGCAGTCCTTTCGATCACAAAAAGGCAAGAAAGTCCGATGCATCCTTTCTTGCCAGGGGCAGGGGCAGAGGAAGGAAGCTGCACAACGCAGCTAGTTCCCAGGAACAGAAGTCCTCCCCGGCTTCCACTAAATCCACCGCATGACGCTGGGGCTCCACAGGCGGAGCTAGGCCCGGTGGGGGCGCGTCTCTGAAATTTCAGCCACAAGTGGGTTCACTCCCAGTTGGATCCCTGGGCAATAGATATTGTGTCTCAGGGATACAAGCTGGAATTCGAAGAGATGCCCCCTCACCGATACCTCAAATCGGCCCTGCCAGCTTCCCCCCTCGAGAGGGAAATTGTGTTAGCTGCAATTCACAAATTGTATCTTCAACAGGTGGTGGTCACGGTTCCCCTCCTTCAACAAGGAAGGGGTTATTATTCGACCATGTTTGTAGTACCGAAACCGGACGGTTCGGTCAGACCCATATTGAATTTAAAATCCCTGAACATATACCTGAAAAGGTTCAAGTTCAAGATGGAATCGCTCAGAGCGGTCATCGCAAGCCTGGAAGGGGGGAATTTTATGGTGTCTCTGGACATAAAGGATGCTTACCTTCATGTCCCCATTTATCCACCTCACAGGCGTACCTCAGATTTGTGGTACAGGATTGTCATTACCAATTTCAGACGTTGCCGTTTGGTCTCTCCACGGCACCGAGAATATTTACCAAGGTAATGGCGGAAATGATGGTACTCCTGCGGAAGCAAGGGGTCACAATTATCCCATACTTGGACGATCTCCTCATAAAAGCGAGGTCAAGAGAGCAGTTGCTGATCAGTGTAGCACGCTCTCTGGAAGTGTTACGCCAACACGGCTGGATTCTAAATATTCCAAAGTCGCAGTTGATTCCTACGACTCGTCTGCCTTTCCTGGGCATGATTCTGGACACAGACCAGAAAATGGTTTATCTCCCGATAGAGAAGGCGCAGGAACTCATGACACTGGTCAGAAACCTATTAAAACCAAAACAGGTGTCGGTGCATCACTGCACGTGAGTCCTGGGAAAGATGGTGGCATCATACAAAGCCATTCCCTTCGGCAGGTTCCATGCGAGGACCTTTCAATGGGATTTACATAGAAACATAGAAACATAGAATTTGTCGGCAGATAAGAACCACTTGGCCCATCTAGTCTGCCCCTTTTTTTTTTTTTTTAATATTATTTTTATCTCTAACCTTATTTGATCCTTATTTCTTTGTAAGGATATCCTTATGTCTATCCCATGCATGTTTAAATTGCTCTACTGTCTTAGCCTCTACCACCTCTGATGGGAGGCTATTCCACTTGTCCACTACCCTTTCTGTGAAATAATTTTTCCGCAAATTTCCCCTGAACCTCCCCCCCTCCAGTCTCAGTGCATGTCCTCGTGTCCTATTGCTTCTCTTCATTTGGAGAATGTTTCCCTCCTGGACTTTGTTAAAACCCTTGATATATTTGAAAGTTTCTATCATGTCCTCCCTTTCCCTTCTCTGCTCCAAACTATACATATTGAGATTTCTTAGTCTTTCTGGGTATGTTTTGTGATGTAGGCCATGCACCATTTTAGTTGCCCTCCTTTGTACAGTTTCTAATGTATTAATATCCTTTTGAAGATATGGCCTCCAGAACTGAATACAGTATTCTAGATGAGGCCGTACCAATTACCTATACAGTGGCATTATTACTTCTTTCTTTCTGCTGCCAAGTGCATGATTTTGCATTTTTTGGCATTAAACTGTAATTGCCAGACTCTTGACCATTCCTCTAATCTACCTAGATCCTCAATCATTTGTTTTACCCCACCTGGCGTGTCTACCCTGTTGCATACCTTTGTGTCATCTGCAAAAAGGCATACTTTCCCTTTAATGCCATTTGCAATGTCACCAATAAAGATATTAAAAAGCACTGGTCCAGGTACAGATCCCTGGGGGTACTCCACTGGTAACATTTCCCTCCTGTGAATGCACTCCATTTACCACAACTCTCTGTTTTCTATCCTTCAACCAAGATCTTATCCATTCAATAATCCTAATATCCAATCCCAAACTTTCACTGGACAAATGGTCCAGATCACATCTTCAGATGCATCGGTTAATCACCCTATCCCCCAGGACCAGGGTGTCTCTCCTGTGGTGGCTGCAGAGTGCTCACCTTCTCGAGGGCCGCAGATTCGGCATTCAGGACTGGGTCCTGGTGACCACGGATGGAAGCCTCCGAGGGTGGGGGGCAGTCACACAGGGAAGAAATTTCCAGGGTCTGTGGTCAAGTCAGGAGACTTGCCTTCACATCAACATCCTGGAACTAAGGGCCATATACAACGCCCTACGTCAAGCGGAGTCTCTGCTTCGCGACCAACCGGTTCTGATTCAGTCAGACAACATCACCGCAGTGGCTCATGTGAACCGCCAAGGCAGCACAAGGAGCAGGGTGGCAATGGTGGAGGCCACGAGAATTCTTCGCTGGGCGGAGAATCACGTAAGCGCACTGTCAGCAGTGTTCATTCCGGGAGTGGACAACTGGGAAGCAGACTTCCTCAGCAGGCACGACCTTCACCCGGGAGAGTGGGGACTTCATCAAGAAGTCTTCACGCAGATTGCAAGTCGGTGGGAACTGCCACAGGTGGACATGATGGCATCCCGCCTCAACAAAAAGCTACAGAAGTATTGCGCCAGGTCAAGAGACCCTCAGGCGATAGCTGTGGACGCACTGGTGACACCGTGGGTGTTCCAGTCGGTCTATGTATTTCCTCCTCTTCCTGTCATACCCAAGGTGCTGAGAATCATAAGAAAAAGAGGAGTGAGAACAATACTCATTGTTCCGGATTGGCCAAGAAGGACTTGGTACCAGATCTGCAAGAAATGCTCACAGAGGACCCGTGGCCTCTGCCTCTAAGGCAGGACTTGTTGCTACAGGGGCCCTGTCTGTTCCAAGACTTACCGCGGCTGCGTTTGACGGCATGGCGGTTGAACGCCGGATCCTAGCAGAAAAAGGCATTCCGGACGAGGTCATTCCTACGCTGATAAAGGCTAGGAAGGACGTGACGGCTCAACATTATCACCGTATATGGCGAAAATATGTTGCTTGGTGTGAGGCCAGGAATGCTCCTACGGAAGAATTCCAGCTGGGCCGTTACCTTTACTTCCTACAGTCGGGAGTGACTTTGGGCCTAAAATTGGGGTCCATTAAGGTCCAGATTTCGGCCCTATCCATTTTCTTTCAAAAAGAACTGGCTTCTCTACCTGAAGTTCAGACGTTTGTAAAGGGAGTGCTGCATATTCAGCCCCCTTTTCTGCCTCCAGTGGCACCTTGGGATCTTAACGTGGTCTTGAGTTTCCTTAAGTCCCACTGGTTTGAACCACTCAAAACAGTGGAATTGAAATATCTCACGTGGAAGGTGGTCATGTTACTAGCCTTGGCTTCGGCTAGGCGTGTGTCAGAATTGGCGGCTTTGTCACATAAAAGCCCCTATCTGGTTTTCCATGCAGATAGAGCAGAATTGCGGACCCGCCCACAATTTCTGCCGAAAGTGGTTTCATCCTTTCATATAAACCAACCTATTGTGGTGCCTGTGGCTACTACTGACTTGAAGGATTCCGAGTTACTGGATGTGGTCAGGGCTTTGAAGGTTTATGTAGCCAGAATGGCTAGGGTCAGGAAAACAGAAACTTTGTTTATCCTGTATGCTTCCAACAAGCTTGGGGCGCTTGCTTCATAGCAAACTATTGCTCGCTGGATCTGTAACACAATTCAGCAGGCTCGTTCTGCGGCTGGATTGCCGCTGCCTAAATCGGTTAAGGCCCATTCCGCAAGGAAGGTGGGCTCTTCTTGGGCGGCTGCCCGAGGGGTCTCGGCATTACAGCTTTGCCGAGCGGCTACTTGGTCCGGTTCAAACACTTTTGCAAAGTTCTACAAGTTTGATACCCTGGCTGAGGAGGACCTTGTGTTTGCTCAATCGGTGCTGCAGAGTCATCTGCACTCTCCCGCCCAGTTGGGAGCTTTGGTATAATCCCCATGGTCCTTACGGAGTCCCCAGCATCCACTAGGACGTTGGAGAAAATGATACCCCTTTCACATCGCACTAAAAACCCGGTATCGACACGGCATATTGCCGTGTCGAAACGGGTCCGTGTGCGATGTGAAAGGTCCTTTGGTGAATTAGCGGGTCGCCTGACCCGGTAATTCAACCCGGTAAAAAAGAAGGGTTATTACCGGGTTGATTACCGGGTCAGGCGCAGTGTGAATGGGAGCCGTTCCGATGCGACACGGCTCCCATTCACAGCATAGGCAGAGGCGGCGCAGGAGATGAGCTCATCTACCGGCGCCGCCTCCACCCCCGCCCCTGCTGCTGCTGCGCCCTCCGCTGCTATGGCAACCGACCCGGTATATTGCCGGGTCGGAAAGCCAGCAACGGAGCGCAAATGCCGGATCCCACCCGGTAAGTACACGTTTCTCTTACCGGGTAGGATCCGGCATTTGCGATCTGAATGCAGCATAAGATTTTACTTACCGGTAAATCTATTTCTCGTAGTCCGTAGTGGATGCTGGGCGCCCGTCCCAAGTGCGGACTTCTTCTGCAATGCTTGTATATAGTTATTGCTTAAATAAGGGTTGCATCGGGGTTGGACTGATGCTCTGTTGTTGTTCATACTGTTAACTGGGTAAGGTTATCACAAGTTATACGGTGTGATTGGTGTGGCTGGTATGTTTCTTTTTCATCCACTAGGGGTCACTGGAGTACTCTTGGGATATGGACGGCTTCCGCAGGAACAGGGCACTGAATATTCAAATTCAGTAACACTCCTCCCCTCCATACTCCCAGAGTACCTCAGTGTTTTTTCTGTGCTCGTCGGAGCAACAGGGCTGGTGTGGGGGGCTCCCACACTTAGTGAATATTTTATTTTTATTTTTACAACTTCAGACACATCCCTTCCCAGTTTCTTCTAAAAACATGGGTCCGGGATAGTGCCGCTGCACGAAGCAGTGCATGGCGTGTCGGTCCTCACAAAGAGCACCCTCACTGCCACACGCAGCTCACTACCTGCTGCAAGAGCTGGACGGAGCTTACAGAAAGAAGCCCCGTCGCAGCCATGAACTGCTGCAAGAGCTGGACGGAGCTTACAGGAAGAAGCCCCGTCGCAGCCCTCCCTACAGGAGACAAGGTATGCTGGGGGGACGGGGCGGTCAGCGCATGCTGCCGCCCCGCTTTGTGGGGTCCGTGTTGTAACCGCCGCCCGCACCCGCCGCTAATCCCGGCCGCCCGCTCCAGCCGCTCTGTCCGCGCTGTCCGGGGCTCAGCGCCCGCCGCAGCACAGCCCCGCCGCCAAGAGCCGCTCCACGCCGTTCCGGCCCGCCGCACTCCGTGCACACCCGCCGGCCACACTTCCATCACGGTCGCTCTCCTTATAGCGCGCTCCCCGCCTCCCTGCACTTACTCCGGACAGGTCCGGCTACCGCTCCCCGCTGAGACACAGCGCTACACGGAGCACAGGGGGAGGGGGGGGAGGTCTGCACACAGGCAGCGCAGCTGCAAGGAGGGAAAAGCATAGGCTGCATGGCTGCCTGCCATATTACATAATACTATGCTGCATAGGGTATAGTGTGCTGCATGGGGTATAATATGCTGCATGGGGTATATTATGCTGCATGGGTTATAATATGCTGCATGGGTTATATTAATAGGCTGTACAGGTTATAGAGTCATGTATTGTAACCTGCCCTGTGATTCTAACTGTAAGCATGGAATGTGGGCCTTTTTTAACATGTTTCCTGTGTCTTCCTATGATTCCAGAACGTTCCTGTACTACATCTCTACTCCACCGGAGGCGCAGGGGTGTAAGGGGGAATTTCCTATCAGGTTTCATATAGTACTGGCCACGTGCACTGCACTGCGGCCATATATATATATATATATATATTACACACCTTAGTAACAATTTTACTGAGTCGTGCAAGTGTCTGTCTTTGTTTATTGTGTTGTCTGTCTGCATAATGAGTACGGCACCAGCAAAGACTAAAAAAGAAGTTTTACTGCAATGTCTGTACATGAATCTACCACATGTTCAGTATGTTTTGTAGGTTTCCACTCCGGAACCCGGTTTCATTCCTATGTTACGCAAATGTAATGGCTGGGTTGCAATTAGAATTGGCCGCCGCTCGACACGAGCGGCAAGATCGGAGTCTCGGATGAGACCGCCAAATCTAACGTTGGAGTCTCAGCCGTTGCAAAGGTCCACCTTCACTTTGGCAGACATTGATAATAACCAGTGCGTCAGTCTCTGAAGTTTACAGAGACTAAGGAGCCTCTAACAAAACGACAGATCTCCAATGGGGTTCTTATTTAGGATATCTTAATAAGATGTTAGTAGAAACACAAAATAACCGAATAACCGGTTCTATACCTTCTACTTACCCGTTTCCACACAGTCACATCTACATTGGAGAATCCGCCATTGGTAGATTCGTCTGTGTCAAACCTTATAAAGACCCTTCAGACGTAAGATAGATTTGGGTGACTAAGGCGCTCTTTGTATGGGAACAATGACGATCACGTTATACTTATCGTTAATCAAATCTGAGAAGCTGCTGAGTATCTATGTACAGCTTCTGCTGCCGGCTGTTAGCTCGCTTCTCGCTTTTCATCGTCGCTAGTTACAGCACGACAAGTACTCTGGCTGCGTTCTTGGCAAGCGGAGTCAGAGGTCAAAAGAATACGGTGGCCAGAAGTTGTTTGGTCCTAAATTGGACAAATGCATTTCTCAGGCGGGGGGGGGGGGGGGGGGGGGGAGTCTAGTTTCCTGCCACAGGCCATCTCGGATTTCCAACTGTGGGAGCGCGCCTTCAGGCGTTACATTTGCCGGGTTTCCAGACATCCACTGATGGATGTATCCGCTATTTGGTGTTAAAAGAAAGCTGTCTCCCGCCACTGCGCTTTTTCAAGACAGGACTGCCTCTGTCGGACGACAAGAAGGCGTTTTGGCAGATTGCCATTCAGCAGTTTTTAATTCCAGCCCTGGTACACCAACAAGGTCAGGGTTATTATTCCCGTCTGTTTGTGGTACCGAAACCGGAGGGCTCCGTCACAGTCTCAATCAGTAAGTCACTTACTACAGATTGCAGATGGAATTTCTGCGGTCAGTAATTGCAGATTTGGAGCCACAAGATTGCATGATTGCGCTTGACAAGGATGCGTACTTACACATTCCGATTTGGTCACCTCATCAGTGGTTCTTGCGTTTTGCAATACGCCACAACCATTAACAGGCTCTACCGTTTGGCCTCTCATCAGCGCCTCGGGTATTCACCAAATTGATGTCTGTGATGATAGCTCATCTCAGATCCCTGGCAGTGACAATCGTTCCGTACTTAGACGATCTGCTCATAAAAGCTCCGTCTCAACAGATGCTCCTCCAACTTGCGCTGCTAACGTACACCACGGTTGGAGTGTCAACTTCAATTAATTGCATCTAATTCCGTCTCAACGACTTCAATTCCTAGGTATGATTCTCCATACGGTAAATCAAAGAATTTACCTACTACAACAGAAAGTACAGATTATTCGCCATCTGGTACAATTAGTGCTCAAGCCACGCACACTCTCGGTACATTTGTGTATTCGCCTATTAGGAACAATGGTGGTGGCTTTCGAAGTGCTTCAGTTCGGAAGATTTCACTCGCGTCCATTTCAACAGCATGTGCTCGCACAGTGGTCGGCCTCGCATCTGCAGATTCCCCACAGGGTGAGGTTGTCGGCAAGGGCGAGGGTGTCTATACTCTGGGGCTCAAGGTACACAATTTAACCGCAGGCGGCGGCTGGAATTGAATAATTCTAACGGCGAACGTGAGTCTCAGAGGTTGGGGAGCTGTAGTTCAAAATTGTCAGCGACAGGGTCTCTGGGCGGATCACGACAGATTGCTGTCTATAAATGTCCTGGAACTCCGCGCAATTTACAATGCACTACGACAAGCAGTACACATGCTTCCCCCTCAGACTGTCCAAGTGCAGTCAGACAACACGACGGCAGTCGCATACATCAACAACCAAGGAGGAACGAGAAGCCGCATGGCAATGCGGGAAGTAGCTCGAATCCTCAATTGGCCAGAATACCACCAGGTGATATTGTCGGCAGGGTTCATTCCGGGAGTGGACAACTGGGAGGCGGATTATCTCAGCCGTCGGGATTTTCATCCAGGAGAATGGGCATTGAATCCAGAGGTGTTTCAAATGTTGGTCCACAGGTGGGGTTACCCTCAGGTGGACCTGATGGCATCTCGCCACAATTACCAAACGCCCCAGTATGTGTCCAGAACGAGAGATCCAAGGGCAGTGGCGGTGGATGCTCTCACAATCGCGTGGCCGTACAGCTTTGTGTATCTGTTTCTACCGTTTCGGCTGCTCTCTCGGTTGCTAAAACGGATCAAAATAGAGTCCGTCACAGTCATACTAGTGGTGCCTCATTGGTCTCGGAGAGCTTGGTTCTCGGATCTCCGCGGACTACTCGCAGATGATCCTTGGCCGCTCCTACTACGTCCAGACCTGTTACAACAGGGTCCGTTCTTTTACCCCGATTTAGCGCGGCTGCGTTTGACGGGGTGGCTGTTGAGACCGCCCTCTTAAGAAGAGAGGGCATTACAGTATCGGTTATACCAATCATGTTACGAGCTAGGAAGCTGGTTACGGCAGCTCATTATTACAGAATTTGGCGTGCCTATATAGGTTGGGGTGAAGCTCGGAAGTTTCCGACATCATCTTTCAAGTTATCCCGTCTTTTGTTATTTCTACAGACGGGGTTAGATGGAGGACTGCGTTTATCTACACTAAAGGTGTAGGTATCTGCGTTGTCAATTTATTTTCAAAGACGATTGGCTCTATTGCCGTCGGTACACACTTTTCTACAAGGTGTCCTCAGAGTACAGCCTCCATTCATTCCACCTACAGCGCCATGGGACTTGAATCTGGTTTTAGATTTCTTACAGTCTTCATATTTTGAACCCTTACAGCAAGTGGATATTAAGTTTTCACTTGGAAAACAATTTTTCTTCTAGCCTTAGCTTCGGCAAGGCATGTTTCAGATTTGGGTTCCTTGTCATGCAAGCCACCGTATTTGGTGTTTCATGATGACAGAGTGGAACTTCGGACGAATCCCGCTTTCTTACCAAAGGTAGTGTCATCTTTTCACATCAATCAACCAATAGTAGTTCCTGTGTTAACAGCACATTCTGGAACTCTGGATGTGGTACGCGCATTACGCGTTTATGTATCCCGAACGTCTACAGTTCGTAAGACGGATACGTTGTTTGTTTTCTATGATGCTGCCAAGATGGGTTGGCCAGTTTCTAAGCAGACCTTATCCAGATGGATAAAACTGACTATACGTCAGGCTTACCTTAATGCTAGGTTACAGCCGCATACATCAGTAACAGCTCATTCCACACGTTCTGTGGGAACTTCATGGGCAGCTGGTCGTGGAGCTTATACGACGCAGCTTTGCCGTGCGGCTACATGGTCTTCAGTGCACACGTTTGTGCGCTTTTACAAGTTTGATACGTTTTGCGGCATCAGCATCTAGCTTTGGCCGCCTAGTGTTACAGGTGTCAAACAGCTCTCCCGCCCACGGGGGAAGCTTTGGTATGTCCCAAGAGTACTCCAGTGACCCCTAGTGGATGAAAAAGAAAATAGGATTTTGGTACTTACCAGGTAAATCCTTTTCTTTGAATCCATAGGGGGCACTGGACGCCCACCCAGAGCAGTTTTACCTGGTTTGTGGTAAGCTCAGGGGATCTTATGGTAACACATTTTCACCGACTGGTTCAAATTTTCTAGTTCTATCGGTTATGGTGTCAACTGTTTCGTTGTCAGTTACATTATGTGTCAACTTTATGGTTGTCCGTGATGTTATAGGTAATTCTCCATTGTCAGCCTCTCTATCGCTCCTGTTCGGCTCAGTAAAAAAAACACTGAGGTACTCTGGGAGTATGGAGGGGAGGAGTGTTACTGAATTTGAATATTCAGTGCCCTATTCCTGCGGAAGCCGTCCATATCGCAAGAGTACTCCAGTGCCCCCTATGGATTCAAAGAAAAGGATTTACCTGGTAAGTACCAAAATCCTATTATCTTGCCCTGGATTATCAAAATCCTTTCCTTGTCAGCTCTTCCGGGCACAGTTTCTCTAACTGAGGTCTGGAGGAGGGACATAGAGGGAGGAGCCAGAGCACACCAGAATCTAAATTCTTTCTTAAAGTGCCCATGTCTCCTGCGGAGCCCGTCTATTCCCCATGGTCCTTACGGAGTCCCCAGCATCCACTACGGACTACGAGAAATAGATTTACCGGTAAGTAAAATCTTATTATCGGCACACCACTGCGCCAAAGCATCTACATTGTGACACACTGTTGGGTGAGGGAGTACTGTAGGTGTGCTATAAAGGTATGCTGGTGTCTATTTTATTGTGATGACTGACTTGGAGTGCCGTCCACTTTGTATGTGTATCTATATTACTATTTGGAAAGGCACCTGAGCACGCTACTACTGTTCCACATGAGTGCCGGGTAGCTACATATGAAGGGTGTGTATGTATACAGTATGTAGGGGGGGGGCACCAACATTTATCATGCCTCCGGGCGACTGGGGCGAACTGGCTGGCATACTCTCTCTCTCCAAAGGGCCTTATTGGAGAACTGTCTCCTTATAACTATATCTCTGTGTGTGTGTGGGTGTCGGTACGAGTGTGTCGGCATTTCTGATGCGGAAGGCTCTGCTAAGGAGGAGGTGGAGCAGATGATTGTGGCGTCTCCGTCGGCAACGCCGACTCATGATTGGATGGACATGTGGAATGTTTTAAATGCAAATGTGACCTTATTACATAAGAGATTGGACAAAGCAGAGTCCAGAGAAAAAGCTGGGAGTCAATCCACCGCTTCGACTGGGTCACCGGGCCCTTCTGGGTCTCAAAAAGTCCCCTATCCCAAATAGCAGACACTGATACCGACACGGATTCTGTCTCCAGTGTCGACTACGATGATGCAAGATTGCACCCAAGGGTGGCAAAAAGTATTCAGTGTATGATTATTGCAATAAAAGATATTTTGCATATCACAGATGACCCCTCGCTCCATGACACGAGGGTGCGCATGTATAAGGAAAAGAAACCTGAGGTAACCTTTCCCCCATCCCATGAGCTTAACGAGTTATTTGAAAAAGCTTGGGAAACTCCAGATAAAAAACTGCAGATTCCCAAAAGGATTCTTATGGCGTATCCTTTCCCTGCACAGGACTCCAGAAACGGCAGCTCTCAAGGATCCTGCTGATCGCAGACAGGAAACTACTTTAAAGTCTATTTATGCGCATACAGGTGCTTTGCTCAGACCGGCAATAGCATCGGCATGGGTGTGTAGTGCAGTTGCAGCTTGGACAGATACCTTGTCAGCTGACCTTGATACCCTAGACAGGGATACCATTTTATTGACCTTAGGCCACATTAAAGACGCAGTCTTATATATGAGGAACCTCAGAGACGTTGGGCTGCTAGGTTCCAGAGCCAACGCCATGGTGATTTCTGCTAGGCGAGCCCTGTGGACCCGCCGATGGACGGGTGATGCCGACTCAAAGAAGCATATGGAGGTTTTGCCATACAAAGGTGAAGTTTTATTTGGGGAAGGTCTCGCGGACCTGGTTGCCACAGCTACCGCGGGTAAATCTGCCTTTTTGCCTTTTGTTCACCCACGGCAAAAGAATACTCCACAATATCAGATGCAGTCCTTTTCGGTCGCATAAGTCCAGAAGAGGTCGGGGCTCATCTTTCCTCGCCAGAGGTAAGGGTAGAGGAAAGAGAGCACCTGCTCCAGCTAGTTCCCAGGAGCAGACGTCCTCCCCGGCTTCTACTAAATCCACTGCATGACGCTGGGGCTCCACTGAGGGAGTCCGCACCGGTGGGGGCACGTCTTCGACTCTTCAGCCTGGTCTGGGTTCTGTCAGACGTGGATCCTTGGGTGATGGATATTGTATCCCAAGGCTACAAACTGGAATTCGAAGAGGTGCCCCCTCGCCGATTTTTCAAGTCGGCCTTGCCAGCTTCTTCCCCAGAGAGGGAAGTAGTGTTAGCTGCAATTCAAAAGCTGTGTCAACAGCAAGTGATTGTCAAGGTTCCCCTAGTCCCAACAGGGGAAAGGCTACTATTCGACTCTGTTCGTGGTCCCGAAGCCGGATGGTTCGGTCAGACCCATTTTAAATCTAAAATCCCTAAACCTGTACTTGAAAAAGTTCAAATTCAAGATGGAATCGCTCCGGGCTGTGATCTCCAGTCTGGAAGGGGGGGATTTTATGGTATCACTCGACATAAAGGATGCATACCTTCATGTCCCCATATATCCTCCTCATCAGGCATACCTGAGATTTGCTGTACAGGACTGTCATTACCAGTTTCAGGCGTTGCCGTTTGGGCTTTCCACTGCCCCGAGGATTTTCACCAAGGTGATGGCGGAGATGATGATGCTCCTGCGCAGACAGGGAGTCACAAATATCCCATACTTGGACGATATCCTGATAAAAGCAAGATCGAGAGATCAATTGCTGAAGAGCGTGTCGCTCTCCCTAAGAGTGCTACAGCAACACGGTTGGATTCTCAATCTGCCAAAGTCACAATTGATTCCAACGACTCGACTATCATTACTAGGCATGATTCTGGACACGGAACAAAAGAGGGTTTTTCTCCTGATGGAAAAAGCCCAGGACCTCCAGAACATGGTCAGAGACTTGCTAAAACCAAAAAGAGTGTCTGTTCATCAATGCACTTGAGTTCTGGGGAAAATGGTGGCAGCCTACGAGGCCATCCCCTTCGGCAGGTTTCATGCAAGGACGTTTCAGTGGGACCTCCTGGACAAGTGGTCAGGGTCCCATCTACTAATACATCAGAAGATAAGCCTGTCCCCCCGGGCCAGGGTGTCTCTCCTGTGGTGGCTGCAAAGTGCTCACCTTCTAGAGGGTTGCAGGTTCGGTGTCACGATCCGGATACTGAGACACCATTTCCCTTCTGGAGGTATGTCCTCCATGGGCCTCTGCTGCCACTCCTGTCTCGCTGACCGCCGCGCGCCGCTGGGCGCATGTTATTCTGCTACTGCGGTCTACATCGCCAGTGTTACACCTTTCCTATAGTACTTAATTCCCCTTCTTTGTTTGTTCATGGGCGCAGCCATGTTGGATCCAATCACATGTCTCAGTTCCACCAATCCACTGCCTCTGGAAATCTGCATAATTGCCCAGCCAATGCCTGCATTGCTGCAGGTATAAGTATCCTGTGCCTGGGCCAGGAAATGGTCAGTGCTTACTGTCACAACTGAGGGCTGGAGACCGTGACTGGGAGCCTCAGTTGTAGGGGCTGACCCTGGACAAAACTGTAGTTTGGAGTCTTGGCACGGAGGAGACGGGACATCAAAAGAGCTTCCAGTTCGCATATCCTCCTACAAGTCTTCTGATGTCCCGTCTCCTCCGTGCCAAGACTCCAAACTACAGTTTTGTCCAGGGTCAGCCCCTACAACTGAGGCTCCCAGTCACGGTCTCCAGCCCTCAGTTGTGACATTCGACATTCAAGACTGGGTTCTGGTGACCACGGACGCGAGCCTCCGAGGATGGGGAGCAGTCACACAAGGAAGAAATTTTCAGGGGCTATGGTCAAGCCAGGAAGCTTGTCTACACATCAACGTACTGGAATTGAGGGCCATATACAACAGCCTACGACAAGCGGAGAATTTTCTTCGCGACCTACCGGTTCTGATTCAATCAGACAACGTCACAGCCGTGGCTCACGTGAACCGCCAAGGCGGGACAAGGAGCAGAGTGGCAATGGCGGAAGTCGCCAGGATTCTTCACTGGGCGGAAAATCACGTAAGCGCTCTGTCAGCGGTCTTCTTTCCCGGAGTGGACAACTGGGAAGCAGACTTCCTCAGCAGACACGATCTCCATCCAGGAGAGTGGGAACTTCATCAAGACGTTTTTACAGAGATAAGTCTTTGGGGAATTCCTCACATAGACATGATGGCGTCACGCCTCAACAAGAATTCAGATCTTCAGGAGATGCTCACAGAAGATCCATGGCCTCTTCCTCTCAGGGAGTACCTGTTACAACAGGGGCCCTGCGTGTTCCAAGACTTACCGCGGTTACGTTTGACGGCATGGCGGTTGAACACCGAATCCTAGCTGGGAAAGGTATTCCGGAGGGAGTCATCCCTACTCTGATAAAGGCTAGGAAGGAGGTGACGGCAAAACATTATCACCGTATCTGGAGGAAATATGTTTCTTGGTGTGAAGCCAAGAATGCTCCTACGGAAGATTTCCATCTGGGCCGTTTTCACCACTTTCTACAGACAGGAGTGGATATGGGCCTAAAATTAGGCTCCATTAAGGTACAGATTTCGGCCCTGTCTATTTTCTTTCAGAAGGAATTGGCTTCTCTCCCAGAAGTCCAGACTTTTGTAAAGGGAGTGCTGCACACCCAGCCTCCTTTTGTGCCCCCAGTGGCACCTTGGGACCTTAACGTGGTAAGTTTTTCCTGAAATCTCACTGGTTGAACCTCCTCAAACGGTTGAATTGAAATTTCTCACTTGGAAGGTGGTCATGTTGTTGGCCTTGGCATCTGCAAGGCGGGTGTCCGAATTGGCGGCCTTGTCTCACAAGAGCCCCTATTTGACCTTCCATGTGGATAGAGCAGAGTTGAGGACTCGTCCTCAATTTTTGCCTAAGGTTGTTTCTTCATTTCATATGAACCAACCTATTGTGGTGCCTGTGGCTACGGGTGACTTGGAGGATTCCAAGTCCCTGGATGTAGTCAGGGCCTTAAAAATCTATGTAGCCAGAACGGCTCGGGTTAGGAAAACAGAAGCACGGTTTGTCCTGTATGCAGCCAACAAAGTTGGCGCTCCTGCTTCAAAGCAGACTATTGCTCGCTGGATCTGTAACACGATTCAGCAAGCTCATTCTACGGCAGGATTGCCGTTAACAAATTCGGTAAAGGCCCATTCCGCTAGGAAGGTGGCCTCTTCTTGGGCGGCTGCCCGAGGCGTCTCGGCTTTACAGCTTTGCCGAGCAGCTACCTGGTCAGGTTCAAACACTTTTGCAAAGTTCTATAAGTTTGATACCCTGGCTGATGAGGACCTTGCGTTTGCTCAGTCGGTGCTGCAGAGTCGTCCGCACTCTCCCGCCCGGTCTGGAGCTTTGGTATAAACCCCATGGTCCTTACCGAGTCCCCAGCATCCTCTAGGACATAAGAGAAAATAAGATTTTAAACCTACCGGAAAATCTTTTTCTCCTAGTCCGTAGAGGATGCTGGGCGCCTGTCCCAGTGCGGACAAAATCTGCAAGGCTTGTATATAGTTGTTGCTTCCATAAGGGTTATGTTACAGTTGAGATCAGTCTTTAGCTGATACTGTTTTTTTGTTCATACTGTTAACTGGTTGCGTATATTCCAGGTTATACGGTGTGGATGGTGTGGGCTGGTATGAATCTTGCCCTTAGATTAACAAAATCCTTTCCTCGTATTGTCCATCTCCTCTGGGCACAGTTTCTCTAACTGAGGTCTGGAGGAGGGGCATAGAGGGAGGAGCCAGTGCACACCCATTCTAAAGTTCTTTATAGTGCCCATATCTCCTGCGGAGCCAGTCTATACCCCATGGTCCTTACGGAGTCCCCAGCATCCTCTACGGACTAGGAGAAAAAGATTTACCGGTAGGTTTAAAATCTTGTTTTTTTTTGTGGTCCCAAAGCCTGATGGCTCAGTCAGACCAATATTGAACCTATAGGGTCTCAATCACTACGTCACTTACTACAGATTCAAGATGGAATCCCTGCGGTCAGTCATTGCAGGTTTAGAGCCACAGAAATTCATGATTGTGCTGGATCTCAAGGATGCATACTTACACATTCCAATTTGGCCACCTCATCAGAGGTTCTTACGATTTGCGGTGCGGCAAAACCATTACCAATTTCAGGCTCTACTGTTTGGCCTCTCGTCAGTGCCTCGGGTATTCACCAAAGTGAAGTCTGTGATGATAGCTCATCTCAGATCCCTGGGAGTGATAATAGTTCCGTACTTGGACGATCTGCTCATCAAAGCTCCGTCTCAACAGATACTCCTACAACATGCCTTGCTGACGTACAATGTGCTAGTTCAGTATGGTTGGATTGTATGATAGAAAGTACACAGTATTAGTCATCTGGTACAGTTAGTGCTCAAGCCACGCACAGTCTCGGTACATTTGTGCATTCGACTCTTAGGGAAAATGGTGGCAGCTTTCGAAGCGCTTCAGTTCGGTAGATTTCACTCACGTCCTCTTCAACTGGATGTGCTCGCTCAGTAGTCAGGCTCGCATCTGCAGATTCACCAGATGGTGCGGTTGTCTCCACGGGCTAGAGTATCTCTACTCTGGTGGCTCAAAGTACACAATCTAACCGTAGGGAAACGGTTCGGCGTCTGGAATTGGATAATTCTAACAACGGACGCGAGTCTCAGGTTGGGGAGCTGTGGTCCAAAATTGTCAGCTCCAAGGTCTCTGGGCGGATCACGAAAGATTGTTGTCTATAAATGTCCTGGAACTCCGGGCAATTTACAACGCGCTGCGACAAGCAGTGCACATGCTCTGGCATCAGACTGTCCGGGTGCAGTCAGACAACGCAACGGCAGTCGCGTACATCAACAAACGAGGAACGAGAAGCCTCATGGCCATGCCGGGAAGTAGCTCAAATCCTCAATTGGGCCGAGCATCACCAAGTGATATTGTCGGCAGTGTTCATTCCGGGAGTGGTTAACTGGGAGGCGGATTATCTCAGCCGTCGGGATTTTCATCCAGGAGAATGGGCATTAAATCCAGAAGTGTTTCACATGTTGGCCCAGAGGTGGGGTTACCAACAAGTGGACCTGATGGCATCTCGCCACAACCACCAAACACCCCAGTATGTGTCCAGAACGCGAGATCTAAAGGCAGTGGATGCTCTCACAATTGCGTGGTCATACAGCCTCGTGTTTCTGTTTCCACCGTTTCCACTGCTCCCTCTGTTGCTAAAATGGATCAAACGAGAGTCCACCACAGTCATGCTAGTGCCACCTCATTGGCCTCAGAGAGCATGGTTCTCTGATCTCTGCGGACTACTCGCAGACGATCCTTGGCCGCTCCCGCTACGTCCGGACCTGTTACAACAGGGTCCGTTCCTTTACCCCCATTTAGCGCGGCTGCGTTTGACGGGGTGGCTGTTGAGACCGCCCTCTTAAGAAGAGAGGGCATTCCGGAATCGGTTATACCACCCATGTTACATGCTAGGAAGCCAGTTACGGCAGCTCATTATCACAGAATTTGGCGTGCCTATATAGGTTGGTGTGAGCCTCAGAAGTTTCCGACATCATCTTTTTTCAAGTTATACCGTCTTTTGCTATTTCTACAGACGGGGTTGGATGGATTACTACGTTTATCTACACTAAAGGTGCAGGTCTCTGCCTTGTCAATTTACTTTCAAAGGTGTTTGTTTGTTTTTTTGCCGACTGTACACACATTCCTGCAAGGTGTCCTCAGAGTACAGCCTCCATTTATACCACCTACAGCGCCATGGGTCTTGAATCTGGTTTTAGATTTTTTACAGTCTTCATATTTTGAACCCTTACAACAAGTGGATGCTAAGTTTCTCACTTGGAAAACAATTTTTCTCCTAGCCTTAGCTTCGGCAAGGCGTGTTTCGGATTTGGGTGCCTTGTCATGCAAGCCACCGTATTTGGTGTTTCATGATGACAGAGCAGAACTTCGGACGAATCCCGCTTTCCTACCAAAGGTAGTGTCATCTTTTCACATCAATCAACCAATAGTAGTTCCTGTGTTATCAAAAGATTCTGGGAACTTTGGATGTGGTACGCGCACTACGTGTTTATGTAGCCCAAACGTCTACAGTTCGTAAGACAAATACATTGGTTGTTCTCTATAATGCTGTCAAGATGGGTTGACCAGCTTCCAAGCAGTCTTTATCCAGAGGGATTAAACTGACCATAGGTCAGGCTTACCTTCATGCTAGGCTACAGCCGCCTACATCAGTTACAGCTCATTCCACACGTTCTGTGGGAACTTCATGGGCAGCAGGTCGTGGGTCTTCTACGATGCAGCTTGGCCGTGCAGCTACTTGGTCATCAGTGCACACGGTTGTGCGCTTTTACAAGTTTGATACGTTTGCGGCATCAGCTTCTAGCTTTGGCCGCCTAGTGTTACAGGTGCCAAACAGCTCTCCCGCCCAAAGGGGAAACTGGTACGTCCCAAGAGTACTCCAGTGACCCCTAGTGGATGAAAAAGAAAATAGGATTTTGGTACTTACCTGATAAATCCTTTTCTTTGAATCCATAGGGGGCACTGGATGCCCACCCAGAGCAGTGTTACCTGTCTTGTCGTAAGTTCCGTGGATCTTATGGTAACACATTCTCACCGACTTGTTCAAATGTTCAGGTTATATCGGTTATGGTGTCAACTGTTTAGTTGTCAGTTACGTTATGTGTCAACTTTATTGTTGTCTATTATGTTATAATGTTATATGTAATTCTCCATTGTTCATCTTCTCTATCGCTCCTGTTCGGCTCAATAAAAAACAGAGGTATTATGGGAGTATGGAGGGGAGGAGAGTTACTGATTTAAATATTCAGTGCCTGTCCTGCTAACACCATCCATATCCCAAGAGTACTCCAGTGCCCCCTATGGATTCAAAGAAAAGGATTTATCTGGTAAGTACCAAAATCCTATTTTTTCTCCTCAGCACTGTAGAGAGAGACAGGTGCACATTGCTATAGACTTCCAGAAATGTAAGGCCCGTACACACTGGCCGATATATCAGCCATTCTGTTGAACGGCCGATATATATCGCGGGTCCGTCGGCCAGTGTGTGCAGCCGATACGTATGTGAACTGTCGTTCAGACGTATCGCGTCGGCCCCGCAGCACAGCCGATGGCCAATATATCTACCGATATATTGGCGCGCTGCTGTGTGTGTACGGGCGGTCGGCCAACGGTGATTGACAGCTGAACTGGGCGGGCGTGTGTACACGCCCGCACAGTTCATGACGTCAGTCCCCGACGGATCGGCCAATGTGTATGCTCAACACACTGCCCGATCCGTCCATAGATATATCTGCCGATCAATTGATCGGCAGATATATCTTCCAGTGTGTACCCACATTTAGAAGCATGCATAAGCTACAGGCTCATGGCTGAGGGGATTTAGAATAGGGTAGCCGGTGAAATACCTCCCTCCTATCCTTCTGATTTTCCTCCCCCCTCTCTTTTCTATATTTGAGTGCTGGTAAAAATTGTATGTCGCTATAATGGCAGGCAAGGGACCAGTGAACAAGGCGTCACAAATTGTGTGAAATTTAAAAAAAAAAACCTCACAGAGATGACTCCCTATGCGAAGCATGTGCTTCAGAGTTAATCGGTCCAAGGACACTAATTTTCCCCCTGGGTGGTAGCGCTCACAGGAACCATCTCACAATTACATACTGAGGTGGCTGCTTTACGGAAGACTTGTGAGACTGTTAGGGATATGCATCAGGATGAGGTACCCTCTTTTGCTACGGAACCACCCTGGGTGGTTAGGCTAGCCAAGTTGGCAGAAGGTCTCACAAAACGCTTGGTCAGGTCCAGTAAACAACCGCAGACTGTCTAAGAAACGGCCAGTATCATTAATTCTTCAGTCCGATGAATCCGGGGAAGAGCTTCTCTCTAAGGATGAAGCCGAAGAGGACGATCGTGAGTTGGATGAAATTACTGACGTGGACGAAGTTACACTGGAACCTTCTCATTTGGTTGAACCTCTTATTTTGTCTATTAGACATGTTTTGAACATTTCCGAAACACCGGATTTTCCAGATACTGCATTATTTGGAAGAAAACAGTGTTCAGCGTGTTATGGGTCTGTGGGAACTGAATAACATCTGGTCCCACAGCCCATTTGGGGCGAATCTGGTGTCTTATGCTAGGTACATAGACGATATATTTTTTGTCTGGAAGGGTGAGAACATTAAACTTTCATTTGAAAATAGCAAAGAAAGCATCAATTTCTTGGATATAACAGTGTATATTAAAGATAGTAAAATCCATACCAAAACATACTCCAAACCCACGGATTCTAGTACCTTTATTGAGGCCACCAGTTGCCACCATAACAACTGGTTGAACTCGATCCACACTGGCCAATTCAAGCGCCTTAAACGTAATTGTACCGACAATGAGGTGTTTGAATCACAGGCACAAATCATGACAGAAAAATTTGTGGCCTGTGGATATGATCGGAATAAGGTAGACACTGCCAAACTCAAACTCACGGGCATTAATAGGGAGAGTCTTCTTGAGAAAAAAACTAACAATGAAACAGTGTCACAGAATGATCCCAAATTTGAATGGGCATTTATCACTGAGTTCACCTCCCAACACCGTTCGATTGAAGGAGTGTTCAAAAAACATTGGGAGCTTTTACGTAAAGACCCCATAATAGGCACCCTTGTTCCGGAAAAGCCCATTCATATCTATCGTAGAGCACCCAACTTGAAGTCCAAACTTGTCTGTAGCAATCTCCCTTCTGCCCCACATATATCAAGAATAACTTCCAAAGGCTTCTATAGATGTGGGGGTTGCCAGGGATGCAAAAATATTACCAGTGAAGGACATAACAAGATTGAAAGTATCTGCATAAATGATATTGAAGTCAAGATTACCGACTTCATTACCTGCCACACGAAAAATGTAATTTATGCAATCAAATGTACCTGCTCCCTATTTTACATTGGAAGAACCACAAGAGATTTGAAAGTTAGAATGGGGGAACATGTAAGAAATATTAAAAAGGGTCTTGAGACCCACTCACTTTCTTCACATTTCAAAAAGTTCCATAACTGTGCAGTTTCCAATATTGTTGGTTTTTATGGAATTAAACATTTCAAAAATAACATCCGATATAGGGACACAATGTCCCAACTTGCAAAAGCTGAAATGAAGGCTATCTTCACATATAACACCTTGACTCCGAGAGGTCTCAACAGTGATTTCGAGTTGAAGTGGTTCCTATAATATCAGTTAGGACCATGGGTAGAATATACACACAGGGTTAGGCTAACCAATCAACCAAGTTTTTGGCATCTTAAATTATATCCACCGTTTGTGATATTATGTGATGACACTATGTCATTAAGACAATGGACATACCAGCAGTATCTGTTTCCAATGAAAAGGAAAATTTGTTTCATAATATGTCTGATTGGCAGACGTGTGAGGATGATTTTTTAATAACTTAAGGGAGGAACAATCAGAGATTACTTAAATTACTATTAGGAATATCTTCATTATTGCACTACTTTTTGCAGGATTCTTCACATTACTGAAGGGGGTATAATAATTATAGTGATGTTTCAACAAAAAATCTTATTATTAATATAAAAAAGTAATTTCAGTTATGTTTTTGACTTTTAACATGATGATCGATCTTCTACATTTACTTTGAACTTTATTTTGTTTATTGTTAAGAAATTAGTTTCCAACTAAGTCCGGGGTGTTATACTACAAGATCCAGAATGCTTGGCATATTCCGCTGGTCCGAGCGGCCGAGACGTCATTTCCGCTTCCGGTTCCGGCGGAAAAACCATATATGGACATCATAGCTGAATAAGAAGACTACGATTCCCAGAAGGCCAAGCGCGGCAATTACGACGCTCCGGGAACTGACTTTCTATACAAAGAACACGAACTATATGCATTCCACCTTAGCAATATGGTGGAACTCTTAGTTTTCAACTTATATTTATTGTATTTTGGACATTTTGATTCAATTAACACAACCAAGGAATCGGAAGTTGGCTAATTAATTGCCTCACTTCCTGCTACTCACGGATAGGCAGGGTGCCTCATAAATACTCAGTCTCCTCACAGTCCAGATATGTCTTGACAAAGGTCCACTGACCGAAACGCGTCGACATTATCTGGACTGTGAGTAGCCTTATTCCACACTCTTTTTTGGAAGAATTTTTCTCGACAGAGAGAGAATTTTTTTCATGTTGTTTTGATTTTTTTATGCATTTTTATATGTACTTTTAAAACTTTCTTTCTGGAATGGATTAAAAAACCTTTTTTATATCACCGTTTATATTTGAATCTTTTTGGATATAAATACGTATTGGCATCAGTGAATAATATCAGATTCCTTTTACTACTACGCACTGATTGGTGAAATCTCTAAGGATCGGATAGAATAACCATTCAAGTGCTAAAAGATACCCTGATAGGATTCATCCGTGCCATTCCAACGTGAGTTTGGGTACGCCCACTTCTAAGAAGCATGGTGTAAAGATACCTTGATAGGAGTGTCTGATATATATCTTCTGTGAGTTCGGGTACGCCTGGGGGAATTAATATATTTTGGATGCACTGCAATATATGAGCTGTGAGAGTCACCGGTTAAAGAATACTTTTACGGGCACATTACCACCCAATTTCTTTGGTGTGAGTGGGGTACGCAAGATATTAGTTATCCACTACTATTCACCAAAGTATTAGTGCCTTTCAATTTGTGCACTTTGAATTGCACAAATAATACTACACATTGTCCGCCATTGTTTCCTTACTCTCTGCATATCTATGAGCTACCGAATCAAACCATCAAAATTGGACAGAAGCTCCACTATTGAATAAAGATACCTTGATAGGAGCAGAATATCCAGTTCCAGTGTGAGTTGGGGTACGCCTCATCTATACCAAGTATAAAGATACCTTTTAAGAAGTGCCCACCACATCTTCTGTGTGAGTCTTGGGTACGCCTGTGTTTGACTAGCATATTTTAATTGATGTCTGGTTATCTGGAAGCTGTGAATACTATTGCATAAAAGATACCTTTATGGACATACCAATACTTATTTCAGTGTGAGTGGGGTACGCAAGACATCACAAGATCCCTATTATTCACAAAATATACCACTTGTCTATATTTTGTGTGAACATCGAACTATAAACAATATTACACATTGCATATTATTATTATTTCTTTACATGTACGGATAACTACGAAATGTTGTAATTGGATGAAATTACGATTCTTCCCTGTTGTGTGAATCAACTCCGAGATCATCCTTCTTTTAAAGGAACGTATTGTATATATCATTTATGGTTTAGTCACCTGATAAGCGCCTAGGACACATTTTAGTGTCTACTTTTTGTATATATCAGTGTTCAGCGGTCACTTAAACCGTTTTCAAAGAAACTGGATGATCAGCTGACGGAGGCTTGATAAAACCCAGACAAGCTGTTTCAGATGGCCAAAAGATTCCCAAGTATTTATCAGTTTATATCGACTTTGACGGAAAAATGGGAGAAGTCACCTCTAGTGGACTCCTCTGTATCCAGGTTGTCCAAGAAGACAGCATTACCTGTTCCGGTAGCAACTTCGTTGAAAGACCCATCTGACTGGGAGCTGGACACCATGTTGAAGTCCATCTAAATCGGCTGCTCGTGTCTCACTTAGACCAACCTTGGTAAGATCCTGGGTGAACAAGGCAGTGGAGCATTGGGCCACTAAATTGATGAAGGACTTGGAGGTCCATTAGAAGTAGTGATCGTAGCGGAACATATTAAGGAATCCGCTATATACCTAGGACAAGTGGCTAGAGATATTGGACAAGTTAATTCGAGGATCTCAGCAGCAGCTGTTGCAGCCAGAAGAGTTATTTTGGCTTCGGTCATGGCAAGTAGACGCTGAGTCAAAGAGAGTGGTGGAAGCACTTCCGTGTACAGGTGACCTTCTTTTTGGAAAAGAACTAGACGCTTTAATTTCTCAGGCTACGGGTGGTAAATCTACCTTCTTACCAACCCTTCCGCCTCCACCTACGCGATCTTATACTGGATCTTCCTTTTGTTCCACTCAACCTTTTAGGGGAAGCGGTAGATATACACCATTGTGAGGTAGAGGTCGCAGCAAGCAACCAGTTGTTTGTCGTCAAGACCCAAATCCTGCAGAGAAGACCATGGCATGACGGTCTCCCCTCCCACCAGGGCTCAAGCACAGTGGGAGTGCAGCTTTAAAACTTTCAGGATGCCTGGTTTAAGATATCAGACAATGTGTGGATTTGCAGCATCTCCCAAGGGTACAAGTTAGATTTCGAAGTTTCTCCGGCAGGGTCCACAGGTTATCCACAGGATAACAATGGGATATGATGGAGCGACAGCGGCTTGGCACCAAACGATCACAAGCTTTCAATCCTCCCAGGATGCAACGGGCCCGCCCATTGGCTCAGGCATATCAGTTTTTTTTTGTTTGGTGCGGCAGGAGCCGGACCATGGTCACAGGGCTGCTGTTCTTTGGCAGCCCTAAGCTTTATTAATTTATTTTTATAGTCTTACTATGTTTTTGAGTGATCTTTCCTAACAGCGTCTTACACGCATATTGGAAAGAGTTGCTCCAACAACTCTCCGCCGGGTCGCATCAATGCTTACCCACGGTACAAGTGCTGTCTCGACGGGCGTCTGTATCGGATATACTAGCAGGTCCAGCAGACGTTACCAGGCTGTGGCCGGAGCACGGGGAGAAGGTAAGGCATCGGTTCCACTTAGAAGAGGAATAACGGACACAGCCGCACTGTATTGGGAGGAGACTACCAATTAGTAGCTGGCGCGCCGCCACCAAGGGTGCTCCAGTGCTAAGCCTTACGGATCATAAAGAACCAGGAGTAGCATGAGGCTGCAATCCCTAGGGTTGATGTCAGCGGTCGGGAGTCAGACGCTCTCCTCCTGGTCGCTCCCCCCCCCCACCCCCCAGTTCATGACCAGTTTCTGTCGGTCTTGATTGCCTCACTTCCGTCTCGGATGCTACCACGAGGGGTCTCGGTCGCAGCATAGGCCACTGCGTCTGTGTACACTAAGCGCTACCGCGATGAGAGTATGACCGGTCTGCTTGCACAGTGCTGCGTCTGTGTTAACTAAAAGTTCCTGGAGCGGCAGTGTACACTAGTAGCATCTGGATCCACTCAGTGTTCGCTAACGTATTGATCGATCCTGGAAGTGGGGTAAGTTTCCCTGTATCCCACTCTACTGAGTACGGGTTATACAGCACTAAATTTCTATCTACACTTTTGTCAGTATGAATAGTTAACTTTAGTGCCTATTGCATATAAGTATGTGTACATTACTGTGGTTTTCTTCGCAATGCGTCTGACTACGTTAAAGATCTGTATAGAACAGAATTCAGTAATATGTACTTTTACATACTTTGAGATGTGTTTGTAGTTGATAGTATGCTCATATGATTAATATATAACATGTGACTGACTGCTAGTGTGATTGCTGACTTAATATAAATGATTGTTGGTTGATCTTCTGATCCTCAATGCAGGTGCATGGATAGTCACACATAATATCACGTTAGAATAATAAAGTGGTTGCAGTCACAAATTGTGTAGTATACTCTAAAAGTGCTGATTATTTATAATGTCTAAGAGTGGCAGAGGTGACATGGGTACACTTACAGTAACACCAACACTCATATCTTGTTGTTCTGCAAAAACTGTATTATCCTCTATGATCTGGTACAGGATGGTTTGTGTAAAATGGTTTGCTGTTTAGCATAATACATTCCTGATCTACATCAGGTATAGATAGACCCATTGGGGTGATGTTTGCACAGACCTTGTCCAGTTTAGCTGAAAAGTTAATTCTTACAGCTTCAATACCAGGAATAGGGTGCACTATTAACCCATACATGCAGCTCACTACCTGCGGTATATCCCCAACAACTTCTCCAATAAGATAAGCTGATGAACCGAATGTAAATAAATCATCGACTTCATAGGCTACACATGATAATCATCAGACGATGAAAGCTCTATATACTCTACTTCAGCATACGAAGAACAGGTAAAAGGTATCGGCTAAATGAATAAGCTGTGTCAAAGTCGGAAAAATATCATGCTACACGTTGCCATATATCCACCCCATGCGCGTGCCGCTGCACGTGCACATTCTCTCCCGGGCGTGCGCATATTCGCAGTTGCGTGACGGCGCCTCCTCGGCCATGCGCTCGAGCGCATGATATGTGCATTTACGGTAGAGTTTGTGTGCGTCTAGCGGGCGACTCAATCGTTACATAGTAAATCCAAATAGTATGTTTTTTAGATAATGTTCCCCTTAATAATAACTGTAAGTTTGTTTAATGTGACTGGTCCCTGGACAGAGGAATTCCTCTTTGCATGATACGAAGGGTCAGATAGGATTTGAGCAGTGGTGTTTGGTACCTAACTAAAGAACATTTTATTAGAAACAATCCGGTGCTGGTTAGGTAAAGATTAATTGCTCCTGCGTATAGTTATGTCTATAAGTAGTTCCTGGACATTTATTCATTGTCCATGTGTTGGGAATCCTGAGATTCCCTCCCACCTGAGCAGTCTGAAA
The DNA here is from genome assembly GCF_028390025.1 of Pseudophryne corroboree. Taxonomy (NCBI): domain Eukaryota; kingdom Metazoa; phylum Chordata; class Amphibia; order Anura; family Myobatrachidae; genus Pseudophryne; species Pseudophryne corroboree. The sequence goes on from NC_086445.1 coordinate 498,001,477, forward strand.
TAGTCACAGCCCACCTGTTCAAACAAACCTATGACCTTTTGTTGTAATATGAAGACAGATTCCTGTGTCCAATGAACAATGAGATGGTAGGGCCCTTTGTAGTGTACTGTATGTAGTGTATATAAGAACAGCCAGCCTGGAGCAGCTCAGTCTACTCCCCACAACGGTTTTCATCATTGACTAACCAGGAGCTGGTAACCAGATTGCACCTGCGATTCATTCCCAGTGTGTAAGTACTCTCTGGGACCACCTTATTCTCTGACTGTATTTGGCCACGTTCTCTCTCTCTCATTGTATGTTATTGTTTGCGATTGTGCCACTATTGTATATTTATGTGTAGTTATACTGTTTAGATATTGATGTTAGCCTGTAGAGTATAAGATGTTAACTGTGTTTCCCCTTTTTGATATAACTAAATCTCGTTAGTAAAGGTTTTGGAGCCTTAGCAAGGTATTGTGTGTTTATTACATTGCAGAGGGTAATCGGAGCGTCTCAATCGCTCAAGCAGCGCTTATATTAACAAGGTTAAGAAGGTCTATAAGCAGTACATTATTACAGTGTTACAGTACCACGGTATTAAGGTTTACAGTGTAAGCATATTCTGTGTTTAAAGTTTATAAAGGTTATTATCTGTGTGTACGCTCGCTGTGTGTATTCCGTACACCCAGCACAGCGTGTGTACTTAATTTGCGTACCACGTGCGAGGTCTTCATACGTAAATAGCGTACGGAGTGTATAGCACGTGCACGTGGTTTAGCAGCCATTACGGCTACACGGTATTAGTATATAGCTAATGTTAAAAGGTAGATAACTGACTCTATCAATTGGGGGCAAGTCCGGTCCATCTCATATCCGCAGTCAGGCGAAAATGCGCAGACTTTATCGATCAGCAAAGGGAGGAAAGGTAGTATCTTGTAGTGCTGATCAGATGAGAGTCTGCGTCTGATTCTTTTGGTCTGTAGGGATGCTGGTGGAATCCGAAGAAGGTAGGAACATTAAGCTATTGTCTTTGTAAATCTGGTTTTTATTTCTATTTGGTGCCAACTGCACATGCAGATTGGATGGCTTGTCTGTTTAAATAGGTTTAAAAGTATTTTTAATCGCTCTGCATAGCGTGATAGTTTTTACCCAGGCTTAAAAATAACTTCAGGGGCTGGCATGATGATTTTCTTTGTGACAAAAGGAGCCGCATGGTCTGTCCTCCATTTTGTGTAACCCTCATGGATGTGGAAGGGGGAGGAGCAGCGGCCATTTTGGGAAGGTCAATTTTTTTTTTCTAAGCGGCTGATTTTCAGTCGACTCAGGAAATAATCAGACATCCATTGTCAAAAAGAAATCATCATCATTTAATGAGTTTTTAATGCATTTATCTAATCCATATCATAAATCAATTATAAATAGTTCAGATGGGGATTAATATAAGTTAATAGTAAAATGAATATTTGATTTAGGAAATACACAAATAAAACAAAGTTGTGTTTTTTTTTCTTTTCTTTTCTCTTTCCCCAGTGTAGCCTGTTTTAACTCTGCTACTTGTGAGATGGGCCATTGAAATGCAAATGAACCTGTGTAACTGGGTTTTGTTTTTTCCTCTCCCAGCAGTGAAAGAAATCGCCTTCACAGATACTTAAAAAGCACATTCATATGCAAATTAGAAGCACTGAATAAGGTCTCATATATGTAATAGTGATTAGTACATATATGTAATATCTATATGTGTGTGATATCAATGTATGTTCTACAAGATAGCTATACAATGAGAATCATACTATTGCAAGCAGTGATTATTAATTAATTTAGAATTCTATTTTGTGTATTTTCACATATCTACCTTCCTGTTTGCCATTTTATAATTGATAACGTGCTGATAAAGATTTGTTGCTATTGGTAGTTAAAAAAAAAAAAAAAGTAAAAATAATACATTAAGGGGTAATTTGTAAAACACGCACACGGCTTTGCCTAAAGATACAAGGAAAGATCTGTGTGGTGTTCGGTAGATGATTACAGTTAAAGGTCATTTACATTGATATAAACGTGTTGGTTGTATTTCTGTGGATATACCTGGCTTGCGTACACGTGTCTCTAACAAAGGGCGGGACTAGTGTACGCGACGCAAGGGCCGACGCACGGAGCGTATATTACGCAACGGAGCGTCTGGGTACGCCCACATAATACAAATCACACGATAGTATTGTTTAAGTAGGCGATATGGAGGCAACGCGATAATAGCGCAAATCAATCTCAGAGTCCAAAATTTTAAGCTAATAGATCCTTCTCTAGTTGCAACTCCTCTGGACTAGACTGCGATACTGAATGAAAGGGATTTCTGCGCAGAAACAAAAGTAAAGAGTATATGAGGTGAAAGTGTGTATACATATATATAAGTTTCTAATTTTTGGGAGGAACCACAGGAAATCATCGAGTTCTCGTGAGGTACATACGGCACGGTGACGGCACGGTGGCTTGGGAGGCATCCCTTGTTAAACATATTAAAATAAGAGCATTAGAGTATAGCAGACCAGGAGGTCTACTGTAGCACAGACCAGGAGGTCACGGACCAGGAGGTCCAGGTACAGCAGACTAGGAAGTCCGCTATAGATAGAGTCAAGAAGCACAACACCAGGAAGGGTTGGTGCGCTACCCATATAGGCCATTAAGCTTCGGCTGAAGGAATTCGCAGCCACAATTTTCGATTCTACTGGTCGTTCCGCACATAAGATTAGTTGCTTGTGTGCAGTACGATTGTACCGCACGTAATTGTGTGCATTAGTTAGTAACTTGACCCAGTACCGTTTGCGTACGCAAGAGGGGTCATAAACGCTATTTGTACATTCTAACGTGATTTGTGAATTATTTTTTTTAAGGGAGGTTCGCTGGTCACTCGGGAATTCTCTAACAACCGATACTTGCTGGGGACTGGTAGGTCCAACACGCCCCAGTAAATAAAGGTTCATAGGGGCCCTAGGTTGGGTACAGCAGCTCTGAGTCAGTGATTGCAGTACTGGCCAACGTGGGCGAGGAGTGAGTGGAGGTACTCGGTAAACTTCCGCCGCCGGCCTACCCCGGACATCTTGGTTTTTGTAAGGGTTCGCTGAAGACCCTGATTTGAAGGTCAGAGGTAGTGAAAGCAACACATGCAAAGATGGGGGCCAGTTGTTCAGGTAGGGGGCGATCAACCTCGGTTCGGGTTGACTTAGTAAACCGGCCAACAGGGTCGGCAAGGTATGTCATGTGTGAGAAATACGGTTCACACACAGAGGTTTTGTGCGATGAATGGGAAAGAATGACTGTGCATGACGGGGAAAAGTTCCCAAGGGTAGGCAGTTTTAGTCCCGAGGTGTTACAAAATCTAAGGAGAAGGATATGTCTCATTAAATCTACAAAGAGACGGATCCAACATTATGATTGTTTACAGTTATGGCAACGGGAAGGTGAGAGACAAGGAGGATTAGCTTACACAGCTGACTCTCACTGTGGTAAGAAATATATGGCAACAAGAGAGGAGGTGGTTACAGAGAGTGGCACACTGGTGTATGATAAACATGCACTTAGCAACTGTATTATTGATGATAAGGATAAGTGTAACAAATGTAACAATGATAAAAGTAAAACTGTTAAATGTACAACTGTTAACCCGTGCAAGTTGCACTCCATGTTAAACTTCCCTCAGGATTACCAGCAAGAAAGTGAGCCCAGCATGATGTCAGCACCTTTTTCAGCAGCCATCATACAAGACATCCAGGTGGACGCGACCAAATCGGTAAAGGCAGTAATCAAACCCCCTAACGGAGGGTCAGGTGAGGTCGTGTCCACAGGTACGTACGGTGTTATATATCACGCACAAACAAATGTACCGCATATTGTAGAGCCAACACAAGATGATGTAATTGAATTTAATCCTGTCAGGGTGATCACAGTCCCCAATGGGAAGACTGACGCTCAGGGAATCATTCCCGCCAGGGACAGTGCAATGCGCCGTCCCTGGTCCCGGATGGAATTGAGAGCAATCATGTCTGAATTCCCTGATCCTAGGAAAGATCTAGTTGCATGTCAGAGGTTTATTAAAGAACTAGGAAACTCCACAGAACCCACCAACAAAGATTGGCGGGCAGTGCTGAGGGCATGTTTGTCCTCCAGCGTTGACCCTGCGAAATTTATTGCTGATTGTAAATTAGACACAGAGGTACCTCGTACGGAGGAACACAATCAGGAATGTATTAAGCAGATCAACCGACAGTTAGGAGTATATTTCCCAGCCGTTGTCGAGTGGAACAAAATCCTCTCCATAAGACAAGGAGAAGGGGAAAGTACTTCTGATTACTTCAATCGAGCACTGCAAGTAATGGCTAGAGACACTGGGATCACGGACATCAAAACAAATGCACCGCATAGAGAGATAGCGGTTAAGGTTTTAATGAATGGTTTAAAGGAAGTGTTGAGAACAAGGGTACAGACCACCAACCCAAACTGGAGAAATATCTCGGTGGCTGCATTAAGAAAGTCCGCTGTTGGGCATGAGCAAAACATCAGCAAGCACAGGGAAGCACAGGGAGGTAAGAAGCCTCAGATCCCTGTGGGTAAGTCAAAGGTGATAAGGTGTTATAATTGCCAGAAGGAAGGTCATTTTGCAAGAGATTGTGGATCAAGAAGTAGACAAAAGTCATATAAACCCCCTAGACAAAGACATGAGCAAAGTTATGACACACAAAATTGTAATCAGGGATCATATAGGAAGGAGTTTGGGCCGCACCTGTAATATGCAGTCAGGAAAGTTGATCATTAGGACTGATAGTAAGCCTGAGGTCACAGTTAATGAAATTGGGAGGTCAGTTCCTTGTAGACACAGGAACGGCCGGGTAAACGTTGTAATTTATCTGTAAATGTTTTTTTTCCCCCATCTCTGACGTTCATCGGCAGAACTCAAACATCACATAGCTACTTGGTCTTTGCAGAGGTCTACCTAACCCCAGTGTGACCTACCGACATCGGTGTGTCCTGGCCAGGCACAAAAGTGTGGAGTGTGGAAATACTGGTGGGGGAGACTGTGCAAAGATACCAATGGATGTGTTGGTGTGACAGCCTGATGGTGAACGGAAGATCTGACGATGCTATTGTTTGTTGTTTAATGTAAAATATGTATGAATTGTTCTCTCTCTCTCGTTTGTTTTTTTTTCTCTCTTTCTCATGTTCTCATGTTTTAAAGATGGTATGTCACACATCAGTTAGACAAATGGTAATGCAAGATTTTTGCTCCTTACAGAGAGATCGCTGATTTGGAAGGAATATTGTATCACCGGAGTGTTCGTTTGGAAGACTGAGAGACAGCACCTTTGAGATGACAGCAGAGCAAGAGGAACAACAAGACTAGAGGACATAAGACATCGTAACATTTTTCATTCCCCTCAAAGTATTTTTTTATACCCCCATTACAAATTTCTCTTTCTCCTCCTGTAAGATGGACTCGCCCCACGAGATTGCAGTCCGTGTTTTCCTGTTGACCATGATGTTGACCAGAGCAGTCTGTTTCGGTGAGAGTACCAGTGAGGTCGAGAAAGGAGGATCTGGAATGGGTTCTGATGACAGAGACGGAGGCGTAAATTTCCAATAGAAACACAATCACCGACCAAAGGCGAGTACCAGAAAACGATCTAGCAGCCATGTTATTTATAGACATTGTGAAGGATTGTTGGCTGAAGAGAACTGCATCTGTATGCATTGCGACAACATAGTTGAGGATGGGTGCATCAAGAAATGTCAGTCCAGTTTTAATATCCACATGGACCGGCATCTATTAAGTGACTATCACTCCTTAGTGGGTAAAGTGTTAAACCAGACAGACTGTTGGGTATGCTCTCAAGTACCTCAAGGTCATAGCAAATCAGGACTAGTACCATTCCCTTTAACTGTAGGAGAGGTACTTGAGTTAAGTGGTGGGAGGCCGGTGGACAAGAGGTTTAATATCTCTAGTCCTCCTAGTTTGAAGCTCCACCAATATCATGTGGATAGGTCCTTAGTATGCTTTAACATTTCCAATCCCCAAAAGCCGGGAAATTGGGAAGTGTCATGGAGTAATCAAACCATGACATTCTCACATAGAGCCGACAGAATGCCCATAGACACAGAACTTATACGCCAGATAGCCGACCATAGAAAATTTTTCCGGTATAGGTACACTTTAGGAAGTAGGACCATGCGAGTTGGAGAAGTATCACCAGGATACTGTGCACATATCGTACAAACAGATACGTGTACTAAACAGATGGGAGAATTAGGGTTAGGAGATTTCACATGGAAAATTTGTAACATGGTAATGTCATACTCCATCCCATATGTTCTCCCCGATGATGCATATTTCATATGCGGGAGGAAGGCGTATAAGTGGCTTGCCCCAAACTCAGAGGGATTGTGTTATATTGGAAAAGTACTGCCTGAAGTAATGACTGTATCCCATAACAAAATGAAAGATATTCACCGTGGTGCCCAAGCTCCTTATACTCACACTCATTACGAGCACATCGTTAAACGGCACCTGATAGAAAGAACAGAGCATCCGGCCTCTGACCTGATCCATGAATCCACCGGGATTCAAGTCCTACTCGCGTTAGATGTCACTCGTACCGCCAGAGGAGTGTTAAACTATAGATATATATCTGCGCTTGCAAATTTATTAGACAATATCACCGAAATGTATGACGACACATTCAGGTATACAGTGTCAAAGTCAGAAAAATATCACGCTACACATTGCCATATTTGCACCTCATGCGTGTCCCCGCTGCGCATGCATGAGCTCTCCCGTGCGTGCGCATACTCGCTGTTGCGTGCACCCGCAGGCGCACGGTATGCGCATTTACGGTAGAGTTTGTATGCGTCTAGCGGGCGACTCAATCGTTACATATTTTAACCATATAATGTATTTTGTAGATTATGGTCCCTTTGATAGAAAGTTTAGTTAATGTAGCATGTTCATAGACAAAGAGATCCCTCTTTGTTTGATACGAAGGGTCAGACTGGGGTTATACAGTGGTGTTTAGTATCCATCGGAAGAGTATTTAATTAGCAATATTCCGGTGTTGGTTTGAAGCGGATTAATCGCTCGTGCGAATAGTTATGGACATAAGAAGTTTATGAACATTTACTGTATTTTGCACTTTATTACCCATGCGGCGGGAAACCTAGTTTCCCACCCACCTGAGCAGTTGGAAATAGTCACAGCCCACCTGTATGAATCAACCTATGACCTTTTGTTATAATGCGAAGACGAATTCCTGTGTCCAATGAACAATAAGAATATAGGGACCATTGTACTGTATTGTGTGTAGTGTATAAAAGGACAAGCCGATCTGGGCCAGCTCTCTATTCTCTTCAACGGTTCTCATTGCTGATAATCGGGAGCTGGATATCCAGAAGGCGCATGCGATTGTTTCCCTTTGTGCGTAAGTTCTCTGCAATCATATTGTCTTTATTGTTATAAGCCATTCTCTCTCGTTCTCTCTCACTTTCTCTCTCTCTCTCTCCCCTTTCCCCCTTTAAAAGTAATTGTATCTTTATTGTATTTTATGTGTAGTTACTTGGTTAGATATTCTATGTTATTTTGGTAGTGTATAACTTGTATTGTATTATTCTTTTTGAACGTTCATTCATTTCCTTAAAAGGCGTTAGACCCTTAGACCGATATTTGACTGTTTATTATATTGCTAAGGGGTTCTCTGAGCGTCACATACGCTCATACAGCTTTTAAACTAACAAGGTTACACTGTGTTGCATTTACATCTTATCACTGCACAAGGGTTTACAGTATATGTACATTGTTTATGGTATAGGTAAATAGGTTTAACATTGTGAGCGTCAGCGCCGCTGGTGATCTCCTCGTGGTCCCGAGCATCCGCTACGCTGATAGCGTATCATTACGTTAGTCGGCAGCCTATAGCGTGCTTGCCTGTACGCTCTAAGCCGTGAGCGAACGTGCCGCTCGTGCGTCTCGACCACGGCTAAGCGTTAGATACGCAACGTGCGTACCCTTACGGTAGTCCATACGCCAATAGCGTACTGTGTTCTTTAACCTTTTAGAGGGTTTTCAGTAAGATAAATATTAGGCTTTATCAATTGGCGGCTCGTCCGTCCTTCACATATCTGTACTAAGTAATTTCAGCAGACATTATCGATCAGCAAAGGGCGGGAGGTAATATTCCTCGTAGTGCTGACCCGATAAGCGTCTGCTTCGCTTAGTAAAGGGTGCTGAAGGAATCCGGAACCGGAGGTAAGAACAATACGCTAGTATCTTTTAAAACTGTTTTTTTTTTCTCTCTCTGTTCTGTCTTGCGTACGCACGCACGCACACATCTGCATTTCTTTTCATTCGTGTATTTTCACATATCACTCTCTTGGTTGCCATTTCACAATTGATAACGTGCTAAGAAAGATTTGTTGCTATTAGTAGTTAAAGAGTAAAAGTAATACATTAAGGGGTAATTTGTAAAGCACGCACACGGCTTTGCCTAAAGATACAAGGAGAGACCTGTGTGGTGCTCGGTAGATGAATACAATTAAAGATCATCTACATTGATAAACGTGTAAACTATATTTCTGTGGACATATCTGGCTGGCATACACGTGTCTCTAACAAAAGGGTGAGACAAGCGTACGCAACACAAAGGCCGACGCACGCAGCGTATATTACGCAACGGAGCGTCCGGGTACACCCACATAATTCAAATCACACGATAGTATTATTTTTAACAGGCGAAAAGGAGGCAACGCGATAAATAGCGCAAGTCAATTTTAGTGTCCGAAATTTTAAGCTAATAGATCCTTCTCCAATTTGCGACTCATCTGGTCTAGACTATTTACTGAATGAAAGGAATTTCTGCGCAGAAATAAAATTAGAGTGTACATGTGGTGAGTGTTTGTATATATAAGTTTTTACAATTTTTGGGTTGAACCACAAGAAGTCGAGTTCTCGTGAGATACATACATGTAAGTGACGTGCATGGTGGCTGGGGAGGCATCCCTTGTTAAACATAAATTTGAGCAATAGAGTATAGCAGACCAGGAGGTCTACTGTAGCACAGACCAGGAGGTCCAGAACAGACCAGGAGGTCTAGGTACAGCAGACTAAGAAGTCCGCTATAGAGAAAAGTAGCACAACACCAGGAAGGGTTGGTGCGGAACCCATATAGGCCATTGAAGCTCAGGCTGAAGGAATTCGCAGCCGCAATTTTCGATTCCACTGGTCGCTCCGCACATAAGATTAGTTGCTTATGTGCAGAACGATTGTACCGCACGTGATTGTGTGCATTAGTTAGTAACCTGACCAGTACCATTTGCGTACGAAAGGGGTCATAAACGCTATTTGTACACTCTAACGTGATTTGTGTAATTTTTTTATTTTATTTTAAGGGAGGTTCGCTGGTCACTCTGGAACTATCCAACAACCGATACTTACTGGGGACTGGTAGGTCCAACACGCCCCAGTAAGTAAAGGTTCATAGGGGCCCTAAGTTGGGTACAGCAGCTCTGAATCAGTGATTGCAGTACTGGCCAACGTGGGCGAGGAGTGAGTGGAGTACTCGGTAAACTTCGCCGCCGGCCTGCCCCGGACATCTTGGTTTTTGCAAGGGTTCGCTGAAGAAAGCAACACCTGCAAGTATGGGGGCCAGTTGTTCAGGTAGGGGGCGATCAACCTTGGTTCGGGTTGATTTAGTGAACCGACCAATCGGGTCGGCAAGGTATGTAATGTGTGAGAAATATGGTTCACACACAGAGGTTTTATGTGATGAATGGGAAAGAATGACTGTGCATGACGGGGAGAAGTTTCCCCGGGTAGGTAGCTTTAGCCCAGATGTGTTACAAAATCTAAGGGGAAGGATATGTCTCATTAAATCAGCAAAGAGACGGATCAAACATTATGATTGTTTAAAGTTATGGCAAAAGGAAAGTGAAATACAAAGAAACTTAACTTACATATCTGACTCTCATCTTGGGAAGAGAGACATGGCAATGGAGAGGATTATGGTTGCAGAGAATGGCGCAATGGGGTACGATAAAAATGCACTTAGTTACTGTATTAAGAATGAAAGTAACAAATGTAATAATGTTTATGAAAATGAAAGTGTAAAAATTACAAATGTTAACCTGTGCAAGTCGCACCCCATGTCAAACTTCCCTCAGGACTACAAGCAAGAACGTGAGCCCAGCACGATGTCGGCACCTTTTCCAGCAGCCATCACACAAGACATCCAGGTGGACGCGACCAAATCGGTAAAGGCAGTAATCAAACCCCCTAACGGAGGGTCAGGTGAGGTCGTGTCCACAGGTACGTACGGTGTTATATATCACGCACAAACAAATGTACCTCATATTGTAAGACCAACACAAGGTGATGTAATTGAATTTAGTCCTGTCAGGGTGATCACAGTCCCCAATGGGAAGACTGACGATCAGGGAAGCATTCCCGTCAAGGACAGTGCAATGCGCCGTCCCTGGTCCCGGATGGAATTGAGAGCAATTATGTCTGAATTCCCTGATCCTAGGAAAAATCTAGTCGCATGTCAAAGGTACATTAAAGAACTAGGAAACTCAACAGAACCCACCAACAAAGATTGGCGGACAGTGCTGAGGGCATGTTTGCCCTCCAGTGTTGACCCTGCGAAATTTATTGCTGATTGTCAATTAGACACGGAGGTACCTTGTATGGAGGAACACAATCAGGAGTGTATTAAGCGGATCAACCGACAGTTGGGAGTATATTTCCCTGCCATTGTCAAGTGGAATGAAATTTTCTCCATAAGACAAAACGAAGGGGAAAGTATTTCCAATTATTTTAATCGAGCACTGCAAGTAATGGCTAGAAACACTGGGATCGCGGACATCAAGACAAATGTAAATCATAGAGAAGTAGCAGTATCTGTGTTAATGAATGGTTTAAAGGAGGTATTGAGAACAAGGGTACAGACCACCAACCCAAACTGGAGAAATATCTCGGTGGCCGCATTAAGAGAGGCCGCTATTGATCATGATCGGAATATCACCAGACACCGGGAGTCACAAAGTGATAAGTTAATGGCCGTAAGTATACAGGCCCTAACCACAAGACCACTCCAGCATAAGCCCCAAACCCCTGCGAGAAATTCAAATGTGGAAGTCTGTTACAATTGCCAGAAGGAAGGTCATTTTGCAAGAGATTGTAGATCAAGAAGTAGACCAAATTCATATAAACCCCCTAGACAAAGATATGAGCAGAGTTATGACACACCAAATTGTAATCAGAGATCACATAGGAAGGAGTTTGGGCCGCACCTGTAACATGCAATCAGGAAAGGTGATCATTAGGACTGATGGTAAGCCTGAGGTTATTGTTAACAAATTGGGAGGTCATTCCTTGAGGACACAGGAATGACCGGGTAAAATTTGTAATGTATCTGTGAAATGTTTTCTTTTTCCCCATCTCTGACGGTTATCGGCAGGACTCAAACATTGCATAGCTACTTGGTCTTTGCAGAAGTCTACCAAACCCCAGCATGACCTACCCGCATCAATGTATCCTGGCCAGATACAAAGGGTGGAGTATGGAGGTGCTGGTGGGAGGGACTGAGCAAGGATACCATTGGACATGTAGATATGACAGCCTGATGATGAACGGCAGATCTGACAATGTTTTAAAATGTTTGAAAAATGTTGTTTTTCCCTGTTGTTGTTTATTGTTGGTTTATGTAATATATATGTATATGAATTGTTCTCTCTCTCTTTTGTTTTTTTTTTGTTTTCTCTCTTCTCACTCATGTTTTCATGTTTTAAAGATGGTATGTCACACATCAGTTAGACAAATGGTGATGCAAGATTTTTGCTCCTTACAGAAAGATCGCTGGTTTGGAAGAAATATTGTATCATCGGAGTGTTCGGTTGAAAGACTGAGAGACAGCACCTTTGAGATGACAGCAGAACAAGAAGAACAACAAGACTAGAGAACTAATTATCGTAACAAGTTTCTCTCCCCCTCAAACTGTTTTTCTGTACCCCCATTACAAATTTCTCCTTTTCTCCTCCTGTAAGATGGACTCGCCTCAAGAGACTGTGATACGGATTTTCCTGTTGACCATGATGTTGACCAGAGCAGTCTGTTTCGGTGAGAGTACCAGTGAGGTCGAGAAAGGATCCAGAAGGGTTTCTGATGACTAAGACGGAGGTGTAAATTTCCAATAGCAACACAATCACCAAGCAAAGGCGAGTACCGGAAACGATCTAGCAGCCATGTTATTTGTAAACATTGTGAAGGATTGTTAGCTAAAGAGAACTGCATCTGTAGACTCTGTGACAGTGTAGTTGAGGATGGGTGTATCAAGAAATGCCAATACAGTTTTAATATCCACATGGACCGGCATCCATTGAGTGACTATCACACCTTAGTGGGTAAAGTGTTAAATCAGACAGATTGTTGGGTATGCTCTCAAGTACCTCAAGGCCATAGCAAATCAGGATTAGTGCCCTTCCCGTTAACTATAGGGGAGGTACTTGAGCTAAGTGGTGGGAGACCGGTGGACAGGAGGTTTAATATCTCCAGTCCTCCTAGTTTGAAGCTCCACCAATATCATGTGGATAGATCCCTAGTATGTTTTAACATTTCCAATCCCCGAAAGCCGGGAAATTGGGAAGTGTCATGGAATAACCAAACCATGACCTTTTCATACAGAGCCGATAGAATGCCAACAGATACAGAACTTATACGCCACATAGCTGGTAGTGGAAAATATTTCCGATATAGGTATACCCTAGGAAGTAGGACCATGAGAGTTGGAGAGGTATCACCAGGATACTGTGCACACATCGTACAAACCGATACGTGTACTAAACAGATGGGAGAATTAGGGTTAGGAAATTTCATATGGAAAATGTGTAATATGGTTATGTCCTACTCCGTCCCATATGTTCTCCCCGATGATGCATATTTCATATGCGGGAGGAAGGCGTATAAGTGGCTTGCCCCAAACTCAGAAGGGTTATGTAATATTGGAAAAGTACTGCCTGAAGTAATGACTGTATCACATACTAAAATGAAAGATATTCACCGCAGTGCCCAAGCTCCTTATACTCACACTCATTACGAGCACATTGTTAAACGGCACCTGATAGAGAGAACAGAGCATCCGGCCTCTGACCTGATCAGTGAATCCACCGGGATTCAATTCCTAATCGCGTTAGATATCACTCGTACCGCCAGAGGAGTGATAAATTATAAATATATATCTGCGCTTGCAAATTTATTAGACAACATCACTGAAATGTATGATGACACATTCAGGTATACTGGAAGGGAGCTCCAAGCTTATAAAACAGAACTGGTTCAGCATAGGATGATTCTCAATTATCTCACAGCTGTGACGGGTGGGTATTGTGTCACCCTAGCAACTCAGTATGGAATAAAGTGCTGCACGTATATCACAAACAGCACCGAGGACCCGGTCGAGGTCATAGACCAAAAGATGGACGACATTCTCCAATTAAAATGGGAGTTCCGAAGGAAACACAATCTCACCCTTGCCGCTGTGGGTAATGAGCTGACCAGTTGGGTGTCATGGTTGAACCCGCGAAATTGGTTCTCTGGTTTAGGAGAATGGACCCAAGGTATTATCATGGATGTAGGGAAATTCCTTTTGTGTGTTCTGGGTGTCATCATATTAGTCGGTCTGATATTTAGATGCGTTCGGGTTTTAACAAAGTGTAAACGTAGCGCCCGAGTGATGAGTTTAAGGAGTGAAGATACTGTAATAACAACGACTGATGTGATTTATGACCCAACGATAGAGACAATGTTGTGATGAAAATGTGATTCCACGGTCCGTTTCTTTCACCCGTTTCTCCTTTGGTTTTCTCCAAGGTAAAAAGACCCGCTTGGAAGAGGATTTTGACGACCTTGTATGCAGACAACAGATGGACTAAAGAAGAATTTGACAACCTTTTACACAGACAACTGATGGACTATGCCATAGACCCCCATATCCCTAGTACTTTTAATTTTACGCTAGCCCAACACTTTTTGTAAGTCTATGGACATTGATAAAGCTTTGCTTGCGTTTATTGGCAAAAGCACAAAGAGACTACAGTCAACATGTACATCGAGACAAGACAAGACAAGACACAAGACAAGACCTCAATCGGCAAATGTATATTAAACTCACATAGAATATCACTGCATTTACCATAATTGTTTCTTATCTTCATCACTACAACCTTCAGGTAATAACACACATAGTCGATAGGGAATATAGGCACAGATATCAGCACTCACATATTCCCCCATTCATGTATCATCAACTAAAATGTGCTCCCCCATTTTGTTGCAACCAAAAGCCGAAGAGAGCTCGGTAAAGTTTGACAGCCCATCCACAGACCCGTACCACGGGATATGAAGGAATTCAAATGTATACTTCGCAATACCTCGAAGCTTGATTTAAAACACGTACGGCACGATGATACATGACCCCGCAAACATGGATTCATACACACATGCTTCTGCTATTTCACTAGGTCATACCCTTTTCCTACCTTCTCCTCTCCTCCCCTACCCAATCATAGAAATGTATTATACATGACATATATTTTTCTCTTTTTGAAATGTTTTAGAAAGTGGCAGTTATTGGTGACTGCCAAAGGGTGGACTGTCAAAGTCAGAAAAATATCACGCTACACATTGCCATATTTGCACCTCATGCGTGTCCCCGCTGCGCATGCATGAGCTCTCCCGTGCGTGCGCATACTCGCTGTTGCGTGCACCCGCAGGCGCACGGTATGCGCATTTACGGTAGAGTTTGTATGCGTCTAGCGGGCGACTCAATCGTTACATATTTTAACCATATAATGTATTTTGTAGATTATGGTCTCTTTGATAGAATCTGAAAGTTTAGTTAATGTAGCATGTTCATAGACAAAGAGATCCCTCTTTGTTTGATACGAAGGGTCAGACTGGGGTTATACAGTGGTGTTTAGTATCCATCGGAAGAGTATTTAATTAGCAATATTCCGGTGTTGGATTGAAGCGGATTAATCGCTCGTGCGAATAGTTATGGACATAAGAAGTTTATGAACATTTACTGTATTTTGCACTTTATTACCCATGCGGCGGGAAACCTAGTTTCCCACCCACCTGAGCAGTTGGAAATAGTCACAGCCCACCTGTATGAATCAACCTATGACCTTTTGTTATAATGCGAAGACGAATTCCTGTGTCCAATGAACAATAAGAATATAGGGACCATTGTACTGTATTGTGTGTAGTGTATAAAAGGACAAGCCGATCTGGGCCAGCTCTCTATTCTCTTCAACGGTTCTCATTGCTGATAATCGGGAGCTGGATATCCAGAAGGCGCATGCGATTGTTTCCCTTTGTGCGTAAGTTCTCTGCAATCATATTGTCTTTATTGTTATAAGCCATTCTCTCTCGTTCTCTCTCACTTTCTCTCTCTCTCTCCCCTTTCCCCCTTTAAAAGTAATTGTATCTTTATTGTATTTTATGTGTAGTTACTTGGTTAGATATTCTATGTTATTTTGGTAGTGTATAACTTGTATTGTATTATTCTTTTTGAACGTTCATTCATTTCCTTAAAAGGTGTTAGACCCTTAGACCGATATTTGACTGTTTATTATATTGCTAAGGGGTTCTCTGAGCGTCACATACGCTCATACAGCTTTTAAACTCACAAGGTTACACTGTGTTGCATTTACATCTTATCACTGCACAAGGGTTTACAGTATATGTACATTGTTTATGGTATAGGTAAAAAGGTTTAACATTGTGAGCGTCAGCGCCGCTGGTGATCTCCTCGTGGTCCCGAGCATCCGCTACGCTGATAGCGTATCATTACGTTAGTCGGCAGCCTATAGCGTGCTTGCCTGTACGCTCTAAGCCGTGAGCGAACGTGCCGCTCGTGCGTCTCGACCACGGCTAAGCGTTAGATACGCAACGTGCGTACCCTTACGGTAGTCCATACGCCAATAGCGTACTGTGTTCTTTAACCTTTTAGAGGGTTTTCAGTAAGATAAATATTAGGCTTTATCAATAGGGAGAGAGTTACAAGCCTACAAAACAGAACTGGTTCAGCATAGGATGATTCTCAATTACCTCACGGCAGTGACAGGCTGGTATTGTGTTACCCTAGCAACTCAATATGGAATAAAGTGCTGCACGTATATTACAAACAGCACGGAGGACCCAGCCGAGGTCATAGACCAAAAGATGGATGACATTTTACAATTAAAGTGGGAGTTCCGAAGGAGACATAATCTCACTCTCGCCGCTGTGGGTAATGAGCTGACCAGTTGGGTGTCATGGTTGAACCCACGAAATTGGTTCTCGGGTTTAGGAGAATGGGCCCAAGGTATTATCATGGATGTAGGGAAATTTCTCTTGTGTATATTGGGAGTCGTCATATTTGTTGGTCTGATATTTAGATGCGTTCGGATTTTAACAAAGTGTAAAAGTAATACCAGAGTGATGAGTCTGAGGAGCGAAGACACTATAATAACAACAAATTTGATTTATGACCCAACGATAGAGACAATGTTGTGATGAAAATGTGATTCCACGGTCCGTTTCTTTTACCCGTTTCTCCTTTGTTTTCCTACAAGGAGAATTTGACAACCTCTTTTACACAGACCATTGATGGACTAATACCACAGACCCCCAATATCCCTAGTGACTTTAAATTTTTACGATAGCCCAAATACTTTAGTGACTGTAATTTTCTGGACAATGGAAAAGCTTTTGTCGCCATTTATAGCAAAAGCATCGAGAGACATCAGACAACATGTACATCAAGACAAGACAAAAGACAAGACCTCAATCGGCGAATGCATATTAAACTCACATAGTTTATGACTGCATTTATAATAATTGCTTCTTATCTTCACCTCTACAACCTTCAGGTAATGACACACATAGTCGATAGGGAATATAGGCACAGATATCAGCACTCACATACCCCCCCATTCATGTATCATCAACTAAATGTGCTCCCCCATTTGTTGCAACCAAAAGCCGAAAAGAGCTCGGTAAAGTTTGACAGCCAATCCACAGACCCTTAATACGGGATAAGAAGGATTCAAATGTATACTTCGCAATACCTCGAAGCTTGATTTAAAACACGTACGGCACGATGATACATGACCCCTCAAACATGGATTCATACACACATGCTTCTACTATCTCACTAGGTCATACCTTTTTCCCACCTTCTCCTCTCCTCCCTTTTCCCAATCATAAAATGGTATTTACATGATGACATATATTTTTCTTTTGTTTAAACTGTTTTAGGAAGTGGCAGTTATTGATGACTGCCAAAGGGTGGACTGTCAAAGTCGGAAAAATATCATGCTACACGTTGCCATATATCCACCCCATGCGCATGCCGCTGCATGTGCACATTCTCTCCCATGCGTGCGCATATTCGCAGTTGCGTGACGGCGCCTCCTCGGCCATGCGCTCGAGCGCATGATATGTGCATTTACGGTAGAGTTTGTGTGCGTCTAGCGGGCGACTCAATCGTTACATAGTAAATCCAAATAGTATGTTTTTTAGATAATGTTCCCCTTAATAATAACTGTAAGTTTATTTAATGTGACTGGTCCCTGGACAGAGGAATTCCTCTTTGCATGATACGAAGGGTCAGATAGGATTTGAGCAGTGGTGTTTGGTACCTAACTAAAGAACATTTTATTAGAAACAATCCGGTGCTGGTTAGGTAAAGATTAATTGCTCCTGCGTATAGTTATGTCTATAAGTAGTTCCTGGACATTTATTCATTGTCCATGTGTTGGGAATCCTGAGATTCCCTCCCACCTGAGCAGTCTGAAATAGTCACAGCCCACCTGTTCAAACAAACCTATGACCTTTTGTTGTAATATGAAGACAGATTCCTGTGTCCAATGAACAATGAGATGGTAGGGCCCTTTGTAGTGTACTGTATGTAGTGTATATAAGAACAGCCAGCCTGGAGCAGCTCAGTCTACTCCCCACAACGGTTTTCATCATTGACTAACCAGGAGCTGGTAACCAGATTGCACCTGCGATTCATTCCCAGTGTGTAAGTACTCTCTGGGACCACCTTATTCTCTGACTGTATTTGGCCACGTTCTCTCTCTCTCATTGTATGTTATTGTTTGCGATTGTGCCACTATTGTATATTTATGTGTAGTTATACTGTTTAGATATTGATGTTAGCCTGTAGAGTATAAGATGTTAACTGTGTTTCCCCTTTTTGATATAACTAAATCTCGTTAGTAAAGGTTTTGGAGCCTTAGCAAGGTATTGTGTGTTTATTACATTGCAGAGGGTAATCGGAGCGTCTCAATCGATCAAGCAGCTTTTATATTAACAAGGTTAAGAAGGTCTATAAGCAGTACATTATTACAGTGTTACAGTACCACGGTATTAAGGTTTACAGTGTAAGCATATTCTGTGTTTAAAGTTTATAAAGGTTATTATCTGTGTGTACGCTCGCTGTGTGTATTCCGTACACCCAGCACAGCGTGTGTACTTAATTTGCGTACCACGTGCGAGGTCTTCATACGTAAATAGCGTACGGAGTGTGTAGCACGTGCACGTGGTTTAGCAGCCATTACGGCTACACGGTATTAGTATATAGCTAATGTTAAAAGGTAGATAACTGACTCTATCAGCTGAATAAATGAGAGCAGAAAAGGCTAGTCTGTCAATAGAGGCAGCAGAGCCTGGGTTAAAAATAAGGCACCTGTGTTTAAACATCCCAAAAAAAGGGCCTCCTCACGAGGGCATAATTCAGGGAAAAGGTTTGGGTAACACCCAATAAAATAAAATTCCCGGTAAATGGAATTCCAATATCTTTTTCTCTGGCTGGGTCCACAGGATTATCCACAGGATAACATTGGGATATGGTTGAGCGACAGCGGAAATGGCACGGTCACGAGCTTTCTGGCCTCCCAGGATGCATTGGGGCCTCACCATATAGTCCCGCCCACTGACTCAGTCATCAGTTTTTTGCTTGGTGCTGCAGGAAGCCGCATGGTCACTGGGCTGCTATGAATAAAGCAGCCTCAAGCTTTTTATTATTTTTATAGACTTACTATATTTTTTTGAGCGACTTTTCTTAACAGCGTCTTAAACGCATACTGGAAAAAGTCGCTCCAACAACTCCCCACCGGGTCGCAACAACGTTTACCTTCGCGGTAATAGTGCTGTCTCGACGGGCGTCTGTGTCTGTTCAAGCAGGTCCAGCAGACGTAACCGGCTGTGGCCGGAGCATGGGGGGATGGTAAGTCTATGGATTTCCTCTTGCTAGGGGGGTCCGGACACAGCTACACTGATTTGGTGGAGACTACAAACTGTGTTGATGCGCTGAACATCTCGAGTGCGACAGCGCTACGCTCCAGAGATCATAGGCGCCCGGACTAGGTAGAGGCCGCGATCCTTAGAGTTTGTCAACAGGGGGATTCAGACGCTCTCCTGACCTCCCCTCCTCCGAGTTCATGACCAGTTTCCGCGCGTCTCCCGTCCATGAAATGAATGACCTCACTTCCGTCTCAGACGCTACCACGAGGGTACTCAGTCGCAGCTTAGACGCTGCGGTTGTGTACACTAGAGATCCCGCCTAGACCGAGTCGCAGGCCTTTAGCGTCTACATACACGTGGAAGTCGCTGAGCGTCCGTGTCCATCAGTGAGCGACTGTGTCCGTTATCAGGAGCGGTAGTGTACATCAGTAGTGTCTGAATCCACTCGGCGTTTTACGAGCGCATTTGCTTGGATATGGAAGTGTGGTGAGTCTCCCTGTATCCCGCTCTCCAGAGGAAGGGTATACAGTACTAAAAATTCTTTCTACTTGTTAGTATGAATTGTTAATTTTTAGTACCTATTGCATATGAGATCTGTATATTACTGTGCTTTCTGCATGTAATGTTGAAAAAGAACCAGTTAAAAACAGAAGTACAATTTTCCTACTTATTTATAAGTTGTAATGGGGGTTGTATTTTCATATGACAATGTCTAATGCTTTAACATGTGACTGACTGCTAGTATAAGTGCTGACTTTTCTGTGTAATGTCAGTCCTGTTCTGACCCTCAAATCAGATGCACTGTGGTCAGATTGATTTTACTTCTATATACTCATATATAGGTGATTTTCAGTCACAAATTGTGTAGTCATTAACAGATTATTACCATGTCTGTGAGCGGCAAAAGTGAAGAGGACAATTTATCAAGCACTCGTACATCCCTAACATGCTTGTCTTGTAAGACAGGGTTAATTGGTATGAACCAATTGGTCACTAATGAGGGATTGTGTGCGAACTGTTTTGCTTTTCAGCAAAGTAAAAAACAGGAGTTGGTTCAGCCACCAACAGAGCCACCATGGAATATGTTCGCAAAGACTCTATCTTCAATAGCGGACAGGTTAACTCCGGTAGCACCACCTCAAGGGTTAGGTTACACTATTACCCCATACATGCAGCTCCCTTCCTACGGCTTGGTTCCAGTAGCCTCTACAAGCAACCAAGGGACAGGTAAGACTAAGACAGATACGTCTATGTGGCAGACTACACAAGATGATACAACAGATGATGATACAGTATATTCAAATACTCTGTATGATGATCAGTCGCAGAGTTTTAGTTCAGAGGATGTAGCTGAACTTATTAATGCTGTGAAGGCTCTTCTCTCTTTGGAAGAGCCAGCTAAGACAGTGTTAAAATCTAAAGCACCTGTGTTCAAACGAACAAAATCAGTGAGAACTGAATTCCCAGCGTCAGATGAGCTGACGGAAATGATAGATGAGTCTTGGGCGACTCCCAGTAAGAAATATAAGATTCCCGAAAAGATGGAATTCTTATTATCCATTTCCAGCTGCGGATTGTTCGAAAAGAGAAGTTCCTCCAAAAGTAGATGCACATGTTCTGCGACTTGTGCATAAATCTGCTTTACCACGGTCATCTACCTCACTAAATGATGTCACAGACTGAAGGGTAGATACCTTTTTGAAAAATGTATTTTTTCTTACGTCCTAGAGGATGCTGGGGACTCCGTAAGGACCATGGGGTATAGACGGGCTCCGCAGGAGACATGGGCACTATAAAGAACTTTTAGTATGGGTGTGCACTGGCTCCTCCCTCTATGCCCCTCCTCCAGACCTGTTAGATTTTGTGCCCAGAGGAGATAGGGTGCATTACAGGGGAGCTCTCCAGAGTTTCTCTGAAAAAGAATTTTGTTAGGTTTTTTTTTTTCAGGGAGCACTGCTGGCAACAGGCTCCCTGCATCGTGGGACTGAGGAGAGAGAAGCAGACCTACTTAACTGATAGGCTCTGCTTCTTAGGCTACTGGACACCATTAGCTCCAGAGGGAGTCGGAACGCAGGTCTCACCCCGCCTCGTCCCAGAGCCGCGCCGCCATCCTCCTCACAGAGCCGGAAGATATAAGCCGGGTGAGTATAAGAAGAAAAGAAGACTTCAAGGCGGCAGAAGACTTCAGATCTTCACTGAGGTAAGCCGCTGCGCGCCATTGCTCCCACACACCACACACGGAACAGGCACTGATGGGTGCAGGGAGCAGGAGGGGTGCCCTGGGCAGCAATAAACCTCTGGACTGGCATATAAGGGCACATTAGTCTTCGGAGGCAGTAAATGGAGAGATCCCCCGCCATTTTTTGAATATTGAAGAAGGACCAAAGCCCGCCGCTGGAGGGGGCGGAGCTTGATTCCTCAGCACTTACAGCACCATTTTCTCCACAGAAGCTGCAGAGAAGCTGGCTCCCCGGACTCTCCCCTGCTGAACTCGGTGACAGAGGGCTGAAAAGAGGGGGGGGGGGGCATTTTTTAAGCGCAGTGAGTGTGTATACACATTGATTATATATAAAAAGCGCTATCTGGGTGTGTTCCAGTGTCAGTTGGCGCTGGGTGTGTGCTGGCATACTCTCTCTCTGTCTCTCCAAAGGGCCTTGTTGGTGAATTGTCCCCTTATAGATATATCCCTGTGTGTGTGGGGGTGTTGGTACGTGCGTGTCGGCATGTCCGAAGCAGAAGGCTCGTCAAGGAGGAGGTGGAGCAGATGAGTGGTGTGTCTCCGTCGGCAACGCCGACTCATGATTGGATAGACATGTGGCATATGTTGAATGCAAGTGTGGCCTCATTACATAAGAGACTGGACAAAGCAGAGTCCAAGGAGAAAGCAGGGAGTCAATCCACGGATTGGACTGGGTCACAGGGCCCTTCTGGGTCTCAAAAACGTCCCCTATCCCAAATAGTAGACACTGATACCGACACGGATTCTGATTCCAGTGTCGACTACGATGATGCAAGATTGCACCCAAGGGTGGCAAAAAGTATTCAGTGTATGATTATTGCAATAAAAGATGTTTTGCATATCACAGATGACCCCTCTGTCCCTGACACGAGGGTGCGCATGTATAAGGAAAAGGAAACCTGAGGTAACATTTCCCCCATCTCATGAGCTTAACGAGTTATTTAAAAAAAGCTTGGGAAACTCCAGATAAAAAACTGCAGATTCCCAAATGGGTTCTTATGGCGTATCCTTTCCCTGCACAGGACAGGGTACGTTGGGAATCCTCTCCCAGGGTGGACAAGGCTTTAACACGCCTGTCCAAGAAGGTGGCGCTACCGTCTCCGGACACGGCAGCCCTCAAGGATCCTGCAGATCGCAGACAGGAGACTACTTTAAAGTCTATCTATGCGCATACAGGTGCTTTGCTCAGACCGGCAATAGCATCGGCATGGGTATGTAGCGCAGTTGCAGCATGGACAGATACCTTGTCAGCTGACCTTGATACCCTAGACAGGGATACCATTTTATTAACCTTAGCCCACATTAAAGACGCAGTCTTATATATGAGGGATGCTCAAAGAGACGTTGGGCTGCTGGGTTCCAGAGCCAATGCCATGGCTATTTCTGCGAGACGAGCTCTATGGACCCGCCAATGGACGGGTGATGCAGACTCAAAGAAGCATATGGAGGTTTTACCTTACAAGGGTGAAGTGTTGTTTGGGGAGGGGCTCGCAGACCTGGTTGCCACAGCTACCGCGGGTAAATCTACCTTTTTACCTTTTGTTCCCCAACAGCAAAAGAAAACTCCACAGTATCAGATGCAGTCCTATCGGTCGCATAAGTCCAGAAGAGGTCGGGGCTCCTCCTTCCTTGCCAGAGGTAAGGGTAGAGGAAAGAGAACACCTGCTTCGGCTAGTTCCCAGGAGCAGAAGTCCTCGCTGGCTTCTACAAAATCCACTGCATGACGCTGGGGCTCCCCTAAGGGAGTCTGCACCGGTGGGGGCACGCCTTCGACTTTTCAGCCAGATCTGAATTCTTTCAGACGTGGATCCTTGGGCGATGGAAATTGTTTCCCAAGGCTACAAGCTGGAATTCGAAGAGGTGCCCCCTCGCCGATTTTTCAAGTAGGCCTTGTCAGCTTTACCCCCAGGAGAGGGAAGTGGTGTTAGCTGCAATTCAAAAGCTGTGTCAACAGCAAGTGGTGGTCAAGGTTCCCCTGGTCCAACCGGGAAAAGGGTATTATTCGACCCTATTTGTGGTCCCGAAGCCGGATGGTTCAGTCAGACCCATTTTAAATCTAAAATCCCTAAACCTGTACTTGAAAAAATTCAAATTCAAGATGGAATCGCTCCGAGCTGTAATATCCAGCCTGGAAGGGGAGGGGATTTGATGGTGTCACTAGACATAAAGGATGCATACCTTCATGTCCCCATTTACCCCCCTCATCAGGAGTACCTGAGATTCGCTGTACAGGACTGTCATTACCAGTTTCAGACGTTGCCGTTTGGGCTTTCCACGGCCCTGAGGATTTTCACCAAGGTATTAGCGGAGATGATGGTGCTCCTGCACAATTGGTTCCAACGACTCAGCTATCATTCCTGGGCATGATTCTGGACATGGAACAAAAGAGGGTTTTTCTTCCATTGGAAAAAGCCCAGGATCTCCAGAACATGGTCAGTGACCTGCTAAAACCAAAAAGAGTGTCTGTTCATCAATGCACTCGAGTCCTGGGAAAAATGGTGGCAGCCTACGAGGCCATCCCCTTCGGCAGGTTTCATGCGAGGACTTTTCAGTGGGACCTTCTGGACAAGTGGTCCGGGTCCCATCTACTTATACAACAGAAAATAACCCTGTCACCCAGGGCCAGGGTGTCTCTCCTGTGGTGGCTGCAGAGTGCTCACCTTCTAGAGGGTGGCAGGTTCGGCATTCAAGACTGGGTTCTGGTGACCACGAACGCGAGCCTTCGAGGATGGGGGTGCAGTCACAAGGAAGAAATTTTCAGGGACTATGGTCAAGCCAGGAGGCTTGTCTACACATCAACATACTGGAATTGAGGGCCATATACAACGGCCTACGACAAGCGGAGAATCTTCTTCGCGACCTACCGGTTCTGATTCAATCAGACAACGTCACAGCCGTGGCTCATGTAAACCGCCAAGGCGGGACAAGGAGCAGAGTGGCGATGGCGGAAGCCACCAGGATTCTTCGCTGGGCGGAAAATCACGTAAGCGCTCTGTCAGCTGTCTTCATTCCGGGAGTGGACAACTGGGAAGCAGACTTCCTCAGCAGACACTATCTCCATCCAGGAGAGTGGGGACTTCATCAAGAAGTTTTTGCAGAGATAACAAGTCTTTGGGGAATTCCTCAAATAGACATGATGGCGTCACGCCTCAACAAGAAGCTTCGGAGGTATTGTGCCAGGTCACGGGACCCTCAGGCAGTAGCAGTAGACGCCCTAGTGACACCATGGGTGTTTCAGTCGGTCTACGTATTTCCTCCTCTTCCTCGAATCTCAAAAATATTGTGAATCATAAGACAAAGAAGAGTGCAGACAATACTCATTGTTCCAGATTGGCCTCGAAGGGCTTGTTACTCAGATCTTCAGGAAATGCTCACAGAAGATCCGTGGTCTCTTCCTCTCAGGGAGGACCTGTTACAGCAGAGGCCATGTGTGTTCCAAGACTTACCGCGGTTACGTTTGACGGCATGGCGGTTGAACACCGAATCCTAGCTGGGAAGGGTATTTCGGAGAAAGTCATCCCTACTCTGATAAAGTCTAGGAAGGAGGTGACGGCAAAGCATTATCACCGTATCTGGAGGAAGTATGTATCTTGGTGTGAAGCCAAGAATGCTCCTACGGAAGATTTCCATCTGGGTCGGTTTCTCCACTTTCTACAGACAGGAGTGGATATGGGCCTAAAGTTAGGGACGAAATCTGTACCTTAATGGAGCCTATCTATATTCTTTCAGAGGGAATTGGCTTCTCTCCCAGAAGTCCAGATGTTTGTGAAGGGAGTGCTGCACATCCAGCCCCCCTTTGTGCCCCCAGTGGCACCGTGGGACTTTAACGTGGTGTTAAGTTTCCTGAAATCTCACTGGTTTGAACCTCTTCAAACAGTTGAATTAAAATTTCTCACGTGGAAGGTGGTCATGTTATTGGCCTTGGCATCTGCAAGGCGGGTGTCTGAATTGGCGGCCTTGTCTCACAAGAGCCCCTATCTGATTTTCCATGTGGATAGAGCAGAATTGCGGACTCGTCCTCAAATTTTGCCTAAGGTGGTTTCATATGAACCAACCTATTGTGGTGCCTGTGGCTACAGGGGACTTGGAGGATTCCAAGTCCCTTGATGTAGTAAGGGCCTTAAAGATTTATGTAACCAGGACGGCTAGGGTTAGGAAGACAGAGGCTCTGTTTGTCCTGTATGCAGCCAACAAGGTTGGCGCTCCTGCTTCGAAGCAGACTATTGCTCGCTGGATCTGTAACACGATTCAGCAGGCTCATTCTACGGCTGGATTGCCGTTACCAAATTCAGTAAAGGCCCATTCCACTAGGAAGGTGGGCTCTTCTTGGGCGGCTGCCCGAGGCGTCTCGGCATTACAGCTTTGCCGAGCAGCTACTTGGTCGGGTTCAAACACTTTTGCAAAATTCTACAAGTTTGATACCCTGGCTGATGAGGACCTTGCGTTTGCTCAGTCGGTGCTGCAGAGTCATCCGCACTCTTCCGCCCGGTCTGGAGCTTTGGTATAAACCCCATGGTCCTTACGGAGTCCCCAGCATCCTCTAGGACGTAAGAGAAAATAAGATTTTAAACCTACCGGTAAATCTTTTTCTCCTAGTCCGTAGAGGATGCTGGGCACCCTTCCCAGTGCGGACTACATCTGCAAGACTTGTATATAGTTGTTGCTTTCATAAGGGTTATGTTACAGTTAGGATCGGTCTGTGACTGATACTGTTTTTTGTTCATACTGTTAACTGGTTGCGTATATTCCAGGTTATATGGTATGATTGGTGTGGGCTGGTATGAATCTTGCCCTTAGATTAACAAAATCCTTTCCTCATATTGTCCATCTCCTCTGGGCACAGTTCTCTAACTGAGGTCTGGAGGAGGGGTATAGAGGGAGGAGCCAGTGCACACCCATACTAAAAGTTCTTTATAGTGCCCATGTCTCCTGCGGAGCCCGTCTATACCCCATGGTCCTTACGGAGTCTCCAGCATCCTCTACGGACTAGGAGAAAAAGATTTACCGGTAGGTTTAAAATCTTATTTTCTCTAGTAGGAGCAGCGGTAAGACCTGCTATGGCTTCGGCCTGGGTAGCAAAGGCAATGGACGAATGGATAGAGGAACTAGAGAATGATATCTCTTCTCCTATTAGGGAGCAAGAGGATCTTTTTAGCCGTTAAAGACAATCTGCCCAATACTTGGAAGAAGCAGCAATTGATATGTGTACAGTTGCTTCTAAAGCTTCAGCCTTGACAGTAGCCGCTCGCAGAGCAGTTTGGCTACGTACCTGGAAGGCAGATGCGGAATCCAAGAAAGAATTGGAAGCATTGCCTTTCATTGGTAATATATTGTTTGGGAAACCATTATCGGATATCCTAGAATCAGAGGCTGAGTCAAAGAAGGTCAGATTTCCGGCTACTTATAACCCTAAGTCCAAGGGTTCAAAGTTTCGCTCATTTCGTTAGCAAAGCGAAAGCTAAAGAGGAGCCTAAGCAACCCCAGTTTAAATCCAGGGGTAGAAAGCAGTGGGTTAGCAAAAAGCCAGCTTCCAAGCCTGAACAGAAACCATCAGCCTGAAGAGACGGGCCTCCGCCTGGAGGATTCCAGGGTTGGGGGCCGACTCCTTCATTTTGCACACATATGGCAACAGTCAACAACAGATGCTTGGGTGCAGAAGGTGGTATCTCAGGGATATGGGTTCCCATTCAGGAGGCAGCCTCCTCAAAGATTTTTTTGTACCAGCCCGTCTCGTATAGAGTCGAAGGCCAATGCCCTGCAAGAAGCAGTCCGAAAATTACTGCAGTCAGGTGTGATTGTCCCAGTACCTCCATCACAAAGGGGACAGGGGTTTTACTCCAATCTGTTTCTGATCCAGAAGCCAAATGGGTCATATCGACCATTTCTCAATCTAAAAATGTTAAACAAATACATTTGGATCCCGAAGTTCCACATGGAGACTTTGCACTCCATAATGTTGGCCATGGAACTGGGAGATTACATGGTATCTCTGGATGTACGGGATGCTTACCTACATGTGCCTATAGCACTGTCTCATCAGTGTTACCTTAGGTTTGCCATCCTCCAGGAACATTTTCAGTTCCAAGCTTTGCCCTTCGGGCTAGCAACAGCACCCAGGGTGTTTACCAAGATCATGGTAGTTATGGCAGCTTTTCTGCGCAAACGGGATAAGAATATTCCCATACCTCGACGACCTGTTAATCTTAGCACATTCGCAAGATTTACTTCTGAGCCATCTTCAACAGACAATAGTTTGTTTACAGAGACACGGGTGGCTCATAAATTGGGAAAAGTCGTCTCTGAGTCCGTCACAGCGGATGGTTCATTTGGGGGCCATATTGGATTCAGACCTACAGAAGGTTCTCTTACCAGAGAAAAAGATAGTTAAGGTGCAGGTCATGGCTCAGGAAGCGTTGCACACCCAGACAACGTCAGTCCGTGCAGCAATGCGACTGTTGGGTCTGATGGTATCAACCTTCGACATGGTGGAATATGCGCAATTCCACTCCAGTCCATTGCAGCACCTGATTCTGACCAAATGGAATGGAAATCATCAGACGATAAAAAAGCAGATGATAAAGTTTCCAGTAAACGTAAAAAGGTCTCTAGCGTGGTGGCTACAGACAGACCATTTAAACAAGGGGAGACCCTTTTGGATAAAAGAATGGCAAGTCCTGACAACAGATGCCAGCCTGCAAAAGGCTGGGGTGCGGTACTCGGAAGCCTTTGGTTCCAGGGAAAATGGACCACAAGGGAAAGTCGCCTGCCGATAAATCTGTTGGAAATAAGGGCCATTTACTTGGCTCTAGTTCAGGCAAAGGACAGTCTGCAAGGAAGACCGGTCCAGATTCGTTCAGACAATGCGACAGCAGTAGCGTACCTCAATCATCAAGGAGGAACTCACAGCAGGAGACTGATGGAGGAAGTAACTCCCATTCTAAGATGGGCAGAACTCCATCTCCCAGCATTGTCAGCAGTGTTTGTCCCAGGTGTTCTGAACTGGGAAGCGGATTTTCTCAGTCGACACACCATTCAGGAAACCGAATGGGCATTACACCCAGAAGTGTTTCAGACACTAGTGAACAGATGGGGTCTACCAGAGATAGATCTCATGGCGTCTCGTCTAAACAAAAAAGTTCCAAGGTCAAGAACAAGGGACCCAGGAGCGGTCCTTGTAGACGCACTGTCAGGAGAATGGAAATTTCATCTGGCGTATCTGTTCCCTCCAATATCTCTGTTACCCAGAGTAGTGAGAAAAATAAAGCAAGCAAAGGGAGTAATAATTCTAATAGATCCAGCTTGGCCAAGAAGGCATTGGTACACAGATCTACTGAGGATGTCCGTTGAAGCACCGATACTACTCCTTCAACGTCCAGATCTGCTAAGGCAGGGTCCTTGTTGCCACAGTCATCTGGATCGCCTGTCTTTGACGGCGTGGCTGTTGAAACCTCTATCTTAGAAGCTAGAGGATTTTCAAGACGAGTAATCCAAACTATGCTTAGAGCAAGAAAGCCTTCTTCAGCTCGTGTGTATCATAGAATATGGCAAGCCTTTATTCATTGGTGTACTAGAAATAATTGGAATCCAAGATCCTTTCTTGGATTCAAATTCAAAGATAAAGTATCCAGGATTTTAGATTTTCTTCAAGCAGGATTGGATAAAGGTTTGAAAGTTGCTTCCTTGAGAGTTCAGTATCAGCGTTAACTGTATGGTTTCAGCGTAAGATTACTGATTTACAGGATGTACGTACTTTCTTTCAGGGAGTAGTACATATTCAACCTCCATTTGTTCCTCCTGCAGCTCCCTGGGATTTGAATTTAGTTCTTAAATTCCTCCAGGGTCCTCCGTTTGAACCGCTTAAGAGAGCAGATCTTAAATGGTTAACGGCTAAAGTGCTTTTTCTACTGGCAATGGTGTCAGCCAGAAGAGTGTCAGATTTAGGAGCATTATCGTGTAAGTCTCCTTTTCTAAGTTTTTTTCTAGACAGAGCAGTTCTCAGAACGAGATCTGGTTATCTTCCTAAGGTGGTTTCAAAGTTTCACCTGAATGAAGAGATTGTAGTCCCAGCTTTTCAGGTACCGGGACTATCTGCGGGGGAAGCATCGCTGGACGTAGTCCGAGCTTTAAGAATCTACATAGATCGTACTAGTGCCATCAGGAAAACAGATTCTCTCTTCATTCTCTACGGATTCCATAGAAGGGGATGGCCTGCTAGTAAACAGACGCTGGCGAGATGGCTCCGAATGGTAATATCAGAAGCTTATTCTCATGCAGATCTCCCTACTCCGGCTAATGTCTCTGCACACTCTACACGTAAGGTAGGTCCTTCATAGGCAGCACAACAGGGTGCTTCAGCAGAACAGATATGTAAGGCAGCCACATGGTCTTCCATAAACATACATCAGACATTATGCCTTGGATACTTTTGCCTCTCATGACGCAGACTTCGGGCGAAAGGTCCTCCTGTGTAATCAGGAGCGTCCCCACCACTAAAATTGGCTTTGGGAATCCCAATGTTATCCTGTGGATAATCCTGTGGACCCAGCCAGAGAAATAGACGTTATGGTAAGAACTTACAGTTGATAACGTGATTTCTCTTATGTCCACAGGTATCCACAGGGATCCCACCCTGACGCACCTGATTTGAGGATCTAGACAATCACTAAACCTCTTCCTTCTTATCGCCTAAACAGGTCTCTACCTGATGCTCCTGCCTAAATCGCTGTGGAAAGAACTGATCTGACTGAGTCAGTGGGCGGGACTATATGGTGAGGCCCCCGATGCATCCTGGGAGGCCAGAGAGCTCGTGACCGTGTTGGTGCCATTTCCGCTGTCGCTCAACCATATACCAATGTTATCCTGTGGATACCTGTGGACTGTTTAAAATAGGGAAGTGCCTCCCAAAATAGATATGCATGTCATTGATAGTGCAAAAATCTATATGGCCTCTACCGTCAAAAGAGGAATGGTTTTAAAAAAAAACCATATTGTCTTTGTCTAGGGCAGTCATAAGGCCAGCCATGACTTCACCTTGCATTCTACGGCCACACCACACTGGATAAGCCCAATCTCACTAAATCTTGGAAGCTAAGCAGTGTTGGGCCTGGTTAGTTCTTGGAGGGGGGACCACTTTGCAATACCAGGTGCTGTAGGTACATTGGGCTGAGGTACTGGAAGACAGGTTTTCAGCGCCTGCAAGGGAGCAAGGATCCCATGTAGCTCATATGGACACTAATGTTCTAGGGCATCAGCATTAACAATAGCTACTCGCAGAGCAGTTTGGCTTACATACATGGAAAGCTGATTCAGAATCAAAGAAGGTTCTGGAAACTTTGCCTTGGCTGGAAGTCTGTTTGGGAGGAGTTAAGTTATTCTGTAGTCAGAAACAGACTCCAAGAAGGTCACGTTTCCTTCCACATATAACCCCAAACCTAGGGGTCCGGTTTCGGCCTTGTCGGTCATAAAGGAACGTAACAGCCCTAAGAGAGTCAGTTTCCAAACCAGAAGGGGGCTGACTTCTTCAGTTTGCACAGATCTGGTAGCAGTCTACAAACAGATGCCTGGGTGCAAGTAGCGGTATCTCTAGGTTATGCTTTCCCTTCTAGAAGCATCCTCCTAGAATTTTCTTCTGTTTCAGTCTGTCTCGGGTAGAGGCGTAGGCGAGAGATTTGAATGAAGCAGTTCAGAAATTGCTTCTGTCAGGAACAGTCACTCCGGTAACCCATGCACAATGGGGGGGTTTACTCCAACCTGGGTCAAAAAGGATCCCTCGCACCATTCTCAATCTCAAAAAGTCTAAACCAGGGGTTCTCAAACTCGGTCCTCAGGACCCAACACAGTGCATGTTTTGCAGATAACCCAGCAAGTGCACAGGTGTATTAATTACTCACTGACACATTTTAAAAGGTCCACAGGTGGAGCTAATTATTTCACTTGTGATTCTGTGAGGAGACCTGCAAAACATGCACCGTGTGGGGTCCTGAGGACCGAGTTTGAGAACCTGTAGTCTAAACAGATAAATTTGGGTACAACGGTTCACATGGAGACATGGCACTCCATAGTTTGGTGGGGAGCCAGTAGATTACATGGTATTCCTGGATATGTCAGGAATCTTACCTTCAGGCTCCTATAGCACTGTCTATCAGTGTTATCTCAAGTTTTACCATCCTTCAGCAACATTTCAGTTTTAGGCCTTACCCTTTGGGTTAGCCACAGCCCCAGAGTATTTACCAAAATGATTATGGCAGTTTATCTCCGCTAGCAGGGGATAAGAAAATTGCCATACCTTGACCACCTTATTATCCTGGCACAAATACAGGAAAGGTTTGTGTGCCATCTACAACACACAATAACTTGTCTGCAGAGGCACGGGTGGTTTGATGCACCGGGCTCGTCCATATATTACCGCCCACCGACTCAGTCAAATCTGTTTTTTGTTTGGTGCGGCAGGAGCTGGACCATGGTCACAGGGCTGCTGTGTTTTGGCAGCCCTGAGCTTTATTTGATTTATTTTTATAGTCTTACTATGTTTTTGAGTGATCTTTCCTAACAGCGTCTTACACGCATATTGGAGTCGCTCCAACAACTCTCCGCCGGGTCGCAACAACGCTTACCCACGGTACAAGTGCTGTCTCGACGGGCGTCTGTGTTCTGTGTCGGATGTTACTAGCAGGTCCAGCAGACGTTACCAGGCTGTGGCCGGAGCACGGGGAGAAGGTAAGGTATCGGTTCCGCCTAGAAGGGGAATACGGACATAGCTGCACTGTTTTTGGGGGAGAGTACCAAACAGTAGCTGGCGCGCCGCCACCACAGGTGCTCTAGCGCTAGGCTTTAGTGATCATAAGGCACCAGGATTAGTTTGAGTCTGCGATCCCTAGGGTTGATGTCAGCAGAGGGGAGTCAGACGCTCTCCTGGTCACCCCTCCCCCCAGTTCAAACCAGTTTCCGTGCGTCTCCCGCCATGAACTTATTGCCTCACTTCCATCTCAGATGCTACCACGAGGGGACTCTGTCGCAGCATAGGCCGCTGCGTCTGTATACACTAAGGTTTACCGCTAAGAGACTGGGTCGCAGACATGAGCGTCTGCATGCACCAATGTTCACTGAGAGTCTGTGTCCATTAAAAATTACCGGAGCAGCAGTGTGCACTAGTAGCGTCTGGATCCACTCAGCGGTTGCTAAAACGTATCGATCCTGGAAGTGGGGTGAGTCTCCCTGTATCCCACTCTACAGAGTAAGGGTTATACAGCACTAAATTTCTATCTATTGTTGTTAGTATGAATAGTTAAGTTTAGTGCCTATTGCATATGAGTTTTGTACAATGCTGTGGTTTTCTCCGCAATTGCGTCTGAATACATTTAAAATAACTGTATAGTACATAGTTGAAATGTGTGTGTAGTTGATAACATGCTCATATGACTAATATATAATGTGGCTGACTGCTAGTGTGATTGCTGACTTTATATATGTTTGTCAGTGTTTTTTCTGAACCTCAATGCTGGTGCTTGGGTTGGGGTCAGATTGATATCACTTTTATGCAGATAAAGTGTTTTCAGTCACAGATTGTGTAGTATACTGTGGAAAAGCTGATTGTTTATCATGTCTTAAGAGCGGCAAAGGTGACGAGGTTACAATAACAGTAGCAATAACACTCAAAACATGTTTATCCTGCAAGGTGGGGTTAATAACTCAATCTTTGGCAAATGAGGGGTTATGTGCAGTGTTTTTCATTTCAGCAGATTACAAGGCAGATCCCTGTTCAACAACAAATAGATCCACCTTGGGCCATATTTGCACAAACCCTATCTAGTATAGCTAACAGGTTGGTCCCGGCAGCTCCAACCGCAGGAATAGGGTACACTATTAACCCATACATGCAGCTCCCATCTTATGGTACAGCCCCTACAGCTTCTACAAGTCAACAAGCTGATAAACCAAGGGTAAACACACTGCTCAAAAAATTAAAGGGAACACTAAAATAACACATCCTAGATCTGAATTAATGAAATATTCTTACTAAATACTTTGCTTTTTACATAGTTGAATGTGCTGACAACAAAATCACACAAAAATTATCAATGGAAATCAAATTTATTAACCCATGGAGGTCTGGATTTGTCACACTCAAAATTAAAGTGGAAAAACACACTACAGGCTGATCCAACTTTGATGTAATGTCCTTATAACAAGTCAAAATGAGGCTCAGTAGTGTGTGTGGCCTCCACGTGCCTGTATGACCTCCCTACAACGCCTGGGCATGCTCCTGATGAGGTGGCGGATGGTCTCCTGAGGGATCTCCTCCCAGACCTGGACTAAAGCATCCGCCAACTCCTGGACAGTCTGTGTTGCAACGTGGCGTTGGTGGATGGAACGAGACATGATGTCCCAGATGTGCTCAATTGGATTCAGGTCTGTGAAACGGGCGGGCCAGTCCATAGCATCAATGCCTTCGTCTTGCAGGAACTGCTGACACACTTTTTTGTTTGGGTTTTTTTTTGTTTGGGGTTCCCACCCATTTGGAGCGAGCCTGGTGTCCTGGAAACGTTATACAGATGACGTCCTCTTTTTGTGGAAAGGAGGGAGGGAAGATCTTGAGAAATTTTGTATTTACCTCAATGACAATCCCTGTCACATTAAATTCACTTTGGGATTCAATGAGGGCGGAAGTACTAACCCGCCGCCACCATGTAACCAGGGGATGACTGTGGGCGGATATGACATATTCGCCACAACCAAGTAAGGGCGGAAGTGTCAGCCTTTATGTTGATTAACTACACCAGAGGATGGCTGTGGGCGGATATGACGTATGCGCCGCAACCGAGTTAGGGCGGAAGTGCCAGCCTGCTGCCGCTACATGGATGGAACCACATTAGAATTATACATGACTGGCCGCTTTAGAGGGGAAGTACTCAGCGGACAGATAGGGTCTCTAAAACAGCATTTGTGGTTGATGGTTATTTTGGATTTTAAGGGGGCGGATGTGACGTCGGTTGAGGGCGGAAATGCCCACCCGGCAGGTACTAGTGTTGGGATAATGTGTTTTATGGGAGTACGGATGTCACATGATATAATGTCATGTGATTAGAGATGTGGCATCGTATGATAGGTGGATAGAGAAGGTTACAAGAATAAACCTCATGGAAGCTGCCATTTTTATCAACAGGTGTTACCTTTTAGAAATGTGTATGTTATTTTTTGATTGGGGGATGTTCATATAAAAGGCAGGTTACTTGATGCTGACACACTAACCTTGAAAAAGGGTCTGGAATAGACCTGAAACGCGTCGGTGTTGTGCGAGGGATTACCCAGACGATTGTGGGCGAAAGTGACTACCGGTTCCAGGGAGCTGTAAACCCGGGTGGCTGCCTGAGATTGCTGTAACTTCTATGCGAGTTTGAGAACTTGTTCAGGTTCTCTTACCATCCGGTAATTACATCACCTCTTTTTTTCTGGGATTTTCCTTGTCACCTGTGTGTCAATTTTTATCCTACCATTGGATTGAAGTTATTTGTTCTGTTTGTCAAAAATAAAAACGGTGTTATACTATTGTCTGCCCATTCCCTCTGTTTTATGAGTATTCGGAGAGGAAACGGAACAAAAGGAGGAACAATGTGTGGAATACGGGGAGACTGATCTATTACATGCTGATGACGCAAGCTGCCCACAGGAATGTATACTGCTGATTTATTCTCTTATATTTTTTGAGATTCTATTTACTTGTATGTGGATTTAGAAGGGCGCCATTGTCCGACTCGCTTATTTTTTGCTTTGAGACTTGTAGTGGACAGGTACACGCAACATCGTTCTCTTGACATTTTTCATTCCAGGAGTGGACAACTAGGAGGCAGACTATCGCAGTCGCCAAGATATGCATCCAGGAGAGTGGGTCTACAAAAAAAAAAAAAAAAGGAGGTCTTTGTGATGGTAGTAAGGATATGGGGCCTACGTCGGGTAGACTTAAGGGTGTCTCGAAACATTCATCAAGTTGCCCAGGTATGTAACCAGAACAAGTAGTTCAGCAGCGGATGAACTTACAGAATAGTTTAAATTTTTCCAACATTCTCTCTCATACCCAGGGTACTGAAGAAGGGAAACGGGAATGAGTGCGGGCAATTCTATTTGAGGCAGACTGATCCACAAGGAGTTAGTACTCGGACTTGAGGCGGTTACTAGTTAAACCCTGGAGGTTACCTCAGAGAGGAGCCAGACCTGAACAGGTTGCGTTTGATGGCAGTGCTATTGAGTCCCGACTCTTGTGTAATACAGGAATACCGAAAGCGGCTGTTACAACCAAACACTACTACTGAATATGGAATTGTTCTATGGAGTGGTGTCAGGATAGGGTTTGGAATTCAAAAGAATTTCACCTGTCTAGTTTTCTACATTTCCTCCACGACGCCTTTGATGGTGGCCCACGATTAGTTTCCTTGACAATTCAGTTTTCGGCTCTCTCTCCATTCCATTTCAACAGCGTTTAGCTTCCCTACAGGAAGTACCAATTTTCTCGCAGGGAGTCCTACAGATACAACCACCTTTTTCCGTCCTCCCACGGCACTGTGGAACCTGGACTTCGGTTAGAATATTTTACATAGTTCAAACATTTGAAATCAACGGCCTTTTTGTCTTCGGAAGGAGCGGAATTGAAGTTTCTCTTTTTGAAGATACTTGGTTACTGGCCTTAGCTTCAGCCAGACAGGTCTCTTAGCTGGGAGCTCTATCATGTGAAAGTCCCTTTCTACTTTTCCATGAAGATTGGGCAGTTCTCCGTTATGGGGGCAGAGTTCCTCCCTTAGGTAGTTTCGGATTTTTCATGTTAATCGGCTTATTGTGGTTCCATCTTTTAAGGGCTTTGCAGAAGGGGACATGTCTTTGGACGAGGTAATAGAAAAGACAATACGGATTTACATACAGGTTACGTCATCAATCAAGATGTCTGACCATTTGTTTCTTCATGATGGTCCGGAGGAGCGTTGGCCAGCAACTAAGCCGACTCTGGCCAAATGGATTAGGCTTACAATAGACAGGTATGGATGTCCTGTGGTAAATGGGTCCCTCTTCAAGTGAGGGCTCGTACTACCAGGACGATGGACACCTCAGGGGCAGTAGCAGAGGTGCCTTTGCTACTCGGCTTTGCTGAGCAGAAACGTGGTCATTAGCACACACGTTCTAGTGATTGTACAAGTATTGATACGTTTGCGTTCAGAGATTCCAGATTTGGACGATTAGTTTTGCAGGCCACTGACAGCACTCCCACCCTTGGGAGTAACTTTGGGACGTCCCCATCTGTCTAAGCAAGTTCCAGTGTCCCCTAGTGGATAAAAGAAAAAAGAGGATTTTAGTACTTACCGATAAATCCATTTCTCTGAATCCACTCAGGGACACTGGACGCCCGCCTCGGTGCTGTTAAACCTGCAGGATTTAGTTTCTTGTTGAACTGTTAGTGCAAACAGCGTTTGTTTTCTGTTAACAGAGTTCTAGGATGCTGATTTGTTGTACGGTAGGCTTTTCGCCAGATGGTTTTGTAGTCTCATGTCCTAGTCTCTCCGTCAAATATTCCAAACTGAGGGATGAGGGGTGTGAAGGGGAGGAGCCGGCTGTGCAGACAATGTTTAATTTTAGATTGTGCCACACCGACGGTTGCAAGCTTCACACCCCATCTGTCTAAGCAAGTTCCAGTGTCCCCGAGTGGATTCAGAGAAATGGATTTATCGGTAAGTACCAAAATCCTCTTTTACTGGTATTCTGAAAAATATACGATAAAAAACAATTGATGCAGCTTGTAACCATAAATAGGCAATGTTGTTTTGAAATAAGCTTGCATATATCTCACAAAATTAAGGCCCCCATACACTAGAGCGATATTGTGCCTTTTGGCACGATATTAATGCATTGGGCTGATGTATCGTAAGTGGACCACATCGTGTGGTCCACTTAAGATTACGATCTGAGGCGCGCTCCCTGGGCTTGTAAGAAGGGTTTTCAGATCTTACCTGCAGTAGGTAAGATCTGGTCCTGTCACTTACAATGAGGGTGCTTAACGTTAGATTGCATGCGATCTGACGTTAGCACATCGTGAGTGAAGGTGCATTGGGCTCACAATAACGTGAGTCCAGGAGCTGGGGGTTGAAGGGGTCTTTAGTCTTTAATTGTTCAGTCTCAAAGACCAATAATGGAAATCTAATCCAGAAACCATTTACTAGTAGGGGATCCTTGGAAACCTAACATAGATACTTTGACGGCAGATAAGAACCACTTGGCCCATTTAGTCTGCTCTAAACACACGTACATGCACACTCTTACACAAAGAAAATTTTACTGTCATGATTGAGCTCAGGCTCCAAGGTAATTGTATGCCCCTTAGCTGGATATCTGGAACAGGGTAGGCTAAAGTTAACTGCCTGATCAGACTGTCAGTGTAGCTGTGAGTGAGTGAGCATGCAGTGTTAAAATCTAAAAATCGCTTGCATAACCTCCCGTTTAAAGGACTTGGGGGGTATTCATGACGCATTGCTAATTAATGTGACCGCAGTAACCCCAGCTGTGATGGCAATGTGCACATGCAGGTCCTGCCCTGCATGTGTGCACGCAGTTAATGCGATTGTATCGCAGAGGGTGGTGTTCGCGGACCATTGCGGAGGCAGTGCGTTAAATGGGCATGTCAGCATTTTTCGGGGTGGCTGCGTATTGTCACACGCAGCCGCTCCGACCGAAAAATATGGCGGCAGGGCTTCTGCCGTCGCAGCCAGGCTACACCGGCAGAAGGCAGCCACAGTTTCTGTGATCAAGCTCTATTTGCATGTGGGGGGATCTTGCGATGGGTGGTCCCCAATGTGTGAAAAAAGGATTGCAGACTTACTGAATAGGGTCCTTAATTCTGTAAGACTGAAATCCACAGATTTCGACAGGAGCAAAAGTCTAAAGTATTTTCATTCTCACATCTGGAATTCAGTCGCAAGTTGCTGTAAACCAGGCAGGTAGTACAAAGATTCCGTCTATCTCTAGGCAGACATAGTTTATTTTCATCACTATCTTAATTAAAATGTATTTCTATAGTCCAGGATTTCATTAGACTCCACATAGCTTAGACTTTGCAACACCATCTACAAGCTTTACTCATTCGCCCTTACTTGGTTGTGGCGAATATGTCATATCCGCCCACAGTCATCACCTGGTTACATGGTGGCGGCGGGTTAGTACTTCCGCCCTCATTGAATCCCAAAGTGAATTCAATGTGACAGGGATTGTCATTGAGGTAAATACAAAATTTCTCAAGATCTTCCCTCCCTCCTCTCCACAAAAAGAGGACGTCATCTATATAACGTTTCCAGGACACCAGGCTCGCTCCAAATGGGTGGGAACCCCAAACAAAATCGGTTTCCCATTTACCCATAAAAATGTTAGCGTAACTCGGGGCGAACCTGGTGCCCATGGCTGTGCCCACTCTCTGTGCGAAAAAATCACCATCAAACATGAAATAATTATTTTCCAAGATAAAACGAACACTTTTGATGATGAAACCCTGAGTATTGATCTCTATATCACTTGTACTGAGGGCGTCTGCTACAGCCGTTAGACCAATCTGATGGTCAATGATGGTGTAAAGGGACTTAACGTCCGCCGTTACCATATACATATCACTTCCTCATGCAAATGTCTGTAAACAATTCAAAAGGTCTTTTGTGTCCCGTAAATGTGATCTATTCTTCATTACGTGTAGGAAAAAACTGTGTTCCCTAATGCACACCGAGTGAGAAATATTACTACATAATAGTCAGATAATACGGAGATCTTAGTTGCGTATATCTGCAGATATAGGGTTAAGCCCCCAGGCCGATAGACAAGGCTTCTCCGTCACTGGGGGTCCCTAATACTAGGTATGGGTCCGGGGTGCAGGACCCCACGATGTCGGCACAGGTCGGCCACCCCAGGTCAGCACACAGGTGAAAATTAATAGGGGTTAATAAGAAGCACCGAAGTGCTATGTAAGTGGTGTGATTAAAATAATATATACAAAGTGATAGGGAACATCATAAGTGTTAATAAAGTGTTAGGGTGTGCCGACCTGAAGCAGCCCAGCCATACCGACACAGGGGCCACCGCACCCCACACCCACCCCATAAATAATTACAAATATGTCTGGGTTAAATTCCCAGTGTAAGGCCACATGGTAATGGCTCCTACAGCATCTGAGAGCCAGCTTACCTGGGGATACCCCTGACTTCCCCTATGGCACTATGGAGTCAGCAATCCCTCCTAATGCTGACCCATCTATGCCTCTCTAAATACAATACACAAAATGGAAAGCTGCTCAATCAGATTGTAATGTCACTCAGGTGCTAAAAGGGAGGGGTAATTCTGTGTAGGAAAAAACTGTGTTCCCTAATGCACACCGAGTGAGAAATATTACTACATAATAGTCAGATAATACGGAGATCTTACTTTTGTGTCCCGTAAATGTGATCTATTCTTCATTACCAAAGGTTGTTGGTGAAAATCAATAATTTCTGAAAGATTCGCAGTCACCGATCCAATCCCGGAGACTATGGGTCTGCCGGGTGGTAATTGTGCATCTTTATGGACCTTTGGTAGAAGGTAGATCACCGGGACTGTAGGGTCCTTATTCACAATAGATTCCTGTTCCTTTTTGCTAAGCACATTCATTTCCCCATATTTTTTGCTAAGCTCCTCTAATTTTGTTTGAATTTTCACCGTGGGGTCCGCTCTAAGTTTCTGATAGGTTTCTTTGTCACTCAAGTGTTTCTCCACTTCATGGACATACCAGCTTCTGTCCATCACCACTAAACCCCCTCCCCCCCCTTTATCAGCTGGTTTTATAACCAGTTCCTGATTATTTTTGAGTTGTTTTAGTGCCTCTCTTTCCTTCATTGTGAGATTGCACTTAACCCCCTGGTTGTTAATGCCCTTCAAATCATCTTGTACCAACGAAGAGAAGGTCTCTACAAAATTCCCTTTAACATGTTGCGGGAAAAAAAGGTGGATCTAGGTTTAAAGGGGGTGGTGGCCTCTATACAAGTCATATCTAAATCTTGTATACTTTCCTTTGTTAAAAAGAATTTTTTGAGGCACAATTTCCTGATAAACTTATGTATGTCCACGAAGGTGGAAAACTTATTAATGGAGGTGGTGGGGGCATACTTCATTCCCTTCTCAAGGACTTTAGTCTCATAAATTGACAAATTATGAGAACTGATGTTAAAAATCTTAATACCTCCTTCTTTCAGTTCTTTTTCTTTCTGATGTTTATTTTCAACCTCTAGAGTAGAGGTATCGGGAGCGAGACTGGATTCTACTTCCTGTTGACTAATGGATTTGTCTTTTTGTCTTTTTTCTTTTTACTTTTTAGCCACTTTCCCCCCCCCCCTCCCTTTTACCCCTAAGCAAAAAGCCTGACTGCCAGGTAAGTGCGCAAAAAAAAAGGAGCAGCCTATATCCAAAACACAATAGGGGTGTTCCCTTCACCCCCAAAGAAATGTCTCAAAGCAAAAAATAAGCGAGTCGGACAATGGCGCCCTTCTAAATCCACATACAAGTAAATAGAATCTCAAAAAATTAGAATTATACATGACTGGCCGCTTTAGGGGGAAGTACTCAGCGGACAGATAGGGTCTTTAAAACAGCATTTGTGATTGATGGTTATTTTGGATTTTAAGGGGGCGGATGTGACGTCGGTTGAGGGCGGAAATGCCCACCCGGCAGGTACTAGTGTTGGGATAATGTGTTTTATGGGAGTACGGAGGTCACATGATACAATGTCATGTGATTAGAGATGTGGCATCGTATGATAGGTGGATAGAGAAGGTTACCAGGGTTACAAGAATAAACCTCATGGAAGCTGCCATTTTTATCAACAGGTGTTACCTTTTAGAAATTTGTATGTTATTTTCTTTTTCATCCACTAGGGGTCACTGGAGTACTCTTGGGATATGGACGGTTCCACTGGAACTAGGCACTGAATAGTTAAACTTTGACTATATCTCCCCTCCATATCCCAGAGTACCTCAGTGTTTTTTCGGTGCTCACAGAGCAACTAGGCTTGTGGAAGTGGATCCACAATTATTGATTTTTTCTTTGATTATTTTTTGAAAACATCCCTTTCCCTCTTCCAAGAAGGCGAGGGTCTGGGATAGGAAAGCTGCTGAAGCAGCTGTGGGTGTCGGACCTCTCTAGAAGAGCTCCCTCACTACCACGTGCAGGTCACCTGCAGTAAAAGGCTGACAGTGCTTACAGAGAAGCCCCGTCATTGCCCTCACCACAGGGTCCAGGTATGTTGAACGGGGCGGTCAGCTCACGCTGCCTGTGTGGGATACTGTGTGTGTGTGTGGCCGCCGGCCGCTGCCTCCAGCCGCCCGCCGCCGCTTCCAGCGCCGCTGTTTATGCTGTGTCCCCTGCCGCTCTGAGCCGCGCCGTCCACGTTGATTTATGCATAGGCCGCTCCACGGCTCTATGCACCGCGCTCCCCGGCCCGGCTCCGTGTATAGAGAACGATACATGGAGCACGGGGGGGGGGGGGGGGGGGCACACGAATGTGAGTAACTTTGATGCCACAGTGATGTTCCCTGCACACACAAATGTCAGGGTCACTGGATAAAATCTCATGATTCAACTCTTGTTGATAAAAGAAGTATGTTTACTAGAATACAGCAGCGCTGCATATTTACAATAGGCTATTAAGTCTTGTTAATCAGGATACATGTTGCTCATATATGTGCAGGTTGAATGCAACATAGTATGTTTATTAAATCTGCTTACATAATTATAAGTCTGCATATTTAACCATTTTTCCTGTTGTTTTTCCAGAATTTCCTGTATTACATCTCTCCTCCATTGAAGGCGCAGGGGTGTTAAGGGGAATTTGGAACCAGGCATATTGCTGACGTGTACTGCACTTGGCCAGATATATATTTGTAAAGACACCTTAGTGCTATTTACTGAGTCGCACAAGTTGTATTTTGTATCGTCTGTCGGTATAATGAGTAAGACACCAGCAAAGACTATTATTCTTATCATAACTGTTTATAATGATATTATCCTAAAGACTGCAAATCTGAATCATGGCTGTGGTCAGCCAAATACTGGCTTTGTTCACTGTTGTAAAGTAAGATGTGTTATACAATTGGTCAGCACGTGGTGATTATAAAACAGTATCTGTGGAGCACTGCAAGCATTGTGAGTTCAGGCTCACCTGCAGCAGCGTTGCTTAATTCACTTAGCCACACCACAATTGGATACGCCCGATCTCATCTGATCGTGAAGGCTAAGCAGTGTTGGGCCTGGTTAGCCACCTGGGAATACAAGGTGCTGTAGGTATTTTTAAATCTACAGCCACACCACACTGGATTCGGGACCCATTAACTAAGCTGCGGTTAAGCAGCAGACTTCTCAGGTTTTTAAGCCTGTGAGTGGTCACATTTAGTTTCAGACTTCTAAGAATTATTATACTTCTGAATCAGGATATATCTGGATATATGTATATGGGTATATAATATATATGTGTATGTGTGTATGTATGCATATATGAAATATATATATATTTACAATGTCTGAGTATGTGTGAATATACATGGTTGTATATGTGTATACATGTATATATGTGTATGTATGTATATATATATATATATATATATATATAATATGCTGACATAAAAAAAATCTTTTTTGGCAAGACTACAGTGGCGCAATTGGTCGGCACACAGTGCTTATTAAACAGTATCTGTTGAGCACTGCAAACATTGTGAGGTCAGGCCTCACCTTCCCAGATCCCCAGTGGCCTAATGGATAGGACACTGCCCTCCTAAACCAGGGATTGTGGGTTCAGGTACCATCTGGATTGCAAGTCACTACAGCAACCATTTCATCACCAGAGTTGATGTTTAAACAGCAGCTTTTGCTTATTATTTTTACAGGTGGCTCTGTAGCCAAGTGGTTAGGCTTCCCGCCCACAGTGAACATTGTGATTGCATGGACACTGGTTCAGATCCTGGTGTAACAGGTGTAATATATATATATATAATAATAAAATTAAAAAAAAACATGGTAGGACAACATTTTTTTTTTTTTTTTTTTAACGTTACTTCCTGGGTCTTTGCTGGAGGTTGCTGCCCTACAACACTCAGCCTCTGGGGGAGCGGGGGGTTGTTAGGAATTGAATTTATTAATTGTTTTTGACAGCATGTCTCTACAGGAAGATTCACTATTGCTGGAAACCACATGCACGGTAATGCAGGTTTATACACAGATTACTTCCGTGGTGTACTTACTGGTCGGGGTACATGATCACTAAGTCTAATGCATAATCAAACAAGTAGCTTCGCTGCAGAGTCGGTCACACAGTGTGTCGGACAAATTCGACTGCGCAGACAGACCCTTACCGGTCCTCTTTGGGGGGAATGCGGGCGCATGTACTGCCTGAGAGGGAAAAATTTACTGTTTCAGCTAGATTGTTGCGGTTGATTCGCCGCCAGCCCTCATAGCACCAGGCCAGTACGTCAGGTTCTCAGCGAAGGCTGAACAATTTCCAGTGAGAGACAATTGCAATAATTGGGCGTTTAACTACCTATCGGAGTGTACCCTACACAGCAGTAGGGCTGT
Source organism: Pseudophryne corroboree (assembly GCF_028390025.1). Taxonomy (NCBI): domain Eukaryota; kingdom Metazoa; phylum Chordata; class Amphibia; order Anura; family Myobatrachidae; genus Pseudophryne; species Pseudophryne corroboree. Next base: position 498,045,621 of record NC_086445.1, read on the forward strand.
TGCTTCGCCCTGCTTTGGTAAGGGTTTGATGTAACAAGGCTGTAGTGGCAGGGCGCTCCACTTCAGGTTTGCCCTAAATAAAGACCACCTTACACTTCTTGCTGCCTACAGCTTCTGTGAAGTTGGCAGTTGGTTCTTGCGTCTCAGCTTCGCTAGTGGCGCACAACGTCCACTTTGGCTATGTTCCAAATGATAATAGATCGCAGACCGAGTGGGGGGGAATCTGATTTCCTACCATTGTCTACGCGAATTCCTGAATGATTCCGTCTCAACGATTTCAATTCCTAGTGTCAAAGTCGAAAAATATAGCGACCTATGATGCCTTGTACTAACCCCAATGCACGTGCCCGCTGCTCGCGCACCGACTCCCCCGTGCGTACGCATCCCCTCAGGTTGCGTAGGGGATGCTCTGACGTCGCCTGCGCATGGAGATGGGTATTTACGGCGGTGTTTGTGTGTGACTAGCGAGCGACTCGATCGCTACATATTTAACCAATATAATGCGTTTTATAGTTAATATCCCCCTTCATAATGTCAGCAAGTATGGTAAGTTTAAAACCTCTTAGACAGAGAGATTCCTCTTTGCATGCTGGGAGGGCTCAGACAAAGGTTGGAGGGTAGTGTATGGTGTCCAGCTGTGGGGTATTGAAGAAGTGTTGTGTCTATGACAGTTGGGAGGGATTCGCATAGTTCCTGCTCATGGTTATGCACAGAAGTAGAACATAAGATTAATTGCATTCAGAATAAATTACACATAAATGCAGGGTGGGTGACTGGAATTCAGTCACCTCTTTCCCACAGACTGAAAACAAATAACCTTATTTACACTAAGCTTTGAGATTCTATGAAGAGGGTTTACACCTTTGTTTATGAATAGGTCCAGGTTTCTCTCCAGAATAATGAGTGCTGAGATGTCATTGTCTCAACTGAAAGAGGTGACCGTGGGGTTAACAAAGCCCAGAGACAGAGTTTGTTTGGAAGATCCAAACAATAGGTTTCCACAATACAACCAGAGAGGAATTTAGAATACTAAAAAGTCCTAGCCAGCGCCCACTTCTTGAACTAACCAATGATCCCAGGTGCAGTACATGTCCCACCCCCTAACCAATGGAAAGAGGGCACAACAGTATCTATTGTAGTATGTCTTGAGCTAGTACATAAATATAGTCTGCAATAGGATTGGGGACACAAGACTCTTCTCTCCACAACGGTTTTCATCACTGATTAACTGGGAGCTGGATATCCAGATAGCGCAGGCGATTCATTCCCATGTGTGTAAGTACTCTCTGTGACCAACTTATTCTCTGTATTTGCCATACTCTCTCTCTCTCTCTGTTATTGTTAAACTGTTGTATATTGTATATGTGTAGTTATTATGTTTAGATATTGATGTTAGCCTGTAGTGTATGAACTGTTAACTGTTTTCCCTTTTTACATAGCTAGATATTGTTAGTAAAGGTGTTGGAACCTTAGCAAGGTATTGTGTGTTTATTACATTACTGAGGGTATTCGGAGCGTCTCAATCGCTCAAACAGCTTTTGTATTAACAAGGTCAAGCAGCGTTATATCGCTACAGTATTTCAATACAAGGTTTACAGTATAAGTGTATCCTTTCTGTGTGTTGCATACAAGGTTACTGAGTGTCATCCCGTGAGCATCTGCGCCGCTCGTGTTCCCCTCGTGGTCACGAGCGTCCGCTACGCTGGTAGCGTAGCATTACGGTAGTCGGCCGCCTATAGCGTGCTCGACACCAAGCATTAAGCTGTGAGCGAGCGTGCCGCATGTGCGTCTCGACCACGGCTAAGCATCTGCTACGCTAAGTGTGTACCCTTACGGTACCCCATACGCCAATTGCGTACTGAGTCTCTTACCCACACATAGTGAATGTTATAAGATAAATAATTAGCTTTATCAATTGGGGCCTCGTCCTTCCTCCACATATCCGCACTAGCGAACACAAGCAGACTTTATCTGTCAGCAAAGGGGGAAGGTAGTATCCCTTGGTATCCGTGTTGGTGGTTGGGGATACAGTAGTGCTGACTAGATAAGCGTCTGCATCGCTACGTTGTAGGAATCCGGGAACCGAAGAAGGTAAGAACATTAAGCTATTGTCTTTTTAAATCTGGTTTTTATTTCTATTTGGTGCCAACTGCACATGCAGATTGGATTGCATGTCTGTTTAAATAGGTTTAAAAGTATTTTTTTGGTCGCTCTGCATGGCTTGATAGTTTTATTTTTTTTAGCTCAGGCCTAGAATAACTTAAGGGGCTGGAATGATGATTTTCTTTGTGACAAAAGAAGCCGCATGGTCTGTCCTCCATTTTGTGTAAACCTCATGGATATGGAAGGGGGAGGAGCAGCGGCCATTTTGGGAAGGTCAAATATTTTTTTTCTCTGAATGGCTGATTTTCAGGTGACTCAGGAAATAATCAGCCATCCATTGTCAAAAAGAAATAATAATTTAATGAGTTTTTAATGCATTTATTTAGTCCATGTCATGGTCAATCATGAGTGGTTCAGATAGAGTTTGATATAAGTTAATAGTGGAATGAGTATTTGATTTAAGAACGATACACAGATAAAACAAAGTTTTGGTTTTTTTTTTTTTTTTTGGTTTCTTTACCTCCCTATTCTAGGATTCCCTGCTTGGTGTAGGATAGCCATTGAAGTGCAAATTAACCTGTATAACTGGGTTTTGGTTTTTTTCCACTCTCCCAGCAGTGAAAGAAATCGCACATTCATATGCAAATTAGAAGCACTGAATAGGGTCTCATATATGTAATAGTGATTAGTACATATATGTAATATCTATATGTGCGTGCTTACATCAATGTATGTTATTAGATTAATTTAGAATTGCATTTTCATTTGTGTATTTTCACATATCTCACTTTCCTGTTTGCCATTTATAATTGATAACGTGCTGAGAAAGATTTGTTGCTATTGGTAGTTAAAAGTAAAAATAATACGTTAAGGGGTAAATTGTAAAAAACGCGCACGGCTTGCCTAAGATACAAGGAAGTTCTGTGTGGTGTTCAGTAAATGATTACAGTTAAAGATCATCTACATTGATATAAACGTGTTAATTGTATTTCTGTGGATATACCTGGCTTGCGTACATGTGTCTCTAACAAAGGGCGGGACTAGCGTACGCGACGCAAGGGCCGACGCACGGAGCGTATATTACGCAACGGAGCGTCTGGGTACGCCCACATAATACAAATCACACGATAGTATTGTTTTAGTTAGGCGATAAGGAGGCAACGCGATAATAGCGCAAATCAATCTCAGTGTCCAAAATTTTAAGCTAATAGATCCTTCTCTAGTTGCAACTCCTCGGCATTAGCTGGCGATACTGAATGTAAGGGATTTCTGCGCAGAAACGAAAGTAAAGAGTATATGAGGTGAAAGAGTGTGTATATATATATATAAGTTTCTAAAATTTTGGGGTTGAACCACAGGAAATCATCGAGTTCTCGTGAGGTACATATGTGTAAGTGACGGCACGGTGGCTTGGGAGGCATCCCTTGTTAAACATTTAAAATAAGAGCATTAGAGTATAGCAGACCAGTAGGTCTACTGTAGCACAGACCAGGAGGTCCAGACAAGACCAGGAGGTCTAGGTACAGCAGACTAGGAAGTCCGCTATAGATAAAGAGATAAAGGAGCACAACACCAGGAAGGGTTGGTGCGGTACCCATATAGGCCATTAAGCTCTGGCTGAAGGAATTCGCAGCCACAATTTTCGATTCCACTGGTCACTCCGCACATAAGATTAGTTGCTTATGTGCAGAACGATTGTACCGCACGTAATTGTGTGCATTAGTTAGTAACTTGACCCAGTACCATTTGCGTACGTTAGAGGGGTCATAAACGCTATTTGTACATTCTAACGTGATTTGTGTAATTTTTTTTATTTTAAGGGAGGTTCGCTGGTCACTCGGGAATTCTCTAACAACCAATAGTTACTGGGAAGGGTTAAGTGCTCTTCGGATCACACCCACATGTTCCAGTAAATAGAGGTTCAGGTCGCAGGGGCCCTAGGTTGAGTACGCCAGCGCTAAGGCAGTGTGTGGGCGTATTGGTCGACGTGGGCGAGTGAGTGGAGGTACTCGGTAAACTTCCGCCGCCGGCCTACCCCGGACATCTTGGTTTTTGTAAGGGTTCGCTGAAGACCCTGATTTGAAGGTCAGAGGTAGTGAAAGCAACACCTGCAAAGATGGGGGCCAGTTGTTCAGGTAGTGGGCGATCAACCTCGGTTCGGGTTGACTTAGTAAACCGGCCAATAGAGTCGGCAAGGATAACGTGTGATACAGACCGGGAAGTCCGAAATGGATCACACGCAAAGGTCAATGAATGGGAAAGAATGACTGTGCATGATGGGGAAAAGTTCCCACAAGTAGGCAGTTTTGGTCCCGAGGTGTTACAAAATCTAAGGAGAAGGATATGTCTCATTAAATCTGCAAAGAGACGGATCAAACATTATGATTATTTACAGTTATGGCAACAGGAAGGTGAAATACAAGGAGAATTAGCTTACACAGCTGACTCTCACTGTGGTAAGAAAAATATGGCAATGAGAGAGAAGGTGGTTACAGAGAGTGGCACACTGGTGTATGATAAAAATGCACTTAGCAACTGTATTATAGATGATAAGGATAAGTGTAACAAATGTAACAATGATAAAAGTAAAACTGTTAAATGTACAACTGTTAACCCGTGCAAGTTGCACTCCATGTTAAACTTCCCTCAGGATTACCAGCAAGAAACTGAACCCAGCACGATGTCGGCACCTTTTCCAGCAGCCATCACACAAGACATCCAGGTGGACGCGACCAATTCGGTAAAGGCAATAATCAAACCCCCTAACGGAGGGTCAGGTGAGGTCGTGTCCACAGGTACGTACGGTGTTATATATCACGCACAAACAAATGTACCTCATATTGTAGAACCAACACAAGATGATGTAATTGAGTTTAATCCTGTCAGGGTGATCACAGTCCCCAATGGGAAGACTGACGCTCAGGGAACCATTCCCGTCAGGGACAGTGCAATGCGCCATCCCTGGTCCCGGATGGAATTGAGGTCAATTATGTCTGAATTTCCTGATCCTAGGAAAGATATAGTTGCATGTCAAAGGTTCATTAAAGAACTAGGAAACTCCACAGAACCCACCAACAAAGATTGGCGGGCAGTGCTGAGGGCATGTTTGCCCTCCAGCGTTGACCCTGCTAAATTTATTACTGATTGTCAATTAGACACGGAAGTACCTCAAACGGAGGAACACAATCAGGAATGTATTAAGCAGATCAACCGACAGTTAGGAGTATATTTCCCAGCCGTTGTCGAGTGGAACGAAATCTTCTCCATAAGACAAAACGAAGGGGAAAGTACTTCTAATTATTTCCATCGGGCATTGCAGGACATGACTAAGTATACAGGTATAGAAAACATCGAAACAAGTGCACCGCACAGAGAAGTAGCAGTATTTGTGTTAATAAATGGTTTAAAGGAAGTATTGAGAACAAGGGTACAGACCACCAACCCAAACTGGAGAAATATCTCGGTGGCTGCATTAAGAAAGTCCGCTGTTGGGCATGAGCAAAACATCAGCAAGCACAGGGAAACACAGAGAAGTAAGAAGCCTCAGATCCCTGTGGGTAAGTCAAAGGTGATAAGGTGTTATAATTGCCAGAAGGAAGGTCATTTTGCACGTAGTTGTAGGTCTAAAGAACCACAGAAGGTATATAAACCCCCTAGACAACGACATGAAAAATGAAATTGTAATCAGGTACCACATATGTAAAATTTTGACAAACAACTATAATTTATGATCAGGAAAGTTGGTCATTTAACCTTGACAGTAAACCTGAGGTTACAGTTAATGATATTGGGAGGTCAGTTCCTTGTAGACACAGGAACGGCCGGGTAAACGTTGGAATTTATTTGTAAATGTTTCTTTTTCCCCATCTCTGACGTTCATCGGCAGAACTCAAACATCACATAGCTACTTGGTCTTTGCAGAAGTCTACCTAACCCCAGTGTGACCTACCGACATCGGTGTGTCCTGGCCAGGCACAAAAGGGTGCAGTGTGGAAATACTGGTGGGGAGGGGACTGCGCAAAGATACCAATGGATGTGTTGGTGTGACAGCCTGATGGTGAACGGAAGATCTGACAATATTTTTTTGTTTGTTGTTTAATGTAAAATGTGATGAATTGTTCTCTCTCTCGTTTGTTTTTTTCCCCCTCTCTTCTCTCTCATGTTCTCATGTTTTAAAGATGGTATGTCACACATCAGTTAGACAAATGGTAATGCAAGATTTTTGCTCCTTACAGAGAGATCGCTGATTTGGAAGGAATATTGTATCACCCGAGTGTTCGTTTGGAAGACTGAGGACAGCACCTTTGAGATGACAGCAGAGCAAGAAGAACAACAAGACTAGAGGACATAAGACATTGTAACATTTTTCTTTCCCCTCAAAGTATTTTTTGTACCCCCATTACAAATTTCTCTTTCTCCTCCTGTAAGATGGACTCGCCCCAAGAGACTGCAGTCAATGTTTTCCTGTTGACCATGATGTTGACCAGAACAGTCTGTTTCGGTGAGAGTACCAGTGAGGTCGAGAAAGGATCCGGAATGGGTTTCCGATGACTGAGACGGAGGCGTAAATTTCCAATAGCAACACAATCACCAAGCAAAGGCGAGTACCAGAAAACGATCTAGCAGCCATGTTATTTGTAGACATTGTGAAGGATTGTTAGCTAAAGAGAACTGCATCTGTAGGCATTGTGACAATATAGTTGAGGATGGGTGCATCAAGAAATGTCAGTCCAGTTTTAATATCCACATGGACCGGCATCCATTGAGTGACTATCACTCCTTAGTGGGTAAAGTGTTAAATCAGACAGACTGTTGGGTATGCTCTCAAGTACCTCAAGGTCATAGCAAATCAGGACTAGTACCATTCCCTTTAACTGTAGGAGAGGTACTTGAGTTAAGTGGTGGGAGGCCGGTGGACAAGAGGTTTAATATCTCTAGTCCTCCTAGTTTGAAGCTCCACCAGTATCATGTGGATAGGTCTTTAGTATGCTTTAACATTTCCAATCCCCGAAAGCCGGGAAATTGGGAAGTGTCATGGAGTAATCAAACCATGACATTTTCATATAGAGCCGATAGAATGCCCATAGACACAGAACTTATACGCCAGATAGCCGACCATGAAAGATTTTTCCGGTATAAGTACACTCTAGGAAGTAGGACCATGCGAGTTGAAGAAGTATCACCAGGATACTGTGCACATATCGTACAACCAGATATGTGTACTAGACAGATGGGAGAATTAGGGTTAGGAGAGTTCACATGGACAGTTTGTAACATGGTTATGTCATACTCAGTCCCATATGTTCTCCCCGATGATGCATATTTCATATGCGGGAGGAAGGCGTATAGGTTCCTCGCCCCAAACTCAGAGGGATTGTGTTATGTTGGAAAAGTACTGCCTGAAGTAATGACTGTATCCCATAACAAAATGAAAGACATTCACCGCGGTGCCCAAGCTCCTTATACTCACACTCATTACGAGCACGTCATTAAAAGGCACCTGATAGAGAGGACAGAGCATTCAGCCTCTGATCTGATCCATGAATCCACCGGGATTCAATTCCTACTCACGTTAGATATCACTCGTACCGCCAGAGGAGTGATAAATTATAAATATATATCTGCGCTTGCAAATTTATTAGACAATATCACCGAAATGTATGACGACACATTCAGGTATACAGGGAGAGAGTTACAAGCCTACAAAACAGAACTGGTTCAGCATAGGATGATTCTCAATTACCTCACAGCTGTGACAGGCGGGTATTGTGTTACCCTAGCAACTCAGTATGGTGTAAAGTGCTGCACGTATATCACAAACAGCACGGAGGACCCAGCCGAGGTCATAGACCAAAAGATGGATGACATTCTGCAATTGAAGTGGGAGTTTCGAAGGAAACACAATCTCACACTCGCTGCTGTGGGTAATGAGCTGACCAGTTGGGTGTCATGGTTGAACCCACGAAATTGGTTCTCTGGTTTAGGAGAATGGGCCCAAAGTATTATTATGGATGTAGGGAAATTTCTTTTGTGTATTCTAGGAGTCGTCATATTGGTTGGCCTGATATTTAGATGCGTCCAGGTTTTAACGAAGTGTAAAAGTAATACCAGGGTGATGAGTTTAAGGAGCGAAGACACTGTAATAACAACAACTAATCTGATTTATGACCCAACGATAGAGACAATGTTGTGATGAAAATGTGATTCCACGGTCCATTTCTTTCACCCGTTTCTCCTTTGTTTTCCTCCAAGGTACAAAGACATCCGCTTGGAAGAAGAATTTGACAACCTCTTTTATACAGATCATTGATGAACTATGCTACAAGCCCCCAATTTCCCTAGTGACTTTAACTTTTACGATAGCCCAATACTTTAGAGACTGTAACTTTATGGACAATGGAACAACTTTTGCTCGCTATTTATAGCAAAAGCACCGAGAGACATCAGACAACATGTACATCAAGACAAGACATCAGACAAGACCTCAATCGGCGACTGTTTATATAAACTCACATAGTTTACGACTGCATTTATAACGATTGTTTCTTATCCTCATCTCTACAACCTACAGTTAATGACACACATAGTCGATAGGGAATATAGACACAGATATCAGCACTCACATACCCCCCCCATTCATGTATCATCAACTAAATGTGCTCCCCCATTTGTTGCAACCAAAAGCCGAAAAGAGCTCGGTAGAGTTTGACAGCCCATCCACAGACCTTTGATTAGGGATAAGAAGGATTCAAATGTATACTTCGCAATACCTCGAAGCTTGATTTAAAACACGTACGGCACGATGATACATGACCCCTCAAACATGGATTCATACACACACGCTTCTACTATCTCACTAGGTCATACCTTTCCCACCTTCTCTCCTCCCTCTACCCAATCATAAAAAGGTATTCCATGATGACATATTTTTTTCTGTTTGAATTGTTAAGTGGCAGTTATTGATGACTGCCAAAGGGTCGACTGTCAAAGTCGAAAAATATAGCGACCTATGATGCCTTGTACTAACCCCAATGCACGTGCCCGCTGCTCGCGCACCGACTCCCCCGTGCGTACGCATCCCCTCAGGTTGCGTAGGGGACGCTCTGACGTCGCCTGCACATGGAGATGGGTATTTACGGCGGTGTTTGTGTGCGACTAGCGAGCGACTCGATCGCTACATATTTAACCAATATAATGCGTTTTATAGTTAATATCCCCCTTCATAATGTCAGCAAGTATGGTAAGTTTAAAACCTCTTAGACAGAGAGATTCCTCTTTGCATGCTGGGAGGGCTCAGACAAAGGTTGGAGGGTAGTGTATGGTGTCCAGCTGTGGGGTATTGAAGAAGTGTTGTGTCTATGACAGTTGGGAGGGATTCGCATAGTTCCTGCTCATGGTTATGCACAGAAGTAGAACATAAGATTAATTGCATTCAGAATAAATTACACATAAATGCAGGGTGGGTGACTGGAATTCAGTCACCTCTTTCCCACAGACTGAAAACAAATAGCCTTATTTACACTAAGCTTTGAGATTCTATGAAGAGGGTTTACACCTTTGTTTATGAATAGGTCCAGGTTTCTCTCATAATAATGAGTGCTGAGATGTCATTGTCTCAACTGAAAGAGGTGACCGTGGGGTAAACAAAGCCCAGAGACAGAGTTTGTTTGGAAGATCCAAACAATAGGTTTCCATAATACAACCAGAGAGGAATTTAGAATACTAAAAAGTCCTAGCCAGCGCCCACTTCTTGAACTAACCAATGATCCCAGGTGCAGTACATGTCCCACCCCCTAACCAATGGAAAGAGGGCACAACAGTATCTATTGTAGTATGTCTTGAGCTAGTACATAAATATAGTCTGCAATAGGATTGGGGACACAAGACTCTTCTCTCCACAACGGTTTTCATCACTGATTAACTGGGAGCTGGATATCCAGATAGCGCAGGCGATTCATTCCCATGTGTGTAAGTACTCTCTGTGACCAACTTATTCTCTGTATTTGCCATACTCTCTCTCTCTCTCTCTCTCTCTGTTATTGTTAAACTGTTGTATATTGTATATGTGTAGTTATTATGTTTAGATATTGATGTTAGCCTGTAGTGTATGAACTGTTAACTGTTTTCCCTTTTTTACATAGCTAGATATTGTTAGTAAAGGTGTTGGAACCTTAGCAAGGTATTGTGTGTTTATTACATTACTGAGGGTATTCGGAGCGTCTCAATCGCTCAAACAGCTTTTGTATTAACAAGGTTAAGCAGCGTTATATCGCTACAGTATTTCAATACAAGGTTTACAGTATAAGTGTATCCTTTCTGTGTGTTGCATACAAGGTTACTGAGTGTCATCCCGTGAGCGTCTGCGCCGCTCATGTTCCCCTCGTGGTCACGAGCGTCCGCTACGCTGGTAGCGTAGCATTACGGTAGTCGGCCGCCTATAGCGTGCTCGACACAAAGCGTTAAGCTGTGAGCGAGCGTGCCGCATGTGCGTCTCGACCACGGCTAAGCGTCTGCTACGCTAAGTGTGTACCCTTACGGTACCCCATACGCCAATTGCGTACTGAGTCTCTTACCCACACATAGTGAATGTTATAAGATAAATAATTAGCTTTATCACTAGGTATGATTCTCGATATGGTAAATCAAAGAATTTACCTACCCAGACAGAAGTACAGGTCATTCGTCATCTGGTACAATTAGTGCTCAAGCCTCGCACAGTCTCTGTTCATTTGTACATTCGCCTATTAGACACAATGGTGGCGGCTTTTGAAGCGCTTCAGTTCGGAAGACTTCACTCACGTCCTTTTTAACTGGATGTGCTCGCAATGGTTGGCTGTGGCCTAACGAGTACAGTGTCTGCCTGCAATACATGCCAAAAACAATGGTAGGGCTCGCTTCTGCAGATTCACCGCAGGGTGAGGTGGTCTCCAAGGGCCAGGGTGTCTCTACTCTGGTGGCTCAAGGTACAGAATCTAACCGCAGGAAACGGTTCGGCGCCTGGAATTGGATAATTCTCACGGCGGACGTGAGTCTCAGAGATTGGGGAGCTGTAGTTCAAAATTTTCAGCTCCAGGGTCTCTGGGCGGATCACGGAAGATTGCTGTCTATAAATGTCCTGGAACTCCGGGCAATTTACAATGCGCTACGACAAGCAGTGCACATGCTGCAGGCTCAGGCTGTTCAGGTGCAGTCAGACAATGCGACGGTGGTCGCATACATCAACAAACAAGGAGGAACGAAAAGCCGCATGACAATGCGGGAAGTAGCTCGAGTCCTCAATTGGGCCGAGGTGATTTTGTCGGCAGTATTCATTCCGGGAGTGGACAACTGGGAGGCGGATTATCTCAGCTGCCGGTATTTTTATCCAGGATGTGCATTAAATCCAGAAGTGTTTCACATGCTGGTCCAGAAGTAGGGTTACCCGCAAGTGGACCTGATGGCATCTCGCCACAATAATCAAACGCCCCAGTACGTGTCCAGAACGAGAGATCCAAAGGCAGTGGCGGTGGATGCTCTCACAGTCAGGTGGCCATACAGTCTAGTGTATCTGTTTCCACCGTTTCCGCTGCTCCCTCTATTGCTAAAACGGATCAAAAGATAGTTCGTCAGTCATACTAGTGGCGCCTCATTGGCCACGGAGAGCTTGGTTCTCGGATCTTCGCGGATTACTCGCAGACGATCCTTGGCCGCTCCCACTACGTCTGGACCTGTTACAACAGGGTCCGTTTCTTTACCCCGATTTAGCGCGGCTGCGTTTGACGGGGTGGCTGTTGAGACCGCCCTCTTAAGAAGAGAGGGCATTCCAGAATCAGTCATTCCAACCATGTTACGAGCTAGAAAGCCGGTTACGGCAGCTCATTATTACAGAATTTGGCGTGCCTATATAGGTTGGTGTGAAGCTCGCAAATTTACGACATCTTCTTTCAAGTTATCCCGTCTTTTGTTATTTCTACAGACGGGGTTAGATGGAGGTCTACGTCTATCCACACTAAAAGTGCAGATATCTGCTTTGTCAATCTACTTTCAAAGACGATTGGCTCTTTTGCCATCAGTACACACCTTTATGCAGGGTGTCCTCAGAGTACAGCCTCCATTCATTCCACCTACAGCGCCATGGGACTTGAATCTGGTTTTAGATTTCATTTTGAACCCTTACAACAAGTGGATATTAAATTTCTCACTTGGAAAAAATTTTTCTTGTAGCCTTGGCTTCGGCAAGGCGGGTTTCAGATTTGGGTGCCTTGTCATGCAAGCCACCATATTTGGTGTTTCATGATGACAGAGCGGAACTTCGGACGAATCCCGCTTTCTAACCAAAGGTAGTGTCATCTTTTCACATCAACCAACCAATAGTAGTTCCTGTGTTATCAGGACATTCTGAAACTCTGGATGTGGTACGCGCTTTACGCGTTTATGTGTCTCGAACGTCCACAGTTCATAAGACGGATACGTTGTTTGTTCTCTATGATGCTGCCAAGAGGGGTTGGCCAGCCTCTAAGCAGACCTTATCCAGATGGATAAAACTGACCATACGTCAGGCTTATCTTCAGGCTAGGTTACAGCCGCCTACTTCGGTAACAGCTCATTCCGCACGTTCTGTGGGAACTTCATGGGCAGCTGGTCGGGGAGTTTCTACGACACAGCTTTGCCGGGCGGCTACATGGTCGTCAGTGCACACGTTTGTGCGCTTTTATAAGTTTGATACTTTTGCGGCATCAGCATCTGGCTTTGGCCGTTTAGTGTTACAGGTGCCAAAAAGCTCTCCCGCCCACGGGGGAAACTTTGGTACGTCCCAAGAGTACTCCAGTGACCCCTAGTGGATGAAAAAGAAAATAGGATTTTGGTACTTACCAGATAAATCCTTTTCTTTGAATCCATAGGGGGCACTGGACGCCCACCCAGAGCAATTGTTACCTGGTTGTGGTAAGTGCAGGGAATATTATGGTAACACACTCTTACCGACTGTTTCAAATTAGAAATTTTGTCGGGTTGGTGTCAACTGTTAGTTGTCATTTTTTGTTTGTGTTAACTTTATTGTCGTCCATTTTTTTTTGTTATATATATGTCTCCATTGTCAACCTCTATAGCTCCAGTTCGGCTCAGTAAAAAAACACTGAGGTACTCTGGGATATGGAGGGGAGATATAGTCAAAGTTTAACTATTCAGTGCCTAGTTCCAGTGGAACCGTCCATATCCCAAGAGTACTCCAGTGCCCCCTATGGATTCAAAGAAAAGGATTTATCTGGTAAGTACCAAAATCCTATTTTTTGATTGGGGGATGTTCATATAAAAGGCAGGTTACTTGATGCTGACACACTTACCTTGAAAAAGGGTCTGGAATAGACCTGAAACGCGTCGGTGTTGTGCGAGGGATTACCCAGACGATTGTGGGCGAAAGTGACTACCGGTTCCAGGGAACAGTAAACCCGGGTGGCTGCCTGAGATTGCTGTAACTTCTATGCGAGTTTGAGAACTTGTTCAGGTTCTCTTACCATCCGGTAATTACATCACCTCTTTTTTCTGGGATTTTCCTTGTCACCTGTGTGTCAATTTTTATCCTACCATTGGATTGAAGTTATTTGTTCTGTTTGTCAAAAATAAAAACGGTGTTATACTATTGTCTGCCCATTCCCTCTGTTTTATGAGTATTCGGAGAGGAAACGGAACAAAAGGAGGAACAATGTGTGGAATACGGGGAAACTGATCTATTACATGCTGATGATGCAAGCTGCCCACAGGAATGTATACTGCTGATTTGTTCTCTTATATTTTTTGAGATTCTATTTACTTGTATGTGGATTTAGAAGGGCGCCATTGTCCGACTCGCTTATTTTTTGCTTTGAGACTTGTTGTGGACAGTTACACGCAACATCGTTCTCTTGACATTTTTCATTCCAGGAGTGGACAACTAGGAGGCAGACTATCGCAGTCGCCAAGATATGCATCCAGGAGAGTGGGTCTACAAAAAAAAAAAAGGAGGTCTTTGTGATGGTAGTAAGGATATGGGGCCTACGTCGGGTAGACTTAAGGGTGTCTCGAAACATTCATCAAGTTGTCCAGGTATGTAACCAGAACAAGAAGTCCAGCAGCGGATGGACTTACAGAATAGTTTACATTTTTCCAACATTCTCTCTCATACCCAGGGTACTGAAGAAGGGAAACGGGAATAAGTGCGGGCAATTCTATTTGAGGCAGACTGACCCACAAGGAGTTAGTACTCGGACTTGAGGCGGTTACTAGTTAAACCCTGGAGGTTACCTCAGAGAGGAGCCAGACCTGAACAGGTTGCGTTTGATGGCGGGGCTATTGAGTCCCGACTCTTGTGTAATACAGGAATACCGAAAGCGGCTGTTACAACCAAACACTACTACTGAATATGGAATTGTTCTATGAAGTGATGTCAGGATAGGGTTTGGAATTCAAAAGAATTTCACCTGTCTAGTTTTCTACATTTCCTCCACGACGCCTTTGATGGTGGCCCACGATTAGTTTCCTTGACAATTCAGTTTTCGGCTCTCTCTCCATTCCATTTCAACAGCGTTTAGCTTCCCTACAGGAAGTACCAATTTTCTCGCAGGGAGTCCTACAGATACAACCACCTTTTTCCGTCCTCCCACGGCACTGTGGAACCTGGACTTCGGTTAGAATATTTTACATAGTTCAAACATTTGAAATCAACGGCCTTTTTGTCTTCGGAAGGAGCGGAATTGAAGTTTCTCTTTTTGAAGATACTTGGTTACTGGCCTTAGCTTCAGCCAGACAGGTCTCTTAGCTGGGAGCTCTATCATGTGAAAGTCCCTTTCTACTTTTCCATGAAGATTGGGCAGTTCTCCGTTATGGGGGCAGAGTTCCTCCCTTAGGTAGTTTCGGATTTTTCATGTTAATCGGCTTATTGTGGTTCCATCTTTTAAGGGCTTTGCAGAAGGGGACATGTCTTTGGACGAGGTAATAGAAAAGACAATAAGGATTTACGTACAGGTTACGTCATCAATCAAGATGTCTGACCATTTGTTTCTTCATGATGGTCCGGAGGAGCGTTGGCCAGCAACTAAGCCCACTCTGGCCAAATGGATTAGGCTTACAATAGACAGGTATGGATGTCCTGTGGTAAATGGGTCCCTCTTCAAGTGAGGGCTCGTACTACCAGGACGATGGACACCTCAGGGGCAGTAGCAGAGGTGCCTTTGCTACTTGGCTTTGCTGAGCAGAAACGTGGTCATTAGCACACACGTTCTTGTGATTGTACAAGTATTGATACGTTTGCGTTCAGAGATTCCAGATTTGGACGATTAGTTTTGCAGGCCACTGACAGCACTCCCACCCTTGGGAGTAACTTTGGGACGTCCCCATCTGTCTAAGCAAGTTCCAGTGTCCCCTAGTGGATAAAAGAGAAAAGAGGATTTTAGTACTTACCGATAAATCCATTTCTCTGAATCCACTCAGGGACACTGGACGCCCGCCTCGGTGCTGTTAAACCTGCAGGATTTAGTTTCTTGTTGAACTGTTAGTGCAAACAGCGTTTGTTTTCTGTTAACAGAGTTCTAGGATGCTGATTTGTTGTACGGTAGGCTCTTCGCCAGATGGTTTTGTAGTCTCATGTCCTAGTCTCTCCGTCAAATATTCCAAACTGAGGGATGAGGGGTGTGAAGGGGAGGAGCCGGCTGTGCAGACAATGTTTAATTTTAGATTGTGCCACACCGACGGTTGCAAGCTTCACACCCCATCTGTCTAAGCAAGTTCCAGTGTCCCCGAGTGGATTCAGAGAAATGGATTTATCGGTAAGTACCAAAATCCTCTTTTACTGGTATTCTGAAAAATATACGATAAAAAACAATTGATGCAGCTTGTAACCATAAATAGGCAATGTTGGTTTGAAATAAGCTTGCATATATCTCACAAAATTAAGGCCCCCATACACTAGAGCGATATTGTGCCTTTTGGCACGATATTAATGCATTGGGCTGATGTATCGTAAGTGGACCACATCGTGTGGTCCACTTAAGATTACGATCTGAGGCGCTTCCTGGGCTTGTAAGAAGGGTTTTCAGATCTTACCTGCAGTAGGTAAGATCTGGTCCTGTCACTTACAATGAGGGTGCTTAACATTAGATTGCATGCGATCTGACGTTAGCACATCGTGAGTGAAGGTGCATTGGACTCACAATAACGTGAGTCCAGGAGCTGCCGGCTGGGGGTTGAAGGGGTCTTTAGTCTTTAATTGTTTAGTCTCAAAGACCAATAATGGAAATCTAATCCAGAAACCATTTACTAGTAGGGGATCCTTGGAAACCTAACATAGATACTTTGACGGCAGATAAGAACCACTTGGCCCATTTAGTCTGCTCTAAACACACGTACATGCACACTCTTACACAAAGAAAATTTTACTGTCATGATTGAGCTCAGGCTCCAAGGTAATTGTATGCCCCTTAGCTGGATATCCGGAACAGGGTAGGCTAAAGTTAACTGCCTGATCAGACTGTCAGTGTAGCTGTGAGTGAGCATGCAGTGTTAAAATCTAAAAATCGCTTGCATAACCTCCCGTTTAAAGGACTTGGGGGGTATTCATGACGCATTGCTAATTAATGTGACCGCAGTAACCCCAGCTGTGACTGCAATGTGCACATGCAGGTCCTGCCCTGCATGTGTGCACGCAGTTAATGCGATTGTATCGCAGAGGGTGGTGTTCGCGGACCATTGCGGAGGCAGTGCGTTAAATGGGCATGTCAGCATTTTTTTCGGGGTGGCTGCGTATTGTCACACGCAGCCGCTCCGACCGAAAAATATGGCGGCAGGGCTTCTGCCGTCGCAGCCAGGCTACACCGGCAGAAGGCAGCCACAGTTTCTGTGATCAAGCTCTATTTGCATGTGGGGGGATCTTGCGATGGGTGGTCCCCAATGTGTGAAAAAAGGATTGCAGACTTACTGAATAGGGTCCTTAATTCTGTAAGACTGAAATCCACAGATTTCGACAGGAGCAAAAGTCTAAAGTATTTTCATTCTCACATCTGGAATTCAGATGCAAGTTGCTGTAAACCAGGCAGGTAGTACAAAGATTCCGTCTATCTCTAGGCAGACATAGTTTATTTTCATCACTATCTTCAATAAAATGTATTTCTATAGTCCAGGATTTCATTAGACTCCACATAGCTTAGACTTTGCAACACCATCTACAAGCTTTACTCATTGCGAGCAATTGCACTAGTTAGTTCAGATCATAAATATTTCTCTTACGTCCTAGAGGATGCTGGGGACTCCGTAAGGACCATGGGGTATAGACGGGCTCCGCAGGAGACATGGGCACTATAAAGAAGGGTGGACAAAGCTTTAACGCGCTTATTCAAGAAGGTGGCGCTACCGTCTCCAGACACGGCAGCCCTCAAGGATCCTGCTGATCGCAGACAGGAAATGACTTAAAAATCAATTTATACACATACGGGTGCTTTGCTCAGACCGGCAATAGCATCGGCTTGGGTTTGTAGTGCGGTAGCAGCTTGGACAGATACCTTGTCAGCTGATATTGATACCCTTGATAGGGATACCATTTTATTGACCTTGGGTCACATCAAAGACGCAGTCTTATATATGAGAGACGCTAAGAGAGACATTGGGCTACTAGGTTCGAGAGAGACGTTGGGCTACTAGGTTCGAGGGCCAACGCCATGGCGATTTCTGCTAGGCGAGCACTGTGGACCCGCCAATGGACTGGTGATGCCGACTCAAAGAGGCATATGGAAGTTTTGCCTTACAAGGGTGAGGTTTTATTTGGGGAAGGTCTTGCGGACCTGGTTTCCACAGCTACCGCGGGTAAATCCACTTTTTTGCCTTATGTTCCCCCACAGCAAAAGAAAACACCACAGTGTCAGATGCAGTCCTTTCGGTCGCATAAGTCCAGAAGAGGTTGAGGCTCTTCCTTCCTCGCCAGAGGTAAGGGTAGAGGGAAAAGAATGCCTGCTACGGCTAGTTCCCAGGAGCAGAAGTCCTCCCCGGCTTCTACTAAATCCACGGCATGACGCTGGGGCTCCACTGAGGGAGTCCACGCCGGTGGGGGCACGTCTTCGACTCTTCAGCCACGTCTGGGTTCAGTCAGACATATGGATCCTTGGGCGATGGAAATTGTATCCCAAGGCTACAAGCTGGAATTCGAAGACGTGCCTCCTCGCCGATTCTTCAAATTGGCTTTACCAGCTTCTCCCCCAGAGAGGGAGATAGTTTTAGCTGCAATTCAAAAGCTGTGTCAACAGCAAGTGATTATCAAGGTTCCCCTAATACAACAGGGAAAAGGGTACTATTCAACCCTGTTTGTGGTCCCGAAACCGGATGGCTCGGTCAGACCCATTCTAAATTTAAAATCCCTAAACCTGTACTTAAAAAGGTTCAAGTTCAAGATGGAATCGCTCAGGGCAGTTATCTCCAGCCTGGAAGGGGGGGATTTTATGGTGTCACTAGACATAAAGGATGCATACCTTTACGTCCCCATATAGCCTCCTCATCAGGCATACCTGAGATTCGCTGTACAGGACTGTCATTACCAGTTTCAGACATTGTCGTTTGGGCTTTCCACGGCCCCGAGGGTTTTCACCAAGGTAATGGCGGAAATGATGGTGCTCCTGCGCAGGCAAGGAGTCACAATTATCCCGTACTTGGACGATCTCCTGATAAAAGCGAGATCAAAGGAACAGTTGCAGAAAAGCGTGTCGCTCTCCCTGAGAGTGCTGCAGCAGCATGGTTGGATTCTAAATCTATCAAAGTCACAGTTGATTCCAACGACTCGACTATCTTTCTTAGGCATAATTCTGGACACGGAACAGAAGAGGGTTTTTCTCCCAATGGAAAAAGCCCAGGAACTCCAGAACATGGTCAGAGACCTGCTAAAACCAAAAAGAGTGTCAGTCCATCAATGCACTCGAGTTCTGGGGAAAATGGTGGCGACCTACGAGACCATCCCCTTCGGCAGGTTTCATGCTAGGACTTTTCAGTGGGACCTTCTGGGCAAGTGGTCCGGGTCCCATCTTCAAATACATCAGAAGATAACCCTGTCCCCAAGGGCCAGGGTGTCTCTCCTGTGGTGGCTGCAGAGTGCTCACCTTCTAGAGGGTCGCAGGTTCAGCATTCAAGACTGGGTTTTGGTGACCACGGACGCGAGCCTCCGAGGATGGGGAGCAGTCACACAAGGAAGGAATTTTCAGGGACTATGGTCAAGCCAGGAGGCTTGTCTACACATCAACATACTGGAATTAAGGGCCATATACAATGGCCTACGACAAGCGGAGAATCTTCTTCGCGACCTACCGGTTCTGATTCAATCAGACAATGTCACAGCCGTGGCTCATGTAAACCGCCAAGGCGGAACAAGGAGCAGAGTGGCAATGGCGGAAGCCACCAGGATTCTGCGCTGGGCAGAAAATCACGTAAGTGCTCTGTCAGCGGTATTCATTCCCGGGAGTGGATAACTGGGAAGCAGACTTCCTCAGCAGACACGATCTCCATCCAGGAGAGTGGGGACTTCATCAAGAAGTTTTTGCAGAGATAACAAGTCTTTGGGGACTTCCTCAAATAGACATGATGGCGTCACACCTCAACAAGAAGCTTCGGAGGTATTGTGCCAGGTCAAGGGACCCTCAGGCAGTAGCGGTGGACGCCCTGGTGACACCATGGGTGTTTCAGTCGGTCTATGTGTACTCCCTCCTCTTCCTCTCATCTCAAAAATATTGAGAATCATAAGACGAAAAAGAGTGCAGACAATACTCATTGTTCCAGATTGGCCTCGAAGGGCTTGGTATTCAGATCTTCAGGAGATGCTCACAGAAGATCCATGGCCTCTTCCTCTCAGGGAGGACCTGTTGCAGCAGGGGCCCTGCGTGTTCCAAGACTTACCGCGGTTACGTTTGACGGCATGGCGGTTGAACACCGAATCCTAGCTAGGAAAGGTATTCCGGAGGAAGTCATCCCTACTCTGATAAAGGCTAGGAAGGAGGTGACGGCGAAACATTATCACCGTATCTGGAGGAAGTATGTATCTTGGTGTGAAGCTAAGAATGCTCATACGGAAGATTTCCACTTGGGCCGTTTTCTCCACTTTTTACAGACAGGAGTGGATATGGGCCTAAAGTTAGGCTCCATTAAGGTACAGATTTCGGCCCTATCTATATTCTTCCAGAAGGAATTGGCTTCTCTCCCAGAAGTCCAGGCTTTTGTAAAGGGAGCGCTACACATCCAGCCTCCTTTTGTGCCCCCAGTGGCGCCATGGGACCTTAACGTGGTGTTACAGTTCCTAAAATCTCACTGGTTTGAGCCTCTTCAAACAGTTGAATTAAAATTTCTCACTTAGAAGGTGGTCATGTTGTTGGCCTTGGCATCTGCTAGGCGGGTGTCCAAATTTGGCGGCTTTGTCTCATAAGAGCTCCTATCTCATTTTCCATGTGGATAAAGCTGAGTTGAGGACGCGTCCTCAATTTTTGCCTAAGGTGGTGTCATCGTTTCATATGAACTAACCTATTGTGGTGCCTGTGACTACGGGAGACTTGGAGGATTCCAAGTCCCTTGATGTAGTCAGGGCCTTAAAAATTTACGTAGCCAGGACGGCTCGGATTAGGAAAACAGAGGCACTGTTTGTCCTGTATGCAGCCAACAAGGTTGGCGCTCCTGCTTCTAAACAGACTTTTGCTCGCTGGATCTTTAACACGATTCAGCAGGCTCATTCTACGGCTGGATTTCCGTTACCAAATTCGGTAAAGGCCCATTCCACTAGGAAGGTGGGCTCTTCTTGGGCGCCTGCCCATGGCGTCTCGGCTTTACAGCTTTGCCGAGCGGCTACTTGGTCGGGTTCAAACACTTTTGCTAAATTCTACAAGTTTGATACCCTGGCTGATGAGGACCTCATGTTTGCTCAATCGGTGCTGCAGAGTCATCCGCACTCTCCCACCCGGTTGGGAGCTTTGGTATAATCCCCATGGTCCTTACGGAGTCCCCAGCATCCTCTAGGACGTAAGAGAAAATAAGATTTTAAACCTACCGGTAAATATTTTTCTCCTAGTCCGTAGAGGATGCTGGGCGCCCGTCCCAGTGCGGACATATTTCTGCATGACTTGTATATAGTTGTTGCTTTCATAAGGGTTATGTTACAGTTAAGATCAGTTGTTGGCTGATACTGTTTTGTTCATACTGTTAACTGGTTGCGTATATTCCAGGTTATATGGTGTGGGCTGGTATGAATCTTGCCCTTAGATAAACAAAAAAAACCTTTCCTCGTACTGTCCTTCTCCTCTGGGGACAGTTTCTCTAACTGAGGTCTGGAGGAGGGGCATAGAGGGAGGAGCCAGTGCACACCCATCTAAATTTCTCTATAGTGCCCATGTCTCCTGCAGATCCCGTCTATACCCCATGGTGCTTACGGAGTCCCCAGCATCCTCTACGGACTAGGAGATAAAGATTTACCGGTAGGTTTAAAATGTTATTTTCTATCCCTTTTTCAAGAATTTTGCATTATTCTGGACCTGAAGAGATTTAGCAAATTTGTCGATTCCAGACTCTTTGTTTTATGGAATTTGGTGGTGAAATAGATCTCAAAGGTACCTTCACACAGCGAGAGATCTTCAAGATGGTAAATTCCACCCACAATTGCTCAAATGCTTGGCACAGGTTTTTCATGATGGCCACCTTCAAAGAGATTCTTGCAGAAAGTCCCATACACAATGAACCTGATGCAGTAGGGGAAAAACCCTGGTGGAACGATTCCCAGGAAGTGGGTACCCAGTCTGCTAAGTGAAGAAACCGGCAAGTGTGTTCATTTCCCTCACCCAGACCACTAAATGAGCCAGTTGAGTAGCCATTTAATATAGGTGGAGGCTGTGCAAGGCCATTTGGAGTAAAATATGGTTTGTAAGCATATTGTAGCTCACCCCTCCCGACTGAGACCCTAGCAGCCAGGGTAGAATACAACCGGACCCAATGAACGAATCTCTGACCATGACAAATCTCGTTGGCACTTCACAAAGAAATTTCAACTTCATGAGAGATGGAGATGATGATATAAGTTGAGGAGATTCCGCGTGGTGTGTTTGCCAGGCATGAATCCTGTTTATTCAGGATTAATTATCGTGTCTATGGATGGCAAGCATTTTATCCCAAATCTTTAGCACCTGAGGAATGCCTTAAAAGAGTTCCACGTCGTGGCATTGTAGAGCTATTTTTTTTCTCAGTATGCCATCAAACCTGCACCCATCATTTCAAGCTGGAAGGGGTTAAACTACCAGAACTGATCCACCTTGCTTGGGAAGTGCAGGCTAAATGTTCAGAAGAATGATCAGATATACCCCTAGGTTAATATTCCAACTGTAGGACTTTGTGGGGGCAAAACTGCAGACCCCAGTATACATGGAAACTTAAGATGGGTAGTGGAATCACAGGAAAAAATGAAAAAAATGACGGCAAAATATTTGGACCCATGTGAAATGAAGTCACCTGGTCGCGGTGCATGGGCCCACATATTTGCGCAAATGTGTGCTAAGAACTTCACTTATACTCCATGTTAATTGTGAGGGTTTAGAGACTTCCGGTGGGCGGGGCATCTAGCATGGCCGCTTTTTGCATCTAGCATGGCCGCTTTTTAATGCATGTCCTGGCAGAGGCGGAAGAAATCCACCTTCATCATCCTTGTTTCATGGGGCTGGGATTTCAGATTTATGGGTCTACATTCCCCAGAAGCTGTGGATCATTTTGAAACGTCTCTTGCCTCTGTGAACCTAATATTCCCCAGAGTCTAGCCATAGAAGTTGATGGCGTGGATGACCGCCTAACAGTGGCGCGAAAACTGGCTGCAGGGTGGATACACCGCTCCGTGTATAACCTGCCTTTGGCGGCCCCTTACCCACCTAGTTTTAACCAGTGACCGGGACTCCCTTTAATAGCGGCAGCGGGACGGCTGTGAAACACGGGCTGCTCGGGACACTAAACACCCGAGTGGTGTACCGGGGCCCGTGCTGTGGTGCCTGGGCGGCGGGACTGCCTCGACTGTGAGGCTGGGAAAGTACTCTGTTGTCTGGTAAACCCCCCCCTTCATAGCTGAGCTCTGCCTTTACGCGGTGTGGCTACGTGGTGGAGCGGGAGACCCGATCGTGACAAAATCTGTAATGCTGGGGCTTGCTGCCCTGTTCGGGACCTGTGGCGGTCCGTGGCTGCGCTGCTAAGTGGCTTCTCTGGCACGGCATCTCTACACACGCAGGATTACCTGGTCTGCTGAACTCATCGCGACCCCCGCTGGCTGTGTGGATGGGAGAGATCTCTTCTGCCATCAAGACCCGTGAAGACGCGTGGACGGACGCTGCCTGAGGGATCCCTTCTGCTGTGATCATCTGCCGGCTGTTGCCTTGGCCGGCTCTGCCTGGATCCCCGGTGACCTGCAGTGTGGGGACTTCCCTCCTCCTCTTGCTGGCTGAACTGGGGCGCCCTCTGGACCTGCTCCCTTCTGTTGAACAGGGGCCTGGCTTCCCTAACTGGGGCAACATCGGGACCTTGCTCTGACTCGTGCTGGTTTTGTAGGGTCGCCTCCCAAACTCACCCACATACCCGCTGGTACCTACTACTCGTCCTGCGGCTGAATCCTGGCTTCGCCGCCTCCTGATCTCTCCACCTGTCGCCCATTTGACCCTCCCTCCTGTGTCTCTCCGGGGTTCAGCGGGGTGCGGGGACCGCTGTTACATGTGAGCCGCGCTTTGTTTCCTGCTGGCTGACGGGTGCCCGGAACCTCCACGTTGCCCCTGCTGCTAATGGGACCATTTATTCTAGCTGCTACGGATTTGCCTCCAGATATTGAACAATCTGTTTGCTGTACTGCTGTGGCTGACGTCTGTTGGAGTCTTCGGGTGACTGGGGACTGCATACATCCTTAAAGGGACTTTGGAGACACCTGAGGTCCCGCCTGCACCTTCTTCTCCCCCTCTCTCTCTCGGTACTAACATTGTCTGTGGTTATTTCTTTACCCCTACTGACACCCTTTTTACCACCCCACCTTGTGTTTTATCCCCTCCCCTTTTTTTTTCCTTCCCCCCTTTCCCGTTCCTGGACCCTTTTACACATCCCCCTCTTATCCTGTCTTTCCTGCACCTTTGGTGGCCATATTACTGTTAGTACTCTGATATTTTGATTTATATTACTTTGCTGTATGGATTGTATCCCCTCACGCTGCTGATATAGGGGTGTATATACTAGAGATGAGCGGATTCGGTTTTACTCGGTTCTCAAAACCGAATCTTATTGGCTCACGGATGTCACATGTTTTGGATAGCCAATAAGATTCGGTTTTGAGAACCGAGTAAAACCGAATCCGCTCATCTCTAGTATATACACTCCACAAGTCTGTATCTCTACCCACTACAGTGATTCCACAATTGATCTGTTTGCTGAACACAAACCTTAATTGCTGTCCTTGACCCATTATTACATATCCTAATTGTATCCTACCCCCTGCTGAATTCCTTTGAAACCTATCTGTATTATTTGTAATTTTTCTCACATTATCGAGCATAGCATTTTACTCATTTCTTTCCTCCTGTGGAGAACTTAATGTGACGTTTGTTATTTTGCACACACCAAGGATTCTATGCGATATATCTCTGTTCTTCTCATATGGAACTTCTATGTGACGTTTGTTACTTTCTTCCTTCAACGTATTCTGTGTGAGATAATTTTCTTCTATTTGCCCGCTGTGGCCTATATGTGACGTTTGTTATTTTTATTCGTTAATTCTGTTCTGTATTGCTTGACATTTCAAATTGTTTTCAGATATAGGTTTGCGCTCTGGTCGGGGTCTGTTATAGCTTGTTGCCAGGGTCGCATCATGGGCTCCTTCACAGGTTATAGACCATTGTAAATACTTGCAGCTTTCCTTCTTTTTGGGTGGGAATGTTGATGTAGCGCAGTATGTTCTGAATAATTTGGTCTGGTTTCACATTTCCGCTCGAGCTCCATATATAGTTACTCCTGTTTTAATATCACAGCCTGTACCTGTGGGATCAGTGCCCATAGGAGATGCTGATTGTTCCACTTCTCATTCCCTGGGGTATGGACAAATACCTCGACAAAGCCATGCCCCCGAAACAATCCAACACCTCTTATAAAGCGGGGAAGGGGAAGGACGCTCCCCCTAAATCGGGGCCGCCCTCCCCAGCTGAACATGGGTCGGAATCCTCTAGCTTACCTAGTGATAAAACCTCCCCCCTGACTGCTAAAGAAATTTCAGATTTTCTTATGCCCTTGCTTGATAAACGATTTGACGGCCTTCAGGCCCACTTGGAAACAGGCTTAGCTCGCAAAGACTCCCATGCGACACATATTTCCGCGTTGGAAATGAGGATGAGTGACACTGAGGACCTAGTCCAATCTTGTCAGGAGGGGGTATCAACCCAGGATAAATATATACAACAAATTGCAGGATAAAGTTGAGGACCTGGAAAATAGATCTCGTAGATATAACCTTAGATTTATAGGTATTCCAGAGTCCTTGACGGGTCCTGCCCTTTCTTCCTATCTTAGTGTAGACCTCACGACCTCTTTGGGAATCGTAGATGATATTGAAGTCCCATATATCGAAAGAGCCTATAGGCTGGGAGCGATGCGGGACGGGGCGCGGAAGCGTTCCCGACCAGTCATCGCCCGCTACTTAGACTACAGGGCTTAGGAACAAATTCTTGCAGCTTACCGTAAAACTAGAAAATTGTTAGTCAAGGGCCACAAGATCCTGATATTTCTGGACTTCTCGGCAGCAGTGGCTCAGAAAAGAAAAGAATTCTCTGACGTTTGTTCCCACTTGTATAGTAAAAATATCCGATTCACCCTGCTATACCCAGCTAAACTGCGGGTCTTAGAGAATGGCAATCAGGTGTTTTATACTGACCCAGAGGTGGCGAGGTCTCACTTTCTAACTCACAGGTCCCCGTCAAGATCGCCTTTTAGTTAGGATATCAGCCAGTGGGGCACAAAAAGGTTGAGCGGTTCGGGCACTCCCGCCTCGGGCGGTTATGTGTTAACCTACCTTATACATTTCTTTTTTTTTTTTTTATTCCAGTTGATACGGTATTTAACTATAAGTATTCATTCTTACTAATTCTGTGACTATTTTTTATAGTGTTCAGTGTGCGCACCACTAGGCCTAGCTGGTGCCCACCATAGTTTTGGTTGTTAGGAAAATGTTAGAAAATAGAAGTATGAGACATTATGATTCACAATTGATATCTCAAATACTGAGACTGTGCATTGCATTTCATGTAATACTGATGTTACTGCTGCTGAAATATTTGCTACCCTGGGGTCCTTGAGTTAGGAGGGGAGCCGCCATTATATGCTTAACTTTATTGTTTATCTGTCAGATAATTCTCTGCCCTGAGGGGATTGGGTAGCCATGCCTTCAGCAGTTTCTTCCTCATCTGAGGTAATACCCCCGAAGCCACTACAATTCATCTCTTGGAATGTAGGAAGCCTTAATTCCCCAGTCAAGCGACGACGTGTTGTCACGCACCTTAAACGCTCTCACCCGGATGTGATTTTCTTACAGGAAACACACTGGCTGACGGGCGAGGAAAATGTATTGAAAGCTCCTTGGCTTGGTTCTTGTACTGCTCCTTTTCGTACGAAAGCCAGAGGGGTAGCCATACTTTTTCGAAAAAATCTCCGTTACTGTTTTAACAGAAATTATCGACCCCGAAGGCAGATATATCATAATGGACATAGAGCTTTTTCATTCTAAATTTACCCTTGTCAACTTATACGTCCCGAACGTTAATACGCACACATTTATTCAAGACATCACCCACATTCTTCTAGGCAGAACTAATTATTCTCTAATAGTGGGTGGAGACTATAACATGGTGGACGACCCTACAGTTGACAGGTCACCGACTATGCCAAGAACCTCTGACTCCCAGAGCAGACATCTATTGACATTTAGAGATTCCTTAGACCTCTCTGATCCATGGAGATTGCTACACCCAACCGACAAGACGCATACCCATTTGTCACTGGCACATGGAACGTTGTCTCGTATTGACAGGTTCTTAATTGCCGATGACTTAATGTCCCAGATTTCTGGGGTGGATATACTTGACATATTGATCTCTGATCACGCCCCCGTCACGTTGGCACTAACCCACCCCCATATGCACTCGACGGATCGTATCTGGCGATTCCCACCTGGCAGACTCAGAGGATTTTAAACTGTATCTTACTTATCATTGGACTAATTACGTAGATGAAAATATAGATTACTGGGATAGACCTGATATCTTTTGGGACGTCACCAAGGCAGTGATGAGGGGTCATATTATTAGTTACGTCACCCGGAAAAAAAGGGAATCCAAACTGGAATACACTGCGTTAAAAGCGACAATGTCCATGGCTTTCCAAACATATACTTCAACTCCAACGGAGACCACCCTCACTGAGTACAAACAGGCCAGGCGCCTGCTTGAAACTTATTTAGCTACCCAGGCGAAACACTCCTTAGACTTTACCAAAAACAAATTTTATAGATGGGGCAATAAGGCGGGTAAATTACTGGTGGTCATTTCCCGGCCTCCCAAAAAACGACACATTATAACTGCTATACACCGCCCTAGGTCCGGTCGTATTATCACCAAATTCCAAGAAATTGTGGAACAATTTCAATCCTATTTTCAATCCTTGTTTAGCTCGGCACAAATAGATACTGATATACAATCACAGCTGCTCACAGATGAGGTACTCCCCCCTCTGACTCGGGACCAGAGAGAAGCCCTTGCGGGAAAAATAACCATGAGGTATCTCCAATTTACCTCATGGTAAATCTCCAGGTCCAGATGGCCTGTCGGGAGATTATTACCGCATGTTACAGGCCCATATTTGTCCCCACCTTATTGGAATTGTTTCATGCTATACATGAAAGGAGCTCTCCATCTCCTTTCTTTAATGAAGCATTTATTACACTTATCCCTAAACCTGGCAGGGACACCAATTTTCTTTCCTCATACAGGCCAATTAGTCTATTAAATGTTGACTACAAACTATTGGCCAAGATAATGGCGACGCGTCTTCAGTCCATTCTCCCTGATATACTCACCACAACACAAATGGGTTTTGTGACTGGTAGACATGCGGTTAAAGCAATCCGCATGGCACTAGCGGCGGTGGCGGCATCCCAATCTCCATGTACAGACTCGAATATGCTTCTTAGCCTCGATGCCAATAAGGCCTTTGACATGGTCTTATGGCCACATTTGTTTGCTGTGTTGGAGAGAAGAGGCTTTGATACGGACTTTATTAACTATGTACGATACATCTACAACAATCCATCTGCCTCTTTGTTAATAAACGGGATCAGGGGCCACCGGTTCCTTTTGGAAAGGGGTACCCATCAGGGATGCCCCCTATCACCGCTGCTATTTAATCTGGCCCTCGACCCGCTGCTTAGGACATTACAGGAATGGACAGTTTTTCGGGGTATAAAAGTGGGTGGACAGGAAATTAAGTTATCCGCTTTCGCTGATGACATCCTTCTTTATATATCTGACCCTGAGCATTCCCTTGACTTGATCTTAAACAAGATCCAATTATTTGGCCACATTTCAGGTTTTAGTATTAATATGGACAAATCTAAAGCATTATTGTTGTATGGCAATGTGACATGCCCGAGTTGGACCTCACATTTTCCCTTACACTGGGTGTCCACATATGTTAAATATCTGGGTATTATGGTGCCACACTATATGTCTGAACTATACAAAATCAACGTAGGCAAGGCCATACACACTCTAACTGATGATTTTAAGAGATGGGAACGTCTTCGACTGTCATATCTAGGCAGGGCTAACCTGCTAAAAATGGTGGCTATACCGCGCATATTATACCCATTGCAAACACTTCCCGTACTGCTGACTAAACAGGACGTACAAATGATCAACAAACTTATCAGAACCTTTATATGGAAGGCAGGCCGGGCACATATTGCTTTGCGTAAACTTGCCCAACCTAAGTCCAATGGAGGTATCAACTTCCCAGATGTAGTAGTCTATAATCACGCCGCACTCCTGAGACACTTGAGAGATTGGCTGCAAAACAGCTCTATATATACAAACACATCCCTCGAACAGAACTTTTTAGCGAATGTAGGTCTGACCTGTTTTCTTCACCAACATGATTGGGAGATACCGGACCATGTTAGGTCTAACCCACTCTTGTGGTCTAATAGGAAAATGTGGCACATACTGCGCCACAATGCGAAATTGAATCAATACTACTCCTTACACTTGCCCTTAATTAAAAACCCTGAATTTTTAGACGGCATGGCTGCCCACCCCTTTAAAACATGGAGGGAGGCTGGTATAGCATCGATTGCGTCATTGGTATCTGTGGAAGACCACCGTTTGCTCACCTTTTCTGAAGTTTCAACAAGACATACTGTGGTCGTTTCGTCTCCCTTCCCATTTTTGCAAACGCAATTTTACGACAGGCATGTTCTTACACACTTTGCGGAGGGGGATTGGACCAACCCTTTGGATAGCCTCTTAATGCACCCTGTACCGAGTCACAAGGCTATATCCATACATTATACTTTTTTGAGGACAATATTGGATCACATTACCGTGACAGGTGGCATGTCGAAATGGTTGGCTCACTTTCCTGAACTGACCATACCAACAATGGAAAAAGCACTACTATACTCCCGAAAGGTCCTCCCAGCAATCATGTATACTGAATTATTTCTTAATGTGTATCATAACACTTATCTATCCCCGTTACGACGCTACCATATGGGAAAAGCACACTCTTGCCCAAGATGCCACGAGAATGAGGCTGACACGTATCATTGTTTGTGGGCATGTCCGATTGTACAATACTTTTGGCATCTCAGTAGGAGATATGCGGAAGCTAAATTAATAACCTATGTGCCCTTTACCCCCGAGTGGGCAGTTTTGGGTATCATTGATCCCACTCTCCGCATGCCATCGGAATGTAAAAAATTATTGATAGCCCTTAGTGCGGCCGGGAAAAAAACGATTCTACAGGGGTGTTAGGTAGTACCCCACCACAGAAACCATTATTTTTGAGTAAACTACACCATATATTCAGGATGGACTGGGTGGAGGCTATTGTTGATAGAGGTAAACAAGTTGATAGGTTTTTCAATCTCTGGGAATCCTATATCTCCATTTTGCCCCTCGCTACGTGGTTACACATTCATAACAGCCTCAAGAACACTACGTGGTACTTAACTAGATTGGCTGCACAAGACCAACCTATATCTTTGGTTTGAGAATGGACGACTATGGCGGCTCCCGTTATGGTTATGGTTATGTATACGATGTATAATGTCGTCAGTATGCTAAACGATTATCTACCGTATTTTTCGGACCATAAGATGCACTTTTTCTCCCCAAAAATGTGGGGGGAAAAGTATGTGCGTCTTATGGAGCGAATAAGACGTGTTTGCGGGTAGCGCCGGCGGGTAGCGGCGGGTCCTGGATGCTGCTGCTGCGCAGTCATCAGCAGAGCGCCTGCATCTCAGAGCCCATCTCAGCAGCAGAGCCGTCATCATGTGACTCCCCAGCTCCCCCCAACCTCCTCCCTCCTCAGGAGTGCACCGCGGGCAGCGTTGGCTGAGAGCCTGGACGCGGGGAACCACTGATACTGTCAGTATATGTGTGTGTGTGTCTATGTGTCTGTGTATGCTGGCTCTGATGTGTGTGTCTCTGTATGCTGGCTCTGACAGAAGGCTGCACTGTACAGAATCTTTGTAGGAGTCTGAGAAATCACACAAAAATATCTCTTAGAGGTTGGTGAAAACTAGGGAGGCAGCGCAAGGATGATAAAGCAGAAATGGTTCAGAATCTTTTTTTTCCAGTTTTCCTACTCTAAAAACTAGGTGCGTCTTTTGGTCAGGTGCGTCTTATGGTCCGAAAAATACGGTCTATATAACGTAAAAGTCTTTGTTGCTTGATGTATGTGAATTTGCTGTACAACCCCTAACTATATTCCCTCTACATTACTGTATATTACAGTTTCTATATATTTTATTCTGTAACGTGAATTCTATGATGTCTCAATAAAAAAGTTTATAAAAAAAAAATTGTGAGGGTTTATTTAAATTATTTATACTGTCAGAGTCCTTACTGCTAGTAGTTTGCATCAGCTTTTCTCTTCCTCCAACATAGTGTTAGGAGCCTCAGCATGATAGCACCTCTTAATAGCTTTAGTAATAGTGGGGGTAATTCCAAGTTGATCGCAGCAGGAATTCTGTTAGCAGTTGGGCAAAACCATGTGCACTGCAGGGGAGGCAGATTTAACATATGCAGAGAGAGATAGATTTGGGTGTGGTGAGTTCAATCTGCAATCTAAATTGCAGTGTAAAAATAAAGCAGCCAGTATTTACCCTGCACAGAAACAAAATAACCCACCCAAATCTAACTCTCTCTGCACATGTTATATCTGCCTCCCCTGCAGTGCACATGGTTTTGCCCAACTGCTAAAAAATTTCCTGCTGCGATCAACTTGGAATTACCACCAGTGTGTACATTCCAGCTCCCCCCCCCCCTTTTTCCTCTAAATAGAGGGAAAAGGCAACTTCCAAATATCACTCGAGCTTAATACAGTAACAAATCTGAAGAAGGTTGTAGTGCAGGGAGGAATGGGGCCAGATGATTCCCTCCAGCGGTCAAGAGACTGATACATGACATTGCTGAAGTCACCCTTACGGGATCTGGTCAGCATACTGGCAGTCGGAATCCCGACATTGGTCAGAAGACCGACGTTGGGATCCTGACATGGATCACTACTGGCACAGAACTCTTGACTGTTGGCATCCTAGTCGTTAGTATGCTGGTGCGAGTTAGGGTTAGGATGTAGCCATGAGAACCTTTACCAAAACAGTATAGAAGATGCCATTATCAGAAACCTTACTGCTCCAGACAAATAAGACAGGGAAATCAGACAGATCGGTCTAAATGGATATTGGTGGGAGAAGTAACAAGTTGCTCTCTTACACCATGCTAGACAAACTACGCCCCTCATGGGCTCCTAATTTTGCCTTTTCTCATTTCGCCAATGGACTCTTCGTGGCTCAGTACACTGATGTTTTATTGGGCTGGTAGTAAGATTGGGCTGGTAGGTGTCATATTTGATATAGCTCTGACACAGCCTACATTATATATACATTATATATTATATATAAACAAAATCCTCTATGAGCAGCACTCAATGTATATAAAGAAAGTACTTGCCCCGCTGTTACCCTCTGCTGAATAAGAATGAACACACCCAGGCACATTATGGGATTTGTACGGCGGCACACAGGAAAAAAAGACAACTACACAGGCCTGTTTAATGCCAACGTTTGCAATGTTTAGATGTTGCCTTGGTGAGGGGTTCACTCGGTGACGTCATCAGTGAGTGCGCGGCTTTCCGGAAGAGACGCTTCCAGCACGGACAGCGTGGTGAGGGGGAGCACATAAATGGTGAGTGCTTTTTTATATGTATGTTTGTAGCCCTGACGAAAATGCTGGTGCATTGAAACATTGGCATTACACAGGTTTACAGTATAACGTGCATACATATTCCGTAGCGATTTACAGGGAACCATTACACTATCCGTGCTCATGCCCAACATAATCAGAACTTGTTGCAGTAATTCATAATGTCCTGTTTTCTTTTTTCTCTTGCATCCATAGGGGATACTGGGGAATTCTTATTACAATGGGCTATAGATGGGTCCGCTGGAGCTGGTGCACTTAAAGAAATCTTCAACTGACTGTGTGCTGGCTCCTCCTCTCTATGCCCCCTCCCACAGCTCAGTTTAGAAAAATGTGCCCCCAGAGCTGGTTACATCTCTGGAGGGCTCCAGAGTTTTTCTTCATATTTATTTTCAGACAGGTTAGCTGGCAACTGCCTGTCTGCTTCGTGGGACTTAGGGGGGACCCATCCAGACCTACTAGAGAGGAATGGTCCTGGGTCCCCTGCTGACAGAACATCTGTCCTGAGGGCACTTACACCGCAGTTAGATTGAGGACTAGCGCTGGGACCCGCAGCCTGCCGCCACCACTAACAGAGCTGAAGATAAGATTGGTGAGTAAAAACCGGCGCCGGGGGGCCCCCGGTTCAAATGGCGGCACAGACGCACACTAGTCACACTGCTCTGCATAAAGAGAGCAACCGTGACCAGCAAAGTGCAAAACTGTGTATTTCAGGCTGTTAGAGTGAGGGAACACTGCTTTCAGCAGCGGTATCCGTTTCGATGGTCGACCATGTTAAGGTTGACAGTCATTAGGTCAACCACTATTGGTCGACATTTATAAATGGTTGACACATGAAAATGGTTGACACGGGACAGGTCGACACATGAAAATGTCGACATGGCTTTTTTTTAAACAGATGTTTAACTTTTTCATACTTCATCCATGTGGACTACAGTTGGGAACGGTAACCTGTGCCGAGCACAGCGGTAGCGTAGCGAGGCACCTTGCCCACAGTCGCTTGCCATGCAAGGGGACGCGGTACACTGAACATTGGGGTTCCTGATCATGTTACGGAAAAGATGACACCAAAAACAGTAAAAATATCCATGTCAACCTTTTTATGTGTTGACCATTTTCATGTGTCGACTATTAGTCTGCCAACCATGTCTATGTTGACCAATAGTGGTCGACCTAATGAATGGTCGACCATTCATACCAGAACCTTCAGCAACATATATCAGCGCTGCCAGTATACAGTAAATAATAAGTGAGCAGAGGACAGTGCTCTGGTTCTTCCTTTTCTGTGACTTCTCATGTTACTATCTGGGTAAACTAGTGTTTGAGACTTGTTTTATTCGTGTGTGTGTGTGTGTGTGTGTGTGATTTTGCTGTGAGAAAATGGCAGGAAAATACTGCATTAGCAGGATCACTATTTTGTGAGCAGTGTATAAGTCTGCATCACAATTTAGTAACAAAGACACCAGTTTGGCTGTCCACACTGACGTACATATGTCTCATCTCGCAAGAACACAATGCCAGTAAGCTCAAGAATCTTAGTTTGAGTCCCAGGGTGGTCCCATTAAGGAGCCTCAAATGTGGCCCGTAGCCCCAGAAAGCAGGGGACGGAAATCGGCTGTTACAAGCAGGGCCTACCACATGACGCTCTCCCTCTGCGCCTAGAGGATCTCAGTGTAGGAGCACACCTAAGACATTTCAGTCAAATGAGAAAAGCTCCTACCAAGATGCCTGGGTTAACACCCAAGGATACAAAATAGAGTACCCGCCTCATAGGCTTTCACTTCAGGTTTACCAGTTTTCCTCGAAAGACAGGTATCCCTACAGGAGGCCATATACAGAATCCTGCAAACACAGGTATTTATCTTAGTTCCATCTTGTCAGGGAATACGGGATTCTATTCCAGCCTGTTTGATAGTTCCGAGGCTGAATGAGTCGGTCGGAACCTTCCTGAATGAAGTCCTAGAACCCTAAGGGTTTTCAACTTCAACAAGGAATTCGCTAGGGCAGTCATCACAGGACTAGAACAAGGGGAGTTCTTGGTATCTTTGTATATCAAGAAGGCCTGCCTTCACATTCTAATATGGCCGTTCACAAAGGTCATGGCGGAGATCATCGAGCATTCCTACAATGAAATATATCCACTACCAATTCTAGGCCTCACTTTTCGGTCCTTCATCAGCTCAGAAGGTATTCAAAAGGTCGGGGTGGAGAGGAGGCTACAACTACTAATTTAAAAAAAATAGGATTTTAATTACTGGTAAATCCTTTTCTCGTAGTCCATAAGGGATATTGGGGAATTAGTACGATGGGGTATAGACGGGGTCCAAAGAAGCCGGGGCACTTTAGATTTCTCCAAATGGGTGTGCTGGCTCCTCCCCTCTATGCCTCCTCCCACAGGCAGATATAGGTAAAATAGTGCCCGAAGGAGCATGGACATACTTGAGAGAAGGAACATAACAATGAGTGGTGAGATTCACACACCAGCACACCAATAACCGAAAACGACCAGCAACGGCTGTTAACAAAACAGTAACAGCTTAACAGGTAACCATATAAGAGAAAACCTGCAGGAAAGTCAACGCACTGAGGCGGGCGCCCAATATCCCTTATGGACTACGAGAAAAGGATTTACTGGTAGGTAATTAAAATCCTATTTTCTCTAGCATCCATATGAGATGGGTCTGGGACTCCAGGTCGACAACAAAAAGGTCGACACACCTTAGGTCGACGCCAATTAGTCGACACACCTTAGGTCGACATGGACAAAAGGTCGACAGGAACAAGGTCGACATGGAAAAAGGTCGACATGAGTTTTTTTATGTTTTTTTGGTGTCGTTTTCTTCGTAGAGTGACCAGGAACCCCAATTAGTGCACCACGTCCCCTCGCATGGCTCACTTCGCTCGCCATGCTTCGGGCATTGTGCCTTCGCTTCGCTCGGCACAGATTACCGTTCCAATCGTAGTCCACGTGGATCGTTAAGTATGAAAAGGTTCCAAAAATGAAAAAAATCGTGAAAACTCATGTCGACCTGTTTCCATGTCGACCTTGTTCCTGTCGACCTTTTGTCCATGTCGACCTAAGGTGTGTCGACCAATTGATGTCGACCTAAGGTGTGTCGACCTTTTTGTTGTCGACCTGGAGTCCGGATACCATATGAGATATTAGGGAATTACTATAATTGGGACGTCCCAGAGCTTCCAGAACGGGCGGGAATGTGCGGAGAGGTCTGCAGCACCGCCTGCCCAACCTGGGAATCCTCTTTGGCCAGGGTTTCAAACCTGTAGAACTTCACAAAGGTGTCCTTCCCCGACCACGTAGCTGCTTGGCATAGTTTCAACGCAGAGACTCCACAGGCAGCCACCCAGGAAGACCCCACTGATCTTGTAGAGTGGGCCTTCAGAGATTGTGGAACAGGAAAGGCTGCGACACATAGGCCTGTTGGATAGTAAGCCTAAGCCAATGAGCAATGGACTGCTTAGAAGCAGGGCAACCCTTTTTCTGTGTCTCATATAGCACAAACAAGGAATCAGTCTTTCTGATTCGAGCCATCCTCTTGATATAGATCTTCAAGGCTCGCACAGTGTCCAAAGCCTCCGGAGGGGCAAAAGTGCCAGAACTTTACGGAACCATAATAGGTTGATTCAAGTGGAATGCAGAGACTACCTTCGGCAGGAATTGCTGCCTAGTCCTGAGCTCCTCTCTTTCCTCATATAAGACCAAGTAGGGGCTTTTACACGATAGGGCCCCCGATTCTGAAACACGCCTAGCAGAAGCAAGGGCCAACAACATCACCGTGTTCCACATGAGATACTTGTTTTCTACCGTCATCAGAGGTTCAAACCAGGAGGACCATAGAAATTCCAACACTACATTCAAATCCCAGGGTGCTGTGGGCGGCACAAAAGAAGGTTGTATGTAAAGTACCCCTTGCAAGAAGGTCTGAACTTCTGGCAGCACTGCCAATGTCTTCTGGAAGAAAATTGAGAGAGCTGAAGTCTGGACCTTAATGGAACCCAGACGTAAGCCCTTACTCACACCAGCCTGTAGGAAACGTCCCAAGTGGAACTTTGCAGGCCGATATGTGCGTTCATCGCACCAAGAGACATATCTTCTCCAGATATGATGATAGTGTTTTGATGTCACAGGTTTCCTGGCCTGAACCATGGTAGCAATAACCTTTTTGGAAAGGCCTTTGTGAGCTAGGATGTTCTGCTCAACCTCCATGCTGTCAAATGAAGTCGCCGTAAGTCCGGGTAGATGAACAGTCCTTGTTGAAGAAGAGCTCTTCTTATTGAAAGAGTCCAAGGGTCTTCTAAGAACATGTCCAGAAGATCCGCGTACCACGCCCTCCAAGGCCAATCCGGGGCAATCAGAATTGCCTGGATTCTTTGATTCCTGATTTGCTTTAGCACCCTTGGGAGCAATGGAATCGGAGGAAACACGTAGACCAGCTGGTAAGGCCAAGGCAACGTCAGTGCATCTACTGCCCTCGCCTGAGGGTCCCTGGTTCATGAGCAATACGAGCGAAGCTTCTTGTTGAGTCGAGAAGCCATCATGTCTATTTGTGGGCAGCCCCACCGGTCGATGATCTACTGAAACACCTGATGGTGGAGAGACCACTCTCCCGGGTGGAGATCGTGATGACTCAGGAAGTCCGCTTCCCAGTGGCTACTCCTGGAATGAAGATCGCGGACAGTGCTCTTGTATTTTTTTTTGCCCAGAGGAGTATCTTTGACACCTCTCGCATGCAAGCCCTGCTTTTCGTCCCTCCTTGCCGATTTATGTACGTCACTGCCGTGGCGTTGTCCAACTGAACTTGGATTGCGTGATCCCTGAGTAGAGAAAAGGCCTGAAGCAGAGCATTGTAGATCGCCCAAAGTTCAAGAATGCTGATCGGAAGTAGGATTTTGTGGGCTGACCACTTGCCCTGGAACTGCGCCCCCGGGTGACAGCTCCCCATCCTCTCAGACTCGCATCTGTCGTGAGGAGGATCCAACCCTGAATCCCGAAACTTCGACCTTCCAGTAGATTTGAGGACTGCAGCCACCACAGGAGGGAAATCCTGGCCTGAGGGGACAGCCGTATTATCCGGTGCATCTGAAGATGTGATCTGAACCACTTGTTCAGGAGATCCAATTGAAATGTTCTGGCATGGAACCCTTCCATACTGGATCGCCTCGTATGAGGCTACCATTTTCCCCAACAATCTTATACAAAGATGGATGGATATTCGAGTAGGCCATAGAACAATTTGGACCATCTCCTGGAGTGTTCTCGCTGTGTCCTCCGGAAAGGAACACTTTCTGGGCCACAGTATCCAGCAACATGCCTAGGAACAGGAGCCGCTGAGTTGGCTCCAGGTGGGACTTCTGTAAATTGAGGATCCACCCATGGTGTAACAGAAGTTTGATAGTGTGGTCTATATGGAGCAATAAAAGCTTCCTGGATCTCGCCTTTATCAAGAGATTGTCCAGATAAGGGACAATATTGAACCCCAGGACCCGGAGTTGGAACATTATCCAGCCATCACCTTAATAAACACCCTCTGAGCTGTGGACAGGCCGAAGGTTAGCGCCTGGAAGTGGTAGTGATTGTCCAGCAGGGCAAACCTCAGGTAAGCCTGGTGAGGTTGCCAAATCGGGGTATGGAGATAGGCGTCCTTTATATCCAGGGAGACCATGAACTCCAGTTCTTCCAGGCCCACAATCACTGCTCGCAAGGATTCCGTCTTGAACTTAAATCCTTTAGGTAAGGGTTCAAGGATTTGAGATTCAAAATGGGTCTGGTTTCGGTACCATGAACAGGTTGGAATAGTAACCCTTTCCCTGCTGTTGCAGTGGCACTGGAACAATGACCTGGGACTGGACCAATTTTAGGATGGTCTGCTGCAGCGTAACACGTGTATCCTCCAAAGCTGGTAAGCTTGATTTGAAATATTGTTGGCGAGGAGCGCCGCCGAACTCCAGCTTTGTAGCCCTGAGAAATGAGGTCCTTTACCCAGGTATCCTGGCAGGAGCTTTACTAGCTGCCTCTGTGCCACCACGAGATCCCCTCGGGGTGGTTGGGCACCATCTTGCTGAGGCATTAGTGGAAGCTGAACTGATGCTCTGGTCCTGAGAGCCTGCGGTTGCTGGTTTTCTTGTCTTACCTCTGGTACCTCTAGCCGCATTAGAGGCACCTCTGGCCCTAGATCTAAATCTGTTAGATCGAAAGGACTGGGCAGACTGGGCAGAAACGTGGATTTCCCTGCAGTAACTTTAGAAATCCACGTATCCAATTCCACCCCGAAGAGCCAATCCCCTGAAAAAGAAAGATACTCTACACTGTGTATAGACTCTGCGTCCGCTATCCACTGACGCAACCACAAAGCTCTGCGCACCGACACTGCCATAGCAGTGGTCCTAGCATTAATATTGCCTATATCCTTGAGAGAGTCACAAAGGACAAGTGCAGTGTCTTGAATGTGTTTTAGGAGAGTCACCGTAGTGACCAGGGACATATCCACCGAGAGGCCGTCTTGAATTTGAGTAGCCCACGTATGAATAGCATGAGTCATCCAGCAACCCGCTATGAATGGTCTTTGTGATATACCAGCCGCTGTGCAGATAGACTTCAGTGTAGTCTCTATTTTTCTATACCCAGGGTCCTTTATGGTAAAGGAGCCCGGCGCTGGCAGTACCGCCTTTTTAGAGAGGTGGGAAACTGATACGTCTACAGCCGGGGGTTCTTCCCAGATTTTCCTGCCTTCAGGTGCAAATGGGAAAGTGTGCAAAAACCGTTTTGTCACTTCATATTTCTTATCTGGATTTTTCCAGGCTAACTTAAACAGGTCATCCAGCTCTGCAGAATCAGGGAAAGTGACACTGAGTTTGTTCTGTGTTAAGAAAAATGACTGCTGTGCTGCAGCGTCCTCTAGAGGGAGTTTTAACACGTCCCATATAGCAAGAATGAGGGGCTCAATACCCTGTGTAGGAGGGGAATCCCCAGTAAAAAGATCCAAGTCCTCCCCCTCCTCCTGTACCTCCTCATCAGAGTCTGAGAGTAAAGCAGGTAACCAACGTTTTTGTGGTCCTGATCTAGAGAGGGGGGGAGCTGTGGAGCATCTGCCCTTGCAGCTAGGTCTGCAACAGCCTGCTGCAGTTCTGGAGTTTTCTAAGTATTAGCAGTCAGCTGAGATGACATATCTGACATCATGGATTTTATGGCACCTAGCCAGGAAGGCTTTTGACCCTCACCCCCAGCCCTCTCACTGAGTTGTGAGGTCTGGCTGCATTGTTCACATGATATGGAACCTGATGTAGAGGGAGAAAATCTGGTGTGACATGTACTGCATAATTGGTGTTTCTGCTGCGGGGTACACTGGGCTCCACAGCGAATGACATTGGGGTGTAGAGTAGGATCTTGACCTGAGGCACCAACAGGCTAAAAGCTTTGGCTGTTCCCAGAATGCATAGCGCCATCTCCTCTATAACCCCGCCTCCGTGCACAGGAGCTCAGTTTTGTAGTTGGTGTCATGCAGTGCAGGCATACAACAGGGGAGCTGCTCCAGCAGCCCAGTGAAGAGCTTTTTAAAGTGAGAAATGAAGACTTCAAGGGCTGCAGCAGAGACACTGTGTGTGTTAGATGTCAGTCAGACATCTCCTGCTGCAGCTCCATCACCTCCCCCAGCTGCGCTGTATACTCCCGCGCCCTGGTTGCCCGGTACTTACAGCGGAGGCTCCGGTTTTTCTCTGTTAGTCACACACACCACCGCTGCTCTCCAGGATCGCGTGGCTGCACTCAACGAGGAGGTAAGAGGGTCCCCCAGACGGGACCTGCTGGAAACCGCGATCCGGCGGGAGGCGGGCCGCGCGCGCTGACGTGGACACTGTGGCAGTACAGGGACCCCACTAGACCACCAGGGCAAGGGCACGGGTCAGTTTTATTAAAAAATGTTTGTTATATAGCCCACAGTACCCGGTGGTGAAGTCCAGCAGGGGGATAATGCTTTGACCTGTAACCCCTCCCCTATTTATTCTCCCTCCAGGGGGGTCGTGGACCCCCAAGAGGGAGATAAAGTGTTGGTATGCCGGCTGTCGGGATTCCGGCGCCGGTATACTGTGCGCCGGGATCCCGACAGCCGGCAAACTGAAGACCACCCCTCCATTTCGTGTATCTCACTCAGATTGCTATCCTTATATTCTGTAACCTGAGGTGGCTAAGTGCGTCAGAATTATTACTTAATATAGGTGTTTCACAAGATATACTTATTGTGTATTTTTCTCTGTGATTTTTAGTCACCATATACCTCTGGAACTCTCTGTGCTAATACACTACACAGGGGGTTCTTGTCAGGTGTTGTGCTGCTGTAATTGTACTGGGTTGCCCTGAATTGAGCTTTCAGATATGTCAGCTACAAGGGGCAACAGAGCTGGGGCTGATCCCAAAGTGTGTGGTGGTGACGCTGCAGACACATTAGAGGAAAATGTAGCAGCAGAGGGTTCAGGTTCTGGGGGTTCCCTAACCCACAGTGGGACCGTAGCAACGGGGGTGCATAATGGCCCACCTTGGGCTACTTTCTCCACGTTATTGAATACGCTGGTAACTAGACTTATGCCCCCTATAGGACCTCCTGTGCCGGTGCAACTGCTTATGGTCCCTGCGGTTAATCCGCCATGGGCAGATCAACTGTCCACTCAGTTACAGCAATTGAACCAATCACTGATTAAACAGAAATCTAACCCTCGCCCGCCTAAGACCAAGGGGTCCTCTAAGCAGGGCCAATACTTCCTCACAATCCACCAACGTCCCAGACACCTCGTCTGATGAGGATGGCGTATATTCTGACCCCACAGATTATGATCCTAATACTTCTGATGGGGAATCTGTTTCACAGGTGGATGTTCCTGAATTTTTGGAGGCTATCAGGCTGATTCTTCAAATTACTGATGACCCAGAGCCTGATGCTGCTCCTAAGAAACTGGACAGGTTTAAATGTCAGAAAGTGGTTAAACAAGTTTTACCTCATTCTGACCTTGTAGTTGACATACGTCAGGAATCCTAGGAAAATCCAGGAAATAAATTCACGCCTCACAAGAAGATGCTGGCTCGCTGTCCCCTTGCAGCGGAGCTAAGTAAAAATTGGGAGACACCACGCCAGTGGATTCGCAGGTGGCGCGTTTGGTGGTATCCTCCACTCTGCCTGCAACTACCGTCACGTCTCTGAAAGAACCGACGGATAAGCGTGTGGAGGGTTGTTTAAAGGCGATTTACACCTTAGCAGGTGCTGTGCTTCGGCCAACCATTGCGGCGACTTGGGCTACAGAGGCTATTGAAGCGTGGGCTCAGGAGTTGAAAGCTGAGATGCCTTCCAACGTTTTTGATCATGCTAGACAATGTCTTTCATATATTGTCACAGCTTCTCATTACATTAAGGAGGTGGCTTCTGATGCCGGTATTCTGGCGGCCAAGGCTTCTACTACGTCCATACTGGCTCACCGGATTCTCTGGCTGCAGTCCTGGTCTGTGGATCTAGACTCTAAGAAAACCCTGGAGGTGCTCCCTTTTAAAGGGAGACATTCTTTTCGGAGAAGACCTCAACAAAATAGTGGCTGACTTAGCTTCTACTAAAACAGCATGTCTACCTAGTACTGCTCCTTCGGTAAAGAAGGCTAAGAGTACTTCCTTTTGCTCCTTTCATCCTTCAGGGAAAGCAAAGAGTCAGGCGTACCCAAAACAGGCTCGCACTTCCAAAAATACTAAGCCCAAACCCAAACGGGCCTGGGCTGCCCGTCAGCCTGCTTCCAAGACTGACAAGCCTGCCGCATGATGGGGCGGGCCTCCCTCTGGGGGATCCCAGGGTGGGGGGCCGACTTCTAAGGTTTACCCAGGAATGGTTGAAGACCACTTCAGATGCCTGGGTACGGGAAGTCGTCACTCGAGGTTACGCAGTATCCTTCAAAAATCGTCCCCCTCATTGATTTTGCCTGACAGACGTCCCTTCGGATCAGGTGAAGCCAAAGACTCTTCATTCGGTGGTACAGTCCCTCCTGGACACAAGAGTGGTAGTACAGGTGCCTCTGGCTCAGAGAGGCAAAGGGTACTATTCATTGCTGTTCCTAGTCCCGAAACCGAATGTGTCCTCCTGGCCCATTCTCAACCTCAAGTCATTGAACAAATTTGTGAGGGTCTCCAAGTTTCGTATGGAAACTCTTCGCTCTATTGTTCTGGCCTTGGAACCTGGGGATTATATGGGCTCCCAGGATGTAGAGGATGCTTACCTGCAGATTCCCATTGCAATGTCGCATCAGCAGTACCTGAGGTTTGCGGTTGGTAATCTTCATTACCAATTTCGGGTGTTACCTTTTGGTTTGACCACGGCTCTGCGAGTCTTCACCAAGGTCATGGCAGTAATGACGGCTGTACTCCGCTGTCAAGGGGTCAGGATCCTGCCGTACCTGGACGACTTGTTGATTCTGGCAGATTCCCCAGAAATTCTCATGCGCCATCTGGATCTGACTATCCGGTTTCCGTATGCCCACGGGTGGCTCATCAACTGGAAGAAATCTTCCCTGGTCCCTGCTCAGAGCATGGTGCACCTGGGGGCGTTGTTGGACACTCACAACCAGCGGTTGTTCTTGTCTCAGGAGAAAGTCCTGAAGCTTCAGGACAGGATTCGATGCTTCCTATCTTGTCCGCAAGTGTTAATACATTCGGCAATGCAAGTGCTAGGTCTCATGGTGTCGGCTTTCGACATGGTGGAGTACGCTCAATTCCATTCCCGCCCTGTGCAGAAGCTGATTCTTGCCAGGAGGGACGGCCTGCCTCACCGGATCAGGTTGCAAATGATCTCCTTGTCTCCGGAGGTCCGTCTGTCACTTTAGATGGTGGCTGCAGAACCATCGATTGAGCAGGGGTCGTCCCTTCTGGATCTCCAACTGTGTCCTTCTGACGATGGATGCCAGTCTGAGAGGTTGGGTCGTGGTGTTGGCGCAACACTCCCTTCAGGGTCAGTGGACCAGGGAGGAGTCTCTCCTCCCAATAAACATTCTGGAACTGCGGGCGGTGTTAAACTCACTGAACTTGGCCGAGCATTTAATACAGAACAGACCTGTACAATCAGACAATGCCACCACGGTGGCATACATCAATCATCAAGGCGGCACTCGAAGCCACATGGCAATGAGGGAAGTATCAAGGATTCTTCAATGGGCGGAATGCCATCTGCCAGCCATATCGGCAGTATTCATTCCGGGTGTCCTAAACTGGGAAGTGGACTTTGTCAGTCATCAGGACATACACGCCGGAGAGTGGAGCCTCCATCCAGAAGTGTTTCAACTCCTCGTGGACAAGTGGGGCCTTCCAGATGTGGACCTGATGGCATC
The DNA here is from genome assembly GCF_028390025.1 of Pseudophryne corroboree. NCBI lineage: Eukaryota > Metazoa > Chordata > Amphibia > Anura > Myobatrachidae > Pseudophryne > Pseudophryne corroboree. The sequence continues at coordinate 498,089,582 of NC_086445.1, forward strand.
TTGACACAACACAAGGTTCTGGTCTTCAGAACAAGGACAAGGGATCCTCAAGCAGCATTCGTGGATGCACTGGCAATTCCATGGATCTTTCAGCTGCCATACGTGTTCCCTTCGGTGTCACTCCTGCCCAGAGTAATAAGGAAGTTCAAACAAGAAGGAGGAATCCTACTTCTGATCACTCCCGCGTGGCCCAGACGGCATTGGTTCTCAGACCTTCCGGCTCTCCCGATAGAGCGTCCCCTTCTACTTCCACAGCACCCAGATCTCCTCGTTCAGGGCCCCTGTGTATATCAGGTTTTAGCCCGATTGGCTTTGACAGCGTGGCTCTTGAAGCTTCCGTCCTGAGGGGCAAAGGAGTTTCTGAGGCCGTCATTCAAACCATGTTGAAGGACTGGAAACCGGCTTCTGCTCGGATTTATCATAGGGTCTGGAATATTTACTTTGCTTGGTGCACCACTAATACTCATGACGCTTACAAGTTTAGTACGGCCAAACTTTTGGCCTTTCTACAACAGGGCCTGGACTTGGGCCTTCGTCTGGCCTCCATCAAGGTTCATATTTCTGCCTTGTTGGTTTGGTTCCAGAGAAAAATTGCGACTTTATCTGATGTTCATACGTTCACTCAGGGTGTGTTGCGGATTCAATTTCCTTATGTCATGCCTGTGGCTCCTTGGGACTTGTTGGTTCTAGAGGCGTTGCAAGAGTCTCCGTTTGAGCCTCTTGAATTTGCAGACCTTAAATGGCTTTCTTTTAAGGTATTGTTTCTGCTGGCTATTGCCTCTGCTAGACGGGTGTCAGATCTGGGTGCCTTGTCTTGTAGGTCACCATATCTGATTTTTCACCGTGACCAGGTGGTTCTTAAAACACGTCCTGGGTACTTACCTAAGGTGCTGTCTTCTTTCCACCTTAATCAGGAAATCGTGGTTCCGGCCTTTGCCTCTCCTGAATTGTCTTCCAAAGAGCGGTCTTTGGATGTGGTTCAGGCTCTACGTATCTTTGTGAAGAGAACTGCATCCCTTCGGAAGTCTGATTCTCTCTTTGTACTGTTTGGTTTTCACAAACGTGGCTGGCCTGCTCATAAGCAGACCCTGGCCAGATGGATTAGAATGCTGATTGCACAAGCTTATGTACAGGCTGGACTTCCAGCTCCTGCTACTATCAAGGCCCATTCTACTCGGTCTGTTGGACCTTCTTGGGCGGCCCGCCGTGGTGAACAATTGTGCAAGGTGGCTACGTGGTCCTCAGTGAACACATTCATAAGGTTCTATGCCTTCGATACTTCTGCCTCCCAGGATGATTCCTTTGGACGCCGGGTTCTTATGCCCGCTACAGTGCGTCCCCTCCCATGTGATAATGTCGATATTATCTTAAACCATAAAGCTATACCTTTAAACACACTTTTACCATGGAGCCGCTGCGGCCGCTAGACTTAATATGCACTCTACGTACTTTGTACGCTATTTGCGTACAGAGTTCCGTACCGTGTACGGACTTAGCGTACAAACGCCGCGCTGGGGGTACAAAGTACACACAGCGCGCACACACCCAGAGTTATACTTTACACCTTAGTAGTAATGCAATGCAATGATGTTACACCTTAAACCTTATGCAGCGCTGACGGTACAAAGTACCCGCAGCGCGTACACACCTTATCAATACACTTTCAAACCTTATACAGTTAGGTAATGTAATACGCTTTAAACCCTAGCAGGGAAAAGAGGACACAACACCGATTTGTAGTTAAACACTGGGTTCCGACACCACAGAGTATATATCTGGAAGGGAGTTAACAATACAATTTATACACTATAATACAACAGAGTAAATGGCTACAGTCAATGTACATACGTGAGAATATTCGCATGCGCTTCCTGGTCCAGTCCTCCGCTAATCAGGTAGATAGCGTTAAGAGTCTTCTGACCGGCCAGGCAGCAACAGGCTTTTTATACACTACTTCCAAAAGCAATACAATGGATACTGTAATCCCTTTGTCCATTGGACACAGGGATGCATCTTTACATTACAGGAGAGGTCATAGGTTGATTTGAAAAGGTGGGCGATGTCTTTCTCAACTGCTCTTGTGGGTGGTCTCCTCTGGATTCCCGCCGCATACATAATATACAGTAAATACAGTTATATCTATATTCTACTTCTGCACATAACTATACGCAGGAACATGCGATCTTCCTCTAACCAACACCGGAATGTTACCCTTAAAATACCCTACAGCTGGATACCAGACATCACCTTATAACCTTAGTCTGTCCCTTCCTATCATGCAAAGGCGAATCCCTTAGTCCTGGAATCATTTAAACTGTTGATACTTGCTGATGTGGTGCAGGGGGGGCTATGTGTACAATGTGCACTATTTGGATTAAATATGTAATGTTTTGATAACCCTCTATGCACTCACAAACTCCGCCGTAAATACCCATACCACGCGCAGGACCGCGGGAGCAACCATACGCAAATTGCGGATATGTGCACGCACGGCGGGCATGTGTGTGTTGTTAGTAAGCACTGTGTGTACTACAATATTTTTTGACTTTGACAGTCCACCCTTTGGCAGTCAACAATAACTGCCACTATCTAAACACTAAACAGAAAAATATCAATACAATATCTACAGAAGTTTGGGTAATCGGGAGAGAGGGGTAGGTAGGAAATGTATGACCTAGTGGGATAGTAAAAAGCATGTATGTATGAATCCGTGTCTGAGGGGCATGTATCATCGTGCTTTAAATGTTCTAAATAAGCTTCGAGGTATTGCGAAGTATACATTAAATCCTTCTTATCCCGTATTAAGGGTCTGTAAGTGGGCCAACAAACACAACCGAGCTCTTTTCGGCTTCTTGTTCCAACAAATGGGGTGCACATTTAGTTGATGATACATGGAGGGGGAACATAAGTGAGTGCTAGTATATGTGGATATCACCTGTCGACTATGTGTGTCATTAACTGAAGGTTGTAGAGATGAAGATAAGACCCATATCTAAAATATATTCACATAACATTTTCATAAACATTCTTGGGTATGGTCGATGTCTTTTCCGGATCGGTGTATCTGGGCAAAGGGGGAGACAAAGGAAAACCGGGTGAAAGAAACAGGCCATGGAATTCATTTGCAATCCTTATCATAACATTGTCTCTATGGATGGGTTGTAAATTAAATCTGCTGCTGTAACAATGCCCCCGCTCCTTAAACTCATCAATTTTGTGCCGTGCTTGCGCCGCATTAGAATTCGAACACACCTAAATATCAAGAAAAAATAATGACGACTCCCAGGATACAAAGGAGAAACTTTCCCACACTCATAATAACATTTTGAGCCCACTCTCCTAATCCTGAGAACCAATTTCTTGGGTTCAACCATGAGACCCAGCCGGTCAGTTCATTACTCACAGCCGTCAGGGTAAGGTTGTGTCTCCTTCGGAACTCCCACTTCAACTGCAAGATATCGTCCATCTTTTGATCGATGATCTCGGTTGGGTCATCAGTGCTGTTTGTAATATACGTGCAGCACTTCACACCGTATTGAGTTGCCAAAGTGACACAGTACCCACCTGTCACAGCTGTGATATAATTAAGGACCATCCTGTGCTGGATCAGTTCTGTCTTGTAAGCTTGCAACTCCCTACCCGTATACCTGAAGGTGTCGTCATACATCTCAGTGATATTATCTATCAAGTTCGCTAGCGCATGGATATACCTATAATTTATAATTCCTCTGGCAGTACGGGTGATGTCTAATGCGAGAAGGAATTGAATCCCGGTGGATTCGTGGATCAAATCAGAGGCTATGTGCTCTGTCCTATCTATGAGGTGTCTCTTAACGATGTGTTCATAGTGAGTATGAGTATAAGGAGCCTGAGCACTGCGGTGAACGTCTTTCATCTTATCATGGGTTATGGTCATGACCTCTGGCAACACTCTTCCAACATAACACAATCCCTCTGAGTTTTGGGGCAAGCCTTCCTCCCACATATGAAATAGGCATCATTGGGGAGAACATATGGGACAGAATATGACATTACCATATTACAAACTTTCCAAGTGAAAGACCCAATCCCTAGTTCTCCCATTTGCTCAGTACAAGTATCCGGCTGGATGATATGAGCACAGTACCCTGGTGATACTTCTCCAACACACATGGTCTTGCTTCCTCGAGTATACCTATACCGAAAATACCTTCCACTGTTGGCTATTTGGCGTACAAGTTCAGAGTCTATGGGTATCCTATCAGCTCTGTGTGAAAAGGCCATGGTCTGGTTATTCCATGTCACCTCCCAATTTCCTGGTTTTCGGAAATTGGAAATGTTGAAGCATAATAAGGATCTATCTACATGATACTGGTGGAGCTTCAAACTAGGGGGCCTAGAAATATTAAATTTCTTGTCCACCGGTCTCCCACCCCGTAATTCGAGTACCTCATCTATTGCTAAAGGGTACGGTACTAATCCTGACTTGCTTTGACCTTGAGGTACTTGTGAGCACACCCAGCATTCTATTTGGTTTAAAACCTTACCCACTAGTGAGTGGTAATCACTCAATGGATGACGGTCCATGTTGATATTAAGGCTGGACTGACATCTCTGGATGCACCCATCCTCAACTATGTTCTCACAATTTTTACAAATGCAATTTTCCTCAGCCAATAACCCTTCACAATGCCTCCGAGCTCCCTGACTACCAGATCGTTTTCTGATACTCGCCTTTGCTCGAGTGATGTGTTGCTCTTGGAATTCTACAAATCCGTCCTCGCCATCAGAACCCATTCAGATCCTTTCTCGACCTCTCTGGGACTCTCACCGAAACAGACTGTTTTGGTCAACAACAGGGTTAACAGGAAAACCCGGAACGTAGTCTCTTGGGATAAGTCCATCTTGTTAAGGGAAGAGAAAGGAAACAAGAAAGGGGAGGAAAAGGGAAGGAGAGAAGGAGGGTAGTGGGAGATGGAGAAAATAATAAAAAAGAAAAACTGGTGCGACAACCGCCTCTGGTCTTGTTGTTCTCCGTGCTCAGGTGCCGTGACAACAGTCCTGCCTCTCAACCTTCCCGGAACAGACACTCCAGTGATATGATGTTCTCTACACTCTGCTCTTTGTCACGGGTTCTCTCTGGGTCAGCGACTTTCTTACAGTAGGACGAGTGGACCCAAGTCTCTCTTTCGGCAACCTTTAATGCTGTCGTGCTGGTTAGTAAGACTTGGTACGGTCCTTCCCACCGATCAATTAGGCAACCTGAGCGTAGAAAATTTCGAATCATTACATAATCCCCAGGTTCAATGTCATGACAATTACTGTTTGGTAGGTCAGGAATCACCAGCTTAAGATTTTTGTTTTGATTCCTCAGCTGCTGGCTAATCCTAACCAAATATTTTACAGTCACTTCGTTATTGCATTTCAAATCATCCTGGGGGTCTATCATTACATGGGGCTGTCGACCAAAAATAATCTCAAAGGGTGATAGGTTAAGGGGGACCTGGGAGTGGTTCTGATGCTGTACAATACTAGTGGCAAAGCTTCTGGCCACAACAATCCAGTTTCAGCCATCACTTTGCTCAGCTTATTCTTAATAGTGCTGTTTACTCTCTCCACCTTCGCACTCGCCTGTGGACGGTATGGAGTGTGCAACTTGCTATTAATTCCCATCAGTTTGCACATAACCTGAAAGACTTCACCTGTAAAATGGATACCCCTATCGCTTTCAATTATTCTAGGGATACCATATCTACACACAAATTCCTGCACAATTTTCTTTGCAGTGAATGTAGCAGTATTTGTGGCAGCAGGGAACGCTTCTACCCAATTGGAAAACACATCAATACAGACTAACACATATTTTAAATTCCTACAGGGTGGTAACTGTATGAAATCAATCTGTATTACCTGAAAAGGGCCGTCTGTCGGCGGGATATGGGATGGTTCTGTTGGTATTGACTTTCCAATATTCTTCCACAAGCAAATAAGACATGTCATTGCTCTCTTACCCGCATGAGAAGAGAATCCTGGCGCACACCAGTAGGCTCTCACCAGCTTACACATACCCTCTTTACCCAGATGAGTCAGACCGTGTGCCGCCTCAGCTAAGCTTGGAAGATATGCTCTGGGGGCCACTGGCTTACCATGTCCATCTGTCCAGAGTCCTGAGGACTCCTGGCCATATCCCTTTGACCTCCAGACCACCTTTTCCTGTGGAGAACACAAATTTTGCATTTCACTTAATTTTTGTGTGTTGATGGTGTTGAATATCATCAGTGATGTGATATCTGTTTGTATGGGGGTGCTGGCTGCTGATTTAGCAGCTTCGTCTGCCCGGCTGTTACCAAGTGAGATTGGATCTTGGTTGTAAGTGTGTGCTTTGCACTTGATAACAGCCACTCTGTCTGATTCTTGTATCGCTGTTAGAAGCCTTTTAATATGGGATGCATGCGCTACAGGTGTGCCAGCTGCCGTCATGAAATTTCTGAGGCGCCATAGGGCCCCGAAATCATGCACTACAAAGGCATACCTAGAATCTGTATATATATTGGCTGACTTACCCTTGGCCAATTCACACGCTCTGGTTAGGGCGACCAGCTCAGCAACTTGTGCTGAGTGCGGTGGGCCTAGGGGTTCAGCTTCTATGATACCTCTGTCATCTACGACTGCGTATCCAGTACACAGGTCTCCCGAGTCCATCTGTCTGTGGCAACTACTGTCAGTGTAAAAGGTAAACTCTACGCCTTCCAGTGGGTTGTCACTAATGTCGGGTCTTGCAGTGAAAGTCTGGTTCAGATATTCCATACAATCATGCGTGTCAGTATCTGCACTAAATCCTCCTTCACCATCATTCTCGTCCTCCACCCTTTGTGCCTGTCCAGGCACACCCGGCAGATAAGTTGCAGGATTTAGTGCGCTGCATCTCTTTATGGTGATGTTTACAGGGGCCATTAGTGCTAATTCCCACCTTGTAAACCAAGCTGATGAGACATGTCTGGTTTGGGCGGAGTTTAGTAAGGCTGACACTGCATGAGGTGTATGGACTGTCAGGTTGTGTCCTAACACTACGTCTTTGCTTTTACTCACTAGCAAAGCTATCGCTGCAACACTTCGCAAGCATGTGGGGAGAGACCGCGCTACGGTGTCCAACTGTGCACTGCAGTAAGCTACCGGCCTGCTGGCATTACCATGTCTCTGGGTTAGGACACCTGCCGCACACCCTGCACTTTCCGTATCGTACAATTCAAAGGGTTTCCCATAATCTGGCATGCGTAATGCAGGTGCCTGTGATAGGCACTGTTTGAGTCTCTCAAATGCCAGTTCGGACTCATCTGTGTGCGAGATCCGATCTGGTTTGTTTGAAGAGACCATTTCTTGCAAAGGTAAAGCCAGTATGGAGACCCTGGGATCCAGTTTCGGCAGTACCCGCACATTCCAAGAAAAGTGCGGATCTGTTGCTGGGTTTGTCATGTCGCGAATCGCCTGTATTCTATCAGCGGTAAGGTGTCTAAGGCCTTGCGTCAAGCAATGTCCCAAATATTTTACCCTGGTCTGGCACAACTGCAACTTATCCTTTGAAACCTTGTGTCCCGTATGGGAAAGATGAAACAGAAGCTGTTTCGTGTCTTTCAAGGATGATTCGAGTGAATCAGAACACAGCAGTAAGTCATCTACATACTGTATTAATACTGATCCGCTCTCAGGTTGAAAGGATTGTAAACAGTCAGGCAAAGCCTGGGAGAAAATACTTGGGCTGTCAATGAAACCTTGGGGTAGGCGAGTCCAGGTGTACTGTACTTCCCTGTATGTGAATGCAAACAGGTATTGGCTGTCAGGGTGCAGAGGGACAGAAAAGAAAGCAGAACAGAGGTCAATGACAGTGAAAAATTTTGCAGTAGGGGGAATTTGCATGAGGATGACAGCTGGATTTGGCACTACTGGGAATTGGCTCTCAACTATCTTGTTTATCCCTCTTAGATCCTGCACTAGCCTGTAACCCCTCCCCCCACTCTTTTTCACAGGGAAGATGGGACTATTGGCAGTGCTGGATGTCCTAACTAGGATGCCCTGTTGTAGCAAGCGCTCTATGACTGGGTACACTCCTAATTCCACCTCTGGCTTCAGAGGATAGTGTGGGATTTTTGGAACTATCCTACCATCTTTTATTTGCACTACTACGGGAAGCTACATTCGCCATCAATCCAGTGTCTTGTCCATCTTTGGTCCAGAGGGATCCCGGTATTTGTGAGATAATTTCCTCTACCTTGGATGGACACCTGTCTATACCAGCAGAGTGTGACATTAGCCTTTGTGGGGTGTCTAACATATCCTGCACTTCCTGAACGTGATTCTCGGGTATATCCAAGAAGACACCCTCAGGAGTACAATATATGACACACCCCATTTTACACAATAGATCTCTCCCCAGTAGATTAGTCGGAGCCGATGCAGCTAACAAAAAGGAATGATTGGTCTGCAAAGGCCCTATCGTAATCTCCGCAGGTCTACTCAAAGGGTAGTGTTGTACTACTCCTGTTACTCCGATTGCCTAAATTGTTTTACCCGTGGTTTTCATACATACCGTTGAATTTAACACTGACCTGGCCGCCCCTGTATCTACAAGAAAAGGTAGTGATCGACCAGCTACATCAACTGTGACCTCAGGTTCACTACCAAGGCTAGCAATCAACTTCACTGGCTGCAGACTACAGGTGTGGCCCAACCCCTATTGTATATTGTGACCCTCCCGCAGTGCGCTGGTAGCTACAATATGTGAGGGGGGTAACTGAGAATTTTCGGAGGTCTGCCAGTCCCTCCTTGGTGGGTACCTCCTTGTTTCCCCTGCATGCGGCTCATAACTTCTCCTATGCGATCCCTGATCCCTATCTTGTGTATTATAATGTGGTTCATATCCTGGTCTAGGGGGTCGATATACCTTATGTGTGCCTTTATAACTACAGTTTCGTGCAAAATGTCCTTCCTTCCGACAGTTATAGCATACTACTAAACGTGACTTACCATCAGGGGTCTGGGGTTTTGGCTGATGCGGTTTAGATGTAAGGGCATTTATACTTACTGTCATCAGCTTATCCCCCTGTGACTCCCTGTGCTTAATGACGTTCCGATCGTGCTCGATAGTGGACTCTTTTAATGCAGCCACCGAGATACCTCTCCAGTTAGGTAGAGTGGTTTGTACCCTTGTTCTTAATGTCTCTTTTAACCCGTCCATTAATACTGACACAGCTACCTCCCTGTGATGTACATTTTCCTTAATGTCCTCGACCCCAGTGTATCTAGCCATTTCCTGCAGTGCTCGGTGGAAATATTCAGATGCCGTTTCACCTTCTTTTTGTCTTATGGAAAATTTTTTATTCCATTTGACAACAGTAGGGAAATATACTCCTAATTGCAGATTGATCTGTCGTACATTCTCCTGAGTGTACTCATCAGTGAGAGGTACTTCTGCGTCTAATTTACAATCAGTAATGAATTTCGCGGGGTCAATATTGGAAGGTAAACATACTCGTAGCACTGTTCGCCAATCTTTGTTTGTGGGTTCGGTGGCGTTACCTAATTCTTTAATAAACCTCTGGCATGCGACTAGATCTTTTCTGGGATCGGGAAATTCTGACATAATTGACCTTAACTCTGCCCGGGACCAAGGACAATGCATGGCAATGTTCCTGATGGGAGTGACTCCCTGAGCGTCAGTCTTCCCATTGGGGACTGCAATCACCCTGACAGGATTTAATTCAATTACATCATTCTGGTTTGATTCTACAATCTGAGGTGCTATTGTCTCTGCATAATGTATGGTACCGTACTTACCTGTGGACACGACCTCACTTATCCCTCCGCTAGGGGGCCTTACAACTGATCTTACTGGTTGGGCCGTGCCCACCTGAGTGTTCTGTATGGTGGCTGCTAGAGAGAGTGCCGATATCGTGCTGGGCTCATCTTCTTGCTCACAGTCCTGAGGAAAGTTTAAAATGGGATACAACTTGCACAGGTTAGCATTAGTACATTTATCAACTATACTCTTATCAGATACCAATATGCCATTGTCTGTAGCCACTTTCTCCCCTACAATATACGGTGGTGGTGGTGCGGTTGCCATCATTTTCCTGCTAGGTTTGGAACCGGCTGCGTAAGCTAGTTCCCTTTGTATATCGCCCTCTTGCTGCCATAAATTTAAACAGTTTGTGTGTCTGACCCTTTGCTTTCGGGATTTTATCAGACATATCCTAATCCTTAAATTCTGCAATACCTCTGGTTCAAAACTGCCTACCTTAGGGAATGGTTCCCTATCTTCCGCAGTCATACGTTCCCATTCATTGCAAAAAACTTCTGTGTGTGGTCCATGCTTCTCACACATTATGTACCTCGCCGACCCCCTGGGCCGCGGAATGTCAACCTGAACCCTGGTTGAACGTCCCTTACTTGAGCAACTGGCCCCCATATTTTGCAGGTATTGTCCTTTTGGCTAATCCCACAAAAATAACCAAAATACTCAATATAAGGCAACGGTGAAAGTTCTCCGAGTGCTCTCACCCACTCACACCCACGTTGGGCAGTACTACCATACACTGTCGATAGCGCAGGCAATGTACCCAACCTAGGGCCCTGTGTAACCTCTATTCACTGGAAGTATCTGGAAATAACTTACCCTTTCCAGTAAATATACATTGTTGGAGATTTCCTAAGAGAGACCAGCGAAAACTCCCTAAACCTTTATTATACACAAATCACGCTTGCGTATGCTATATTCAGCGATAATGATCCCGCGATTTTACGCAAACTCGTAAAAAGAGTATCACGTTGCGCTAAATATTGCACCCACTCACGCGCGGTCCAATCGCAAAGAGTATAGGTACTTGTTACTTATCCGCCGTACGACCAATGGAATCGATTTTTCAGGCTGCGACACCTCAGCCGGAGCGTATCAAAAACAAGCCTATATGGGTAAACCTCGCTAACCCCCTGGGCTGCGGTACTCTAAACCTCACTGACCTCTTGGGCCGCGGTACTCTAAACCTCGCTGACCTTCTGGTCTGCGGTACTCTGCTACCTTGCTCCTTGTACTTCAATCTATATTAACGTGAGCCAGCTATTCTCACGCCACCAAGTCTCCACTCACCTGGTGTACCACTTCTACGGGATCCCGAATTCCCTGGGTCCACAACACCTTTATTATGTTTGCACACTCACGTTCATTCACTCAAATACACTTTGGTTTTTCTGTACAGAAAATTAACTTTCATTCAGATAAACAGCCTTAGTACCAGAGGTAATACAGTAAAAGAGGTTTTATTTAAACAAAATTTTGGAAACCGAGCAATTTGTGCTATTGTAGCGTGGCTACTGTTCCGCCCCTAAACTAAACAATGCTATTGTGTAATTTGTACTTAGCGGTCGTACCCTTACGCATGTTGCGTAAACACGCGACCGTGCGTATGTCTTTACGTTGCGTACGCAGTCCCGTACTTTGTCCGAGACACGTGTACAAAAACCGTACGTCCGCAATAGTACAAATCCCACACTTCTATAAATGTAAGCGATATTACCTATAATCGTTTATTTAACACAACACAGTTTCTTTCTGTATAAACCTGTTTAACTAGGCCAGACTGTATTTGTGTTTTACATTTACTTCCTTAATATTTAGTCTATGTTTTAACTAAATAGCAACAAATTTCTCCGTACAGGTCTAAATGAATCTAGTAATCAGTATTTATGGCAACAATACGAGCAGGTATACAAATACAAAGTACAGGTGTATGCTTGTGTTGTGTGCGCATTTGGCGCCAAATAGAAATTCACATATTTTTTTAAAATAGCTTTGCGTATTTACTTTACGGGTCCCACCAGCATCCCTACAAACCATGCAGAGCAGACACCATCTAATCAGCAATAACTTAGGGTTTCCAGTGTATTCTACGGCTAGGAAAAGGTTCACGTAGGATACCTGTCTGCCCTTTGCTGATAGATAAAGTCTGCTTTAACCTGCCAGGCTGCGGGTATGTGGAAAAACCGGACGATGCCCCCAATTGATAATGTCGATATTATCTTAAACCATAAAGCTATACCTTTAAACACACTTTTACCATGGAGCCTCTGCGGCCGCTAGACTTAATATGCACTCTACGTACTTTGTACACTATTTGCTTACAGAGTCCCGTACCGTGTACGGACTTAGCGTACAAATGCCGCGCTGGGGGTACAAAGTACACACAGCGCGCACACACCCAGAGTTATACTTTACACCTTAGTAGTAATGCAATGCAATGATGTTACACCTTAAACCTTATGCAGCGCTGACGGTACAAAGTACCCGCAGCGCGTACACACCTTATCAATACACTTTCAAACCTTATACAGTTAGGTAATGTAATACGCTTTAAACCCTAGCAGGGAAAAGAGGACACAACACCGATTTGTAGTTAAACACTGGGTTCCGACACCACAGAGTATATATCTGGAAGAGGGTTAACAATACAATTTATACACTACAATACAACATAGTAAATGGCTACAGTCAATGTACATACGTGAGAATATTCGCATGCGCTTCCTGGTCCAGTCCTCCGCTAATCAGGTAGATAGCGTTAAGAGTCTTCTGACCGGCCAGGCAGCAACAGGCTTTTTATACACTACTTCCAAAAGCAATACAATGGATACTGTAATCCCTTTGTCCATTGGACACAGGGATGCATCTTTACATTACAGAAGAGGTCATAGGTTGATCTGAAAAGGTGGGCGATGTCTTTCTCAACTGCTCTTGTGGGTGGTCTCCTCTGGATTCCCGCCGCATACATAATATACAGTAAATACAGTTTATATCTATATTCTTCTTCTGCACATAACTATATGCAGGAACATGCGATCTTCCTCTAACCAACACCGGAATGTTACCCTTAAAATACCCTACAGCTGGATACCAGACATCACCTTATAACCTTAGTCTGTCCCTTCCTATCATGCAAAGGCGAATCCCTTAGTCCTGGAATCATTTAAACTGTTGATACTTGCTGATGTGGTGCAGGGGGGCTATGTGTACAATGTGCACTATTTGGATTAAATATGTAATGTTTTGATAACCCTCTATGCACTCACAAACTCCGCCGTAAATACCCATACCACGCGCAGGACCGCGGGAGCGACCATACGCAAATTGCGGATATGTGCACGCACGGCAGAACAAGTGCACGCGCAGCGGGCATGTGTGTGTTGTTAGTACGCGCTGTGTGTACTACAATATTTTTCGACTTTGACACATGAGGAACTGCTTTAGGACATCCCCAATGTCATTCCCTGTGGAGCCCAGTTTACACCGCAGCAGAAAACGAGATTTATGGTAAGAACTTACCATTGTTAAATCTCTTTCTGCGAGGTATACTGGGCTCCACAGGGCACCCACCCTGATGCACTTAGCTTCTTTGGGTTGGTATGGCATTAGCCGCTGACACTTTCTCCTGTCGTGAGAATGTGGTGTATGTGGCTACTGACGTTTGTCGTCTCTTTTACCTGCTACTGCATTGGACTGGTTAACAAAAATTGAGCTCTTGTGCATGGAGGCGGGGTTATAGAGGAGTCGGCGCTATGCATTCTGGGAACAGTCAAAGCTTTTAGCCTGTTGGTGCCTCGGATCAAGATCCTACTCTACACCCCAATGTCATTCCCTGTGGAGTCCAGTGTACCTCGCAGAAAGAGATTTAACAACGATAAGTTCTTACCATAAATCTTGTTTTTACCATGTTTACAGTAAACACTTATACACACAGACAAGTTATATAATAGCAAGCCTACCCTTACTGTATGTGAGAGGGAGACAGAGAGAAGGGAACAGCACACCCAAGCTAAACAGCCTCAGTGAGGCTGCAAGCTGTTATATCACAGTGTAACACCGGAATTTCAGTCCTTTTCAGGACACATATTGTATATACGGCTCTCCCCCTTTGCTACACCCCTGTGCCAGTTTTTCTGCGTATCCTGAGTGTCTGGAGGAGCTGTGTGTGCCTGCTGCTGCAGCTATAAGCAGAGGAAGGCGCCAAAATGCCGCTGGTCCTGCTCTGAGGAAGCTCCTCCCCCTGTAATGGTGCCGGAGCTTCATAGATATTTATACTGGCAAAGTCTCCATAAAACTTAAAGCCTATTCAGAGATTTCAGTTTCAGTGTATGATTCTGGCACAGTATCTGCGAGAGTTTTCTTCTTCTGGAAAGAGCCTGAGGAATCTAGACGTTAGTGCGGATAGTCCTGAAACCACATTAAGTCTCCATAAATATCGTGAAACTGACTGCAATTTACTATGCTCTACATCAGACCTTCCATCTACTACAATCAGGACATTCATGTACTGTCCGACCACGCCACATCAGTGGTGTACAGAACGAGGTGGAAGAGCAGTAATGGGAGAGGTTTCCAAGATACTTCTCAAGGCAGAAAGAGATGCCACGGCCATCTCAGCCATCTTTATACCGGTATAACGGGAAAGCAGATTCTTAGCAGACACGACCTACACCCAGAGGAGTGAGATCTTGATCCTCAGGTCTTCCAACAGATAGTATATCAGCGGGGATGCCCATAGGTAGATATGATGGCTTCTCAGAACAACAAGAGGCTTCAGAGTTATTGTTCAAGAACAAGAGATCCACAGGCGATAGCAGTGGATGTGCCAACAACACCTTGGAATTGGCAAACAGTATATTTTTTCCCTCCATTTCCTTTACAAGTATAGGAGAGAGTTCAGGCAATTCTAATTGCCCCAGACTGGCCACGCAGAGCTTGGTACGCAGATCTCCTTTCCCTGTTGGTAAAAGAACCCTGGCCTCTGACGCTCTTTTAAGATCTTCCTTAACAAGGCCTGTTCGTCTATACTGACTTACACTGGCTACGTTTAACGGCATGGACATTGAAAAGGCAAATTCGAGCCAGGAAGGGCATTCCAGGTGCTGTAATACTAACTATGCTTCAAGCCAGAAAGGCAGTCACTTCACGACATTCCCATCGAATATGGAAGAGGTATGTCTCCTGGTGTGAAGGACAACAATATTTGCCAGCGGATTTCAAACTGGGTCGCCTTTTACACTTCCTACAGTCAGGAGTGAATCTAGGCCTAAGTTTAGCTCACTAAACGTTCAGATTTCAGCTTTATCAATCCTTTTCCGGAAACAACTGGCCATGCTGCCAGAGGTTCAGACAGATCCTCAAAGGTCTGCTTCACATACTACCACCTTTTGTACCACCTCCGACACCTTGGGATGTAAACCTTGTTTTAGATTTGCCACAATCTTCTTGGTTTGAGCTACTACAAATGGTAGAAGAAACATATCTTACATGGAAGACACTAATGCTGTTAGCCTTGGAATCAGCTAGCAGTTTCTCAGAGTTAGGGGCATTGTCGGCCAAGAGTCCCTACCTTCTGTTTCACGTAAACAGTGCAGAGCTCAGAACTCAGCAGAAGTTCTTGCTGAAAATGATCACAGCTTTTCATATCATCAACCGATAGTGGTTCTGGTCATTAATGCCATCTCCGCTACTCCAAGATCACTGGATGTAGTACGAACACTGAAGATCTATATCAGAAGAACTGCTCGTATCGGAACGTCAGATTCTCTTTTCATTTTGTACGATGCCAACAAGATAGGTTGCCCAGCTTCAAATCAGGCAATAGGCCGTTGGTTCAGACTCACTCTCCAACAGGCTTATTCGTCAGCTGCTTTGCCTCAACCACATTCCTTTACAGCCCACTCTTCAAGGTCGGTGGGCTCCTCTTGGGCAGCTGCCCGGGGAGTCTCGGCATTACACCTAGGCCGAGCGGCCAACTGGTCGGGTACAAACATGTTTTCAAATTCTATCGGTTTGATACCCTGGCGTCAGAGGACAGTCAGTATGGTCGTTCAGTATTGCAGGGGTCTCCGTACACCCCCACCTGTTAAGGGAGCTCTGGGACGTCTCCATTGTAATAAGCATTCCCCAGTATCCCCTACGGATGCAAGAGAAAATGGGATTTTGGTACCTACCGGTAAATCCTTTTCTCGTAGTCCAAAGGGGATACTGGGCGCCCACCTCTGTGCTACGGAAATTTTCCTGCAAAAGTTAAATTCTTGTGTGACAGATTGTTGGATCAGCTTTGCTATCCGTTACTGGTTTTTGGATCAGCTTTTTGCTGTCCCTTCTAATTCTTTTTGTGCTGGTTATGTTCTTTCTCTTTGTTTTGTTCTGTTTCTTCCTCCTCTCAAAGTATGTTCCGTCTCCTTTGGGCACAGTTTTTCTAGACTGAGCTGTGGGAGGGGGCATAGAGGGGAGGAGCCAGCACACAGCCAGTTGAAGATTTCTTAAAGTGCACCGGCTCCAGCGGACCCATTGTAATAAGCATTCCCCAGTATCCCCTATGGACTACGAGAAAAGGATTTACCGGTAGGTACCAAAATCCCATTCTATTTTTATTTAATTGGTTTTTATTTGTTTTTGAAACAACAAAACAGTACATACTGTACATTACATACAATTAAAGATTAATACAGTAATACAATGAATGAAGGGATATTGAAAATAAATACAATGCAATTTACTGTCGTAACAATGAGAAAACAGTAAGCTAATAAAATTATTACAAAACAAGACAAGATTGGTGTAGTCCTTTGAAAATAAAAATATCTAAGTATGAATTAATAGATACCAGTGTAAATCATGTACGGTGCTCTAAGTGGGAACAGATTATAATAAATAAAGCAAAGCAAATAGCCCACACAAGAAGATCCTTGAACTACAGCAAAATGTACAGCAGACAGTACCCAGGTGGGCTGTGTTATTTGTAGTGGGGCACTGGATAAAGTAGGCTTCGTCATGAAGATGTGTGCTCCACAGCCATAAGGCGAGGCGAGCCATCTATCCCAGATTTTTATAATAGCTTTTCTGGAAAGAAATACACATTTTTCATGGGTCACTGTGGTATTCACAAGGGAAATCCAAGAGCCAGTGTCTGGGCCTGCAGAAGCCATCCAAGAGCGGGCCACAGAAACCTGTGCAATAGCACATAAAGTAATGTATTGCCTAGAGGGGGCATCCAGTATTTCTTCGCCTATTGCTAAAAGGTGATAAAGCTAAATATTTATCTTATAACATTCACTATATGTGGGTAAGAGACTCAGTACGCAATTGGCGTATAGGGTACCGTAAGGGTACGCACTTAGTGTAGCAGACGCTTAGCCGTGGTTGAGACGCACATGCGGCACGCTCGCTCACAGCTTAACGCTTGGTGTCGAGCACGCTATAGGCGGCCGACTACCGTAATGCTACGCTACCAGCGTAGCGGACGCTCGTGACCACGAGGAGAACACGAGCGGCGCAGACACTCACGGGATGACACTCAGTAAACCTTGTATGCAACACAATGAAAGGCTGAGCCTATACTGTAAACCTTGGTTTTGTAATGTGAGCACAATGCAATGCTAATTGACCTCTATTGTATGAAAGCCTCTTGAGCGATTGAGACGCTCTGAATACTCTCAGCAATGTAATAAACACACAATACCTTGCTAAGGTTCCAAAACCTTTACTAACAATATCTAGCTATGTAAAAAGGGGAAAACAGTTAACAGTTCATACACTACAGGCTAACATCAATATCTAAACATAATAACTACACATATACAATATACAACAGTTTAACAATAACAGAGAGAGGGAGATAGTATGACAAATACAAACAGAGAATAACTTACACACTGGGAACGATCGCTGCGCAGTCCTGGTACCAGCTCCCTAGTTAGTCAATGATGAAAACCGTTGTGGAGAGAAGACTGAGCTGGCCAGGCTGGCTGTTCTTATATACACTGCGTACAGTACACTACAAAGGGACCTATAATCTCATTGTTCATTGGACACAGGAATGTCTCCCCGCATTATAACAAAAGGTCATAGGTTAGTTTGAACAGGTGGGTTGTGACTATATCGAACTGCTCAGGTGGGAGGGAATCTCAGGATTCCCGCCGCATGGATAATGAACTGCAAATATAGTAAATGTCCAGAAACTACTAATAGACATAACTATACGCAGGAGCGATTAATCTTTACCTAACCAGCACCGGATTGTTTCTAATAAAATGTTCTTTAGTTAGGTACCAAACACCACTGCTCAAACCCTGTCTGACACTTCGTATCATGCAAAGAGGAATTCCCCTGTCCAGCGACCAGTTACAATAAACAAACTTACAGTTATTATTAAGGGGAACATTACCTATAACACATACTATTTGGATTACTATGTAACATTTGAGTCGCCCGCTAGACGCACACAAACCCTACTGTAAATGCACATATCACGTGCCAATGCGCACGGCCGTAGAAGCTTCATTACGCAGTTGCGAATATGTGCACGCACGGGAGAGAATGTGCACGTGCAGCGGGCAAGCGCATGGGGTGAATATATGGCAGCGTGTAGCATGATATTTTTTGACTTTGACAGTCCACCCTTTGGCAGTCATCAATAACTGCCACTTCCTAAAACAGTTCAAAAAAGAAAAATATATGTCATCATGTAAATACCTTTTTATGATTGGGTAAAGGGAGGAGAGGAGAAGGTGGAAAAAAGGTATGACCTAGTGAGATAGTAGAAGCATGTGTGTATGAATCCATGTTTGAGGGGTCATGTATCATCGTGCCGTACGTGTTTTAAATCAAGCTTCGAGGTATTGCGAAGTATACATTTGAATCCTTCTTATCCCGTGTCAGGGATCTGTGGATGGGCTGTCAAACTCTACCGAGCTCTTTTCGGCTTTTGGTTGCAACAAATGGGGAGCACATTTAGTTGATGATACATGAAGGGGGGAACATGTGAATGCTGATATATGTGTCTATATTCCCTATCGACTATGTGTGTCATTACCTGGAGGTTGTAGAGATGAGGATAAGAAACAATCGTTATAAATGCAGTCGTAAACTATGTGAGTTTATATAAACAGTCGCCGATTGAGGTCTTGTCTGATGTCTTGTCTTGATGTACATGTTGTCTGATGTCTCTCGGTGCTTTTGCTATAAATAGCGAGCAAAAGTTGTTCCGTTGTCCATAAAGTTACAGTCTCTAAAGTATTGGGCTATCGTAAAAGTTAAAGTCACTAGGGATATTGGGGGCTTGTAGCATAGTTCATCAATGGTCTGTATAAAAGAGGTTGTCAAATTCTTCTTCCAAGCGGATGTCTTTGTACCTTGGAGG
Organism: Pseudophryne corroboree; assembly: GCF_028390025.1. NCBI lineage: Eukaryota > Metazoa > Chordata > Amphibia > Anura > Myobatrachidae > Pseudophryne > Pseudophryne corroboree. The sequence continues at coordinate 498,108,778 of NC_086445.1, forward strand.
AAAACAAAGGAGAAACGGGTGAAAGAAACGGACCGAGGAATCACATTGTCATCACAACATTGTCTCTATCGTTGGATCATACATCAAATTAGTTGTTGTTAGTACAGTGTCCTCGCTCCTCAGACTCATCACTCTGGTACTACCTTTACACTTCGTTAAAGTCCGAACGCATCTAAATATCAGGCCAACCAATATGACGACTCCCAGAATACACAAGAGAAATTTCCCTACGTCCATTATAATACCTTGGGTCCATCCTCCTAAACCAGAGAACCAATTTCGTGGGTTCAACCATGACACCCAACTGGTCAGCTCATTACCCACAGCAGCGAGTGTGAGATTGTGTTTCCTTCGAAACTCCCACTTTAATTGTAAAATGTCATCCATCTTTTGGTCTATGACCTCGGCCGGGTCCTCAGTGCTGTTTGTAATATACGTGAAGCACTTTATTCCATACTGAGTTGCTAGGGTAACACAATACCCGCCTGTCACAGCTGTGAGGTAATTGAGAATCATCCTATGCTGAACCAGTTCTGTTTTGTAGGCTTGTAACTCTTTCCCAGTGTACCTGAATGTGTCGTCATACATTTCGGTGATATTGTCTAACAAATTTGCAAGCGCAGATATATATTTATAATTTATCACTCCTCTGGCGGTACGAGTGATATCTAACGCGAGTAGGAATTGAATCCCGGTGGATTCATGGATCAGATCAGAGGCCGGATGCTCTGTCCTCTCTATCAGGTGCCTTTTAACGATGTGCTCGTAATGAGTGTGAGTATAAGGAGCTTGGGCACCGCGGTGAATGTCTTTCATTTTGTTATGGGTTACAGTCATTACTTCAGGCAGTACTTTTCCAATGTAACACAATCCCTCTGAGTTTGGGGCAAGCCACTTATACGCCTTTCTCCCGCATATGAAATATGCATCATCGGGGAGAACATATGGGACGGAGTATGACATTACCATGTTACAAATTTTCCATGTGAAATCTCCTAACCCTAACTCTCCCATCTGTCTAGTACACGTATCAGGTTGTACGATATGTGCACAGTATCCTGGTGATACTTCTCCAACTCGCATGGTCCTACTTCCTAGAGTATACCTATACCGGAAATATTTTCCACTGTTGGCGATCTGGCGTATAAGTTCTGTGTCTATGGGCATTCTATCGGCTCTATATGAAAATGTCATGGTTTGATTACTCCATGACACTTCCCAATTTCCCGGCTTTCAGGGATTGGAAATGTTAAAGCATACTAAAGACCTATCCACATGATACTGGTGGAGCTTCAAACTAGGAGGACTAGAGATATTAAACCTCTTGTCCACCGGCCTCCCACCACTTAACTCAAGTACCTCTCCTACAGTTAAAGGGAATGGTACTAGTCCTGATTTGCTATGACCTTGAGGTACTTGAGAGCATACCCAACAGTCTGTCTGATTTAACACTTTACCCACTAAGGAGTGATAGTCACTCAATGGATGCCGGTCCATGTGGACATTAAAACTGGACTGGCATTTCTTGATGCACCCATCCTCAACTATATTGTCACAATGCCTACAGATGCAGTTCTCTTCAGCTAACAATCCTTCACAATTCCTTCTATTGTCAATGCTACCAGATCGTTTTCTGATACTCGCCTTTACTCGGAGATTATGTCGCTCTTGGAAATTTACGCCTCCATCCTGGTCATCAGAACCCATTCCCGATCCTTTCTCGACCTCCATGGTACTCTCACCGAAACAGACTGCTCTGGTCAACATCATGGTCAACAGGAAAATCCGGATCACAGTCTCTTGGGGCAAGTCCATCTTAGAGGAGTAAAAGTAGAAAAATAAGAAGGGGGAAGGGAAATAGGAGGGAGATGGGAACTGGAGAAAATAACAAAAGGGAAAAAAAAATCTGGCTCGACAAACGCCTCCGATCTTATTATTCTCAGCGCTCAGGTGTCGTCTCAATCTTCCCGGAACAGACACTCTAGTGATACAACCTCTACCGTCTGTTCTTTATCACGGGACCTCTCTGGGCCAGCAACCTTTTTACAATGAGACGAATGGACCCAAGTCTCTCTCTCGACAACCTTCAATGCTGTCGTGCTGGTCAATAAGACTTGATATGGTCCTTCCCATCTGTCAATAAGGCAACCTGTCCCTCCACTAGGAGCCTTTGATACTGCTCTTACTGGTTGGGACGTGCCCACTGTTGTTTCTGCTATGGTGGCTGCTAGAGAGAGTGCCGATATTGTTGTGGGTTCATCCTCTTGGTCACAATCCTGGGGAAAGTTTAAAACAGGGTACAGCTTGCACGGGTTAGTATTAGCATCAACAATCTTAGTTACATTATTCTTAACATTTATACAGTTACTAAGTGCATGTTTATCATACACCAGTGTGCCATTCTCTGTAACCACCTTCTCTCCCGTTATGTATGGTGGTGGTGGAGCGGTGGCTATCAGTTTTCTGATAGGGTTAGATCCAGCCGCTTGAGCCAATCCTCTTTGTATTTCACCTTCCTGTTGCCATAACTGTAAATAATCATAATGTTTGATCCATCTCTTTGCAGATTTAATGAGACATATCCTTCTCCTTAGATTTTGTAACACCTCGGGACTAAAACTGCCTACCCGTGGGAACTTTTCCCCGTCATGCACAGTCATTCTTTCCCATTCATCGCACAAAACCTCTGTGTGTGAACCGTATTTCTCACACATTGCCGACCCGATTGGTCGGTTTACTAAGTCAACCTGAACCGAGGTTGATCGCCCCCTACCCGAACAACTGGCCCCCATCTTTGCAGGTGTTGCTTTCACTACCTCTGACCTTCAAATCAGGGTCTTCAGTGAACCCTTACAAAAACCAAGATGTCCGGGGTAGGCCGGCGGCGGAAGTTTACCGAGTACCTCCACTCACTCCTCGCCCACGTTGGCCAGTACTGCAATCACTGACTCAGAGCTGCTGTACCCAACCTAGGGCCCCTATGAACTTTTATTTACTGGAACATGTGGATGTGATCCGAAGAGCACTTAACCCTTCCCAGTAACTATTGGTTGTTAGAGAATTCCCGAGTGACCAGCGAACCTCCCTTAAAATAAAAAAAATTACACAAATCACGTTAGAATGTACAAATAGCGTTTATGACCCCTCTAGCGTACGCAAATGGTACTGGGTCAAGTTACTAACTAATGCACACAATTACGTGCGGTACAATCGTTCTGCACATAAGCAACTAATCTTATGTGCGGAGCGACCAGTGGAATCGAAAATTGCGGCTGCGAATTCCTTCAGCCAGAGCTTAATGGCCTATATGGGTACCGCACCAACCCTTCCTGGTGTTGTGCTCCTTTACTCTTTATCTATAGCGGACTTCCTAGTCTGCTGTACCTGGACCTCCTGGTCCGTGACCTCCTGGTCTGTGCTACAGTAGACCTCCTGGTCTGTGCTACAGTAGACCTCCTGGTCTGCTATACTCTAATGCTCTTCTTTTAATATGTTTAACAAGGTGTTATGAGCCACGGCTGTGGCTCATTCCTGTTTTGCAGTTTTGTTCTGTATTTCATGTTATACTTCTGTTTATGTTCCCCGTGGGTGTCATGGGGTGCTCGGAGCTCACCCTTAAGGAGGGGATACTGTTATGAACCACAGGTAGTGGTTCATTCCTATTTTATGTTTATAAAGTTGTCTTGCATGCCAGGATTTCCTGTTGCTCTGTTTTAGAATACTCTTGTCTGCTGCCGCTGGTGAGTCTGTGTAATTGCAGCTTGTTCCCTTGTGTTCAGCCTCACCTGGCTGCTAATTGCATCTGGTCAGTTTGGAATCATGCAACAAGGCAGCTGCATGGGATTATTAATTAGGCCTCTCTGTTATATGCTGGCTGTTTGCAATTCACAGATGCTGGTGATATTCCTGGGTTTTCAGTCTGCTTGAGTTCTGAGCTTGGTTCCTGCTAGTTCCTGAGCTTCCTGTGTCGATTCCTGTGTCAGTCCCTGTGTCGATTCCTATGTCTGATCCCGTGTCCTGCCGTGAGGCGTTCCTGTCCTGAGGTCCAGTACCTTTGCCTGTGCAAGTTTCTGGCTTCTTGGTGTCCACCGGTCTGTCGTTTGGGATTCTGCCTGTCCTCCAGTTCTGAGAGTCTGTGTCAGCAGCATTGGGAGTTCCTGTCCGTTTGCCAGTATTCGTACCGGTTCCGTGAGTAGCGGCACGGCCGCGTCCGTTGGCTTAGGCCGCTGTATTCCCTTATTATTTCTGTCACTGGTGTTTTGCAGAGGGTTCTGCTAATGCTGTCACCGCCGGTACACAAAAGTATTGTGTCGGCGTGTGGTCAGCATTTCCTTTGTTGTTCTTTTCCTTTGGCGGCAAGCCGCACATACTTTGGTTTTAGGTTTGTTAGTAGCCCCTGGCCTTGTTGTTTAGTCAGAGGGCCCCTTGTTATCACCCTGTCTCGGTTCACTCTTTGTCTCTCATTAAGACCTGAGGGGGCATCGAAGTTGGGCAGATGTAATCCGCCCTTCAAACGCGGCTGCCATGGGCTCAAGCAACCATAGTCTCGCAAGAGTGTACTGACAGCACGGGTGAGACAACGGAGATAGGGCGCCAGGGGCTATTCCCTTTCCATTCCCCTTTCCCAGCATTACGTTCTGGTGCTCTGGACTCGCTTCATAACATCTCCCTTGTTCTGAGCACCAGGAACCTAACATTATCACCAGCCATACCACAAAAAAGAAATAAAACTTTTTTTTCTTTTTTGGCCCAGTCCAGTGTCTAGTCTAGAATCCAGTCCTGTCTAGATTTCAGTGTGTTAGAATCCAGTCCGGTGTTAGAATCCAGTCCGGTGTTAGAATCCAGTCCGGTGTTAGAATCCAGTCTTGTCTAGAATCCGGTGTTTAGAATCCAGTCCGGTGTTTAGAATCCAGTCCGGTGTTTAAAAAAAAAAAAAAAAGTCTTGTTTTGTTTAGCAAAATTTAGTCTTGCCTTGTCTTGCCTTGCCTTGCCTTGTCTTGTCTTGTCCTGTCTAGTTTTAAATCCTCCTATGTCTACTATGCAAGCCCTGCAGGCATCTCTCGCAGCCCTGAACTCTGTATTCAGTGCTTTGAGACCAGAGCGACTAGAAGTTTTGCAGCAATCCCTAAAGCAACTGCAAAACCTTCTGACTAAAATCTTGCTCATTTTGCCAGAAGTCGTTGAGAGTACATCTATCTCTAAAGAGACTCTTGTTCACAGTATGGTGACAAGAGAATCCTCTGGTTTAATTGAAGAGAAAAGGTTTAAAAGTTTTCTGCGGCCCAGGCTCTCAGAAGAGGAGCGTCTACGTCGCTGAAACTTAAACTTATGCCTATATTGTGGGTGTTTAGGCCATTATCTGCAGACCTGTGAGTTGCGCAAGCCAAAGTGTGGTGACGAGTCTTGCCCTCTGGCCAAGTTGAGTCATGATACAAGACCTACTCCTGTCTCTACTGTGGCAGAGGTACTTGTCACACAACCCACACAAAAAGGCTCTCTGTCCTATAATTGGGGTCCTTGGGCAAGGGAGCCCCATTATAGATTCAGGAATCAAAAGAGAATGTTTCTCTCCTCTCTTGAGGTTCCTGTGGAAGCGGAGTTGCAAGTCCCTGGAGTGGTGCCCGTAGCCCAGGGTCCTGGAGTGGTGCCCATAGCCCAGGGTCCTGGAGTGGTGCCCGTAGCCCAGGGTCCTGGAGTGGTGCCCGTAGCCCAGGGTCCTGGAGTGGTGCCCGTAGCCCAGGGTCCTGGAGTGGTGCCCGTAGCCCAGGGTCCTGGAGTGGTGCCCGTAGCCCAGGGTCCTGGAGTGGTGCGCGTAGCCCAGGGTCCTGGAGTGGTGCCCGTAGCCCGGGTTCTTGGTGCGGTACCCGATGCCCAGAGTGCTGGAGCGGTACCCGATGCCCAGAGTGCTGGAGCGGTACCCGATGCCCAGAGTGCTGGAGCGGTACCCGATGCCCTAGCTTATAGAGGGACATCAAATATTATAGTTCAGGTGTCCATACCAGAAGGGGTCTCAGAAGCTGTTACCCCAGGTAGGGACTTGAAAAGCGCAACCCTAGAAAGGGTCTCTAAAACCATAGTTCTTGAGGGGAACTCGAGAAGCAAAACCCCAGAAGGGATCTTTGAAGTAATATCCCCAAGTGGGGTCTCGAGAGACGCAGCCCCAAAGAAGGGTCTAGAAGTCGCTTCCCCAGGAAAGAACTTAAGAAGCATAGCATTAGTGGAGGATCTGAACGTTATTGCTTCAGCAAAAGTCCCGGAAGTCATAGTCCCGGGAGAACTTTCGATAATTATCGACTCAGAGAGGGAGGCCGATGGCCCGATCCCAGTCAGGGAGGCCAACGGCCCGGTCCCAGTAAAAGAATCCGAGGTGCTGGCCTCAGCGGGGTTCTCGGAGGCCACTGCCCCAGCGGGGTTCTCGGAGGCCACTGCCCCAGCGGGGTTCCCGGAGGCCACTGCCCCAGCGGGGTTCCCGGAGGCCACTGCCCCAGCGGGGTTCCCGGAGGCCACTGCCCCAGCGGGGTCCCCGGAGGCCACTGCCCCAGCAGGGTCCCCGGAGGCCACTGCCCCAGCGGGGTCCCCGGAGGCCACTGCCCCGGGTGGGGTTCAGAAAGTCACTGCCCCGGGTGGGGTTCAGAAAGTCACTGCCCCGGGTGGGGTTCAGAAAGTCACTGCCCCGGGTGGGGTTCAGAAAGTCACTGCCCCGGGTGGGGTTCAGAAAGTCTCAGCCCCGGGTGGGGTTCAGAAAGTCTCAGCCCCGGGTGGGGTTCAGAGAGTCTCAGCCTCGAGTAAGGTCAATAGTGACCAGGTCCTAGCAAAGCACTCCAGTCAGTCAGATGAGAAGGAAACAGATCCTGACTCTGATATCTCAACAGCCATAACCTTTGATGGGGACTTAGCCCAATTTCTGGCGCTTTTCAAACACTATTACACTATTATGTTGTCTAGACCATTTCTGGGCATCACTTCAGAAAACCTTGGGCTCTATCTGATTTATTCTTTTAGAGGAGAGCCTTCTGAGTGGGCAACCAGCCTAATGAAAGCTGAAGATCCCATTCTTCAGGATCCCCTAGCATTCTGTGATGCAATTGTTAAAAGATATGGTTCCAAAGAAATTGGTTCAGGTTCCTCTAAGTCACCCGTCTTGTCTGCTGAGAGTCCACCAAATACTGTAAACTCTGCACAAGAGTCCCAGCCCGATGTTTTGACTGCAGGATGTGCTTTTTTGACTTCTTCTTCTTCTTCTAATAATAGTACTTTATCAGAAAGTTCAGCTCCCAAGGGTAAGAGACCTGTCTCTGATTTGAATGCAGCCTTGCTGGGTGGTACCATCAGTTCAGACAATGTTTGGGGAATTACCTTGGTCAGACCTAAAGAGCTTTGTAAAAAGAAGAAGAAAAAGAAATAATTTTTGACTCTTGCTTTGATAAAAAAAAAAAAAAGAATTTTTTTTTCCTTGTATTGTGTCCAGTGGCCACCATCAAGGGGAGGGCACTGTTACAAGTGGTTGCTACAACTTGTTTTTTGTTTTCTTGTCTGTTAGACCAGTGTGTCAGGTTTTTTTTTTTGTATCCCTTGTTCTGGATAGTCTGAATTTTGGGGTCTTTTGACCCCTCCTCAAAGGGGGGGGGGGTAATGTTATGAGCCACGGCTGTGGCTCTTTCCTGTTTTGCAGTTTTGTTCTGTATTTCATGTTATACTTCTGTTTATGTTCCCCGTGGGTGTCATGGGGTGCTCGGAGCTCACCCTTAAGGAGGGGATACTGTTATGAACCACAGGTAGTGGTTCATTCCTATTTTATGTTTATAAAGTTGTCTTGCATGCCAGGATTTCCTGTTGCTCTGTTTTAGAATACTCTTGTCTGCTGCCGCTGGTGAGTCTGTGTAATTGCAGCTTGTTCCCTTGTGTTCAGCCTCACCTGGCTGCTAATTGCATCTGGTCAGTTTGGAATCATGCAACAAGGCAGCTGCATGGGATTATTAATTAGGCCTCTCTGTTATATGCTGGCTGTTTGCAATTCACAGATGCTGGTGATATTCCTGGGTTTTCAGTCTGCTTGAGTTCTGAGCTTGGTTCCTGCTAGTTCCTGAGCTTCCTGTGTCGATTCCTGTGTCAGTCCCTGTGTCGATTCCTATGTCTGATCCCGTGTCCTGCCGTGAGGCGTTCCTGTCCTGAGGTCCAGAACCTTTGCCTGTGCAAGTTTCTGGCTTCTTGGTGTCCACCGGTCTGTCGTTTGGGATTCTGCCTGTCCTCCAGTTCTGAGAGTCTGTGTCAGCAGCATTGGGAGTTCCTGTCCGTTTGCCAGTATTCGTACCGGTTCCGTGAGTAGCGGCACGGCCGCGTCCGTTGGCTTAGGCCGCTGTATTCCCTTATTATTTCTGTCACTGGTGTTTTGCAGAGGGTTCTGCTAATGCTGTCACCGCCGGTACACAAAAGTATTGTGTCGGCGTGTGGTCAGCATTTCCTTTGTTGTTCTTTTCCTTTGGCGGCAAGCCGCACATACTTTGGTTTTAGGTTTGTTAGTAGCCCCTGGCCTTGTTGTTTAGTCAGAGGGCCCCTTGTTATCACCCTGTCTCGGTTCACTCTTTGTCTCTCATTAAGACCTGAGGGGGCATCGAAGTTGGGCAGACATAATCCGCCCTTCAAACGCGGCTGCCATGGGCTCAAGCAACCATAGTCTCGCAAGAGTGTACTGACAGCACGGGTGAGACAACGGAGATAGGGCGCCAGGGGCTATTCCCTTTCCATTCCCCTTTCCCAGCATTACGTTCTGGTGCTCTGGACTCGCTTCATAACATCTCCCTTGTTCTGAGCACCAGGAACCTAACACAAGGGATGCCTCCCAAGCCACCGTGCCGTCACTTACACGTATGTACCTCACGAGAACTCGAAGATTTCCTGTGGTTCCACCCAAAAATTAGAAACTTATATATATGTATACACACTCTTTCACCTCATATACTCTTTACTTTCGTTTCTGCGCACAAATCCCTTTCATTCAGTATCGCAGGCTAATCCCGAAAGGAGTTACAACTAGAGAAGGATCTATTAGCTTAAAATTTAGGACACTGAGATTGACTTGCGCTATTATCTCGTTGCCTCCATATCGCCTACTAAAACAATACTATCGTGTGATTTGTATTATGTGGGCGTACCCAGACGCTCCGTTGCGTAATATACGCTCCGTGCGTCGGCCCTTGCGTCGCGTACGCTAGTCCCGCCCTTTGTTAGAGACACGTGTACGCAAGCCAGGTATATCCACAGAAATACAACTAACACGTTTATATCAAAGTAAATGATCTTTAACTGTAATCATTTACTGAACACCACACAGAACTTCCTTGTATCTTAGGCAAGCCGTGCGCGTGTTTTACAAATTACTCCTTAACGTATTAATATTATTTTTAACTACCAATAGCAACAAATCTTTCTCAGCACGTTATCAATGATATGTGGCAAGCAGGAAGGTGAGGTGTGAAAATACACAAATAAAAGGAAATGCAGGTGTGTGCGTGTGTTGCGTACGCAAAACAGAGATAAACAGTTTTAAAAGACAATAGCGTTTTGTTTTTACCTTCCGGTTCCGGATTCCACCAGCACTCCTACAGCGTAGCGATGCAGACGCTTATCTAGTCAGCACTACTGTATCCCTCACCACCAATACGGATACGAAGGGATACTGCCTTCCCGCCCTTGCTGACAGATAAAGTCTGTGTTCGCTAGTGCGGATATGTGGAGGACGGACGAGCCGCCAATTGATAAAGCTAAATATTTATCTTATAACATTCACTATATGTGGGTAAGAGACTCAGTACGCAATTGGCGTATAGGGTACCATAAGGGTACGCACTTAGTGTAGCAGACGCTTAGCCGTGGTCGAGACGCACATGCGGCACGCTCGCTCACAGCTTAACGCTTGGTGTCGAGCACGCTATAGGCGGCCGACTACCGTAATGCTACGCTACCAGCGTAGCGGACGCTCGTGACCATGAGGGGAACACGAGTGGCGCAGACACTCACGGGATGACACTCAGTAAACCTTGTATGCAACACAATGAAAGGCTGAGCCTATACTGTAAACCTTGGTTTTGGAATGTGAGCACAATGCAATGCTAATTAACCTCTATTGTATGAAAGCCTCTTGAGCGATTGAGACGCTCTGAATACTCTCAGCAATGTAATAAACACACAATACCTTGCTAAGGTTCCAAAACCTTTACTAACAATATCTAGCTATGTAAAAAGGGGAAAACAGTTAACAGTTCATACACTACAGGCTAACATCAATATCTAAACATAATAACTACACATATACAATATACAACAGTTTAACAATAACAGAGAGAGGGAGATAGTATGGCAAATACAAACAGAGAATAAGTTGGTTACAGAGAATAACTTACACACTGGGAACGATCGCTGCGCAGTCCTGGTACCAGCTCCCTAGTTAGTCAATGATGAAAACCGTTGTGGAGAGAAGACTGAGCTGGCCAGGCTGGCTGTTCTTATATACACTGCGTACAGTACACTACAAAGGGACCTATAATCTCATTGTTCATTGGACACAGGAATGTCTCCCCGCATTATAACAAAAGGTCATAGGTTAGTTTAAACAGGTGGGTTGTGACTATATCGAACTGCTCAGGTGGGAGGGAATCTCAGGATTCCCGCCACATGGATAATGAACCGCAAATATAGTAAATGTCCAGAAACTACTAATAGACATAACTATACGCAGGAGCGATTAATCTTTACCTAACCAGCACCGGATTGTTTTTAATAAAATGTTCTTTAGTTAGGTACCAAACACTAGAGATGAGCGCCTGAAATTTTTCGGGTTTTGTGTTTTGGTTTTGGGTTCGGTTCCGCGGCCGTGTTTTGGGTTCGAACGCGTTTTGGCAAAACCTCACCGAATTTTTTTTGTCGGATTCGGGTGTGTTTTGGATTCGGGTGTTTTTTTCAAAAAACACTAAAAAACAGCTTAAATCATAGAATTTGGGGGTCATTTTGATCCCAAAGTATTATTAACCTCAAAAACCATAATTTACACTCATTTTCAGTCTATTCTGAATACCTCACACCTCACAATATTATTTTTAGTCCTAAAATTTGCACCGAGGTCGCTGTGTGAGTAAGATAAGCGACCCTAGTGGCCGACACAAACACCGGGCCCATCTAGGAGTGGCACTGCAGTGTCACGCAGGATGTCCCTTCCAAAAAACCCTCCCCAAACAGCACATGACGCAAAGAAAAAAAGAGGCGCAATGAGGTAGCTGTGTGAGTAAGATTAGCGACCCTAGTGGCCGACACAAACACCGGGCCCATCTAGGAGTGGCACTGCAGTGTCACGCAGGATGGCCCTTCCAAAAAACCCTCCCCAAACAGCACATGACGCAAAGAAAAAAAGAGGCGCAATGAGGTAGCTGTGTGAGTAAGATTAGCGACCCTAGTGGCCGACACAAACACCGGGCCCATCTAGGAGTGGCACTGCAGTGTCACGCAGGATGTCCCTTCCAAAAAACCCTCCCCAAACAGCACATGACGCAAAGAAAAAAAGAGGCGCAATGAGGTAGCTGTGTGAGTAAGATTAGCGACCCTAGTGGCCGACACAAACACCGGGCCCATCTAGGAGTGGCACTGCAGTGTCACGCAGGATGTCCCTTCCAAAAAACCCTCCCCAAACAGCACATGACGCAAAGAAAAAAAGAGGCGCAATGAGGTAGCTGACTGTGTGAGTAAGATTAGCGACCCTAGTGGCCGACACAAACACCGGGCCCATCTAGGAGTGGCACTGCAGTGTCACGCAGGATGTCCCTTCCAAAAAACCCTCCCCAATCAGCACATGATGCAAAGAAAAAGAAAAGAAAAAAGAGGTGCAAGATGGAATTGTCCTTGGGCCCTCCCACCCACCCTTATGTTGTATAAACAAAACAGGACATGCACACTTTAACCAACCCATCATTTCAGTGACAGGGTCTGCCACACGACTGTGACTGATATGACGGGTTGGTTTGGACCCCCCCCAAAAAAGAAGCAATTAATCTCTCCTTGCACAAACTGGCTCTACAGAGGCAAGATGTCCACCTCATCTTCACCCTCCGATATATCACCGTGTACATCCCCCTCCTCACAGATTATCAATTCGTCCCCACTGGAATCCACCATCTCAGCTCCCTGTGTACTTTGTGGAGGCAATTGCTGCTGGTCAATGTCTCCGCGGAGGAATTGATTATAATTCATTTTAATGAACATCATCTTCTCCACATTTTCTGGATGTAACCTCGTACGCCGATTGCTGACAAGGTGAGCGGCGGCACTAAACACTCTTTCGGAGTACACACTTGTGGGAGGGCAACTTAGGTAGAATAAAGCCAGTTTGTGCAAGGGCCTCCAAATTGCCTCTTTTTCCTGCCAGTATAAGTACGGACTGTGTGACGTGCCTACTTGGATGCGGTCACTCATATAATCCTCCACCATTCTATCAATGTTGAGAGAATCATATGCAGTGACAGTAGACGACATGTCCGTAATCATTGTCAGGTCCTTCAGTCCGGACCAGATGTCAGCATCAGCAGTCGCTCCAGACTGCCCTGCATCACCGCCAGCGGGTGGGCTCGGAATTCTGAGCCTTTTCCTCGCACCCCCAGTTGCGGGAGAATGTGAAGGAGGAGATGTTGACAGGTCGCGTTCCGCTTGACTTGACAATTTTGTCACCAGCAGGTCTTTCAACCCCAGCAGACTTGTGTCTGCCGGAAAGAGAGATCCAAGGTAGGCTTTAAATCTAGGATCGAGCACGGTGGCCAAAATGTAGTGCTCTGATTTCAACAGATTGACCACCCGTGAATCCTTGTTAAGCGAATTAAGGGCTGCATCCACAAGTCCCACATGCCTAGCGGAATCGCTCCCTTTTAGCTCCTTCTTCAATGCCTCCAGCTTCTTCTGCAAAAGCCTGATGAGGGGAATGACCTGACTCAGGCTGGCAGTGTCTGAACTGACTTCACGTGTGGCAAGTTCAAAGGGCATCAGAACCTTGCACAACGTTGAAATCATTCTCCACTGCACTTGAGACAGGTGCATTCCACCTCCTATATCGTGCTCAATTGTATAGGCTTGAATGGCCTTTTGCTGCTCCTCCAACCTCTGAAGCATATAGAGGGTTGAATTCCACCTCGTTACCACTTCTTGCTTCAGATGATGGCAGGGCAGGTTCAGTAGTTTTTGGTGGTGCTCCAGTCTTCTGTACGTGGTGCCTGTACGCCGAAAGTGTCCCGCAATTCTTCTGGCCACCGACAGCATCTCTTGCACGCCCCTGTCGTTTTTTAAAAAATTCTGCACCACCAAATTCAAGGTATGTGCAAAACATGGGACGTGCTGGAATTTGCCCATATTTAATGCACACACAATATTGCTGGCGTTGTCCGATGCCACAAATCCACAGGAGAGTCCAATTGGGGTAAGCCATTCCGCGATGATCTTCCTCAGTTGCCGTAAGAGGTTTTCAGCTGTGTGCGTATTCTGGAAAGCGGTGATACAAAGCGTAGCCTGCCTAGGAAAGAGTTGGCGTTTGCGAGATGCTGCTACTGGTGCCGCCGCTGCTGTTCTTGCGGCGGGAGTCCATACATCTACCCAGTGGGCTGTCACAGTCATATAGTCCTGACCCTGCCCTGCTCCACTTGTCCACATGTCCGTGGTTAAGTGGACATTGGGTACAACTGCATTTTTTAGGACACTGGTGAGTCTTTTTCTGACGTCCGTGTACATTCTCGGTATCGCCTGCCTAGAGAAGTGGAACCTAGATGGTATTTGGTAACGGGGGCACACTGCCTCAATAAATTGTCTAGTTCCCTGTGAACTAACGGCGGATACCGGACGCACGTCTAACACCAACATAGTTGTCAAGGCCTCAGTTATCCGCTTTGCAGTAGGATGACTGCTGTGATATTTCATCTTCCTCGCAAAGGACTGTTGAACAGTCAATTGCTTACTGGAAGTAGTACAAGTGGGCTTACGACTTCCCCTCTGGGATGACCATCGACTCCCAGCGGCAACAACAGCAGCGCCAGCAGCAGTAGGCGTTACACGCAAGGATGCATTGGAGGAATCCCAGGCAGGAGAGGACTCGTCAGAATTGCCAGTGACATGGCCTGCAGGACTATTGGCATTCCTGGGGAAGGAGGAAATTGACACTGAGGGAGTTGGTGGGGTGGTTTGCGTGAGCTTGGTTACAAGAGGAAGGGATTTACTGGTCAGTGGACTGCTTCCGCTGTCACCCAAAGTTTTTGAACTTGTCACTGACTTATTATGAATGCGCTGCAGGTGACGTATAAGGGAGGATGTTCCGAGGTGGTTAACGTCCTTACCCCTACTTATTACAGCTTGACAAAGGGAACACACGGCTTGACACCTGTTGTCCGCATTTCTGGTGAAATACCTCCACACCGAAGAGCTGATTTTTTTGGTATTTTCACCTGGCATGTCAACGGCCATATTCCTCCCACGGACAACAGGTGTCTCCCCGGGTGCCTGACTTAAACAAACCACCTCACCATCAGAATCCTCCTGGTCAATTTCCTCCCCAGCGCCAGCAACACCCATATCCTCCTCATCCTGGTGTACTTCAACACTGACATCTTCAATCTGACTATCAGGAACTGGACTGCGGGTGCTCCTTCCAGCACTTGCAGGGGGCGTGCAAATGGTGGAAGGCGCATGCTCTTCACGTCCAGTGTTGGGAAGGTCAGGCATCGCAACCGACACAATTGGACTCTCCTTGTGGATTTGGGATTTCGAAGAATGCACAGTTCTTTGCTGTGCTGCTTTTGCCAGCTTGAGTCTTTTCATTTTTCTAGCGAGAGGCTGAGTGCTTCCATCCTCATGTGAAGCTGAACCACTAGCCATGAACATAGGCCAGGGCCTCAGCCGTTCCTTGCCACTCCGTGTGGTAAATGGCATATTGGCAAGTTTACGCTTCTCCTCCGACAATTTTATTTTAGGTTTTGGAGTCCTTTTTTTTCTGATATTTGGTGTTTTGGATTTGACATGCTCTGTACTATGACATTGGGCATCGGCCTTGGCAGACGACGTTGCTGGCATTTCATCGTCTCGGCCATGACTAGTGGCAGCAGCTTCAGCACGAGGTGGAAGTGGATCTTGATCTTTCCCTAATTTTGGAACCTCAACATTTTTGTTCTCCATATTTTAATAGGCACAACTAAAAGGCACCTCAGGTAAACAATGGAGATGGATACTAGTATACAATTATGGACTGCCTGCCGACTGCAGACACAGAGGTAGCCACAGCCGTGAACTACCGTACTGTACTGTGTCTGCAGCTAATATAGACTGGTTGATAAAGAGAAGATGTCTATGTAACTATGTATGTATAAAGAAGACTGAAAAAAATCCACGGTTAGGTGGTATACAATTATGGACGGACTGCCTGCCGAGTGCAGACACAGAGGTAGCCACAGCCGTGAACTACCGTACTGTACTGTGTCTGCAGCTAATATAGACTGGTTGATAAAGAGAAGATGTCTATGTAACTATGTATGTATAAAGAAGAATGAAAAAAAACCACGGTTAGGTGGTATACAATTATGGACGGACTGCCTGCCGAGTGCAGACACAGAGGTAGCCACAGCCGTGAACTACCGTACTGTACTGTGTCTGCAGCTAATATAGACTGGTTGATAAAGAGAAGATGTCTATGTAACTATGTATGTATAAAGAAGAATGAAAAAAATCCACGGTTAGGTGGTATTACAATTATGGACGGACTGCCTGCCGAGTGCAGAGACACAGAGGTAGCCACAGCCGTGAACTACCGTACTGTGTCTGCTGCGACTGGATGATAAATGATATAAAAAATATATATATATCACTACTGCAGCCGGACAGGTATATATTATATATTATATAATGACGGACCTGCTGGACACTGTCTGTCAGCAGAATGAGTTTTATTTTTATAGAATAAAAAAAAACAAAACACACAAGTGAAGTCACACGACGAGTGTTTAACTTTTTCAGGCAATCACAATATAAGTATACTACTAACTATACTGGTGGTCAGTGTGGTCAGGTCACTGGTCAGTCACACTGGCAGTGGCACTCCTGCAGCAAAAGTGTGCACTGTTTAATTTTAATATAATATGTACTCCTGGCTCCTGCTATAACCTATAACTGGCACTGCAGTAGTGCTCCCCAGTCTCCCCCACAATTATAAGCTGTGTGAGCTGAGCAGTCAGACAGATATATAATATATATAGATGATGCAGCACACTGGCCTGAGCCTGAGCAGTGCACACAGATATGGTATGTGACTGACTGAGTCACTGTGTGTATCGCTTTTTTCAGGCAGAGAACGGATATATTAAATAAACTGCACTGTGTGTCTGGTGGTCACTCACTATATAATATATTATGTACTCCTGGCTCCTGCTATAACCTATAACTGGCACTGCAGTAGTGCTCCCCAGTCTCCCCCACAATTATAAGCTGTGTGAGCTGAGCAGTCAGACAGATATATATAATATTATATATAGATAATAGATGATGCAGCACACTGGCCTGAGCCTGAGCAGTGCACACAGATATGGTATGTGACTGACTGAGTCACTGTGTGTATCGCTTTTTTCAGGCAGAGAACGGATATATTAAATAAACTGCACTGTGTGTCTGGTGGTCACTCACTATATAATATATTATGTACTCCTGGCTCCTGCTATAACCTATAACTGGCACTGCAGTAGTGCTCCCCAGTCTCCCCCACAATTATAAGCTGTGTGAGCTGAGCAGTCAGACAGATATATATAATATTATATATAGATAATAGATGATGCAGCACACTGGCCTGAGCCTGAGCAGTGCACACAGATATGGTATGTGACTGAGTCACTGTGTGCTGTGTATCGCTTTTTTCAGGCAGAGAATGGATTATAAAGTAAACTGCACTGTCCTCACTAGTAAACTCTCTCCACTCAGTCTCTACACTTCTACAGTAACAGTACTCCTCCTAGTCAGCTCCAGTAAATCTCTCTCAGTCTCTTATAATCTAAATGGAGAGGACGCCAGCCACGTCCTCTCCCTATCAATCTCAATGCACGTGTGAAAATGGCGGCGACGCGCGGCTCCTTATATAGAATCCGAGTCTCGCGATAGAATCCGAGCCTCGCGAGAATCCGACAGCGTCATGATGACGTTCGGGCGCGCTCGGGTTAACCGAGCAAGGCGGGAAGATCCGAGTCGCTCGGACCCGTGAAAAAAAACATGAAGTTCTGGCGGGTTCGGATTCAGAGAAACCGAACCCGCTCATCTCTACCAAACACCACTGCTCAAACCCTGTCTGACCCTTTGTATCATGCAAAGAGGGGGTCCAGCGACCAGTTACAATAAACAAACTTACAGTTATTATTAAGGGGAACATTACCTATAAAACATACTATTTGGATTTACTATGTAACATTTGAGTCGCCCGCTAGACGCACACAAACCCTACCGTAAATGCACATATCACGCGCCAATGCGCACGGCTGTAGAAGCTTCATTATGCAGTTGCGAATATGTGCACGCACGGGAGAGAATGTGCACGTGCAGCGGGCAAGCGCATGGGGTGAATATATGGCAGCGTGTAGCATGATATTTTTCGACTTTGACAAAGGGTATAGACCAGACGTGTAAGCATATCCGCAGTGATCTCAGTAGAAACTAATCGTAATTACACCCTGCCAAAAACCATTTACTGTAGGACAGGACCAAAGCATGTGCCAAAATGTGCCCTCATCTGACGCACCCTTAAAACATTTAGAATCTTGCACCAAGGTCAAAAGTTGCCATCCGAATCTTGCTTAATGCTTTACCACTATTTAATAGATACAGTCGTTACCCTCTTCACTGCACTGGGTGCCTGCTCTTTTGTCATGACCTATTATTGCTGGTGACAACCATTGATAGAGCAGGCAGCTTAAATACTGTATCACAGTCCCCTACACCCAGTATCATATCACTTATTTACTTATGGCAATGCTCTCTACCTGGATCCAGTCAAAATCCCGGCACTCAGCATCCAGTATTTTTTTTTTTGCATTGTTCTTCCTTTTCGTATGAAAGTAAAAATGAAAAAAAAAAAAAAGCTTTTTTTTTATAATTTTTCACTTTTTTCAAATGCACAAATCAGCCATTTAACACAATTTAACCACTCAACCGATGATTCCCCCCCCCCCCCCCCCCTCCCCTCCCCTCCCCACAAAACCGTTCAGGAATAGTGGGTTTTTTTATTACTTAATAATTAAATGATTTTTAATAAAATGTTAAATGTAAAAAGACCAGAGACCAGCTAAATTGTGCTGGAAGAGAAACAAGTTCCCCTCTCCGCACTGTGCCCCTCTCCGCATGTGCACCAGCATGCCAGATGCATAGATCTACAATGCGCACACACTTGTGGCACCAATCTTGTAGTCACACAAAATGCCTTCACCAAACTCCAAACAATAATCAGCAAGGTTACAAATAGTGTCCCACAATGGCACTGCCACCGGGTACCAAATATCAACTTATGCAAAAAATGTGTTCACTTTAAATGTTGCTTTCATTCAAATACAAGGAATTTATGGATTGTGGTCCAAATGTATTAAGCCTTAAAAGGTGATAAAGTGGAGACGGATAAAGAGTGATAAATGACTAGCCAATTAGCTCCTAACTGTCATTTTCCAAACGCATCCTGTGACATGACAGGAGCGGTTTGGCTGGTCATTTTTCACTCATTATCGGTCTCCACTTTATCACTTTTTAAGGCTTAATGCATTTGGTCCTATATCCTCACTGGTTTTCTTTGCAGGTAAATAAACATGTGTTTCCCGTAGAACAAATTCTTCAGTAATAGTTTCTCAATAAAATGGTCCAGGGCACAAGTGTGGGTAGCGCACAATGGGGGCTCCGGACAGCGGTGGTAGTACGTTGCATGTATTGTGTGACCTGGCCAGCTATCGCACTCTTGGCTTCAGTTGCATCACATGCGACTAAGCCAGGCAAGTGGCTAAATACCTCCAGTACTTTTGTAATGATTCTGCAAACAAAATAGTGAATGGTTGTTTTTTTTTGTGGTCCTGGAAGGTCACCCCACTTTTTCATGCGCTTCTCTCACATGACATGTGGCTGACAAGTCGCGAATCCCTGCTACGAGTACCACAAATAAGCATTTTTAATTGAATTGAAGAATTCTTGGGAGCATGCATTTGTAACTCGCAACCAATTGAATTAACACATTTGAGTCCTACTGTTATAGAAACATACCTCCCAACATGACCCTCTCCAGGAAGGACAGAATGCTCTGCTTCAGGACTTTTCTCTTAATGTATGATTACTGGCACCTGTGTTGAACAGGTTAATGGATAAGAAAGGTGTTTTACCACAGGTGATGGAAATCATAAATTAAGAGGGAAGACCAGGAGCAGAGCATTCTGTCCCTTCTGGAGAGGGTCATGTTGGGAGGTATGTAGGAATAACATTATAATTATTATTATTATTTACAACAATTGTTCTCAAACTCGGTCCTCAGGACCCCACACGGTGCATGTTTTGCAGGTCTCCTCACAGAATCACAAGTGAAATAATTAGCTCCACCTGTGGACCTTTTAAAATGTGTCAGTGAGTAATTAATACCCCTGTGCGCCTGCTGGGTTACCTGCAAAACATGCACTGTGTGGGGTCCTGGGGACCGAGTTTGAGAACCTATGATTTACAACATCTAATGGGTGAAGCTATACTTTCTGACACTCGGAACAAAACTCGGCTCAGGTTATCGTGTTTATTATAAGTTGGCCATAGGGTGGCAGCATTCTATTTTACTTTACAGTCCAAACAAATAGTAGTTAACACTCCCAATTGCAACCACTGCAATACTCAATTAATACAATTCTTTGCATAAATGTATTTGTATTCTACTATATGCATGTTCTTGTGTATATTTATTATAAACCTTGAAATAACAAATCTTATATACATGGTGCTCCGCAGTTTCCACGTCGGAAAAATACAATGTATATTCTATATATATTTTAAGGTGGTTTAATGTTGTGCATACCTCCCAACATGACCCTTTCCAGGAGGGACAAAATGCTCGGCTTCTGGACTTTTCTCTTAATTTAGGATTGCCAGCACCTGTGTTGAACAGGTTAGTGGATAAGAAAGGTGTTTCAGCACAATTGCAGCAATCATAAATGAAGAGGGAAGTACAGGAGCAGAGCATTGTGTCCCTCCTGGAGAGGGTCATGTTGTGAGGTATGGTTGTGTGTGTGTGTTCCATTACAAGAAAATGTTATAACAGAGTTGTCTTTCAATTAGTTGGATCTATATAAACAGTACCAAGACATTATTAAACTATTAGTTTAAATCTAATGTACACCATTGTTTCAATTTAATATACACAATCTATACCAACATGATCCATTCCAGGAGGTACAAAATGCTCTGTACCTGGACTGTCCTCTTAAGTTAGGATTGCAGTCACCTGTGTTGAAACACCCTACTTATCAATTAAATAGTTCAACTCAGGTGACGATCTGGCACATACAGACTTGGGGCACCCTCATTTCAAAACATACCTCCCAACATGACCCTCTACAGCAGGCATGTCCAAACTGCAGCCCTCCAGCTGTTGTGAAACTACATATCCCAGCATGACCTGACACAGTTTTGCTGTCAGAGAATGCTGAAGCTGTGTCAGGGCATGCTGGGATGTGTAGTTTCACAACAGCTGGAAGGCCGCAGTTTGGACATGCCTGCTCCTTGACTTCCCTCTTAATTTTTGCTTGCCACCACCTGTGCTGAAAAATCTTTCTTATCCATTGTTCAAGACAGGTGCCGGCAATCATACATTAAGAGATAAGTTCACAAGCAGAGCATTGTGTCCCTCCTGGAGATAGGGGCATCTAGTGCCCAGATCTCCTGTATTACTTGATGCTCTAAATTTTGTATTTTTCAAAATGGCATGCCCTGTGAAACTACCATATCATTTCTACACATTTTGCGGGCTATTCAGAGATTGATGCAGCCGCTGTGTTTGCATGCTGTGTCCATCTGGTCTGTGCACGTGCACCAGAAATAGTCTGCGTGCACGACCCTTCACCATGAGCCCGCATCCCGGAAGGATGCTGCCGCAATGTGATTGACAGTGGCAGCCGTCTGGGGGGGTATCGATGCGGCATTGTGCGGACACGGCCCAGTCAATGCATGACCGTTTCTGGGGCAGCTGCGTTACATCATACGCAGCCGCTCGGAGAAAAGAAATTGTCGCCGGACCGCCTGCCAGCGCAGCCAGACCTCAAATCAATGCGCTCGCAATTAAACTGCAAATGCATTGTGGGGCGGCGCAACACACATTTGGCCCCCAGCATGTTAATAGATGGACGCAGATCTTGCTGCGGAAGCAAGATCTGCGTCCATCTCTGAATAACCCCCTTTATCGGTTTACTTAAAACAATTAAAAGAAGGCATACATTATCATTTTCAAATTATTATAAAATCCTATTTGTAGACTCCTGCTTTTTTTCTGGTACGAAAAGAAGGAAACATACTGAAGCAGGAACCTCAAAGTTTATATTGATGGTAGTTAGAAAAAAAAATAGAGAGGGGGCATTTTAAAGGAGTCTCTCCTTCGTATATTGCCTCCCTGCTTACTCCCCCGGACCCTGAGCATTTTTCCAATTGCCGACAGGCGGGTTTGCGGATCCGGGGGGGTCTCCTACGCCTCTGCAGGTTGCGGCCCGTCTCCCCTCCACAAGCCGGGGACTGGATTTTAGCCCACACCCAGTGGCTGGCGCCGCCCTTACCCACCACCCAGATTGAGGTCTCCACAGACTTGGATCTCCTGTGCGGCTCCCGCAGCTCATTCCCCTGCCTCCGATCCACGACGAGAGTTGACGTACCACCCTAACGGCATGTCAACAATCTATAGATGACCTAGGTGGTCGCACTAATCACTTGGAAACTAAAATGGAGGAAGTCATCGGGTCTCATAATAGCCTAATAGACTCTCATGATGCGCTAAAGGCGGAGGTGCGACTTTTACGGGACAAGGTCACAGATTTGGAGGATAGATCGCGACATGGAAACCTTAAACTGCGTGGTGTTCCCAAATCTGTGTTGCACAGTAGTTTACATGATTATGCCGTGGCCTTGTTCAAATCTAAAGAATGTATACATGCTATTTATACGTCTACTGGGGTTAAAGTGACGGATCCGGTTGAGATAGCTAATACATTTGCAGAATATTATTTGTGACTGTATAACCTGAAAGATGACCCTAGTACCCCCTAGCCTACTCTGGCGGATATTAATAGGTTTTTGAATGGGCTATCTCTCCACGCTGCAAATATGGAATTTAGAGTAACTCGTTGGGCGCTGAAAGTTTTTTGGTGCTGCCTTGGACACACTGAGGGGTTTCCCTTACCCCAAATTAAACAGATATGAGAATGTATGATAGAGTGACCTGGGCGCCCCCTTTCAGTGGCTGGGTGCAGATGTAATTACTGATGATTCACTTTTTTAACCAGTATAATCAGTAAATATCTCAAAATTAATGTCATCCAATTATATAAAAAAATGACAATACATTTAATACAATAAGATAAAACAAACATGCATAAAATATTTCTAAGGACAAATGTCCCAAACTCAGAATGAAATCGTACCCATAGGGTAGCAAAGGAGCCGCAGGTGGTATATACGGCAGGGTGGTCCAGTCTTCACCCTGCTCTGGCTCCTAAACTTACCAGTGGAAGTCTATCCGCAAACGTCCTGGGCTTGATGTGCCCTGAGGAAGAGGTTATACACCTCGAAACGTGCTGGCTATTGGACATCTACACGTTTGGCTATTGGACATCCACACTTCCGGGTCCAGGACGTTTGCGGATAGACTTCCACTAGTAAGCTTAGGAGCCAGAGCAGGGTGAAGTCTGGACCACCCTGCCGTATATACCACCTGCGGCTCCTTTGCTACCCTATGGGTACGATTTCATTCTGAGTTTGGGACATTTGTCCTTAGAAATATTTTATGCATGTTTGTTTTATTTTAGTGTATTAAATTTAATGTCATTTTTTTTATATAATTGGATGACATTCATTTTGAGATATTTACTGATTATACTGGTTAAAAAAGTGAATCATCAGTAATTACATCTGCACCCAGCCACTGAAAGGGGGCGCCCAGGTCACTCTATCATACATTCTCATATCTCTCCCCGCTGTTGATTCTGAGATTTGTGAGTCCCTTAGTTCTCCTTGGTCACTAGTGGAAGTGGAGGTAACCATAGATTCTTGTCCCTTGGATAAAGCTCCTGGCCCAGATGGTTATCCCTCCAATTTTTATAAAACGTTTAAATCGACCCTTGCCCCCTATTTAATGTCTGTTTTTAATGAAGCCTCTTGTTTCCCAAAGGAAATGTTAGAGGCTCGGATAGTTACTATCCCTAAACCAGGCAAATCACCCACAGCGGTACAGAATTATCGTCCAATTGCATTGCTGAACACTGACCTTAAATTGTTTGCTAAGATGGTTGCAAATAGATTATCCCCTCTTTTGCCTAGTCTGATAAATCCTGACCAGGTGGGTTTTGTGCTGGGCAGGCAGGCGTCGGACAACACACGTAGGGTTATTAATATGATTGAACATTGCCAGGCCAAGGGCAAACCTCTCTTAGTCCTCTCTTTGGATGCAGAAAAAGCATTCGATAGGCTCCATTGGGAATATTTACAGGCTACTCTACGCCATTTTGGATTTGCGGACAGGATACTTAACTCCATTTTGGCTTTATATTCCTCGCTGTCGGCTTCGGTTTTCACCAATGGCTGTAATTCCTCTATTTTTGATATTACTAATGGTACCTGTCAAGGATGTCCCCTATCACCTCTGATATTTGTTTTGGCTGTTGAGCCTCTGGCTGAGCGAATTCTCGATTGTAGGCCCGGTTATAGGTGGGACTCCTCGTAAAGTCTGTCTTTTGCTGACAACATTTTAGTATGCCTTTTAGAGCCTGTATCGTCTCTACCGCATTTACATTCTCTCCTGGATTCCTATGCAGCAGTCTCCTATTATAAGTTGAATACCACTAAAACTGAGGCCCTCCCTCTAAATATTTCTGATAACGCTTAGGCATCTGAAGTATGATTATAAATACGCGTGGCAGCTTAGACCGCTTAAATATCTAGGTGTACATATTTCCAGAGACAGAGATATATTGGGGTGTAATTACGACTCGCTCTTTCGGGCATTTGAACTGTTTATTAAAGATTGGATGATGCAAGAAGTCTCCTGGTTGGGAGGGTGGTGGCTGCGAAAATGGTTCTTTTACCAAAATTGATGTACCTTTTCCATACTATCCCCAGGCCTTTCCCTAAAGTTATTTGTAACAGGTTTAACCGATTATTATCTAGATATATCTGGGGAGTGCAAAGCCGAGGATAGCAAGAACCACTTTGATTGCTCCGAAGTGTGCGGGTGGGGTGGCGTATCCGGACTTGGAGATGTACCATACTGCTTGTTTGCTTACTCAGGCCAGGGATTGGTTTACTCAGGGCACTTTCAAACCATGGGTATCTATAGAACAGACTGCTGTATTTCCCTTTAATCTGCCGGATTTGCTCTGGTTGCCCACCACATTAGTTCCTCCTAGAGTTGCTGTTTGTTCAGCAGTTCAAGCAACGCTATCTGCGTGGCGAACTGTGACTAGATCCCTTCCCTCTGGTGCTCTGCCCTCCCCACAGTTGTCTCTCCGTGCTATAGCCCTAATGATCCCTGATCTACATCTACATCATTGGCATGATCTAGGCCTCTCTGCTCTACAAGATGTCCTCTTAGACAGTATTTTAGTCCCCTTTTCTTTCCTCCGGGAACAATTTCAAATACCTAACCGAGATTTTTATAAGTATCTCCAATTGCGGCATTGGCTCCAAAGCTGCCTTCCCAAACACGTCCACCACACCGGTCTCCCTAAAGTATTGACGTATCTTCTAGCGCCCAGAGGTAATAGAGGTGGCATCTCTAGATGGTACCAACATCTTGTTGCTGAATCCCGTAATGCGGTATTTCCCTCAAGGATTAAATGGGAAAAAGACCTCCCTAATGTTTTTACTGAACCTATATGGAAAGCTATATTTCAATCTTGTTTTAAAATTTCTAAATGTATGAATCATTGTGAAATGTATTATAAACTGGTTCACAGAGTAAATTTTACACCGGAGCGACTGCATAAGATTTGGCCTGATGTCTCCTCTAGTTGCTGGAGGAATTGTGGGATGGTGGGGGATATGCTTCATATTTTTTGGCTATGTCCGGCAATTCAGTAATTTTGGACTGAGGTGTTTCTTCTCATTTCTAATGTACTAGGAGTGGTTATTATAGTAGATTCCCTCTTGGCACTTTTTCATTATTACTCTGGTGAGATGTCTAGTTGTGATAAATACCTTTTGGGCCATATACTTATAGCCTCTAAGGCCGCTATTGCCCACAAATGGAAGTCGGCCGTTGTCCCCAATATTTTGATGATAGAAAATAAAGTTCATTAACATTTTATTTTTGAAACAGCAGAATATTTTTATTCCTCAAGAGCGTCATCTATATATAAGAAATGGTATAAATGGACCCTATATAAAGAGAGATCAGGCCAAGCTTGTGTTTCCGGTGCTCCAGTTGACTTATCTGTACTGCGATCTACTGGCTTACATGAGATCTTGAATTATTGAATGATGCAGACTTACTTTACTTCATTGTGTTATACTGCTAATGTTGTATTACAGTTTTCCTGATATGTACCCCCCCCCTTTGTTTTTGTTAGCTTTTCTTATTATATCCCTTCCTTTATGGTTTTGTATCTTGCTATTTGTGTAAAACTTCAATAAAAATCTAATATTTAAAAAAGAAAAGAAAAAGAAAAAAAAAATAGAAATACACAAATTTACCTTTAGTTCACTTTCTCACAATTACTGCATAAATAATTACCAATACTGATTATGTGACCAGCCCAAACAAAGCCAGCAAAGGCTAAGCAGAGAAGGGGTTAATAGGCAATGAAAAGCAAGAGGTCTTGGAAAGAGTTAAGAATGTTTAAAATGATTCACTCTATGAGCACTGCAGAGACAAGTTGGTTCCCAGACTGCTGTTGATTAGCAATACTTCTTCAGGGACTCCTCCTGCCTGGGGAGGTGCCTGGCTGTGATCAGTGAGGGATGTGTAGCTGCTTATCCCATAGCAGAGAGCAGAACACCAGTGCACACAACTGGATGCCTGACTCGCAGCTGCTGGACTGTCCTTTATCTAGTCTGCTGAGCAGATAACTACAGGATCAGGCTGGACATCCTCAGTGTTCAGCTCTCTAGTGCTTTTGGGACAATATGCTGGAGAAGTTCCACTCATGCTAAAGAAATTCAGCTCATAGGTCACTCTCCAGATTAATGTAGGGATGGATTTTAATCTCCATAATAGCAGGATATGGTCATAGGAGAAAGAGGAATGGTTGTAAATAATGTTAGAACTGAGTTGCTGAAGTGGAGATAACATTGTGACACTGGTTAAAGGACTGACCTCACTCTAGCTAGGTTGTCAGTTGTATCAAGTATTTTATGATGCTGGACAGGTGTCTGCTGCAGATGTGATGGTCTCATTACTACATTGGAAATATAGCCAGGATTAAGGGACACTGACTGTGAGAAGCCCTGAGAATGAGAGCTGGAATTCTCTCTCTGCTTTTCCTTCTTACCTTCTTGACTCTCTGCTCATGCATTCATCCAGCCACTGAGGAAGCTGCACATACTGCAAAGGTAAGAAGAGAAATTGGGGCAACCTCTTAATGAGGGACTGTGTCCACATGCCATCCTGTCCCTTTTTTTATAGTATGCATACGTAACCTTGAAAGTAAGTTGTTACCACGAAATTAGCATTTTCTAAATGTTCTTCTACATCAGTGTTTCCCAAACTCTGTTCTCTGGGCACACTAGCTGTCCAGGTGTTAGTGATATCCATGCTTGGGCACAGAGGGTTAAATCAAATAACTGAGGTACTAATTAAGTGACCTGTGCTCAAGTATATCTATCCTAAAAACCTAAACTGTTATTGTACATTGAGGACCGCGGTTGGGAATGCTTGCTCTGCTTAGTTATGGTTAATTGCTTATTTGATGTTATGAGTATTGGGATTAATGCTATCCCAAATTGGATGGCTTTTTTATTTTTTGGTTGTGAATGTATTAGCAGTGCCATAACAAGACATTTTAGCGATGTGTGCAAGAAACCGCACCAGCGCCCCCCGCCATATACAAATAAGATGCAGTGCGTGCCAAAAATATAGGGGCGTGGCTTCATTGGGAAGAGGCGTGACCACAGATCTCCCTTTTACACATTACAGCAGGCAGAGTACCCCTTTATACGGCACGGCAGGCAGAGCCCTCTTTACAAATTACGGCAGGCAGAGCTCACTTTTATACATTATGGCAGGCAGAGCCCCCTTTTATACATTACGGCAGGCATAGCTCCTTTTATACACTACGGCAGGCAGAGCTCACTTTTACACAGCACAGCAGGTAGAGTCCCCCTTTCACACATAAGGCAGGTAGAGTCCCCCTTTCACACATAAGGCAAGAAGATTCCCCCTTTTTGACACATTAGACAGGCAGAGTCCCCTATTTTACACATTGTGGCAGGCAGTCCCCCTTTTTACACATTATGGCAGGCATTCCCCCTTTTTCATACAATATGACAGGCAGTCCCTCTTTTTCACACATTATGTCAGGCAGAGTGCCCTATTTTAAACATTATGGCAGGCAGTCCCCATTTTTTTTTACACATTATGGCAGGCAGTCCCCCTTTTCTACATGTTAGGCAGGCAGAGTCCTGTATTTTAAACATTATGGGATGCAGTACCCCTTTTTCACACAATATGGCATGCACTCCTCATTTTTTACACGTTAGGCAGGCAGAGTCCCCTATTTTACACATAATAGCAGGTAGTCCCCCTTTTATGGGGGGGAGAGAGAGAGAAAATAGTGGGTTATACGCCCATTCATCTGTAACCTGCGGTCCAGTATCCACGGCAGGCTGTCAGTGGCGCTCTTTAGTCCCCTGCAGAGATGGCAGCGGCAGGCAGACGCTGCTGACAGGACTCTGAGGAAATCTAAGATCGCAGCAGTGAGGGAAGGGGTGAATGCGGCGCTCAGAGTCCCGGCGGGAGACGGGCGGCAGCAGCGCTGCAGTACTGACAGTTTGTACTGACAGTGGCTGCGGCTGTGCGGAAGAGGGGAGGGGGGGATGTTCTGCCGATGGTGCTCCTTCAGTGCATGTGCGCTGTGGGCAAGGCACCATCGGCACACACCTAGTTACGGCCCTGTATATTACGGTCACCTGCCGCTGAACAATGCTACTTGTACCTCAGATGGCGATGCTGTGTCTCACACAGGTACCATCTGAGCATGGCAGAATAGCTGGCCTATATTCTTTCAGGGCCGAAACTAGGATTTTTGTCACCCGGGGCAAGGTAGTAATTTGGCGCCCAAAACACACACCCCCCTTGAAAAAAAAAAAAATCCCTGTCAGACTAAAATAATTAGATTAGCAAAAAATAAAAAATAAAATGTATTGGAAAATATTCCCCTTTGTGCTTCAAATGCCCTATGCGTCACATGCCCACCCCCCCCAGCAGCGAGTTCAAATACATGCTCCTCTGTGTGTCTCCATACATTGCACAATATCACTGCACTATATCGTAACACTTCACCACTGCACTACATTCCCCTATCCACTGCACTAATATACTACATCCCCTACACGTTGAACTACATCACTACACTACATGCCCCTATACACTGCACTACATACCCTATATGCTACACTACTTCACTACATCCCCTTATATGCTACACCACATCAGTGCACTACATGCCCCTACTGTCACTGACGTGCGCAGCACATTTTATTAGGGGGTGCACCGTCGGAGGGGTGTGTCTAGCACCACCTTTTGGGCGTGTCTAGCAACATCTATTGATGGTCAACGCATATAAAATATCCACCTTTGTACCAATCCTAATAAAGCAGATACATTGTCAGATGTTGTGGTGAGCACCAAACAAACACCCCTGATGGCACTCACTGCAATTACACTGCTCCTCCTCAGCCTGGTCTGACTCCCCCTCTCTTTCCCCTGCAAGCTGCAGCAGCTTACTTACAAGTCAGTCACTCACTGACACTGACAGTCGCTGACTAGTACTGCTGCTGCTGGAAAAACGAGTGACGTGTCAATGCTGCTGCCGACCGCCAGTATTGAATTTGTCTTCCTAAGAGGACATGCTGCTCCTCATCAGTGGCTGGCGTTGGCATAGCATAGAAAGAGAGATGTGTGTATGTGGCAGGTGTGGCGGGTGGGCATGCGAGCAGCTTGACGTAATCACGTCACATCACACTGTTTTTGCACATGGAGGTGGGGCTGGGAATTTGAAAGCCGGTGTCAGTGGCACTCTTGATTAACCCAGGCGTCCGGTCAGTAACGCAGTCCTGACAGGGTGCAGCGCAGAGGGGACAGTAATCAGCCTGCTCGGCGATTGCTACATCAGGCATGTGAGATCGGGGTGCCAGACATTAGGGGGTGCCTGTGCGCACCAGGCACCCCCCCTGCGCACACCTATGCCTACTGTATATACTGCAATACATTACTAGACTACACTACAAACCCTATATGCTACACTACATCACTACACTACATCCCCCTATAAGCTACACCAAATCCCCCACCTCTGGGAGGAAAAGTGGAGGTTGATACTGCTAACTGGGAGCTCAGTGCCGATAATAAAGTCTGTCTTTAAACTCACCACAAAGCTGCTGTAGTGATACTTGGTGAGAGTTGGAGGTTGTCCAGGCTCTAAGTTTCCACTGTCAAGTGGATAGCTAGCAAAGTGCTCCTTTGATTTCTGTAACATCGGTGACTGCACCTGTTAACAAGCATAAGCCTGGGGCAGTGTGTCCTCTCAATGTGGTGTAGGCAGCAGCTTATCGGTTGAGCTGGGCAGGCAGCCGGGACCATAGCCTGCTAAAACAACACAGCACCAACAGCTCGCTTCTATAGCTTGTATGGTGCACCGCACGCTAGTCGCACCACTGCATGGCAAAGAAGAGAGTTTAAGACAGTAGCCGGCATAGGAGAGATCCCAGGTACTGGAGCTCACTCGCACAGCATCGCAGCCAACTCCAAGCAGACAGGTAGGCCAGAGACACTGCCCCGGGAGCAGTCTGCTGTCACACCGGAGTAGCACAGCACTGCCGGTAAAAAAAACAAAAAACCCTGCTCCTCTGTAACTCTTCGGCACCCCCTTAAATCCTGCGCCCCCTTAGCCCTCCCCCTAGTTACGGCCCTGATTCTTTACAGTATAATATAAAATCAGATCTATGGTTGAAAATAAATTCTTGCATAATGGTGTAAACACCATCTGTCTAAAATTCAGAACATACAGGTGGAGCTTAATTCTACATTAAAAAAAATTATAATTTAAAAAAAAAAATCTCATCTGATCTTTGCTCTTGTCTTGTGTACTCAATAAACAGACTCAACTTCCATGCCACTATTCATGAAGAAAATATAATAAATTGTGTCAAGTAACACATGAAGCGCAAAAAACCCAACCTGTGCAGAACAGATCTTAACTACAAATCTGCATTAAAGTCCATATTCAAGTTTGTTAGTAAACCAAAAAAGTTAGCAATTAGGAAAAACCATGCTGCACTGCAGGTGGGGCAGATGTAACATGTGCAGAGAGAGTTAGATTTGGGTGGGGTGTGTTCAAACTGAAATCTAAATTGCAGCCTAAAAATGAAGCAGCCAGTATTTACCCTGCACAGAAACAATGTAACCCACCCAAATCTAAAGGTGTGTACACACGGTGAAATTTTTCCTTTCGATTTTTGGTTATATAGTCAAAATCACAAAGAAGGTTAGTGCAAATTGCAAGGTGTTAGCCACCTTGTGATCCGGATGCGCACTCCCGTGGGGATCGGTATCGCAAGGCTAGATAGACTATGAAGGCAAGCCAATATTGACTATATAGTGTACTATCTAGGGTTAGGGTGAGGCTGCAGGGGAGGGAGTGTTAGGGTTAGGTACCATCGGGGAGGGTTGGAGTTAGGCTGTGGGGAAAGGTTAGGGTTTGGTTGCAGGAGGGGGGGTTAGGGATCCTGAGTGTTGGGATGCTGCTGTCTGTATTCTGACTGCCGGCATCCCAGGCGCTGGGATCCCGATACCATCTAGTTTTTTACTGATACAGGTTGAGTATCCCATATCCAAATATTCCGAAATACGGAATATTCCGAAATACGGACTTTTTTGAGTGAGAGTGAGATAGTGAAACCTTCGTTTTCTGATGGCTCAATGTACACAAATTTTGTTTAATACACAAAGTTATTAAAAATATTGTATTAAATGACCTTCAGGCTGTGTGTATAAGGTGTATATGAAACATAAATGAATTGTGTGAATGTAAACACACTTTGTTTAATGCACAAAGTTATAAAAAATATTGTCTAAAATTGGCTAAAATGACCTTCAGGCTGTGTATATAAGGTGTATATGTAACATAAATGCATTCTGTGCTTAGACTTGGGTCCCATCGCCATGATATCTCATTATGGTATGCAATTATTCCAAAATACGGAAAAATCCCATATCCAAAATACCTCTGGTCCCAAGCATTTTGGATAAGGGAGACTCAACCTGTATACAGTTAGAGAACTGTCCCATAAATACTGTAGTAGTTAGAGAAGTACATCAGGTGAACGGCCCCTATTTAAAAATGCTTAAGTTTTCACACAGAACTTCTGTAATGGAGGTAGACACTCTTCCAATTGTCATGTTGTTCTTTCCCTTCCTCACAAATTAGTATAGATATGACACCTTTTGTTTACTTTAAAAAAAAAGATCTGTACATACAAATATTGATGGAAGAGCCCGCATTGGACACTGTACTTAAGATTTAGGGGAGGCAGATTGAACAAAGGTAAAAGTATTCAGAAGTGTGGTTACTTAACTGGCATGGTCAGATTTCATGCAACTGCGTCGTCCCACCCTGTCCCCCCCGTTTTTGACTAGGAGATCTGTTTTCTGCAGATGTGCATAATATAATGTTTAAATATTTAAAAAAATACTTTTTCAACTTTATTAAATAAAATAAATTTTAAAAAACAATGTTTTTAATGCTTTTGAAGGGGAAAAACGTCGGTTAAGTGGTTAATTATTAAGTCCTTCTGTATCCACATTGAAGGTGTGTTGGCTGGACATAGTAGACAGATAGGATTATAAAAATTTCTGGAATACCCAAGCAATAGCATAGTTAGAGGCCAGTGGTTCCTTGGATGCAATCTGAATGCTGGACCCAATAGTGTGATTACCGTAAGTGCTGTGAGTGCAGCTGTTGTAGGGCCAACAGCTAAGAGGAGCCCGCCTTCCTTGTAAAAGCCCCAGGTGTATTTGCCAATTCTTTAGACGATACGTGGGTGCCTTCATAATAATGTTTTTATGGGGCCTACAAATGACTAATTATGTCACTGTTGACTCATTTAGACGAGATGGTATCCCGGTGGTCTGCATGCTGGCGGTCATGTGACCAACGCCGGAATCCTGACACCACTCAGGAATGCCAAAGTGAGTGTCAAGGTTAGTGCCCGGGTGGGGTGTGTGTGTGTGTGTGGGGGGGGGGGTTAGCCATAGCCCCCCCCCCCCAAGGGTTAGTCCTAGCCGCCACCCCCCACTGATTAGCCCTAGCAGCCAGCCCCCGTGGATTAGGGTAGGGGGCAGGAGAGGGGTAAAATACTTACATTGGTATTTCATATTGAAACCATTTAGACTGGCTGTGCTTACTCTACACGTCACACTTCACATGCCCGCTCCCCCCCCCCCCCCACCACCACCACCTTGCGTTGTGGTCTTATAAGAAGGATACACTGGGATGAATAGGTTCATATTTGGTCTTTTACAGAAATTACAACAAGCAGGGCAGAATGAGACAGATGACCACACTAATTGTGTGTGTGTGTATGTATTTTTTTACACATATGTTGTTGGAAAAAGAGTAAAGTAATTGCAGCCGACTCTGCCAACTTCCTGTCACACACATTACAGATATAACAGCTGCACAGGCAGTATATTGTGAGCTAAAGGGTGCAGCCTATTTTACTAGAAAAGCAGGCAAAAATAATGGTGTAATGTGCAAGGACATTTAACAGGATAATATCCTATGTTTTCCTATGACTTGATTGGTGAATTACAGATTTGTGTGTGCCTCATTGCATATTACCTCATGTAAAATTATGCATTAAACTTTTGGTAACTGACAACATTGTAATGCAATTTCCAAGATTACTTTTTGTATTATATTTAAAACTTTTTTTGTTCAAGGGCCACAATATATCTTGCATAAACATGTAAATGGGTAGACTTACCTAGAGGAACCTTTTGGCAGTATGCTATACCTCATTATTATTGGAACCCTCAACTTTATTAAATAATCTTTATAGAGTAGAAGTGTTGCGGTAAAGTAGCAGTGCGCCACCATAATCAGTGGGGCCATCCCATTGTCAAAGTCGAAAAATATTGCAGTATATACATTACGTACAAACTACGCACAGTTGGCCTCCGTTCGTGTACTTGCTCCGCCGTGCATGCGCATATTCGCAGTTTGCATATGGTCGCTCCCGCGGACATACGTATTAGCGCGTGGTATGAGTATTTACGGTAGAGTTTGTGAACGCATGGAAAAGCCATCAAAACACATTACATATTTAATCCAAATAGTGCACATTTTACACATAGCCTCCCTGCACTACAGCAGCAAGTTACAGCAGTTTAAATGGTAACAGAACAAAGGGATTCACCTTTACAGGATAGAAGGGGACAGAACAAGGTTATAAGGTGGTGTTTGGTATCCAGCTGTAGGGTATTTCAAGGGTAACATTCCGGTGTTGCTTTGATGAAGATCGCATGTTCCTGCGGATAGTTATGTGCTGGAGCAGAATATAGATATAAACTGTATTTACTGTACATTATGTATGCGGCGGGAATCCAGAGGAGACCACCCACAAGAGCAGTTGGAACAGACATCGCCTACCTATTCAAACCAACCTATGACCTCTCCTGTACTGTAAATGACCATCCCTGTGTGCAATGGACAAAGAGATTACAGTATCCATTGTGTTATGTTTTGGATGAATTGTATAAAGAGAGCCTGCAGCAGGCCTGGTCAGACACAAGACTCACAAAGTTATCTATTAGATGACCGAGAACCAGACTGGGTAGCGCGGCGAATCCACTCACGTATGTACCATTGAATGTAGCCATTATTCTGTTGTATTGTAGTGTTTATATTGTAACCCCCTTTCAGCAATAATACGCTGTGGTGTCGGAACCCAGTGGTTTAACTACAGACTGGTGTCGTGTCTTTCTTTCCCTGCTAAGGTTTAAAGTGTAATAGCATCGCACTGCAATGCTCCATAAGGTTTAAAGTGTATTCATTGGATGTGTACGCGCTGTGTGTACTTTGTACCGTCAGCGCGGCGTTTGTACGCAAAGTCCCTACACGGTACGGGACTCTGTACGATAACAGCGTAAAAGGTGCGTAGAGTGTGTATTAAGTTTAGCGCCCGCAGCGGCTCCATGGTAAAGTGTATTTAAAGTGTGTATAAGGTATAGCTTTTCATTCCTGTATATAAATCAGCATTATCAATTGGGGTCTCCGTCCGGTTTTCCACATACAGCCTAACAGGTCACAGCAGACTTAATCTATCAGCAAAGGGGTGGACAGAAAGTATCCTACGTATCCTTTTCCTGGTCGATGGATACACTGAAAACCCTACTTATTTGCTGATTAGATGGCGTCTGCTCTGTATGGTTTGTAGAGATGCTGGTAGAACCCGTAAGGTAAACAGAAAAAAAGCTATTTAAGAATCTGTGATTTTTTTTTGGCGCCAAAAGCACCCATACTCTTTGTATACCCTCACATTGTTGCCATAACATTCAGATTGCTAGATTCATTTAGACCTGTGTGAAACCGGAGATATTTGTTGCTATATAGTTAGTTAACCACCACCATATAGTTAGCTTATAGTTAAAATAAATATTTAAGGAAGTAAGCGTAAAGCACAAACGCAGTCTGGCCTAGTTGTAAAGGTTTATACAGAAAGAAACTGTGTTGTGTTTAGTGGGCAATAGTAGTTTTATTGCTCACATTTATAGAGTTGTATGATTTGTGCTATTGCGGACGTACGGTTTTGTACACGTGTCTCGGACAAAGTACGGAACTGCACACGCGGCGTAAGAGACACGCACGGTCGTGCGTTTACGCAAATTGCGTAAGAGTACGGGCGCTAAGTACAAATTACACAATAGTTGTTTAGTTTAAAGGTGGGACAGTAGCCACGCTACAATAGCACAAAATTACCCGGGGGTAAAGCTGCCAACCTGAATGAATCCAAATTTTCTGTACAGAAAAACAAAGTATATTTGAGTGAGCGAACGTAAGAGTGAACGTATTGAACTCCGGAAATCGGGTCCCATGGTACATCAAGTAAGAGGAGGCTTGGTGGCGTGAAGTGGCTGACTCACGTTAATATAGATTGAAATATGCAAATCGTGAGGTGATTTGCAAAGGAGCGTGATAGTGCATAAGTATTGCGAAGTATTGAAGTAAAAAGGTTTTTGTATTACGCTCCGGGCTGAGGGTTGCAGTTTGTACATCGACCCATGGTTGTACGGCAGATAGGTAAGTACCTATACGCTGTGCGATTGGACCGCGCATTTGTGGGTGCGATATATATAGCGCAACTGGATACCCCTTTACGAGCTTTTGCGTAAAATCGCGGTACCATAAGCGCTGTATAGAGCATACGCAAGTGTGATTTGTGTATAAGGTTACAGGGAGTTTTCGCTGGTCTCTCTCAGGAAAATCTCCAGCGGTGTATATTTACTGGAATAGGTAAGTCACTCCTAAACACTTCCAGTAAATAGAAACCAGATAGGGCCGCGCTGGGTACGCGGTGTTCACTATTGGAGTGAGTCGTGGTACTCAGTGGAGAAGGAGCGAGTGAAAGCGCTAGGTGTCTTTCACCGTTTATCTGCGGTGTGCATTGGGGATTGCGTTTATTGGCAAAAAGTCTGCGATGGGATCCAATTGCACAATTGTTCAGTAGCCAGGATTCAGGCTGAAGAAGTGGGACCGAAAAGGTCAGATTTGCGATCGAGAGGGTCAGCAAGGTTTATTATGTGTGAAAAATATGGTTCACACACGGAGGCTTTTTGCAATGAATGGGTATGTATGACTAACAAAGATAGGGAACCATTCCCTAGGGTGGGCAGCTTTAAACCAGAGGTATTACAGAACTTAAGGATAAGGATATGTCTGATAAAATCCAAGAAACAAAGGATTAGACATACAGATTGTTTAAATTTATGGCAACAGGAGGGGGATATGCAAAGGGTATTAGCTCGCGCAGCAGGTTCCAAACCTAGCAGGAAAACAATGGCGACCGCACCACCACCACCATATATTATGGGGGAGAAAGTGGCTACAGACAATGGTACATTGGTACAGGATAGGAGAGTAATTGATAAATGTACCAACGCTAACCCTTGCCGGTTGTATCCCATTTTAAGTTTTCCCCAGGACTGCGAGCAGGAAGATGAGCCCAGCACGATATCGGCACTCTCTCTAGCAGCCACCATACAAGACACTCAGGTGGGAACGGCCCAACCAACAAGAGCAGTAGTCAGGCCCCCTAGCGGAGGAATAAGTGAGGTCGTGTCCACAGGTAAGTACGGTACCGTACATTATGCAGAAACAATAGCACCTCACATTGTAGAATCAAACCAGAATGATGTAATTGAATTAAATCCTGTCAGGCTGATTGCAGTCCCCAATGGGAAGACTGACGCTCAGGGAGTCACTCCCATCAGGAACATTGCCATGCATTGTCCTTGGTCCCGGGCAGAATTAAGGTCAATTATGTCAGAATTTCCCGATCCCAGAAAAGATCTAGTCGCATGCCAAAGGTTCATTAAAGAGTTAGGTAATGCCAACGTACCCACGAACAAAGATTGGCGAATAGTGCTACGGGTATGTTTACCCTCAAATATTGACCCCGCAAAATTCATAACCGATTGTAAGTTAGACGCAGAAGTACCTCTCACTGATTAATACAATCAGGATAATGTACGGCAAATCAATCTGCAATTAGGAGTATATTTCCCTACTGTTGTCAAATGGAATAAAATCTTTTCCATGAGACAAAAGGAAGGTGAAACGGCATCCGAATATTTCCATCGAGCACTGCAGGAAATGTCTAGATACACTGGGATCGAGGACATAAAAGATAATGTGCATCACAGGGAGGTAGCTGTTACTGTATTAATGGACGGGTTAAAGGAGGCATTAAGAACAAGGGAACAGACCTCTCTACCAAACTGGAGAGGTATCTCGGTGGCTGCATTGAGAGAGTCCGCTGTCGAGCATGATAGGAACATCATTAAGCACAGGGAGTTACAGGGGGAAAGGCTGATGACAGTAAGTATAGACGCACTTACAAAAAAGCTATATCAGCCAAAACCCCAGACCCCTGATGGTAAGTCATGTGAAGTAACATGCTATACTTGTCACAAGGTAGGACATTTTGCAAGGGACTGTACGTATAAAGGTACACATAATGTATACCGATCCCCTAGACCAGGATATGAACCACACTACAATGCACATAATTGGGATCAGGGACCACCTAGGAGAAACTATGAGCCATATACAGGGGAAACAAGGAGGTACCCATACAAGGAGAGACTGGCAGGCCTCCGAAAATTCTCAGCTACCCCCCTCACATATTGTAGCTGCCAATGCGCTGCTGGAGGGTCTCACCACACAATAGGGGTTGGGCCACACCTGTAGTCTGCAGCCAGTGAAGTTGATTGCTAGCCTTGGTAGTGAACCTGAGGTCACGGTTGATGTAGCTGGTGTACCATTACCTTTTCTTGTAGATACAGGGGCGGCCAGGTCAGTGTTAAATTCGACAGTAGGCATAAAAACCACGGGTAAAACAATTTCGGCAATGGGAGTAACAGGAACTGTGCAACAATACCCTTTGAGTAGACCTGCAGAGATTACGATAGGGCCCTTGCAAACCAAACATTCTTTCCTGTTGGCTGCATCGGCTCCGACTAATCTACTCGGGAGAGATTTATTGTGTAAAATGCGGTGTGTCATATACTGTACTCCTGAGGGTGTCTTCTTGGATATACCTGGGAACCACGCTCAAGAAGTACAAGATATATTAGATACCTCTCAAAGGCTAATGTCGCATTCTACTGTTATAGACAAGTGTCCATCAAGGGTTGAGGAAATGATCTCACAAATACCGGGTTCCCTTTGGACCAAAGATGGACAAGACACTGGATTGATGGCGAATGTAGCTCCAGTAGTAGTGCAAGTAAAAGATGGTAGGATAGCTCCAAAAATCCCTCAGTATCCTCTGAAGCCAGAGGTAGAATTAGGAGTGTACCCCGTCATAGAGCGGTTGCTACAACAGGGCATCCTAGTCAGGACGTCCAGCACTGCCAATAGTCCCATCTTCCCTGTGAAAAAGAGTGGGAGAAGGGGTTACAGGCTAGTGCAGGATCTAAGGGGGATAAACAAGATAGTTGAGAGCCAATTCCCCGTAGTGCCCAATCCACCTGTCATCCTCATGCAAATTCCCTCTACTGCAAAATTCTTCACTGTCATCGACCTCTGTTCTGCCTTCTTTTCTGTCCCTCTGCACCCTGACAGCCAATATCTTTTTGCTTTTACATACAGGGGAGTACAGTACACCTGGACTCGCTACCCCAAGGTTTCATTGACAGCCCGAGTATTTACTCCCAGGCCTTGCATGACTGTTTACAATCCTTTCAACCTGAGAGTGGATCAGTGCTTATACAGTATGTCGATGACTTATTGTTGTGTTCTGACTCACTCGAATTGTCCTTGAAAGACACGAAACAGCTTCTGTTTCATCTTTCCCAAACGGGACACAAGGTTTCAAAGGATAAGTTGCAGTTGTGCCAGACCAGGGTAAAATATTTGGGACATTGCTTGACTCAAGGACTTTGACAGTAGACACCTCACCGCTGATAGAATACAGGCGATTCGCGACATGACTCTGCCACAAACGCAGCAACAGATCCGCACTTTCCTTGGAATGTGTGGGTACTGTCGAAACTGGATTCCAGGGTTCTCTATACTGGCTTTACCTTTGCAAGAAATGGTCTCTTCAAACAAACCAGAACGGGTCTCACACACAGATGAGTCCGGACTGGCATTTGAGAGACTCAAACAGTGCCTATCACAGGCACCTGCATTAGGTATGCCAGATTATGAGAAGCCCTTTGAATTATACGGTACAGAAAGTGCAGGGTGCGCGGCAGTAGTGTTAACCCAGAGACATGGTGATGCCAGCAGGCCGGTAGCTTACTACAGTGCACAGTTGGACACCGTAGTGCGGTCTCTCCCCACATGCTTGCGAAGTGTTGCAGCGATAGCTTTGCTAGTAAGTAAAAGCGAGGATGTAGTGTTAGGACACAACCTGACCATCCATACACCTCATGCAGTATCAGCCATACTGAACTCCGCCCAAACCAGACATGTCTCATCTGCTCGGTTTACAAAGTGGGAATTATCACTGATGGCCCCTGTAAACATCACCATTGAGAGATGCAGCTCACTAAATCCTGCAACTTACTTGCCAAATGTGCCTGGACAGGCACAAAGGGTGGAGGATGAGAATGATGGTGAAGGAGGATTTAGTGCAGACACTGATAAGCATGATTGTATGGAATACCTGAATCAGACTTTCACTGCGAGGCCTGACATCAGTGACAACCCACTGGAAGGAGTAGACTTTACCTTCTACACTGACGGTAGTTGCCACAGACAGACGAACTCAGGAGACCTGTGTACTGGATATGCAGTTGTAGACGACAGAGGTATCATAGAAGCTGAACCCCTGGGCCCACCGCACTCAGCACAAGTTGTTGAGTTGGTCACCCTAACCAGAGCGTGTGAATTGGCCAAGGGTAAGTCAGCTAATATATACACAGATTCTAGGTATGCCTTTGGAGTGGTGCATGATTTCGGGGCCCTATGGCGCCTCAGAAATTTCATGACGGCAGCTGGCACACCGGTAGCGCATGCGTCCCACATAAAAAGACTTTTAACAGCGATACAGGAACCAGACAGAGTGGCTGTTATCAAGTGCAAAGCACATACTTACAACCAAGACCCAATTTCACTTGGTAACAGCCGGGCAGACGAAGCTGCTAAATCAGCAGCCAGCACCCCCATACAAATGAACATCACACCACTGATGACATTTAACACGATCAACACACAACAATGAATTGAAATGCAAGATTTGTGTTCTTTACAGGAAAAAGGCAATCTGGAGGTCAAAGGGATATGGCCAGGAATCCTCAGGACTGTGGACAGGTGGACAAGGTAAGCCAGTGGCCCCCAGAGCATATCTTCCAAGCCTAGCTGAGGCGGCACACGGTCTGACTCATCTGGGTAAAGAGGGTATGTGTAAGCTGGTGAGAGCCTACTGGTGTGCGCCAGGATTCTCTTCTCATGCAGGTAAGAGAGCAATGACATGTTTTACTTGCTTGAGGAAGAATATTGGAAAGTCAATACCAACAGAGCCATCCCATATCCCTCCAACAGACGGACCTTTTCAGGTAATACAAATCGATTTCATACAGTTATCACCCTGTAGTAATTTAAAATATGTGTTCGTTTGTATCGATGTATTTTCCAACTGGGTAGAAGCGTTCCCTGCTGCCACAAATACTGCTACGTTCACTGCAAAGAAAATTGTGCAGGAATTTGTGTGTAGATATGGTATCCCTAGAATAATTGAAAGTGATAGGGGTACCCATTTTACAGGTGAAGTCTTTCAGGTCATGTGCAAGCTGATGGGAATTAATAGCAAGCTGCATACTCCGTACCGTCCACAGGCGAGTGCAAAGGTGGAGAGAGTGAATAGCACTATTAAGAACAAGCTGAGCAAATTAATGGCTGAAACTGGATTGTCGTGGCCAGAAGCTTTGTCACTAGTATTGTACAGCATCAGAACCACTCCCAGGTCTCCCCTTAACCTATCACCCTTTGAAATCCTTTTTGGTCGACAACCTCATGTAATGACAGACCCCCAGGATGATTTGAAATGTAATAATGAAGTGACTGTGAAATATTTGGTTGGGATGAGCCAGCAGCTGAGAAATCAACAAAGAAAATTTAAAGCTGGTGATTCCTGACCTACTGAACAGTAATTGTCATGACATTGAACCTGGGGATTATGTGAAGATTTGAAATTTCTTACGCTCAGGTTGCCTCATAGACAGGTGGGAAGGACTGTATCAAGTCTTGTTAACCAGCACAACAGCATTGAAGGTCGCCGAAAGAGAGACTTGGATCCACTCGTCCCACTGCAAGAAGGTCGCTGACCCGGAGAGAACTCGTGACAAAGAGCAGAGTGTAGAGAATCTCGTATCACTGGAGTGTCTGTTCTGGGAAAGTTGAGAGGCAGGACTGTTGAAAGGCATCTGAGCACAGAGAGTAACAAGAGCTAGAACGGTTGTCGTACCACTTTTTTTTTCACCTCCCCATGCATTGTTCCTTTCTTTTCTCTTTCTTATTTTTCCTCCTTTCCCCTAACGAAATGGATCGATCACAAGAGACTGCGTTTCGGGTTCTGTTAGTAATTCTGGTTTTGATAAGGACAGTTTGTTTTGGTGAGGGTCCCAGAGAGGTCGAGCAGGGATCTGGAATGGGTTCTGATGGCCAGTATGAATTTGTAGGATCTCAGGATCAGCGCATCACTTTAGTAAAGGCTGGCATCAGTAAGCGCTCTGGTAGTCAGGGAGCTCGGAGGCACTATGAGGTGTTATTGTCTGATGAATATTGTATTTGTAGGAATTGTGAGAATATAGTTGAGGATGGGTGCATCCAGAGATGTCAGTCCAACCTTAATATCAACATGGACCGTCATCCGTTGAGTGATTACCACTCACTAGTGGGTAAGGTCTTAAACCAGACCAAATGCTGGGTGTGCTCACAGGTACCTCAAGGTCAGAGCAAGTCAGGATTAGTACCGTACCCTTTAGCAATAGACGAGGTACTCGAATTACGGGGTGGGAGACCGGTGGACAAGAAATTCAATATTTCTAGGCCCCCTAGTTTGAAGCTCCACCAGTATCATGTAGACAGGTACTTATTGTGTTTTAATATTTCAAATGACCGAAAACCTGGAAATTGGGAAGTGACGTGGAATAACCAGACAATGACCTTTTCACACAGAGCTGATAGGATACCCATAGACTCTGAACTTGTACGCCAAATAGCCAACAGTGGGAGGTATTTTCGGTATAGGTATACTCGTGGAAGCAAGACCATGTGTGTTGGAAAAGTATCGCCAGGGTATTGTGCTCATATCATCCAGCCCGATACTTGTACTGAGCAGATGGGAGAACTAGGGATTGGTTTCTTCACTTGGAAAGTTTGTAATATGGTGATGTTATATTTTGTCCCCTATGTTCTCCCAGATGATGCCTATTTCATATGTGGGAGGAAGGCGTACAAGTGGCTTGCCCCGAGCTCAGAGGGATTGTGTTATATTGGGAGAGTACTGCTAGAGGTCATGACCATAACCCATGATAAGATGAAAGACGTTCACCGCAGTGCTCAGGCTCCTTATACTCATACTCACTATGAACACATCATCAAGAGACACCTCATAGATAGGACAGAGCACGCAGCCTCTGATTTGATCCACTAATCCACCGGGATTCAATTCCT
The DNA here is from genome assembly GCF_028390025.1 of Pseudophryne corroboree. NCBI lineage: Eukaryota > Metazoa > Chordata > Amphibia > Anura > Myobatrachidae > Pseudophryne > Pseudophryne corroboree. The sequence continues at coordinate 498,151,656 of NC_086445.1, forward strand.
TCTCGCATTAGACATCACCCGTACTGCCAGAGGAATTATAAATTATAGGTATATCCATGCGCTAGCGAACTTGATAGATAATATCACTGAGATGTATGACGACACCTTCAGGTATACGGGAAGGGAGTTACAAGCTTACAAGAAGGAACTGATTCAGCACAGGATGGTCTTAATTATATCACAGCCGTGACAGGTGGGTACTGTGTTACTCTGGCAACTCAATATGGTGTTAAGTGCTGTACGTATATTACGAACAGCACTGACGACCCCACGGAGATCATCGATCAAAAGATGGACGATATCTTGCAGTTGAAGTGGGAGTTCAGGAGGAAGCACAACCTTACCTTAGCGACTGTGAGTAATGAACTGACCGGCTGGGTCTCCTGGTTGAACCCACGAAATTGGTTCTCAGGTGTAGGAGACTGGGCTCAAAATGTTATTATGAGGGTAGGGAAGCTTCTCCTTTGTATCCTGGGAGTCGTCATAATTATTGGTTCAATATTTAGGTGTGTTCGAATTCTGACGCGGCGCAAGCACGGCACAAAGTTGATGAGTCTAAGGAGCGAGGGCGCTGTTATAGCAGCAGATTTAATTTATGACCCATCCATAGAGACAGTGTTATGATAAGGATTGCAAATGAATTTCATGGCCTGTTTCTTTCACCCGTTTTTCTTTTGTTTCCCCCTCTGCCCAGATACATCCATCCGGAAAAGACATCAGCCCTACCCAAAATGTTTATGTGAATGTATTTTCGACAGGTGATATCCACATATACTAGCACTCACATATGTTCCCCCTCCACGTATCATCAACTAAATGTGCACCCCATTTGTTGGAACAAGAAGCCGAATAGAGCTCGGTAGTGTTTGTTGGCCCATTTACAGACCTTTAGTACGGGATGAGAAGGATTTAATGTATACTTCGCAATCCCTCGAAGCTTATTTAGAACATATACGGCACGATGATACATGCCCCTCAGACATGGATTCATACATACATGCTTTCTACTATCCCACTAAGTCATACATTTCCCACCTACAACTCTCCCCCGACCATCCAATACTTCTGTAGATATTGTATAGATATTTTTCTGTTTAGTGATTAGATAGTGGCAGTTATTGGTGACTGCCAAAGGGTGGACTGTCAAAGTCGAAAAATATTGCAGTACATACTACGCACAGATGGCCTCCGTGCGCGTACTTGCTCCGCCGTGCGTGCGCATATTCGCAATTTGCGTATGGTCGCTCCCGCGGACCTGCGTATTGGCGCGTGGTATGAGTATTTACGGTAGAGTTTGTGAACGCATGGAAAAGCCAACAAAACACATTACATATTTAATCCAAATAGTGCACATTTTACACATAGCCTCCCTGCACTACAGCAGCAAGTTACAGCTGTTTAAATGGTAACAGAACAAAGGGATTCACCTTTACAGGATAGGAGGGGACAGAACAAGGTTATAAGGTGTTGTTTGGTATCCAGCTGTAGGGTATTTCAAGGGTAACATTCCGGTGTTGGTTTGAGGAAGATCGCATGTTCCTGCGGATAGTTATGTGCTGGAGCAGAATATAGATATAAACTGTATTTACTGTACATTATGTATGCGGCGGGAATCCAGAGGAGACCACCCACAAGAGCAGTTGGAACAGACATCGCCTACCTATTCAAACCGACCTATGACCTCTCCTGTACTGTAAATGACCATCCCTGTGTCCAATAGACAAAGAGATTACAGTATCCATTGTGTTATGTTTTGGATGAATTGTATAAAGAGAGCCTGTAGCAGGCCTGGTCAGACACAAGACTCACAACGTTATCTATTAGATGACCGAGGACCGGACCGGGTAGCGCGGCAAATCCACTCACGTATGTACCATTGAATGTAGCCATTATTCTGTTGTATTGTATTGTTTATATTGTCAGCAATAATACGTTGTGGTGTCGGAACCCAGTGGTTTAACTACAGACTGGTGTCGTGTCTTTCTTTCCCTGCTAAGGTTTAAAGTGTAATAGCATCGCACTGCATTGCTGCATAAGGTTTAAAAGTGTATTCATTGGGTGTGTACGCGCTGTGTGTACTTTGTACCGTCAGCGCGGCGTTTGTACGTAAAGTCCGTACACTAACAGCGTAAAAGGTGAGTAGAGTGTGTATTAAGTTTAGCGGCCGCAGCGGCTCCATGGTAAAGTGTATTTAAAGTGTGTATAAGGTATAGCTTTTCATTCCTGTATATAAATCAGCATTATCACCATGGAGAGGGTGGGGTTACTTAACATAGAGAGCTTATACATTCCGGGAGGTCCTCCGTTAGGGATACTTATATTAATTAGAACTTACTACAGTAAATACACTAGACCATTAATGAATCCTTAACCATGGTAATGGTAAACCTTAAGAGCATAGCTGCCAAGAATCACAATTTTCCCAGGACAGTCCCAGTTTTCCAGAGCCCAAAAAGGCATGTCCTTACTGGAAATGGGTGTGGTTTGTACAGAACTGGGAGTGGTCAATAAGAGCAGATCACTTCCTATAATATACATTTTCTGCCCTCGCAATATGGCTCATGCTGTAGAACTAACATATAAAAGTATAATTTACCACATTTACATGTGCATATTTGTGGCACAGTTGTATATAGTCAGGGACTATGCTGCAAATGAGACATTTTTCACCGTATGCGCTTATACCCAACTATTCAAAACCAACCTTCTTTTCAACACCTGCCGACTATCTTTACAATGAATAGTGGGAAAGATTAATAGCAAAATAAAAGTAAAGAACAAAGTGCAAAATAAAATGTAATTACCAACCCATTTCTGTGCCTGACTTGCCATATGCAGTAAGTTTAGGCCTACTCATATATGGGTTGGGTTTACTTAAATTTAGTTGAAAAAAAGGGTTTTGATGCTAAATAACTTGTGAGATGATACCTCTCCAATCTGAATATTGCTTGGTGTTGGGGGGAGGGGGGATCTCCAGGAATCAATGATGCATGAGGTGGCAACCCTATTAGCTGAGAGAGATGATACCTCTCCAATCTGCTTGCCACACCCCTGTGCCCCCAGACTGTGTCTGTGTATCTGGCACTATACTGTAGACATTGTGTAAAGAAGGGTGGTCTTCAGTTTGCCAGTGGCCGGGCTCCCGACGACCAGCATACCAGCGTCGGAATCCCGACTGCCGGCATACCGACAGCTTTTCTCCCTCTTGGGGGTCCACAACCCTCCTTGGAGGGAGAATAGATAGCGTGGCACGCGCAGTGAGCCCACAAGGGGCCCAGCTGTCGGTATGACGGCGGTCGGGATTCCGGTGCCAGTATGCTGGCTGCCGGGAGCCGGACCGCCGGCATAACATACTACACCAGTAAGGAACACTACTGTGGCTTGATAATACGAAGTTGCGCTTTGAAACTTTCTTGCTCAGGGTGCTAGTAGGCCTGGAGCCGGCCCTGCTAATAGGGTTGCCACCTCATGCATCATTGATTCCTGGAGATCCCCCCTCCCCCCAACACCAAGCAATATTCATGTAAACACATGATGTGATCCCTGTGATACATTAATGACTCCCACTGAACAGCAGATATTGGATTTTAACATCAATAAACCATCCGCAGAGCTGTACATCATGTTCACTAGAGACACTGCAGGTGACCGGTTCCTGCTATGGTACTAGACACATACAATGCCTTGCATCATGCCACAAATAACAGTAACAATATGACTATAGATACAGCTCAATGCCCTAGAACAGCCCTATGCAACCACTGACATACACTAATAACTGCAATAAAAAGAACTAGATATAATGCATTGAAGTTTCAGATCAACAGAATACATGAATAATAATAATAACAACAATAATGATGTCACCAGGGCACTCATGACATAATGGTGTGACATCCTAGCAAGGTAACAATACCAGTAATTCAGTGTACTGCGCTTACCCAGAGTCCCCACTGCAACTGATGCTGCAATCCACAGCCCCACTGGGGCCAGACAATCCAACACCAGAGTGTACTGGCCAGTCCAGGAGGATCCAGCTCCCTTGCCCTGCTGTCACTGCTGGCTGGCTGCTAGTCTGCTCTTACTCTCCCCCACACTACCAGCCCCAGCAGCCGGAAGCTAATACCAGCTCACAGCTCTCTGAGTCACCGTCCACCGCCAGTCCGTCCTGCTGCTACTCGTATCGATGTCTCCCTCGGCCCTCCTCTGCTCCCCTTCACTCACGTGACACGTCACGGCCGTCCGTGTCCCCTATGTGCGCACCGCACGCACCACCGTCATCACTGCCCCCAGCAGTCTGAGTGGTTTGTGGGCTCCTGGAAGCCGGGAGAGAGGAAAAGCCTCCTGGAGGGTTGTCACCAAATCAGGAAATCAGGGAGAGGTGGCAACCCTAGTTGCTAGTAGGGTTACCACCTCATCCCTTTAATGCTGGACAATTACACAGGTTCTGTGGCTGATTAAAACCAGGTGAAATGGAGTCTTGAAGTCAGCCAGCCACAGAACCTGTGTAATTAATGTCTCTAGAATTAAGGGGATGAGGTGGCAACCCTAGTTGCTGGGCATGCCCTCATAGTGATGAAAACCAGTTTGTGCCACAAGACAATGCCCCTCCTCTCGAGGTCACACCCACTTTTTTGGACGCGCACAGGGGGGCTGTTCAGCGCACCAGGTGTCACTGAACCCAGTGATGCGCCTTCTGTACATTGTACATACAGTGGTATAACTCAGTATGTTAATATGGCCCTGTCCAAATAAGCTTGCAATCTAACAGGTGTGTGGACACAGGATACATAAGATAGCGGAATAAATATCCCCATAAACAATAGCTTATGTGTGTACTCTATAGCTATGACTAGATACAAAACTCTGCAGAAAGGTTATGTTTGCTGCATTGGAGGCTCATTTAATTAGGGACAGTAAAGATGTGCTTTGAGTAGAGATGAACAAAATATTCACTTCATTCTACATTACATTCTAAAATGTTGTATGATTCTCTTGCGGGATTTGGCCTCCTTCACTACCACCTAGTGAAAAATGTTACTATGGTGCCTCTCACCCTTCCCAGAGAGCTTCCCAGGGAGCTGTTTCATGCACCACTTTTTCTCAGTAATCCAGTTACAGCCCTAACTGAAATCTCAAGATTGTTGGGGAGATTTATGAAAGCTTGGAAGGAGAGAAAAATTGCCAACCAATCAGCTCATAACTGTCATTTTCGAAACACAGTGGTCTATGTACTAAGCCTTGAAAGAGATAAAGTGAAGTGAAGTACCAGCCAATCAGCCCTTAACTGCCATGTTACAGGCTGTGTTTGAAAAATGACAGCTTGGAGTTGGTTGGTACTCTATCTCCGTCCACTTTATCCCTCTCCAATGCTTAGTACATAGACCCCCACCGCCTGTAAAATGACAGAAACGGATTGATGTGCTGTACCACTCTCCACTTTACCTCTCTCCAAGCTTTGATAAATCTCCCCCCTTGAGTAGTGATTGTCCCTTATACTCCTACTTTTTCTCCATTTAAATTTATTTAGCTTAATTGGTAAATACAGTACAACTGTGTCTAGCAGCCTGGGGGCTCCAGCTGGGAGGAGGGCTGCCTAGTGAAATTATTCCTTCCACCACTACTATGTGGTGTAATGTGAATCAGGGGCATTACATGCGGTGTAATAGGAACAGGGCTTAAAGTGGTCCTGGAGAGGTGGGGGAACTCATCTCCTTCACCATTCGTGCGCCACAAAAAAGGTGTGTGGTCTCACTAGGAAGGGGCGTGGCCACACAATAGAACCCCCAATTGAAAACGCCTCATAGTAGCACAATCGTATTCACATTGCCCCACATTAGTGCCTTTTACACACACAATGCCCACAGTAGCAGTGCCACTTACACACACACTGCCCACAGCAGCCCCCCCCCCACCCCCCCACACACACACACAAAATTTTCGATGTGGTGCATAATGTAGCAGGTTATGTTAAACAACCTTTGCTTACCTCTCTTATGTCTTCCATGTGTCCCTTCTGTTTCCTATTCTGTCACTTTCCTCATGTGTCTGTATCTTCAACTTAGGTAACCCCCTCACTCCCTATGTACTCTCCTTTGTGTCTGATCACCTGCATCTTTTTTTCCTTTACTTACCCCCTACACCTCTCCCTCCCTGCTATCCATTCAGCCTCTGCTTCTATCTTAACCCCTGCACTCACTTCCCTATCTCACCCCCTGCTCCTCTCATTCCCCTATCTCACTCCCTGTGCCTCACTCCCCCATCTCACCCCTGCACCTCACACCTGTGCCACACCCCCTGCTCCTCTCAGTCCCCTATCTCACTCCCTGTGCCTCACTTTCCCATCTCACTCCCTGTGCCTCACTCCCCCATCTCACCCCCTGCTCCTCTCACCCCTGCTCCTCTCACTCACCCCCTGCTCCTCTCACCCCCTGCTCCTCTCACTCACTGCTCCTCTCACTCACTGCTTATCACTTCAGCCTCTGCTTCTATATTAACCCCTGCACCTCTCGCTCCTCTCACTCCCCCATCTCACCTCCTGTGCTTGACTGCACCATCTCACCTCCTGTGCTTGACTCCACCATCTCACCTCCTGTGCTTGACTCCACCATCTCACCCCGTGCCTCACTCCACCATCTCACCTCCTCTGCCTCACCCCCCCATATCACGACCTCTGCCTCACTCTGCCATCCTCTCCTCCTCTGCCTCACTCTGCCATCTCACCCCCCTGTGCTTGACTCCACCATCTCACCTCCTGTGCTTGACTCCACCATCTCACCTCCTGTGCTTGACTCCACCATCTCACCCCGTGCCTCACTCCACCATCTCACCTCCTCTGCCTCACCCCCCCATATCACGACCTCTGCCTCACTCTGCCATCCTCTCCTCCTCTGCCTCACTCTGCCATCTCACCCCCCTGTGCTTGACTCCATCTCATCCTCTGTGCCTCACCCCCCCATATCACCTCCTCAGTCCCACATCTCACCTCCTGTGCCTCACTCTGCCATCACAACCTCCCCCTGTGCCTAACCTTCCCCCCTCCCCCATATCACCTCCTGCTCCTGGCATTTCTATGAGACACAGGGGACTATTTACTAAGCCTTGGATGGAGATAAATCCGACGGAGATAAAGTACCAGCTAATCAGCTCCTAACTGCCATGTCACAGGCTGGGTTTGAAAAATGTCAGGAGCCAATTGGCTGGGACTTTATCTCTGTCGGATTTATCTCCATCCAAGGCTTAGTAAATAGACCCAACAGTCTCTCTGAGAGTGTGGCGGAGGAGGAGTAGGGAGCATCGTCTGGGTCACAGCTGCAGTGCAGTGCAGTTTAAGTTGTCAGCGCCTGCCAGCCATTCCTGTTGACTGGCTGCTGATCAAAAGAAGAGGCCACTCTTTGAATATGCGCGCCAATCACGGATGGCGGACTGCCAGCCAATGAGAAGCTGCCTCTTGGCAGCTTCTCATTGGCTGGTGGTGTGTGAGCCGTGATTGGTTCGTGCCGTTTAAAATCCTTCCTGTCTTTTAATTGGCAGCCGGTCCGCCCATGATCCAGGATTGGCTGACGGCCACTGCTAGCTTTAACATGTACTGAAGACGGGACCAGATGCCAGTGGCCGGACGGAGGCGGAACTGGTTCCACCTTCAATTAGAGGTGACCGGCTCCGCCTAATAGAATGGGGGGGAGGCAGGGGAAATTGATGCAGCAGGAGGTAGCTTGGTAATTACTTTGTCAGGATCTGACCAATAACTGCGCACCTGCTGTAAGTTTATGGAGTGTACCAGTGATTGGCAGGGAAGCTGAGTAAAGTATGTTTCATCAAATAGGGAGATACAGATATGGCCTGCCAAGTAAGTTCAAGTAAGGTGCAGTGAGGGAGGCAATGGTGTCTCCACCTCCTGCAGTGTAAGGGTGAAAGAGGCTCTGTTTATTATACTGAAAATAGCCGTATGTCTAATGATCAGTTCCCAGTATGTTCCCTTAGCTGTACATACCTCTATAACCATAATGATTTTAATGGGTGATATCAATATAATTGAAAAAATCCTCACAAACGTCCCCACGTCTTTAAGGGTTACAATTTATTGTACAAGAGTGCTTCCGTATTCCTAATACTGAAGCCCGGTATGAAGAGTTCATACAAATAGTTTGAGGAGACTACATCAAAATACGAAGTTTGGGGTCTGCGCTGGTGGAAGACCGGCTCTGCACATGTGCAGAATGGGTGATGTCGCTTCCAGACCCCTGTCAGCCGCATGCTGCAGCATTTGGACAGTGGCACCATTCTTCAAAATGGAGGCGTGCCAGCTTGTCTAGTCCAGGGTGTGCATCATTCGACGCAGACTTCCTGGACCCCAGAGTCCGGATCTGAAAGCCAGCCTGAGTAAGCTACGCAAGATGAGTACTGGCACCGGCTGTTAGTCAAATATAATGGACAAATGGATCAGTAATATAAGATATAACCAAATAATTTATTAAACATTCATAAAAAAGAGGTTTTTCTATTCCTCATTTATAGAGCAAAGCAATTGCTAAAATCACAAGTAAAAATGTAAGGTACCACTGATTTTCCCTTCCAAGTATACTGTCCACAGTTTCTGACTAGGACTCAATTTCCACATTTGCTCACAAGTTCAATTGATGAATGGATTATTACCAGACTTGTTTCCGGAAAAGTCCCCTAGGTATCTCATACAATAAGATCCAAATGGCAAATGGGGATGAATCCGGGTCTGTAGATGACTTGTGTTGGAATTTTATCCGGTGGATGCAAGCGTGTCCATATGTCGCCAGAAAAGTGGATGCGGGAAAACAGCTTGTGGTCCTACGAGGTGAAGCCCAACGTGTTTCGCTGGTCTAATGGCTGCCAGCTTCCTCGGGAGCATTTTTGAGGCACTGCCTCACCTGCCATATACTTTTTACTCCAGAGTTTTGGCTATAAAAATGATTAGAATAATACAAAGAAGATATTTCAAACAAATTCTTTGTATTTTTCATATACTTTGTACAGTCAAAACTCTGAATCAAACGATAGTATGACAGGAAAGGCTCTGCCTCACCCCACCGCACGTCACTGGGTTGGGTTAGTACAAAACAAAATACACTTATAGAGATGTGTGAGGATTGTTCTGCTGAAGAACTCCTTCAAAGTCAATGGATCTAAAGTAGCGACAATACATACTGTATGACTGTAATATGGTGGAAGTTGCAGGGGATCTTTTTTTTCCTTTTTCTTTCCTTACTGTGAAAATAAAAACAGTAAACAATATTAATAGCAGAAGCAAGGTTAACAACACACCATATTTATTGATGGGGGTTGCTTTTGCTTTTTTTCTTAAAATGATTACTATAATAAAATGGGCAGAATCATTCTGCCCAGGTGATTTTATTTGCATTCAATTCTGTAAATGGCAGATGCATTGCTGTTTGCTGGGCTAAGATAAAATGACATATCATTTGCAGACTTAATTGCCTACCATCAAGGTATTTTCATGGAAATGGTAGGATATGTTTAAAGTACACATAACTGTATTTGTTTTGGTCTGTTCAACAAGATCATTTATAGAAAATATACATATATACATTTAGCAAAGTTACTCTTTCTAAAATATTTACTTAAGACCAGTCATAGACACCAGTAAGGCGCCTGTGGTGCTTATCTTTACTTCCATGGCACTGCGAAGGTTCAGAGAATTAACATTAGCTAATACCCCTTTTCCACTAGCTAAATTTACCTGTGTTTTTGCATGGGGGTGCGCAGCAACACAGGGTTTTTTTTTTTAGTAAGTGGAAACGGCTCAACACGGGTTGAGTGACTCCGGTACTGTAGCTACCTGGGTGTAACACGGTAATGACCCGGGTGATTGTGCAGTGGAAACGGTCATTACCCGTGTTTCAGAACCGAGTAACAAGTGACATCAATAGGCTTTTACAGAACTTACCCGGGTTAAGTGGAAACATATCCGACCCGAGAATAACCCCTGTTGAAGTGCAGTGGAAACGGCGGGGCCGACACAGGTTGTAGCCGGGTTAAACATCCCGGAACGGACCCGGAACTCAGGTGAAAAAGGAGTATAACAGTAAGTGCCCCTGCACACAGAGAGACCGTTCACCAAAGGGTGTAAAGGTGGGTACACACTATTAGATATATCTGCAGATCAATTGATCTGCAGATATATCTATGTACGGATCGGGCAGTGTGCTGTGCATACACACAGCCCGATCCGTCGGGGGACTGACGTCATGAACTGGGCGGGCGGGCGTTCGCGCCCGCCCAGTTCACCTGTCAATCACCGCCGGCCGCCGCAGCATGTGTACGGGCGGTCGGACGACCGCCCCGTACACACACAGCGACGGGCCAATATATCGTTAGATATATTGGCTGTCGGCTGTGCTGCGCGGCCGACGCGATACGTCTGTGAACGACGGAGTTCACAGACGTATCGCCCGTACACACTGGCCGACGGTCCCGCGATGTATCGGCCGTTCAAGAGAACGGCCGATACATCGACCAGTGTGTACGGGCCTTGCGAAACACTTTATTAAAGGAGCCTCATTAGACTACTGGCCGCATGCACAAGGCCTTACACTTTCCTAGTCTACTTCTTGTATTCAACACTGCCACATAAATTCCTACCTGGTCTGACAAGGCAGGGCCTGAATGGCAATTATAATACATGTAAATAGAAGCACTTTAAATAATCAGAATAAGCTGCCAGACAATTCTTTCCCCATGTACAATTGATTTTCACATTAAAGTATAGCTTAACACTAATTAATGGCAACTGCATTTTTTTTAAGCTTTTCTAAAGCAAATGATACAATGGAATTGGCTGGTTGTTCTTTGTGGGAAACTGGCCTAGTATGTGTCTGCTGAGCAGACTGACAGCATGCTGAGCTATAATACTCCTCCGTCCTGATGTGTTCTCTCATTGTATAGCTCTCCTACAGCAGGAAGCCTTTCATGTCCTGAAGAAGAACTGGGCATAGATTCAGAATGATGCATTGCCAGCTGGGACTGTCTGCAGAGAAATGTATTATACGTGGGGGAAGCAGCACAAATTGCAGATTCTGCCTACAGCATAAATCCTACATTGTAAGAGACGAGTGATAAAGCACATGATTATGTTCCTCCGAGTCCGACTACAAACACCGACCAACCGTAAATGTATGAAGCAGTGATAAGAGTGGAGAAGTTACCCATGGCAACCAATCAGCATTTAAGTAAAATTTATAACTTGCATACTACAAAATTATACAGAGCAGCTGATTGGTTGCCATGGGCAACTTCTCCATTGGCTCACTTCTCCGCTCTTATCACTGCTTCATACATTTACCCTACCATGAGATATGCATGCATTCTACTAAATGTTCAAATTTTGGTTTACACGTGCAGCTTAATGTACAAGAAGTTGGTAACAATGTTACTGGGTAAAAATAAATAATTTAGACCCATCAGTAGGAAGAACATTAAGAAAAATAAATTTCTGTGCGAACTGCCATTTTCACGGCATTTAAAGGCCAGCAATGGCACAGCACCTCGCACCCTTCTCCCAAAGAGCTGAATCTCGAATACGCACAAAAGTGATCTCCCTATGGGACGATGAACACTTTTATGGGAGATCAGGCTGCCTTAAAGGCGGAAGTATTCACCTGTAATTGAATCCCCCCATAGTGTTCATTACAAATTATCTGGGGAACGAAATGATTGTGTAGCATTGTACAGCGTTATATATAATCACCGAGCTATATTGTATGATAAATGCTGGATTTGCTTCTATTTTTTAATTGTTTTAAACGTGCATGAACATTCAGTGAAAATGCTTGCTACAAGTAAATGTAAATATTAAGTTGCTAGTAAATATGTATTTCAAGGATGGCAGTCAAAAATATTTGTAAAAGCATTGGACATTTAGGTGAAAAAAAGCACCCCTGTGAGGCTATGGGAGTCGGAGGCGGGATTATAGAAGCTGAAAGACCAGCATAATGCGGTTTCCCAGCAGGTCAGGCATGCACACAGGGGCGGCTGCTGATCCCCAGGTAAGGCAACCAGCACATATATACGTCGCCTATATGTTTATATGTGCTGGCTGGCTGGCTGGCTCCCCCCTGCAATGTGCAGTCAGAGCTGCAGCCCAGGGCAGCAGCCACCACTGGTTGTAAACGTGTCAGCAAAAGCATCCCATTTGACCGTGCCAATTAAGTGGTTAAAAGAGTATGTTAAAATAAGATTTTGCTCACCGGTAAATCTATTTCTCGTAGTCCGTAGTGGATGCTGGGAACTCCGAAAGGACCATGGGGAATAGCGGCTCCGCAGGAGACTGGGCACAACTAAAAGAAAGCTTTTAGACTACCTGGTGTGCACTGGCTCCTCCCACTATGACCCTCCTCCAAGCCTCAGTTAGGATACTGCGCCCGGAAGAGCTGACACAATAAGGAAGGATTTTGAATCCCGGGTAAGACTCATACCAGCCACACCAATCACACCGTATAACTCGTGATACCATATCCAGTTAACAGTATGAAACATAACTGAGCCTCTCAACAGATGGCTCATAACAATAACCCTTTAGTTAACAATAACTATGTACAAGTATTGCAGACAATCCGCACTTGGGATGGGCGCCCAGCATCCACTACGGACTACGAGAAATAGATTTACCGGTGAGTAAAATCTTATTTTCTCTAACGTCCTAGTGGATGCTGGGAACTCCGAAAGGACCATGGGGATTATACCAAAGCTCCCAAACGGGCGGGAGAGTGCGGATGACTCTGCAGCACCGAATGAGAGAACTCAAGGTCCTCCTCAGCCAGGGTATCAAATTTGTAGAATTTTGCAAACGTGTTTGCCCATGACCAAGTAGCAGCTCGGCAAAGTTGTAAAGCCGAGACCCCTCGGGCAGCCGCCCAAGATGAGCCCACCTTCCTTGTAGAATGGGCTTTAACTGATTTAGGATGCGGCAGTCCAGCCGCAGAATGCGCCAGCTGAATTGTGCTACAAATCCAGCGAGCAATAGTCTGCTTAGAAGCAGGAGCACCCAGTTTGTTGGGTGCATACAGGATAAATAGCGAGTCAGTTTTCCTGACTCCAGCCGTCCTGGAAACATAAATTTTCAAGGCCCTGACTACGTCCAGTAACTTGGAATCCTCCAAGTCGCTAGTAGCCGCAGGCACTACAATAGGTTGGTTCCAGTGAAAGGCAGATACCACCTTAGGGAGAAACTGGGGACGAGTCCTCAATTCTGCCCTATCCATATGGAAAATCAGATAAGGGCTTTTAAATGACAAAGCCGCCAATTCTGATACACGCCTGGCCGAAGCCAAGGCCAATAACATGACCACTTTCCACGTGAGATATTTTAGATCCACGGTCTTTAGTGGCTCAAACCAATGTGATTTTAGGAAACTCAACACCACGTTGAGATCCCAAGGTGCCACTGGAGGCACAAAAGGGGGCTGAATATGCAGCACTCCTTTTACAAATGTCTGAACTTCAGGTAGTGAAGCTAGTTCTTTTTGGAAGAAAATCGACAGAGCCGATATCTGTGCCTTAATGGAGCCTAATTTCAGGCCCATAGTCACTCCTGCCTGTAGGAAGTGCAGAAATCGACCAAGCTGAAATTCCTCTGTTGGGGCCTTTCTGGCCTCACACCAAGCAACATATTTCCGCCATATGCGGTGATAATGTTTTACAGTTACATCTTTCCTGGCTTTAATCAGCGTAGGAATGACATCCTCCGGAATGCCCTTTTCCTTTAGGATCCGGCGTTCAACCGCCATGCCGTCAAACGCAGCCGCGGTAAGTCTTGGAACAGACAGGGCCCCTGCTGCAGCAGGTCCTGTCTGAGCGGCAGAGGCCATGGGTCCTCTGAGATCATCTCTTGAAGTTCCGGGTACCACGCTCTTCTTGGCCAATCCGGAACCACGAGTATTGTCCTTACTCCTCGTTTTCTTATTATTCTCAGTACCTTTGGTATGAGAGGCAGAGGAGGGAACACATAAACTGACTGGTACACCCACGGTGTCACTAGAGCGTCCACCGCTATCGCCTGAGGGTCCCTTGACCTGGCGCAATATCTCTCTAGTTTTTTGTTTAGGCGGGACGCCATCATGTCCACCTGTGGCCGTTCCCAACGATTTACAATCAGTGTGAAGACTTCTGGATGAAGTCCCCACTCTCCCGGGTGGAGGTCGTGCCTGCTGAGGAAGTCTGCTTCCCAGTTGTCCACTCCCGGAATGAACACTGCTGACAGTGCTAGTACGTGATTTTCTGCCCATCGGAGAATCCTTGTGGCTTCTGCCATTGCCATCCTGCTTCTTGTGCCGCCCTGTCGGTTTACATGGGCGACCGCCGTGATGTTGTCTGACTGGATCAGTACCGGCTGGTGTAGAAGCAGGGGTTTTGCCTGACTTAGGGCATTGTAAATGGCCCTTAGTTCTAGAATATTTATGTGTAGGGAAGTCTCCTGACTCGACCATAGTCCTTGGAAGTTTCTTCCCTGTGTGACTGCCCCCCAGCCTCAAAGGCTGGCATCCGTGGTCACCAGGACCCAGTCCTGTATGCCGAATCTGCGGCCCTCTAGAAGATGAGCACTCTGCAGCCACCACAGCAGAGACACCCTGGTTCTTGGAGACAGGGTTATTAGCCGATGCATCTGAAGATGCGATCTGGACCATTGGTCCAACAGGTCCCACTGAAAGATTCTGGCATGGAACCTGCCGAAAGGAATTGCTTCGTAAGAAGCCACCATCTTTCCCAGGACTCGCGTGCAGTGATGCACCGGCACCTGTTTTGGTTTCAGGAGGTCTCTGACTAGAGATGACAGCTCCTTGGCTTTCTCCTCCGGGAGAAACACTTTTTTCTGGACTGTGTCCAGAATCATTCCCAGGAACAGTAGACGTGTCGTCGGAACCAGCTGTGACTTTGGAATATTCAGAATCCAACCGTGCTGGTGTAGCACCTCCTGAGATAGTGCTACTCCTACCAACAACTGCTCCCTGGATCTCGCCTTTATTAGGAGATCGTCCAAGTACGGGATAATTAAAACTCCCTTTTTTCGAAGGAGTATCATCATTTCCGCCATTACCTTGGTAAACACCCTCGGTGCCGTGGACAGTCCAAACGGCAGCGTCTGGAATTGGTAATGGCAATTCTGTACCGCAAATCTGAGGTACTCCTGGTGAGGATGATAAATGGGGACATGCAGGTAAGCATCCTTTATGTCCAGAGATACCATGTAATCCCCCTCGTCCAGGCTTGCAATAACCGCCCTGAGCGATTCCATCTTGAACTTGAATTTTTTTATGTATGTGTTCAAGGATTTCAAATTTAAAATGGGTCTCACCGAACTGTCCGGTTTCGGTACCACAAACAGTGTGGAATAGTAACCCCGTCCTTGTTGAAGTAGGGGCACCTTGACTATCACCTGCTGGGAATACAGCTTGTGAATTGCCTCTAGCACAGCCTCCCTGCCCGAGGGAGTTGTTGGCAAGGCAGATTTGAGGAAACGGCGGGGGGGAGACGCCTCGAATTCCAGCTTGTACCCCTGAGATACTACTTGAAAGATCCAGGGATCCACCTGTGAGCGAGCCCACTGATCGCTGAAATTTTTGAGGCGGCCCCCCACCGTACCTGGCTCCGCCTGTGGAGCCCCACCGTCATGCGGCGGACTTGGAAGAAGCGGGGGAGGACTTTTGCTCCTGGGAACCTGCTGTTTGTTGCAGCCTTTTTCCCCTACCTCTGCCTCTGGACAGAAAAGACCCGCCTTTTCCTCGCCTGTTTTTCTGGGTCCGAAAGGACTGTACCTGATAAAACGGCGCTTTCTTAGGCTGTGAGGGAACATGGGGTAAAAATGCTGACTTCCCAGCAGTTGCTGTGGAAACTAGGTCCGAGAGACCATCCCCGAATAACTCCTCACCCTTATAAGGCAAAACTTCCATGTGCCTTTTGGAATCTGCATCCCCTGTCCACTGCCGAGTCCATAAGCCTCTCCTAGCAGAAATGGACAATGCACTTATTTTAGATGCCAGCCGGCAGATCTCCCTCTGTGCATCTCTCATGTATAAGACTGAGTCTTTTATATGCTCTATGGTTAGCAGAATAGTGTCCCTGTCTAGGGTGTCAATATTTTCTGACAGGGAATCTGACCATGCAGCGGCAGCACTGCACATCCATGCTGACGCAATAGCTGGTCTAAGTATAATGCCTGAGTGTGTATATACAGACTTCAGGATCGCCTCCTGCTTTCTATCCGCAGGCTCCTTCAGGGCGGCCGTATCCGGAGACGGAAGTGCCACCTTTTTAGACAAACGTGTGAGCGCTTTATCCACCCTAGGAGGTGTTTCCCAACGTGCCCTATCCTCTGGCGGGAAAGGGAACGCCATTAGTAACTTTTAAGAGATTACCAATCTTTTATCGGGGAAAGCCCACGCTTCTTCACACACTTCATTTAATTCTTCAGATGGGGGAAAAACTACGGGTAGTTTTTTCTCCCCAAACATAATACCCTTTTTAGTGGTACCTGGGTTTATATCCGAAATGTGTAACACCTCTTTCATTGCCTCAATCATGCAACGAATGGCCCTAGTGGACATTAGATTAGACTCATCGTCGTCGACACTGGTATCAGTATCCGTGTCGACATCTGCGTCTGCCATCTGAGGTAGCGGGCGTTTTAGAGCCCCTGATGGCCTTTGAGACACCTGGGCAGGCACAAGCTGAGAAGCCGGCTGTCCCGCATTTGTCATGTCGTCAAATTTTTTGTGTAAGGAGTCGACACTTGCACGTAATTCCTTCCATAAAACCATCCACTCGGGTGTCTGCCCCGCAGGGGGTGACATCACTTCTATAGGCATCTGCTCCGCCTCCACATAATTTTCCTCATCAAACATGTCGACACAGCCGTACCGACACACCGCACACACCGGGAATGCTCTAACAGAGGACAGGACCCCACAGAAGCCCTTTGGGGAGACAGAGAGAGAGTATGCCAGCACACACCTGAGCGCTATATAATGCAGGGACTAACTGAATTATGTCCCCAATAGCTGCTATAATATTTACTGCGCCTAAATTTAGTGCCCCCCCCTCTCTTTTTTACCCTTTCTGTAGTGTAGACTGCAGGGGAGAGCCAGGGAGCTTCCTTCCAGCGGAGCTGTGAGGGAAAAATGGCACGAGTGTGCTGAGGGAGATAGCTCCGCCCCTTTTTCGCTGACTTTTCTCCCGCTTTTTTAAGGATTCTGGCAGGGGTAATTATCACATATATAGCCTCTGGGGCTATATATTGTGATTGTTTTGCCAGCCAAGGTGTTTTTATTGCTGCTCAGGGCGCCCCCCCTCCCCCCCCCCCCCCCCCCCAGCGCCCTGCACCCTCAGTGACCGGAGTGCGAAGTGTGTATGAGCATAGGCGTGCACAGCGCATTTTATTAGGGGGTGCACCATCAGAGGGGTGTGTCTAGCACTGCCTTTTGGGCGTGTCTAGCACCATCTATTTACGGTCAACGCAATATAAAATATCCACCCTTGTACCAATCCTAATAAAGCAGATACATTGTCAGATGTTGTGGTGTGCACCAAACAAACACCCCTGATGGCACTCACTGCAATTACACTCCTCAGCCTGGTCTGGGTCCCCTTGTCTTTCCCCTGCAAGCTGCAGCAGCTTACTTACAAGTCAGCCACTCACTGACACTGACAGTCGCAGACTAGTACTGCTGCTGCTGGAAAAATGAGTGACGTGTCAATATTGCTGCTGACCGCCTGCCAGTATTGAATTTGTCTTCCTAAGAGGAACGCTGGCTGCATGCTGCTCCTCATCAGTGGCTGGCGTTGGCATAGAATAGAAGGAGAGAGGTGGGCGTGTGACGGGTGGGTGTGTGAGCAGCATGATGTCATCACGTCACATCACGCTGTTTTTGTACATGGAGGTGGAGCCGAGAGTTTGAAAGCCGGTGGCAGTGGCACCCTTGATTAACCCAGGTGTCCATTCAGTAATGGAGTCCTGACAGGGTGCAACGCAGAGGGGACAGTAATCAGCCTGCTCGGCGATCGCTGCATCAGGCATGTAAGATCGGGGGGTCAGATATTAGGGGGTGCCTGTGCGCACCAGGCACCCCCCCTGCGCACACCTATGTGTATGAGGAGCAATGGCGCACAGCTGCAGTGCTGTGCGCTACCTTGGTGAAGACAGAAGTCTTCATGCCGCCGATTTTCCGGACTTCTTCTTGCTTCTGGCTCTGTAAGGGGGACGGCGGCGCGGCTCCGGGAACGAACACCAAGGCCAGTTCCATGCGGTCGATCCCTCTGGAGCTAATGGTGTCCAGTAGCCTAAGAAGCCCAAGCTAGCTGCAAGCAGGTAGGTTCGCTTCTTCTCCCCTTAGTCCCTCGTTGCAGTGAGCCTGTTGCCAGCAGGTCTCACTGTAAAATAAAAAATCTAAAATATACTTTCTTTCTAGGAGCTCAGGAGAGCCCCTAGTGTGCATCCAGCTCGGCCGGGCACAAAAATAGTGGGAGGAGCCAGTGCACACCAGGTAGTCTAAAAGCTTTCTTTTAGTTGTGCCCAGTCTCCTGCGGAGCCGCTATTCCCCATGGTCCTTTCGGAGTTCCCAGCATCCACTAGGACGTTAGAGAAATTAGGGTTGCCATAATATCCCTTTAATCTGGGACACAGGTGCTGTGGCTGAATAAAACCCGGTGAAATGCGGGCTTGAATTTATCCAACCACAGAACCGGTGTAATTCATACGTGTCCTGGGTTAAAGGGATATTATAGCAACCCTATGTTACATAGAACATATTATTTTCTCTTACGTCTTAGAGGATGCTGGGGTCACATTAGTACCATGGGGTATAGACAGGTCCACTGGCACTTTAAGAGTTTGAGAGTGTGGTCTGGCTCCTCCCTCTATGCCCCTCCTACCAGACTCGGTTTAGAAAATGTGCCCGGAGGAGCCGGTCACAGCTAAGGTAGCTCCTAGAGCTTCTTTAGTTTTATTATTTTCTAAGATTTAAGTTAGGCACAGGGAGGCTGCTGGCAACAGCGGGAAGCAGCGCCATGTTCAGGGGGCAAAGCTTCTCCTCAGAGCGGACCCAGCAGCGTTCAGCACCATTTACCTGCCTGCAGATCCTATACAGAGACGCTGACAGGGAGTGATGTCCCTCCAACCAACTCCAGCTATCCTGTGCGGTACCAGGGGGTTGTAGAAAGGGGGGGGGGGGGGGGGCGGGGGAGGCTGTGTAAAAAATGTAAGGTGTAAAAGATGCTTTATACACCAATTGAGCACCTTCCCCATCAGTCACACAGCCATGCTAGGCCATCCATGGTTTTGCTTTGTACATGATTGCCGCTTTTCAAAACGTCCAGGCTTGGCCGGGAACCCGCACCTCCAGCCAACTCGGACTTCATTACATCCGGCCCATGGTCTTCAAAAATAGTAACTTCTGCTGAAATCACTGTCTTGTCATGCTGGACAAAGAGACTTAAGAACACTTGCTATTGCAGATGAAAATATTCTTTATACTGTAGAGAGGAATAGGTGAGGATGGCAGCCGAGTCTTTCATAAAGTGCAGGAAATATTCAGCTGTACTCTCCTTTTAAGTAACTAAAATCACTGACAGCAGTAATTAAGTGTCACTATACATATCCACGTCACAGACTTTTTAGTAATTGCATAATGTTGACAATATTTGAATAGATTTTTTACTTACAATTATATTAAAATAACTGCCGAATAGAATACCTACAGTACTACGCATGTTAGCTGCATAGGGCACACACCATAGACCTATATGTCTGACCTGGCATCCTGCTGAGGAAATCATGTTCTTTGTTTTATTTCTTGCATGGAAAAAATACATTGTACTATTTCTTGGCTCCCAATTCATCTTACAGGAAAATCCTCATTTCCCTCTGTCTCTACCAATATCCTGGAAAGAGGCTGGTGACATGAAACCATTTCTGTTGTGGTTGGCATTAGACACGTCACGTGTGAAATTTCTCTGCATATTGTCTCAATGTGTTGAAGTGAGGCGGTTATGTTGGATATTGTTGTTTAAGTAATACACTTAAATGTAATTAGCCATGTACACACACAGAAAAGGAAATTCATATGATAATAGTTACTGAGATAAAGCCATGTTTTATCAGCAAGTCTCTTTAGAAAGGGCTCAGTGTAACCTGGGCAGTCTGTAAAGGTGCCCACACAAGAAAAGTGAGTTGTACACATTTTAGAGCACATAGACTTTCATGACACTCAATGTTAGCCCATATTAGATTATATGGAAAGTAGTGATGTGCACCGGACATTTTTCGGGTTTTGTGTTTTGGTTTTGGATTCGGTTCCGCGGCCGTGTTTTGGATTCGGACGCGTTTTGGCAAAACCTCCCTAAAAATTTTTGTCGGATTCGGGTGTGTTTTGGATTCGGGTGTATTTTACAAAAAACCCTCAAAAACAGCTTAAATCATAGAATTTGGGGGTCATTTTGATCCCATAGTATTATTAACCTCAATAACCATAATTTCCATTCATTTACAGTCTATTCTGAACACCTCACACCTCACAATATTATTTTTAGTACTAAAATTTGCACCAAGGTCGTTGGATGACTAAGCTAAGCGACCCAAGTGGCCGACACAAACACCTGGCCCATCTAGGAGTGGCACTGCAGTGTCAGACAGGATGGTCGATTTAAAAAATAGTCCCCAAACAGCACATGATGCAAAGAAAAAAAGAGGTGCACTGTGGTCGCTGGATGGCTAAGCTAAGCGACACAAGTGGCCGACACAAACACCTGGCCCATCTAGGAGTGGCACTGCAGTGTCAGGCAGGATGGCATTTCAAAAAAATAGTCCCCAAACAGCACATGATGCAAAGAAAAATGAAAGAAAAAAGAGGTGCAAGATGGAATTGTCCTTGGGCCCTCCCACCCACCCTTATGTTGTATAAACAGGACATGCACACTTTAACAAACCCATCATTTCAGCGACAGGGTCTGCCACACAACTCTGACTGAAATGACTGGTTGGTTTGGGCCCCCACCAAAAAAGAAGCAATCAATCTCTCCTTGCACAAACTGGCTCTACAGAGGCAAGATGTCCACCTCCTCCTCATCGTCCGATTCCTCACCCCTTTCACTGTGTACATCCCCCTCCTCACAGATTATTAATTCGTCCCCACTGGAATCCACCATCTCAGGTCCCTGTGTACTTTCTGGAGGCAATTGCTGGTGAATGTCTCCACGAGGAATTGATTATAATTCATTTTGATGAACATCATTTTCTCCACACTTTCTGGAAGTAACCTCGTACGCCGATTGCTGACAAGGTGAGTGGCTGCACTAAACACTCTTTCGGAGTACACACTGGAGGGGGGGGCAACTTAGGTAAAATAAAGCCAGTTTCTGCAAGGGCCTCCAAATTGCCTCTTTTTCCTGCCAGTATACGTACGGACTGTCTGACGTGCCTACCTGGATGCGGTCACTCATATAATCCTCCACCATTCTTTCAATGGTGACAGAATCATATGCAGTGACAGTAGACGACATGTCAGTAATCGTTGGCAGGTCCTTCAGTCTGGACCAGATGTCAGCACTTGCTCCAGACTGCCCTGCATCACCGCCAGTGGGTGGGCTCGGAATTCTTAGCCTTTTCCTCGCAGCCCCAGTTGCGGGAGAATGTGAAGGAGGAGCTGTTGACGGGTCACGTTCCGCTTGACTTGCCAATTTTCTCACCAGCAGGTCTTTGAACCTCTGCAGACTTGTGTCTGCCGGAAAGAGAGATCCAACATAGGTTTTAAATCTAGGATCGAGCACGGTGGCCAAAATGTAGTGCTCTGATTTCAACAGATTGACCACCCGTGAATCCTGGTTAAGCGAATTAAGGGCTCCATCCACAAGTCCCACATGCCTAGCGGAATCGCTCTGTTTTAGCTCCTCCTTCAATGTCTCCAGCTTCTTCTGCAAAAGCCTGATGAGGGGAATGACCTGACTCAGGCTGGCAGTGTCTGAACTGACTTCACGTGTGGCAAGTTCAAAGGGTTGCAGAACCTTGCACAACGTTGAAATCATTCTCCACTGCGCTTGAGTCAGGTGCATTCCCCCTCCTTTGCCTATATCGGAGGCAGATGTATAGGCTTGAATGGCCTTTTGCTGCTCCTCCATCCTCTGAAGCATATAGAGGGTTGAATTCCACCTCGTTACCACCTGTTGCTTCAGATGATGACAGGGCAGGTTCAGGACTGTTTGCTGGTGCTCCAGTCTTCGGCACGCGGTGGCTGAATGCCGAAAGTGGCCCGCAATTCTTCGGGCCACCGACAGCATCTCTTGCACGCCCCTGTCATTTTTTAAATAATTCTGCACCACCAAATTCATTGTATGTGCAAAACATGGGACGTGCTGGAATTTGCCCAGATGTAATGCACGCACAATATTGCTGGCATTGTCCGATTTTCACAAATCCCCAGGAGAGTCCATTTGGGGTAAGCCATTCTGCGATGATGTTCCTCAGTTTCCGTAAGAGGTTGTCAGCTGTGTGCCTCTTCTGGAAAGCAGTGATACAAAGCGTAGCCTGCCTAGGAACGAGTTGGCGTTTGCGAGATGCTGCTACTGGTGCCGCCACTGCTGTTCTTGCTGCGGGAGGCAATACATCTACCCAGTGGGCTGTCACAGTCATATAGTCCTGAGTCTGCCCTGCTCCACTTGTCCACAGGGCCGTCTTAACAGCAGTGTAGGCCCCTGGGCACAGCAATTCACTGGGCCCCCTACCCATCCTCCAGCGGTAGGGGTGGGGGGTGCTATCAGCGCAGCTTTGATGTCCCGCGGGCGGTAGGGGGTGTTTTATCTTCCCCTCAGCATGTAGGACCTGGAACAGTAATTTCTGCTAATTACTCCTTAACTGCACAGATGGGGCTAAACTGTAGAAGGGGGCATTGGGCTGAATGAAGAAGCCCTGGTACATGACTTCCAGAGTGGTAGGGGAGGGGTGGATAGTGAAGTGGGCTTAATATTTATCATTTTCCGGTGGGAGGGCAGCTTGCTTGACTGCAGATATCTCAAGTTCCTGAAAATATATTTCTTCGCTTTGCATGGGATAAAAAAACTAGAGAGTCTCACCTTTCAGAAGGTTCTGGGGACTTGGGGATCAGAGTTTAGGACCCAAAGAAATTCACCAACAAAAATCTAAAACTGCATATTAGGCGTGGGGAGCTGGAGCAGGAACCAGCTGCTTGAAGGCTGATATCTCTGGTTCTGGGTATAGAAGAGACAAGCTGCCAGTGTCCAACAAAAGGGGAGAGTCGCAGCTTTTGGATTATACCCTCTAAGTCAGACAGAACCCGAGCTATCTGGATGGGAAGAGCAATTAACAGGCTTGGTTGGGGACCACTGCTTTCAAGTCAGATATCTCCGGTTCCCCAGGGCCGATTTTCAAAAATCTGGTACCCCTGGAAAGAGGGGACCCTCAGCTATCAGCCTAGGGCCCTTATACTCCTGGGGCCCTTGGGCAAGAGCCCATTGAGCCCATACGAAAAGACGGCCCTGCTTGTCCACATGTCCGTGGTTAAGTGGACATTGGGTACAACTGCATTTTTTAGGACACTGGTGACTCTTTTTCTGAGGTCTGTGTACATTTTCGGTATCGCCTGCCTAAAGAAATGGAACCTAGATGGTATTTGGTACCGGGGACACAGTATCTCAATCAAGTCTGTAGTTGCCTGTGAATTAACGGTGGATAACGGAAACACGTTTCTCACCGCCCAGGCTGCCAAGGCCTGAGTTATCCGCTTTGCAGCAGGATGACTGCTGTGATATTTCATCTTCCTCGCAAAGGACTGTTGGACAGTCAATTGCTTACTAGAAGTAGTACAAGTGGTCTTCCGACTTCCCCTCTGGGATGACGATCGACTCCCAGCAGCAACAACAGCAGCGCCAGCAGCAGTAGGCGTTACACTCAAGGATGCATCGGAGGAATCCCAGGCAGGAGAGGACTCGTCAGACTTGCCAGTGACATGGCCTGCAGGACTATTGGCTTTCCTGTGTAAGGAGGAAATTGACACTGAGGGAGTTGGTGGTGTGGTTTGCAGGAGCTTGGTTACAAGAGGAAGGGATTTAGTGGTCAGTGGACTGCTTCCGCTGTCATCCAAAGTTTTTGAACTTGTCACTGACTTGACTTGAGCTGATTTTTTTTGTATTTTGACCAGGCATGTCATGTCAATGGCCATATTCGTCCCACGGACAACAGGTGTCTCCCCGGGTGCCTGACTTATACAAACCACCTCACCATCAGAATCCTCCTTGTCAATTTCCTCCTCAGCGCCAGCAACACCCATATCCTCATCCTGGTGTACTTCAACAGTGACATCTTCAATTTGACTATCAGGAACTGGACTGCGGGTGCTCCTTACAGCACTTGCAGGGGGCGTGCAAATGGTGGAAGGCGCCACCTCTTCCCGTCCAGTGTTGGGAAGGTCAGGCATCACAGCCGACACAATTGGACTCTCCTTGGGGATTTGTGATTTAGAAGAACGCACAGTTCTTTGCTGTGCTTTTGCCAGCTTAAGTCTTTTCATTTTTCTAGCGAGAGGATGAGTGCTTCCATCCTCATGTGAAGCTGAACCACTAGCCATGAACATAGGCCAGGGCCTCAGCCGTTCCTTGCCACTCCGTGTCGTAAATGGCATATTGGCAAGTTTACGCTTCTCCTCAGACGCTTTTAATTTTGATTTTTGGGTCATTTTACTGAACTTTTATGTTTTGGATTTTACATGCTCTCTACTATGACATTGGGCATCGGCCTTGGCAGACGACGTTGATGGCATTTCATCGTCTCGGCCATGACTAGTGGCAGCAGCTTCAGCACGAGGTGGAAGTGGATCTTGATCTTTCCCTATTTTACCCTCCACATTTTTGTTCTCCATTTTTTAATGTGTGGAATTATATGCCAGTATCAATAGCAATGGCCTACTACTATATATACTGCGCACAACTGAAATGCACCACAGGTATGGATGGATAGTATACTTGACGACACAGAGGTAGGTAGAGCAGTGGCCTACTGTACCGTACTGCTATATATTATATACTGGTGGTCAGCAAACTGTGCAAAACTGAAATGCACCACAGGTATGGATGGATAGTATACTTGACGACACAGAGGTAGGTAGAGCAGTGGCCTACTGTACCGTACTGCTATATATTATATACTGGTGGTCAGCAAACTGTGCAAAACTGAAATGCACCACAGGTATGGATGGATAGTATACTTGACGACACAGAGGTAGGTAGAGCAGTGGCCTACTGGACCGTACTGCTATATATTATATACTGGTGGTCAGCAAACTGTGCAAAACTGAAATGCACCACAGGTATGGATGGATAGTATACTTGACGACACAGAGGTAGGTAGAGCAGTGGCCTACTGTACCGTGCTGCTAGATATTATATACTGGTGGTCAGCAAACTGTGCAAAACTGAAATGCACCACAGGTATGGATGGATAGTATACTTGACGACACAGAGGTAGGTAGAGCAGTGGCCTACTGTACCGTACTGCTATATATTATATACTGGTGGTCAGCAAACTGTGCAAAATTGAAATGCACCACAGGTATGGATGGATAGTATACTTGACGACACAGAGGTAGGTAGAGCAGTGGCCTTCTGTACCGTACTCCTATATATTATATACTGGTGGTCAGCAAAATTATGCACTGTACTCCTACTATATACTACAATGCAGCTCAGATATGGAGCGTTTTTCAGGCAGACAACGTATAATACTGGTGGTCACTGGTCAGCAAAACTCTGCACTGTACTCCTCCTATATAATACTGCTGGTCCCCAGTCCCCACAATAAAGCAGTGTGAGCACAGATATATGCAGCACACTGAGCACAGATATGGAGCGTTTTGCAGGCAGAGAACGTATAATACTGGTGGTCACTGGTCAGCAAAACTCTGCACTGTACTCCTCCTATATAATACTGCTGGTCCCCAGTCCCCACAATAAAGCAGTGTGAGCACAGATATATGCAGCACACTGAGCACAGATATGGAGCGTTTTTTTTTCAGGCAGACAACGTATACTGGTGGTCACTGGTCAGCAAAACTCTGCACTGTACTCCTCCTATATAATACTGCTGGTCCCCAGTCCCCACAATAAAGCAGTGTGAGCA
The DNA here is from genome assembly GCF_028390025.1 of Pseudophryne corroboree. Classification (NCBI taxonomy): domain Eukaryota; kingdom Metazoa; phylum Chordata; class Amphibia; order Anura; family Myobatrachidae; genus Pseudophryne; species Pseudophryne corroboree. The sequence continues at coordinate 498,177,820 of NC_086445.1, forward strand.
CAGATATATGCAGCACACTGAGCACAGATATGGAGCGTTTTTCAGGCAGACAACGTATAATACTGGTGGTCACTGGTCAGCAAAACTCTGCACTGTACTCCTCCTATAATACTGCTGGTCCCCAGAATAAAGATATGCAGCCCCCTGAAACAAAGTGAGAGGACGCCAGCCACGTCCTCTCACTATCATTTCCAATGCACGAGTGAAAAATGGCGGCGATGCGTGGCTCCTTATATAGAATCCGAATCTCGCGAGAATCCGACAGCGGGATGATGACGTTCGGGCGCGCTCGGGTTAACCGAGCCATACGGGAGAATCCGAGTATGCCTCGGACCCGTGTAAAATGGGTGAAGTTCGGGGGGGGTTCGGTTTCCGAGGAACCGAACCCGCTCATCTCTAGTGGAAAGCAGTCTGCCATAGAATTTGTTGCACTCTTGCCAGTGGTCACTAGCTCAGCACACAGTATCCTTACATTTACAGTCATTTCTGGTTCCACTTCCACCTGTTCTTTTGCTTCAAGCTGGTTATTATGTACATAGTAGTGAAACTATCTCAGCAGCAGCTGGCATATCAGATTTTGGTTACTTGACTTTTCTTCAGTTTGTTTTACTTTTGACTTTGCTGACATCATTTGATGTTAAAAGGGACAATTGGCTCCTTGGTATGTGCATCTATACACGTCATAGTATGCAGATTTAGGATGTTTTTAGGGCCGGGCAAGCCATGTGATCACATGGGGCGCCTGCGGCCAGTGGTTGCATAGCATTTCATGCGGTCTGGCTATCCACTTGAAATACTATTGAAAATGTCCATCCCAAAATGGCCACCACCACCACAGAGGAGACAGGTTTGAAGGATGGTAGAGGAGGCAGTGGCCATTTTGGGAGCGACATCGCTCCCCTGAAGTGCCGAGACCGAGGGATGGCTGCAGATAGAGGAAGTCAGTGGAGGAAACCCCTGACAACGAGCAGGTAGTGGGGCATTATTATGTGAGGCTTGCATACACTAAAGTGACAGGGCAGGGCTTAACTGTGGGCAATAATATGGTGCAAGTGGCATTACTGTGAGGGGCGTATGGTACAAGTGGCATAATATAGTGCAAGAGGCATTACAGTGTGGGTACAATAACGTTCAAGAAGCATTTACAGTGTGAGGCATATGGTGCAAGGGGCATTTACTGTGTGGGGCACTGTGAATCCTGTACTTCTGCACAGCTTTCTCTGCCTGCAAGCAGAGACTGCAGTGTGATGGACTATGTGTGTCCAATGGACACATAAGCTGATCACTGTGTGTAAAAATAAATAAATAATATATTTTGAAAAAAACAAAACAAAACTTGCATTCCCTGGTGAATAGTGCTCCTGTGCTCTCCTCCGGCTCCAGTTTTCTGCTCTACGGCTCCTGCACTGTGAACACAGTGATCTGCTGTAAGCCGGCATTTACAGCAGTTTGCAGCAGATGACTGGTTCACAGTGGAGGAAGCTGGCGATCACATGACTGGGGCTGGAGAAGAGCACATGGGCACTGATCACTGGATAAGTATGCAGGAAAGGGCGGTAGTAAGGGGGGAAGGGGGCAGTGCATGCGCTGACTTTACTCAGGGTATTTTCCTCAGATGCAGATGGCAATAAATCTGCCCCTTAATGTCTCTGCAAAAGTGATTATGTGATTATGGGGTATATGCAATTGTGGTCGAATTCCAGCTGGAATTCGACCGTTTTTGGATTCGACACAATTCGACAGTCGAATCCCGGCCACTGGGACCCGAATTCAACATATTCAATAAAAAACGGATTCGACAGTCCCGCTGTCGAAAAACGGACCAATTGACGATAGTGTGCGTCCTAGATTCGACTTCATGGACGGCACAAAGGTGTTAAAAAAAAAAAAAACCAGAAAAAAATTGCATGGGGTTCCCCCTCCTAAGCATAACCAGCCTCGGGCTCTTTGAGCCGGTCCTGGTTGTAAAAATACGGGGGGGGAAATGACAGGGGATCCCCCGTATTTTAACAACCAGCACCGGGCTCTGCATCCGGTTCTGGTGACAAAAATACGGGGGACAAAACACGTAGGGGTCCCCCATATTTTTAACACCAGCACCGGGCTCCACTAGTCAGAGAGATAATGCCACAGCCGGGGGACACTTTTGTATCGGTCCCTGCGGCCCTGGCATTAAATCACTAACTAGTCACCACTGGCCGGGGTACCCTGGAGGAGTGGGGACTCCTTAAATCAAGGGGTCCCCCCTCCTGCAGCCACCCAAGGGCCAGGGGTGAAGCCCGAGGCTGCCCCCCCCCCCCCCCCATCCAAGGGCGGCGGATGGGAGGCTGATAGCCAAGTGTAAAAAAAAAAAATATTGTTTTTTGAAGCAGAACTACAAGTCCCAGCAAGCCTCCCCCGCAAGCTGGTACTTGGAGAACCACAAGTACCAGCATGCGGGGGGGGAACGGGCCCGCTGGTACCTGTAGTTCTACTACAAAAATATTGCCCAAATAAAAATAGTACACACAACGTGACAGTACAACTTTATTACATACATGCACACCGACATACACACATACTTACCTATGTTGACACGAGGCTCGGTCCCCTTCTCCACGTAGAATCCACGGGGTACCTATAAATAAAATTATACTCACAACAATCCGGGGTAGATCGGTCCTCTTCAGAGTTTGTAATCCACGTACTTGGCAAAATACAAAAACGGAAACCATGGACCACGCACTCCCCGACTGCCGGGACCCCATGTGACTGCTGTCAAAGAGGGTCCCTTCAGCCAATCAGGGAGCGCCACGTCATGGTACTCTCCTGATTGGCTGTGCGCGTCTGTGCTGTCAGGCGGCGCACTCGAGATACACTGTAGCGCATAGGCGCTCCATTATATCCAATGGTGGGAACTTTGCGGTCAGCGGTTGACCGCGAGGTTACTGGCGGTCAACCGCTGACTGCAAAGTTCCCACCATTGAATATAATGGAGCGCCTATGCGCTATGCGCCGCCTGACAGCTCAGACGCGCACAGCCAATCAGGAGAGTGCCATGACGTGGCGCTCCCTGATTGGCTGAAGGGACCCTCTTTGACAGCAGTCACGGGGGGTCCCGGCAGTCGGGGAAAGGGGTCCCATGTGTAAACATGGGACCCCTTTCAGTGCGTGGTCCATGGTTTCCGTTTTTTTATTTTGCCAAGTACGTGGATTACAAACTTTGAAGAGGACCGATCTACACAGGATTATTGTGAGTATAATTTTATTTACAGGTACCCCGTGGATTCTACGTGGAGAAGGGGACCAAGCCTCGTGTCAACATAGGTAAGTATGTGTGTATGTCGGTGTGCATGTATGTAATAAAGTTGTACTGGGGTCGCCACTCCTCCAGGGTACCCCGGCCAGGGGGTGACTAGTTGGGGATTTAATGCCACGGCCGCGGGGACCAGTATAAAAGTGTCCCCCGGCTGTGGCATTATCTCTTTAGCTAGTGGAGCCCGGTGCTGGTGTTAAAAATACGGGGGACCCCTACGTGTTTTGTCCCCCGTATTTTTTGCACCAGACCGGATGCAGAGCCCGGTGCTGGTTGTTAAAATACGGGGGATCCCCTGTCATTTCCCCCCCCCCCCCCGTATTTTTACAACCAGGACCGGCTCAAAGAGCCCGAGGCTGGCTATGCTTAGGTGGGGGGACCCCACGCAATTTTTTCAGATATTTTAACCCATTCCCACCCCTTCCCACTGAAAAACATGCACTGATCTCTCCATATTATTTTAGTCAGTAAAAAAAATATATATATTCTTTTAAAAAATATATTAAATAATACTTGTGGGTCCTAAATAGACAAACCAAGTAGATAATCCCTTCTAATATAAATAGATATGCTATTAGCAATCAAAAAAACATGTTTTTAAAAATTTTTATTAGATCACGACAGCAAAATGAGGCGGAATGAAATTGACGAAATGACTGTCGAAAAGCACTGTTGTCGAATCAACATTCTTCAATTGAATATACTTTTGTCGAAAAGCCGCAGTTTTACCATTGCAGACATGTCGAATTTGAGAAATGTCGAATTGCAAAAAGTCGAATCTGAAACGGCAGGTTTTTTGTCGAAAAGTACTGTATTGCATTGTCGAATCCAATTAGACAGTTTTTTTTTGTCGAAAATGCCCCTATTTTTAACATTTGCGGCAATTCGACCGCAATTGCATATACCCCAATATGTTTAGTATGGTTATATAATTCAGAGGTAAAATCATGATGATGATGTCTATAAAGCACAAATACATGAACTGCACAATGTAATACTATTGTTATTCTCTTGTTTTTCCTTCTAGGTGTTTCTTATGAAATATGGTTACCTTGATGGAGAAAAGGACTACAGCACATCACAGCTTACATCAGCAGTAAGGTATTGTGACACGTACCCTAGGGGTTAAATATCCCTTTTAACTGAAAGTTTGAAAAAAGTGACTGTGCTGAAACACAGTTCTAGTACTACTGAGATACCAGGCCGTTCCAGCATCTATACCCGTAGCCTTTTCAAGAGAAGCAAGCTACATACCTACCAGTGACGTGTGGTGGGGTGAGGCAGAGCCTTTCCTGTCATACTAACGTTTGTGCCAGAGTTTTGACTGTATTAAGTATATGAAAAATACAAAGAATATGTTTGAAATATCTTCTTTGCATTATTCTAATACTTTTTATAGCCAAAACTCTGGAGTAAATAGTCTATGGCAGGTGAGGCAGTGCCTCACCTGGCTAATGTTTCCGCACTTCTCTGATCAAATCTCACCAAATTTCCAGGAGTTTATACTGCTGTACCTGTGTATAATGCCCAGATGCAGTGGCGTCATAAGGCGGGTGCGGGGGGTGCGGCCCGCACCCGGGTGTGACGCCTGGAGGAGGGTGACACCAAATGTCAGCTCCTCCGCATTAACAGGAACCAGGTGCTGCAGTGAGAAAGTCTCCTACAGCACCCGGCTCCGGTCACAGAAGAGGAGCCGACAGCGGACGGAGACTGGCTCTGGGGGAAGCCCAGCATCTCCGGAGATGCTGGGCACGCCCCCAGAGTGACGAGTCCGGGATCCCCGCAAAGCCACGCCCCCTAAGTACAAGGCCACGCCCCCTTTTGCAACGATCGCGGCAGGAGATCAGGGGCGCGCATCGGGTGTCACCATACCCGGTGACGCCTCTGCCCAGATGTACGCTTTGGCTCATATATTGCATGTAAATCTGGCTCTGGTTCTAGCCAGTGCCTCCTGAGTTATTTTGCTCACTGCACGTCCCTGGTACCTACACACTGGAGTGCCCTCTCTCCTGTCAAGCTTATAGCTTTTGGTTGTATTTTTTTTTTTCTTTTCAAAAGTTTATTGACAGGCAAATGTAATACACATATATAGCAAAATATACAGAACATAATCAGAATCGTCTTGTAGAATATTATAGCAATCAATCAAGGGAAGAAACAGTACAACAGAAGAAAGTCAAGAGCATGAACAGGGTAATTTGTAAGGCATAGGATACAAATATAATATGTTCAAATTACAGCTTTGGGAGGGGAAATTATACCCCTATCCAGGGGCAAGTTAGAACGGACCACCAGAGTCTAACACTGTTAGATTGTACCAATCAGTAGTTTGAAAACATTTACGTAAGGTCACTTATAAAGAGGTTTGCCGTGGCAATTTTGATTTGGAGCCATACAAGTAGAAGACAACAGGACATTATCTTTTACAAAATCGGGCATGGAGTGGGGCGTAGCATGTAGCAAGGAGACCGGGTCCCAGTTCGGTATGAAGGTTTGTTCTAGCTGTTGGTTTGCATATACACTGCGTCCATTAATCCATTCCAAAGCAACTCTATACTTTGCCGCCATTGCATAAGTGCGCAAACACTGTAAATTTAGACCACCCAGGGTCCGTGGTTGTTGCAATTTAAATAGCGAGACCCTTGCCCGTTTACCTGCCCAAATAAATTTGGTCGATGCTTTGTTCAGTTGGGTGAATGTATCTTTAGGCGGGATCAATGGGAGCATCTGCAATATATATATAAAAACCGTGGAAAGGTTATCATTTTATATAAATAACAACGGCCAGTGTATGTCAAAGGGAGGTGAGCACATTTAGAGAAGTCAGTATAAGTCTTGGCAAGAAGGGAGGAAAATTTTAAGGTGTATAGTTTTGAGGGATGATTAGGGATTTTTATACCGAGATAGGTGATATTATCATCTGACGCCCAGTGGAAGGGGAACGAAGTACCCCAGCCAGTTTTAGCAGAGGGAAAAAAGTCCAAAGCTTCAGTTTTTGAGTAGTTCATTTTAAACCCAGACACTAATTCAAAGGAATTAAGAATGGAGAGCAAATGGGGCAGTGCCGCATCGGGGTTACTAAACGAAAGCATGATGTCATCGTCAAATGCAGAGAATTTAAGTTCCAGATGGTTCAATTTAATTCCATGCCATCTATCTTCCTTTAAAAAATGCCAAAAAGGGGGTCTAATACCAAGTTGAACAAAAGTGGGGAGAGGGGACAGCCTTGCCTGGTGCCACGATGCAATGTAAAATAACGAGTGTTATGGGCATTAATTGTTAAATAAGCTAGTGGTTGGTGGTAAAGTGTGTGTGAAACACATGTAAAAAGTCCGGGCTAAATTCCTGATGTTGAAGAATTCTACTTAAGTGCGCCCAGGATACTCTGTCAAAGGCCTTATCGGCGTCACAACTGAGGACTATGTTTCCCCTCTCCCGAGAGTTATGTGTCTTAATCATGGCCGCCAACAATGAGTGAACATTACGAACTGAATGTCTGTTGCAAAGAAAACCTGTCTGTGCAGGGTGTAATAATTTAGGCAAAACCAACTGGAGGCGGGAAGCAAGAATTTTAGTAAAAATTTTGAAATCTTGATTCAAGAGGGAAATCGGTCTATACGAAGAAACTAAGGTCTTTATTCGACTTGGGTAGAACAATTACCCTAGCGGTATTAAAATCAGGAGGTGCCAAATGACCTGTAAGGATTGAATTATAGAGTCTAGAAAGGTGTTCCCGAACGTGTGAGGAGAGGAGTTTGTAGTATGCGGCAGATAGGCCATCTGGACCTGGGGTCTTCCCGTTAGGAAAGATTTAATCACCATCTCCAACTCTGCATCTGTGATGGGAGAACTACCATCGTCAGAAAGGGGCAGAGAGGCCTGCCTGAGTTAAGAAGTCTAGACTCTTGACAGGCTGATCAGGGGGTGCAGTGTAGAGGGTTTCAAAAAATTCAAGGAACACATCACGAATTGTCTCCAGAGTCAGTGCTAGGGAGCCCTGGCCAGTTTGAATGGACGGGATGTGTTTAGGGGCCGATGAGTCTTTCACTAAGTTGGCCAACAATTTCCCGGGGGCGATTACCCCATCGGAAATACTTATTAGATTGGAATGATAAGAATAGTTTAGCCTGCTCAGCACAAAAGGTGTAATGGATCGACTTGGCATCCTTGTATAGTAGTCGATTCGAGTCAGAAGGATTAGTTAACAATTGCGAGTATGTTGAGGTAACTGCATGGGTTGCATGGGACAATCTGGCAAGGAAATGTTTTTTCTTAGTGGCTACATAGGATAGTATGTGGCCTCGAAGGACCGGTTTGGAAGTCTGCCAAAAAAGATTTATATAATCCGTATGGACACTATTTTCCTGGGCATAGTTAAGAAAGGATTGGGTTAAGTAAAGTTTAAAGTCATCAGAGGAGGCTAGGTAATCTGGGAAGCGCCAATTATGAGAAAATGGACGAGGTGTCGATAGGGTAAGAGTAATGGGGCATGATCAGATAAGAGGATGTCAGCTATGGTCGAGTCCATAACTCTATAAATCAATGAACCAGAGAGCAACCAATAATCTAAATGAGAAAATACCTTATGTGGATGAGAGAAAAAGGTGTATTCCCTAGAGTCAGGATGTAAGAACCTACAGGGGTCCATAAGTTGTAATGTGTCTAGCAATAATGATAAGGTGGATGGGGCGGATCTACTGGAGCCAGTCTGCCTGGGCCCACCTGACACATAGAGGGAAGGGTCAAATACTACATGTAAATCACATCCCAACAGTGTAACTTAACAAAGAGGGTTGAAAAAAAGGCCACATTTGGCCCTGTGGGGGCGTAAATACATGCTACGGTAAACCGTTCCCATTCAATATCCACCTTCAAAATAAAAATCTCCCATCAGGATCAATCCATTCATCCTTAATATCATAATGCAAATATTTATTAAATAACAGCAACACTCCCCTAGTCTTCGTAGTGTAAGAGGCACATTTATAATCACCAATCCAATTATCCCGCACTACGTTTGGGTCTGTGAGCCACCAATGCGTCTCTTGAAAAAACGCCACATAGGGGCAAATTTTCTTGAGATGACTTAGCATTTTCTTCCGCTTAATTGGGGTGTTCAACCCAAATTGACAGTTCTAGTGGGGAATGGGTAGGAGAAATAGAGAGGGGAGTTGTCTCCGCTCAGGCATTCACATTATAGCGGGGGAATTATCCCGCAACATTAACAGCAAGAACAGAAAAATTTAATATAACATTGTGTCATCCATTGGAAAGAGAAAATGGAGATTAGACTAGTCAATACTTATCAAGCCATGTTCAGTCAAACTGCATCATCCATACGCGAATCAGAGAAGGATGAGGACAAAGAGTGTAGGAAATTGCGAGCAGTATCAGGGGTTTCGAAATAGTGTGGTTTGAGGGCAAATTGAATGCCTTTTGAAAAAAATTATTTGCAGACTGGAGAGAATTCCCGGTGTCGTGAAGAAACTTGAAAAGTCCTGAAAAAGAAGCAGTTTGGAGTCCTCACAGCAAAGGCCAATCTGGACAAGGTCATGACCAAAACGGTGCGCCCTTTCCACTAAGTATGATGTAGGAGAAGAAGGAAGGCTCAGAGTCTCAGGGAGCCAGCGAGAGACCAGATCCATAAGATCTTCGGGGCGAACGGATTCCAGAAGGCCAATAAGGCGTAGGTTGTTTAGCCGGTTGCGATTTTCCAGATCTTCGATTTTATCGGTTAAAGCCGCAAGGGTGGCGTCATGTGTTTGCAATTGCGACACTGCCCCGTGATGATCATCCTCTAAGGTGGAAATGCAGTATTCCGCCTCCACAAGACATTTGATGTGTTGCGTTATTTGAGCAGCAGCCGAGTTAATAGCCGCAATTAGTCAATTTAGCATCTAGAAGAGGCAAAATAATGTCCGAGATTTCTTTGGCACGTTGAACAGAGGAAGGACTGAATTTGTCAGCCACAGCCAGCCCGTCTGTGGAATCTCCCTGGCCGGGAGGTGTGGGGGAAAGAGAATGATCCGAATAGGCATCTTTATCATTATCTTTAGACGCCATTTTATTTTTATTTTGGGAGCCTTTGGTCACCCGCTGCGTTTTGGCAACATATCTTTCCATGATCAGGGTCATTGAATCAGTAGGACCCAGTATAGAGCAGAGAAGAAGTGTCACAAAAATGATGTAAAATCCCAAATGTCACTGGATGTCTCACAGGTGCGTATGCAGCAGCAGCGGCATCAAACACGGTGTCTTAGATATCACTTGGAATCTCACAGGTGCGCAAGCATCAGCATCAGCAGCAGATATGGTGTTGTATATCACTTGGTGTCCCACGGGTGCACAAGCAGCAGCAGTAGCAGATGTGGGGTCACATATTACTGGGTGCCCTACAGGTGTACAGGCAACAGCAGTCACTGTGTCAATTTTCACTTGGTATCTCACGGGTGCACATGCAGCAGCGGCAGTAGTAGACAGGTGACACACCTATCACTTGGGTGCTCACAGATGCATATGCAGCAGCAGCAGTAATGACAGGTATGCTGCCTCATGTAACACTTGACTTCACACAAGGGTGTTACATGAGGCAGCATACCTGTCGTCCACAGGAGGCAGGCAGTGACCAGTGCGGTACCTGCTCCCCGGACTCGTGCACCCACTGCTGGAGCTCCTGGCACAGCTAAGATCAAAGATGGCCATCACCGCACACCGCGTGTGCTGATTCGCGTGTGCTGACGGGGCCGCAGACGAGGATCACAGACAGAGGTCCCAGAGTTGGAGGTCCTGCTGGCGCTGTCACCGCTGACCGCAGCGGTGAGGCAGCTGATCGCGGCTGTGTTCCCGACTGGTGCACACAGACGCTGGGGGCAGGAAGATCCGAGATGGTGGCAGGGATCACTGGCGTCTAACAAACACCTCTGTATTGGGGTATAATGAGCGGTGGGGAGCCGGGACCAGCAACCACTTGCCCACCATTATCTTCTGCAGGTGCCCAGATGGAAACGGGGTGCTGCTGCCAGCGCTAAAGGTAATGTTATAGCGATTATTACTGAGGGGAACAGAGAGCTCATCTAAAACGCGGCCCGCTATCAGGTCCACCCACCGGAGGTCCCCTTTGGTTGTATTCTTAAGCTGTATAAACACTAGACGATGTGTATACCTAGCGATATCAGCGGCGACGGGACCCGACATACTGTAATACACTTTCTGATGCAGTCGATGTCAGATGGAGGATGTTGCTGACAGCGCGCGTCAGTGACATAGCTGGGCGTCTGACCCATTTGCTAGCTGCTTTTTATTGCAGCCGAGTGAACGAGTCCCCACTGCGCATACCAGACAGCTGAAGGCCGTAGCTGGGCTGCAATCGCCTCTGCCTGATTGACAGGCAGAAGCAGGAGGGGGCGGAACGGCGGCCGCCGTTTCGTGTGCGCGGTCCGGCTAACGCAGGCATAGCCGGACCATGCGGGGGGCGGGCTGCAGCGGCTGCGTGATGTCACACGCAGCCGCTGCGGGCCGGGGAGCGACGAGTAGCTCCCGACCAGCACGCTAAAGCTGCGCTGGTCAGGGAGCTACTCTTGAAGTGCAAAGGCTTCGCTGGAGTGTATCGCTTGTGCAGCCCTGCTAAGCTAAAACAATTTCAAGTAAAACAAGACTAGCCCTGGACTTACCCTGTGCGACGATCTCAGCGATGCTGGGGCCGGCTTTGACGTCAGACATCCGCCCTCCGTTCTCCTGGACACGCTTGCGTTTTCTTCTCCACTCCCGAAAACGTCTTGCGGTCGGCTCTGCGACCGCTTTCTTCATTGTCCTGGACGTAACCCGGCGACCCCTATCCCGGGCAACGTCGCGCATCCGCAGTGCGGCTGCCGCGCATGCGCATTCCGGACTCGTTCGCACCGCAGCGACAAACCGCTGCGTGCGAACGGGTCGGAATGACCCCCATAGTGCCCCACCTCTGTAACTGCCACTGGCAAGGAAGTCCAATAGAGCATGTACCTTATGGAATGGGTCATGTTGCAGAGTATATATATATATATATATATAATGTATACGGTCAAGTCACATTATTATGACCACCAGCTAATAGCCAGAGTAACCGCCATGTGCAGTACCAACAGCCGCTAGAGGTATGCTGAACTGTCGTTTTAGACACACATCTGGTAGCACCCAGGTTAATTTTGACGGTGAGCTGCTCCAATGTAGTGTGTCGGTCGGCCCTCATGCACCTTCGTAGCAGACGTTCACCTCTCGCATCAATGTCACATGATGCTCCACATTTTACACGTCGGTTATTCGCAATGGTGCCATTTATCCAGTCACAATACACCCTCACCACAGCAGCACACGAACAGTTCACAAACTGCGCTGTTTCAGAAGTACTGCCACCCGAGGCCCAAAAGCCGATAATCATCCCTTTTTGCAACTCTGTAAATCGCCCCTTTTACACATGACAGCAATAAGTGATATGTGATATTATTTACTAAAATAATAATAATATAGATCCTAGGATAATGTTTATATTTAATGTGGTGTTATGTCATAATGGTTATACATGTGACCCTGAGAGGCCATTCACCCCCTGCATGTCCTGGATTTTAAACCACATATAAAATGCAAGGAAACTGTAAATCATAAATTGGAAGGCAGTTTTCCACTGATGAAATGTATTTTCTCTTACGTCCTAGAGGATGCTGGGGACCATGGGGTATAGACGGGCTCCGCAGGAGACATGGGCACTCTAAAGACTTTAGATGGGTGTGCACTGGCTCCTCCCTCTATGCCCCTCCTCCAGACCTCAGTTAGATCCTGTGCCCAGAGGAGACTGGATGCACTGCAGGGGAGCTCTACTGAGTTTCTCTGAAAAAGACTTTTGTTAGGTTTTTTTATTTTCAGGGAGCACTGCTGGCAACAGGCTCCCTGCATCGTGGGACTAAGGGGAGAGAAGCAGACCTACTTAACTGATAGGCTCTGCTTCTTAGGCTACTGGACACCATTAGCTCCAGAGGGTTGGAACGCAGGTCTCATCCTCGCTGTTCGTCCCGGAGCCGCGCCGCCGTCCTCCTCACAGAGCCGGAAGATAGAAGCCGGGTGAGTATAAGAAGAAAGAAGACTTCAAAGACGGCAGAAGACTTCAGATCTTAGGTACCGCGCAGCGGTAACGCTGCGCGCCATTGCTCCCACATTCACACACACTGACGGCACTGTATGGGTGCAGGGCGCAGGGGGGGCGCCCTGGGCAGCAATAATAAACCTCAAGGGACACTGGCTGACATATATATACTGCGGAGGCAGTATATTAAATAAACCCCTGCCAGTATAAAGATTTTGAGCGGGACCGAAGCCCGCCGTTGAGGGGGCGGAGCTTGATCCTCCAGCACTAACCAGCGCCATTTTCTCCACAGCACGCTGCAGAGAAGCTGCTCCCCGGACTCTCCCCTGCTGAACACAAGTATAGAGGGCAAAAAGGAGGGGGGGGGGGGGCACATTTATTTGGCGCAGTGAGTGTATTATTGATATATAAAAGCGCTGTACAGACTGGGATTTTGTCTCAGTGTCCAGTGGCGCTGGGTGTGTGCTGGCATACTCTCTCTCTGTCTCTCCAAAGGGCCTTATTGGGGGACTGTCTCCATATATATATATATATATATATATATCTATCCCAGTGTGTGTGGGGGTGTCGGTACGTGTGTGTCGGCATGTCTGAAGCGGAAGGCTCGTCTAAGGAGGAGGTAGAGTAGATGATTGTGGTGTCTCCGTCGGCACAGTCGACACCTGATTGGATGGATATGTGGAATGTTTTAAATGCAAATGTGTCTTTATTACATAAAAGATTGGACAAAGCAGAGTCCAGAGAAAAAGCAGGGAGTCAATCCATGGCTTTGGCTGTGTCACAAGGCCCTTCAGGGTCTCATAAATGTCCCCTGTCCCAGGTAGCAGACACTGATACCGACACGGATTCTGACTCCAGTGTCGACTACGATGATGCGAGGTTACACCCAAGGGTGGCCAAAAGTATTCATTATATGATTATTGCAATAAAAGATGTTTTGCATATCACAGAGGACCCCTCGGTGCATGACACGAGGGTATGCATGTATAAGGAGAAGAAACCTGAGGTCACCTTTCCCCCATCTCATGAGCTGAACGCTTTATTTGAAAAAGCTTGGGAAAATCCAGACAAGAAACTGCAGATTCCCAAGAGAATTCTCATGGCCTATCCTTCCCCCACACAGGACAGGTTACGGTGGGAATCCTCGCCCAGGGTGGACAAGGCTTTGATGCGCTTGTCCAAAAAGGTGGCGCTACCGTCTCCAGACACGGCAGCCCTCAAGGATCCTGCTGATCGCAGACAGGAGACTACCTTAAAATCAATTTATACACATACGGGGGCCTTGCTCAGACCGGCAGTAGCGTCGGCATGGGTATGTAGCGCAATAGCAGCATGGGCAGATAACTTGTCATCTGACATTGACACCCTAGATAAGGATAGCATTTTATTGACCTTGGGTCATATAAAAGACGCAGCGTTATATATGAGAGACGTTGGGCTGTTGGGTTCAAGAGCCAATGCCATTGCAATTTCTGCTAGGCGAGCCCTGTGGACCCGCCAATGGACGGGAGATGCTGATTCAAAGAGACATATGGAAACTTTGCCTTACAAGGGTGAGGTTTTATTTGGGGAGGGCCTCGCGGACCTGGTTTCCACAGCTACCGCGGGTAAATCTTCTTTTTTGCCTTATGTTTCCCCACAGCAAAAGAAAACACCTCAATATCAGATGCAGTCCTTTCGGTCGCATAAGTCCAGAAGAGGTCAAGGCTCTTCCTTCCTCGCCAGAGGTAAGGGTAGAGGGAAAAGAATGCCTGCTACGGCTAGTTCCCAGGAACAGAAGTCCTCCCCGGCTTCTACAAAATCCACCGCATGACGCTGGGGCTCCACTGAGGGAGTCCACGCCGGTGGGGGCACGTCTTCGACTCTTCAGCCAGATCTGGGTTCTGTCAGATTTGGATCCTTTGGGCGATAGAAATGTTATCCCAAGGCTACAAACTGGAATTCGAAGAAGTGCCTCCTCGCCGATTTTTCAAGTCGGCTTTGCCAGCCTCTCCCCCAGAGAGGGAAATAGTTTTAGCTGCGATACAAAAGCTGTGTCAACAGCAAGTGATTATCAAGGTTCCCCTAGTGCAACAGGGGAAGGGGTACTATTCAACCCTATTTGTGGTCCCGAAACCAGATGGCTCGGTCAGACCCATTCTGAATCTAAAATCCCTAAACCTATATCTAAAAAAGTTCAAATTCAAGATGGAATCTTTCCGGGCAGTGATCTCCAGCCTGGAAGGGGGGGATTTTATGGTGTCACTAGACATAAAGGATGCATACCTTCATGTCCTCATTTATCCTCCTCATCAGGCGTACCTGAGATTCACTGTACAGGACTGTCATTACCAGTTTCAGATGTTGCCGTTTGGGCTGTCCTCGGCCCCGAGGATTTTCACCAAGGTAATGGCGGAAATGATGGTGCTCCTACGCTGGCAGGAGTCACAATTATCCCATACTTGGACAATCTCCTGATCAAAGCGAGATCGAGAGATCAATTGCTGAAAAGCGTGTCACTCTCCCTGAGAGTGCTGCAGCAACACGGCTGGATCCTAAATCTGCCAAAATCGCAGTTGATTCCAACCTTCGGCTATCATTTTTAGGCATGATTCTGGACACGGAAAAGAAGAGGGTTTTTCTCCCAACGGAAAAAGCCCAGGAACTCCAGAGCATGGTCAGAGACCTGTTAAAGCCAAAAAGAGTGTCAGTTCATCAATGCACTCGAGTACTGGAAAAAATGGTGGCGGCCTACGAGGCCATACCCTTCGCCAGGTTCCATGCGAGGACATTTCAGTGGGACCTTCTGGACAAATGGTCGGGGTCCCATCTACAAATACATCAGAAAATAAGCCTGTCCCCCAGGGCCAGGGTGTCTCTCCTGTGGTGGCTGCAGAGTGCTCACCTTCTAGAGGGTCGCAGGTCCGGCATTTAAGACTGAGTTCTGGTGACCACGGACGCGAGCCTCCGAGGATGGAGAGCAGTCACACAAGGAAGACATTTTCAGGGACTGTGGTCGAGCCAGGAGGCTTGTCTACACATCAACGTGCTGGAATTAAGGGCCATATACAACGGCCTACGACAAGCGGAGACTCTTCTTCGCGGCCTACCTGTTCTGATTCAATCAGACAACCTCACAGCAGTGGCTCATGTAAACCACCAAGGCGGGACAAGGAGCAGAGTGGCAATGGCGGAAGCCACCAGGATTCTTCGCTGGGCGGAAAATCACGTAAGCGCGCTGTCAGCAGTCTTCATTCCGGGAGTGGACAACAGGGAAGCAGACTTCCTCAGCAGACACGACCTCCATCCAGGAGAGTGGGGTCTTCATCAAGAAGTTTTTGCAGAGATAACAAGTCGTTGGGGGCTTCCTCAAATAGACATGATGGCGTCACGCCTCAACAAGAAACTTTGGAGGTATTGTTCCAGGTCAAGGGACCCTCAGGCGGTAGCAGTAGACGCCCTGGTGACACCATGGCTGTCTCCGTCGGTCTATGTCTTTCCTCCTCTTCCACTCATCTCAAAAATACTGAGAATCATAAGACGAAAAAGAGTCCAGACAATACTCATTGTTCCGGATTGGCCTCAGAGGGCCTAGTATTCAGATCTTCAGGAAATGCTCACAGAAGATCCGTGGCCTCTTCCTTCCAGGGAGGACCTGTTGCAGCAGGGGCCCTGCGTGTTCCAAGACTTACCGCGGTTACGTTTGACGGCATGGCGGTTGAACGCCAAATCCTAGCTAGGAAAGGAATTCCGGGGAAGGTCATCCCTACTCTGATAAAAGCTAGGAAGTGTTACGATCCTGATGCTCAGGACAGGGGAGATCTTATGTAGTGAGTCCTGAGCACCAAGACGGAATGCTGGGATTGGGAAATGGGAAGGAAATAGCCCCTAGCACCCTACCTCCGTTGTCTTACCCGTGTTATCAATTCACGCCTGAACGACTATGGTTTCTTGGGCCCATGGCAGCCGCGTTTGAAGGGCGGATTAGGTCTTCCCAACTCCGATGCCCCCTCAGGTCTTAAAGAGAGACAATGCGTGAACTGAGACAGGGTAATAACAAGGGGACCTCTAACTGAAACAACCACGCTAAGGGCTATAAACTACCTAAAAACTAAACGTATGTGCGGCACGCCGCCAAAGGAAAAGATCTACAAAGAAACCACTGTCCACTTCCCTACACGGCACCGCCGAGTTCCGGGGAGGACAGTGAAAGCGGAAACCTCCGCAAATGCACCAATTCACAGTAAAGTAAACACTAAGCGGCATAGGCCGCAACACGCAGCAGAAGCCGCTACTCACGAAACCGGGTGAGAACCCCAGATGACAAACAGGTTCGCAAGGACTAGAAGGATTCCCAGGACCGGCTTTGGACCTCCAAAGTACCAAAGGGCAGGGAGCAAGATCCACCAAACACGGCTGACAGGAACAGAGTTCTGCAAGGCAGGAACAGCATACAAGAAGCTATCACCGGCGGGGCTGCAGTGTGCTGGCTCACATAAAAAGGCCCTGCTGGCCAATAACAGGAGGGCCATCAGGACCAGCCCCCAGACCCTAATTACTAGTTGCCGTGCAGCTGCCCTGCTGCACGAGCAACCTAATTAACTATTCTTAGCAACGGGGAACGCGGTCCACCTGTGGCGTCCCCGTTGCTATGCACCCGGCGGCCCTGCACGCACGGCGTCCTGCATTGCCAGGGACCCGGCGGCTATCGTGCGCACGGCGTCCTGGCGTTGCTAGGTGCCGTGCGGGGGACAGGGAAGGAGAGAGGCACGGCGGCCGTGACCGCTGCTCAGTCAGGGCACGTCCGAAGACCGCCGCGCCTAACAGTACCCCCCCCTTGAGGAGGGGTTAAAGAACCCCTAGAGCCAGGTTTCTGAGGAAACTCCTGAAAGAAAATCCTCTTCAGCTTGGGAGCATGTAAATCTTTATCCAACACCCAAGATCTTTCTTCAGGGCCATAACCTTTCCAGTGGACCAAAAAATAGAGCCGACCCCGAGAAAGCTTAGAATCTAAAACCTTCTCCACCAAGAACTCTTGTTGCCCCTGAACATCCACCGGAGATCTACCCTGGGAAGTCCTCCGAGGAAATCTCCTGGAAGAAAAATACTGTTTCAAAAGAGAACAGTGAAAAGTATTGCCAATTTTGAGAGATCTCGGCAAGCGTAGCCGAAAAGCAACTGGGTTGACCTTCTTAATGATAAGGAATGGTCCAATAAATTTGGGTCCCAATCTAGCCGAAGGTTGTCGGAGCTTGATGTTGCGAGTTGACAACCATACCTTATCTCCCACCTTAAAAGTGCAAGGACGTCGGAGCCTATCAGAAAATTTATTTTCTCGGAAGGCAGCTTTTCTCAATGCAAGGTGCACCTTTCTCCAAATTGTTCTGAGATGGGAGGTTAAGGTCAACGAGGAGACTGGAGAATGAGGAAAAAAAGAGTTGGCTCTAGGATGAAAGCCAAAGACTGAAAAGAATGGGGACTCCTTGGTGGAAGAATGACAAGAGTTATTATAAGCAAATTCGGCTAACGGAAGAAATTCAGACCAATCATTCTGGAGTTTGGCCGAATACAACCGTAAATACTTTTTTAATGACTGGTTAACTCGTTCGGTTTGTCCGTTAGATTGTGGATGGTACCCAGATGTTAAAGAGAGTTTCATATTTAATGAGGCACAAAAACGTTTCCAGAAACGAGCAATGAATTGCGGACCCCGATCAGAGACAATATCCCTGGGCAACCCATGGAGCCTGAACACATGACGGAGAAACAAGACTGCCAACCCTTGAGCAGAGGTTAATCGGGGAAGAGCAATGAAATGAGCCATTTTACTAAAACGATCTACTACCACCCAAATGACTCGAAATCCGGCTGAAAGAGGAAGGTCCACCACGAAATCCATGGATATATGTGACCATGGCCTGAGAGGAACGGCTAAAGGTACGAGTTGCCCGATTGGCAATGAACGAGGAACCTTATGCCGTGCACAAACCTGACAGGAATGGACAAATTCCCTTACATCTTTAGAAAGACTAGGCCACCACACCGAGCGAGACACTAACTCCAAGGTCTTAGTGATACCTGGATGACCAGAGACTTTGTTGTCATGAAACTCAGCTAAAACAGTGCCTCTCAGAAATTCAGGGACAAAGAGACGATCAGCAGGAGTCGGTTTAGGAGCCTGCTGTTGAAGCTGGACTAACTGAGTAAATAAATCCTGTGTGAGGCCTGCCCGGATGACAGATGATGGAACTATGGGGGTAGTAGCAGGATGGTTATTGTGAACCGGAAGAAAACAATGTGACAGGGCATCAGCTTTAGTATTTTTGGAACCGGGCCTGAAAGTGATAATAAACCTGAAACGAGTAAAAAACAATGCCCAACGTGCCTGCCGAGCATTAAGCCGTTCAGCTGACTCAATATATTGCAGGTTCTTATGGTCCGTAAACACTGTAATAGTATGCCTAGCTCCCTCCAGCCAATGCCTCCACTCCTCGAAAGCCCATTTAACTGCCAGCAATTCTCGATTACCAACGTCATAGTTGGATTCTGTGGAGGAGAATTTCCTGGACATGAAGGCACAAGGGTGTAATTCCTGAGACTCCGGATCTTCCTGAGATAGGATAGCCCCCACTCCAACCTCTGAGGCATCTACCTCGACTATAAAGGGGAGCTCCGGGTTAGGGTGCCTGAGAACAGGAGCCGAGACAAAGGCCTGCTTTAAGGCCCGAAAGGCAGACTCGGCTGCAGGCGACCAATTGGAAGGGTCCGCTCCTTTTTTAGTCAATGCTACTATAGGAGCGACCAAATCAGAAAAGGTATGAATGAACCGCCTATAATAGTTTGCAAACCCTAAAAAGCGCTGAATTGCTTTTAAATTTGTGGGTTGCGCCCAATTAAGGATGGCCTGGAGTTTTTTCGGTTCCATGAAAAATCCCTGGGGAGAAATAATATACCCCAAGAAGGACACTTCCGTGATGTGAAAATCACATTTCTCTAGTTTTGCGTATAGATGATTCTCCCGTAGTTTTTGAAGAACCAGACGCACATGGGTAATATGTTGTTCCATAGACTCAGAATAAATCAAAATGTCGTCTAAATAAACGACAACGAACTTTCCAAGAAAGTCACGAAGAACATCATTGATGAGGTCTTGAAATACCGCAGGAGCATTTGACAGCCCAAAGGGCATCACCAGGTATTCATAATGACCCGACTGTGTGCTGAAAGCAGTCTTCCACTCATCCCCAGATCTTATTCGGATGAGATTGTAAGCTCCTCTAAGATCGATTTTTGAGAAGATAACGGCAGAGCGTAACTGATCAAAAAGTACTGAAATCAAAGGCAAAGGGTAGGTGTTTTTAATAGAAATTTTATTCAGAGCCCAAAAATCAATACATGGTCTGAGCGACCCATCTTTTTTCTCAACAAAAAAGAATCCTGCACTCAAAGGAGATTTCGAAGGCCCAATGAAGCCTTTTTTGAGGCTTTCCTGGATATAATTATCCATAGCCGTGGTTTCTGGCCCGGAGAGGGCATATAATCTCCCTTTAGGTAAAGTGGCCCCGGGAACTAAATCTATAGCGCAGTCATAGGACCGATGGGGAGGCAGAACGTCCGCATTTCCCTTGGAGAACACATCAGCAAAATCCTGATATTCCAGAGGAATAAGTTCTGGGGTAACTGCCGCAACCCGGACAGGATGGGAAATACACTCCTTAACACAAAAAGGACCCCATTGGGAAATCTCCCCAGACCGCCAATCTATGATGGGATTATGAAAGGCAAGCCAGGGGTGACCCAAAACTACTGGAACTGCCGGACAATGTGTAAGGTAAAATTCTATTTCTTCTGAATGTAGGGCCCCCACTGTCAGCAATACTGGAGGTGTGCGGTGAGTAATAACCCCATTGGAAAGCGCACCCCCATCCAAGCCGTGCATGGTGATACGTCTATCTAAGGGTATCAGTGGAACGCCTAAGCTAATCCATAAAATTTCCTGCAGCTCCACTGTCGACGAAGGCCGACACCAACGAACTGAGGCTGCCAAAGGAAATCTTTACCGGAACTAATAGAGAATTATTAGAGGAGATTAACTGCAGACCCGAGTGAACCCCCTCACAATTCACTTGGTCAGAGCGTTTCCCGGCTTGTTCGGGCAGTTACGTGCGATATGTCCCTTACCACCACAATATAAACAAAGACCAGAACTTAACCTTCTGGTTCTTTCCTCTGGGGACAGCCGGGAGAGACCCATTTGCATGGGCTCCTCGACGTCCTCAGGAAAAGTATATACACATGGATTAGGCCTAAAAGTTGTTCCTCTTTCAGCCCTCCGCTCTCGGAGACGACGATCAATTTTAATAGCGAGCTCCATGAGTTTGTCTAGAGTCTCAGGAGCGGGGTACTGAAGGAGACTGTCTTTAATCACTTCCGACAGACCGAGGCGAAACTGACTGCGCAAGGCCGGGTCATTCCAGCCACAGTCGTTCGACCAACGGCGAAATTCGGTACAATACACCTCTGCTGGATTTTTGCCTTGTTTAAGGGCACGTAGGTGACTCTCAGCTGATGCTTCTCTATCTGGGTCGTCATATAAGAGGCCTAAGGATTTAAAAAAGGCGTCTACTGATAACAAAGCAGCATCATCCGCTCTTAGCCCAAACGCCCAGGTCTGTGGATCACCCTGAAGTAGAGACATCACAATCCCGACCCGCTGAGACTCAGTACCAGAGGAACGGGGCCTTAAACGAAAATAAAGCTTACAAGCTTCCTTAAAATTAAAAAAATCTTTTCGGTTACCCGAAAAACGGTCAGGTAAATGCATCTTTGGTTCTGGAACCATACTCGGGGAGGCTCGCAAAAGATCTTCCTGCGATCTCACCCGAAGAATAAGGTCCTGAACCATCTGAGTTAATTCCTGTATTTGGTTAACCAAAAGCTGACTGGGGTTTGGCCCTAAACCTGCCGGATTCATGAGGCCGAATTTCTAGGCCCACCAATACAACGGAAAAAATTAAACCCCCTTTTTTTTTTTTTGTGGGCCAGTGATAATGTTACGATCCTGATGCTCAGGACAGGGGAGATCTTATGTAGTGAGTCCTGAGCACCAAGACGGAATGCTGGGATTGGGAAATGGGAAGGAAATAGCCCCTAGCACCCTACCTCCGTTGTCTTACCCGTGTTATCAATTCACGCCTGAACGACTATGGTTTCTTGGGCCCATGGCAGCCGCGTTTGAAGGGCGTATTAGGTCTGCCCAACTCCGATGCCCCCTCAGGTCTTAAAGAGAGACAAGGCGTGAACTGAGACAGGGTAATAACAAGGGGTCCTCTAACTGAAACAACCACGCTAAGGGCTATAAACTACCTAAAAACTAAACGTATGTGCGGCACGCCGCCAAAGGAAAAGATCTACAAAGAAACCACTGTCCACTTCCCTACACGGCACCGCCGAGTTCCGGGGAGGACAGTGAAAGCGGAAACCTCCGCAAATGCACCAATTCACAGTAAAGTAAACACTAAGCAGCATAGGCCGCAACACGCAGCAGAAGCCGCTACTCACGAAACCGGGTGAGAACCCCAGATGACAAACAGGTTCGCAAGGACTAGAAGGATTCCCAGGACCGGCTTTGGACCTCCAAAGTACCAAAGGGCAGGGAGCAAGATCCACCAAACACGGCTGACAGGAACAGAGTTCTGCAAGGCAGGAACAGCATACAAGAAGCTATCACCGGCGGGGCTGCAGTGTGCTGGCTCACATAAAAAGGCCCTGCTGGCCAATAACAGGAGGGCCATCAGGACCAGCCCCCAGACCCTAATTACTAGTTGCCGTGCAGCTGCCCTGCTGCACGAGCAACCTAATTAACTATTCTTAGCAACGGGGAACGCGGTCCACCTGTGGTGTCCCCGTTGCTATGCACCCGGCGGCCCTGCATGCACGGCGTCCTGCGTTGCCAGGGACCCGGCGGCTAACGTGCGCACGGCGTCCTGGCATTGCTAGGCGCCGTGCGGGGGACAGGGAAGGAGAGAGGCGCGGCGGCCGTGACCGCTGCTCAGTCAGGGCACGGCCGAAGACCGCCGCGCCTAACAGGAAGGAGGTGACGGCGAAACATTATCACCGTATCTGGAGGAGATATGTATCTTGGTGTAAAGCCAAGAATGCTCCTACGGAAGATTTTCACCTGGGTCGTTTTCTCCACTTTCTGCAGACAGGAGTGGATATGGGCCTAAAGTTCGGCTCTATTAAGTAGTGATGTGCACCGGAATTTTTTTGGGTTTTGGTTTTGGGTTCGGTTCCGCGGCCGTGTTTTGGATTCGGACGCGTTTTGGCAAAACCTTACCGAAAAATTTTTGTCCGGATTCGGGTGTGTTTTGGATTCGGGTGTTTTTTTCAAAAAACCCTCAAAAACAGCTTAAATCATAGAATTTGGGGGTCATTTTGATACCATAGTATTATTAACCTCTATAACCATAATTTCCACTCATTTTCAGTCTATTCTGAACACCTCACAATATTATTTTTAGTCCTAAAATTTGCACCGAGGTCGCTGGATGGCTAAGCTAAGCGACCCAAGTGGCCGACACAAACACCTGGCCCATCTAGGAGTGGCACTGCAGTGTCAGGCAGGATGGCACTTCCAAAAAATTGTCCCCAAACAGCACATGATGCAAAGAAAAAAAAGAGGCGCACCAAGGTCGCTGTGTGACTAAGCTAAGCGACCCAAGTGGCCGACACAAACACCGGGCCCATCTAGGAGTGGCACTGCAGTGTCAGACAGGATGGCACTTCAAAAAAATAGTCCCCAAATAGCACATGATGCAAAGAAAAAAAGAGGCGCAATGAGGTAGCTGTGTGACTAAGCTAAGCGACCCAAGTGGCCGACACAAACACCTGGCCCATCTAGGAGTGGCACTGCAGTGTCAGACAGGATGGCACTTCAAAAAAATAGTCCCCAAACAGCACATGATGCAAAGAAAAAAAGAGGCGCACCAAGGTGGCTGTGTGACTAAGCTAAGCGACACAAGTGGCCGACACAAACACCTGGCCCATCTAGGAGTGGCATTGCAGTGTCAGGCAGGATGGCCCTTCAAAAAAATACTCCCCAAACAGCACATGATGCAAAGAAAAAAAGAGGCGCACCAAGGTCGCTGTGTGACTAAGCTAAGCGACACAAGTGGCCGACACAAACACCTGGCCCATCTAGGAGTGGCACTGCAGTGTCAATCAAGACAGGATGGCCCTTCAAAAAAATACTCCCCAAACAGCACATGATGCAAAGAAAAAAAGAGGCGCACCAAGGTGGCTGTGTGACTAAGCTAAGCGACACAAGTGGCCGACACAAACACCTGGCCCATCTAGGAGTGGCACTGCAGTGTCAATCAAGACAGGATGGCCCTTCCAAAAAATACTCCCCAAACAGCACATGATGCAAAGAAAAAAAGAGGCGCACCAAGGTCGCTGTGTGACTAAGCTAAGCGACACAAGTGGCCGACACAAACACCTGGCCCATCTAGGAGTGGCACTGCAGTGTCAATCAAGACAGGATGGCCCTTCAAAAAAATACTCCCCAAACAGCACATGATGCAAAGAAAAAAAGAGGCGCACCAAGGTGGCTGTTTGTGTCGGCCACAATCTTATTGGCTCACTGATGTCACGTGTTTTGGATAGCCTATAAGATTCGGTTTTGAGAACCGAGTAAAACCGAGTAAAACCGAATCCGCTCATCACCTTTTACCCACGTTTTCATTCCATCGTTTTTTTTGTTGAAAAGTCACGCAACCTTGACCCAAGTCCTGTGAATCTGCATTTCTAAATGGATCTCCTATTTCTTGGTGCACATATTCACATGTTGTATGCACGTTTTATGGGGGTCATTCCGAGTTGTTCGCTCGTTATTTTTTTGTCGCAACGGAGCGATTAGTCGCTCATGCGCAATGTCCGCAGTGCGACTGCGCCAAGTAAATTTGCTATGCAGTTAGGTATTTTACTCACGGCATTACAAGGTTTTTTCTTCGTTCTGGTGATCGTAATGTGATTGACAGGAAGTGGGTGTTTCTGGGCGGAATCTGGCCGTTTTATGGGTGTGTGCGAAAAAACGCTACCATTTCTGGGAAAAACGCGGGAGTGGCTGGAGAAACGGAGGAGTGTCTGGCCGAACGCTGGGTGTGTTTGTGACGTCAAACCAGGAACGAAACTGACTGAACTGATTGCAGTTGCCGAGTAAGTGTGGAGCTACTCAGAAACTGCTAAGAAGTGTCTATTCGCAATTTTGCTAATCTTTCGTTCGCAATTTTGATAAGCTAAGATTCACTCCCAGTAGGCGTCGGCTTAGCGTGTGCAAAGCTGCTAAAAGCAGCTTGCGAGCGAACAACTCGGAATGAGGGCCTATGATGCTAATTTGCTTTCACAAACTTGCTATTAATTGAATTGACCCCCAAAAGCTCTAAGAGATGTGCCAAATAACAAACAAATAACAACTATTGCAGCATCTCTCTGTAGATAACCTGCTGAAACATGTCAGGATCTTTTTGTGTCTCTTAAGAAGTCAACATCCAGCTTCCCTTGATTCAGCGTATAATTGTGGGTGTAATATTTTATGCTGTTCTGCTCACAGTCCATTCTTGTTATATGATTTCAGAGATTTCCAATGGTCTTCACACCTTCCAGTCAGTGGAGAACTGAATGAAGATACAATACATCAGATGCATTTGCCAAGATGTGGTATGAAGGATGTTCGTCAAACAAATTGGCTGCTAGACAGTCCTCTTTATACAAATCACCGCAGGAAGCGATACACAATGAAAAGTAAGTGAGACCTTATGTTTCAGCTTTACTCCGCAATTAAGGCTAACCTAAATTCTCTGAAAGCATATACTTTATTGTAAAATAATCTCCAACTGAAATTAAGTAAAATCAGTAAATACTGTAATTCTGCACATTATTAAGGACGGGAAGATGTATGTACTAAGACTTTAGATTCTCTTTAAATGTCTTGAACAACTGCAACATTAAACCTCTCGCCCAAAATCTCGTTTGACAGATATCTATCTTAAAATACTGGGAGCCAGATGTACTAAGCCTTGAAAAGTGATACAGTGGAGGGAGATAAAATACCAACCAATCAACTCTTAACTAGAGATGAGCGGGTTCGGTTTCTCTGAAACCGAACCCGCACGAACTTCATGTTTTTTTTACGGGTCCGAGCAGACTCGGATCCTCCCGCCTTGCTCGGTTAACCCGAGCGCGCCCGAACGTCATCATGACGCTGTCGGATTCTCGCGAGACTCGGATTCTATATAAGGAGCCGCGCGTCGCCGCCATTTTCACACGTGCATTGAGATTGATAGGGAGAGGACGTGGCTGGCGTCCTCTCCATTAGAAATTAGATTAGAAGAGAGAGAGAGATTGTGCAGAGTCAGACAGAGTTTACCACAGTGACCAGTGCAGTTGTTGTTAGTTAACTTTTATTTATTTTAATATAATATATCCGTTCTCTGCTATATCCGTTCTCTGCCTGAAAAAAAACGATACACAGCAGCAGCCAGTCACACAGTGTGACTCAGTCTGTGTGCACTCAGCTCAGCCCAGTGTGCTGCACATCAATGTATAAAAGGCAAAGCTTATAATAATTGTGGGGGAGACTGGGGAGCACTGCAGGTTGTTATAGCAGGAGCCCCCAGGAGTACATAATATTATATTAATTTAAAATTAAACAGTGCACACTTTTGCTGCAGGAGTGCCACTGCCAGTGTGACTAGTGGTGACCAGTGCCTGACCACCAGTATAGTAGTATATTGTTGTATGTATTGTATACTATCTCTTTATCAACCAGTCTATATTAGCAGCAGACACAGTACAGTGCGGTAGTTCACGGCTGTGGCTACCTCTGTGTCGGCAGTCGGAACTCGGCAGGCAGTCCGTCCATCCATAATTGTATTACAATATATACCACCTAACCGTGGTATTTTTTTTTCTTTCTTTATACCGTCGTCATAGTGTCATACTAGTTGTTACGAGTATACTACTATCTCTTTATCAACCAGTGTACAGTGCGGTAGTTCACGGCTGTGGCTACCTCTGTGTCGGCAGTCGGCAGGCAGTCCGTCCATCCATAATTGTATTATTATTATAATATATACCACCTAACCGTGGTTTTTTTTTCATTCTTTATACCGTCATAGTGTCATACTAGTTGTTACGAGTATACTACTATCTCTTTATCAACCAGTGTACAGTGCGGTAGTTCACGGCTGTGGCTACCTCTGTGTCGGCAGTCGGCAGGCAGTCCGTCCATCCATAATTGTATTATTATTATAATATATACCACCTAACCGTGGTTTTTTTTTCATTCTTTATACCGTCGTCATAGTGTCATACTAGTTGTTACGAGTATACTACTATCTCTTTATCAACCAGTGTACAGTGCGGTAGTTCACGGCTGTGGCTACCTCTGTGTCGGCAGTCGGCAGGCAGTCCGTCCATCCATAATTGTATTATTATTATAATATATACCACCTAACTGTGGTATTTTTTTTTCTTTCTTTATACCGTCGTCATAGTGTCATACTAGTTGTTACGAGTATACTACTATCTCTTTATCAACCAGTGTACAGTGCGGTAGTTCACGGCTGTGGCTACCTCTGTGTCGGCAGTCGGCAGGCAGTCCGTCCATCCATAATTGTATTATTATTATAATATATACCACCTAACTGTGGTATTTTTTTTTCTTTCTTTATACCGTCGTCATAGTGTCATACTAGTTGTTACGAGTATACTACTATCTCTTTATCAACCAGTGTACAGTGCGGTAGTTCACGGCTGTGGCTACCTCTGTGTCGGCAGTCGGCAGGCAGTCCGTCCATCCATAATTGTATTATTATTATAATATATACCACCTAACCGTGGTTTTTTTTTCATTCTTTATACCGTCGTCATAGTGTCATACTAGTTGTTACGAGTATACTACTATCTCTTTATCAACCAGTGTACAGTGCGGTAGTTCACGGCTGTGGCTACCTCTGTGTCGGCAGTCGGCAGGCAGTCCGTCCATCCATAATTGTATTATTATTATTATAATATATACCACCTAACTGTGGTATTTTTTTTTCTTTCTTTATACCGTCGTCATAGTGTCATACTAGTTGTTACGAGTATACTACTATCTCTTTATCAACCAGTGTACAGTGCGGTAGTTCACGGCTGTGGCTACCTCTGTGTCGGCAGTCGGCAGGCAGTCCGTCCATCCATAATTGTATTATTATTATAATATATACCACCTAACCGTGGTTTTTTTTTCATTCTTTATACCGTCGTCATAGTGTCATACTAGTTGTTACGAGTATACTACTATCTCTTTATCAACCAGTGTACAGTGCGGTAGTTCACGGCTGTGGCTACCTCTGTGTCGGCACTCGGCAGGCAGTCCGTCCATCCATAATTGTATTATTATTATAATATATACCACCTAACCGTGGTTTTTTTTTCATTCTTTATACCGTCGTCATAGTGTCATACTAGTTGTTACGAGTATACTACTATCTCTTTATCAACCAGTGTACAGTGCGGTAGTTCACGGCTGTGGCTACCTCTGTGTCGGCAGTCGGCAGGCAGTCCGTCCATCCATAATTGTATTATTATTATAATATATACCACCTAACTGTGGTATTTTTTTTTCTTTCTTTATACCGTCGTCATAGTGTCATACTAGTTGTTACGAGTATACTACTATCTCTTTATCAACCAGTGTACAGTGCGGTAGTTCACGGCTGTGGCTACCTCTGTGTCGGCAGTCGGCAGGCAGTCCGTCCATCCATAATTGTATTATTATTATAATATATACCACCTAACCGTGGTTTTTTTATACCACCTAACCGTGGCAGTCCGTCCATAATTGTATACTAGTATCCAATCCATCCATCTCCATTGTTTACCTGAGGTGCCTTTTAGTTCTGCCTATAAAATATGGAGAACAAAAAAGTTGAGGTTCCAAAATTAGGGAAAGATCAAGATCCACTTCCACCTCGTGCTGAAGCTGCTGCCACTAGTCATGGCCGAGACGATGAAATGCCAGCAACGTCGTCTGCCAAGGCCGATGCCCAATGTCATAGTACAGAGCATGTCAAATCCAAAACACCAAATATCAGAAAAAAAAGGACTCCAAAACCTAAAATAAAATTGTCGGAGGAGAAGCGTAAACTTGCCAATATGCCATTTACCACACGGAGTGGCAAGGAACGGCTGAGGCCCTGGCCTATGTTCATGGCTAGTGGTTCAGCTTCACATGAGGATGGAAGCACTCAGCCTCTCGCTAGAAAACTGAAAAGACTCAAGCTGGCAAAAGCACCGCAAAGAACTGTGCGTTCTTTGAAATCCCAAATCCACAAGGAGAGTCCAATTGTGTCGTTTGCGATGCCTGACCTTCCCAACACTGGACGTGAAGAGCATGCGCCTTCCACTATTTGCATGCCCCCTGCAAGTGCTGGAAGGAGCACCCGCAGTCCAGTTCCTGATAGTCAGATTGAAGATGTCAGTGTTGAAGTACACCAGGATGAGGAGGATATGGGTGTTGCTGGCGCTGGGGAGGAAATTGACCAGGAGGATTCTGATGGTGAGGTGGTTTGTTTAAGTCAGGCACCCGGGGAGACACCTGTTGTCCGTGGGAGGAATATGGCCGTTGACATGCCAGGTGAAAATACCAAAAAAATCAGCTCTTCGGTGTGGAGGTATTTCACCAGAAATGCGGACAACAGGTGTCAAGCCGTGTGTTCCCTTTGTCAAGCTGTAATAAGTAGGGGTAAGGACGTTAACCACCTCGGAACATCCTCCCTTATACGTCACCTGCAGCGCATTCATAATAAGTCAGTGACAAGTTCAAAAACTTTGGGTGACAGCGGAAGCAGTCCACTGACCAGTAAATCCCTTCCTCTTGTAACCAAGCTCACGCAAACCACCCCACCAACTCCCTCAGTGTCAATTTCCTCCTTCCCCAGGAATGCCAATAGTCCTGCAGGCCATGTCACTGGCAAGTCTGACGAGTCCTCTCCTGCCTGTGATTCCTCCGATGCATCCTTGCGTGTAACGCCTACTGCTGCTGGCGCTGCTGTTGTTGCCGCTGGGAGTCGATGGTCATCCCAGAGGGGAAGTCGTAAGCCCACTTGTACTACTTCCAGTAAGCAATTGACTGTTCAACAGTCCTTTGCGAGGAAGATGAAATATCACAGCAGTCATCCTACTGCAAAGCGGATAACTGAGTCCTTGACAACTATGTTGGTGTTAGACGTGCGTCCGGTATCCGCCGTTAGTTCACAGGGAACTAGACAATTTATTGAGGCAGTGTGCCCCCGTTACCAAATACCATCTAGGTTCCACTTCTCTAGGCAGGCGATACCGAGAATGTACACGGACGTCAGAAAAAGACTCACCAGTGTCCTAAAAAATGCAGTTGTACCCAATGTCCACTTAACCACGGACATGTGGACAAGTGGAGCAGGGCAGGGTCAGGACTATATGACTGTGACAGCCCACTGGGTAGATGTATGGACTCCCGCCGCAAGAACAGCAGCGGCGGCACCAGTAGCAGCATCTCGCAAACGCCAACTCTTTCCTAGGCAGGCTACGCTTTGTATCACCGCTTTCCAGAATACGCACACAGCTGAAAACCTCTTACGGCAACTGAGGAAGATCATCGCGGAATGGCTTACCCCAATTGGACTCTCCTGTGGATTTGTGGCATCGGACAACGCCAGCAATATTGTGTGTGCATTAAATATGGGCAAATTCCAGCACGTCCCATGTTTTGCACATACCTTGAATTTGGTGGTGCAGAATTTTTTAAAAAACGACAGGGGCGTGCAAGAGATGCTGTCGGTGGCCAGAAAAATTGCGGGACACTTTCGGCGTACAGGCACCACGTACAGAAGACTGGAGCACCACCAAAAACTACTGAACCTGCCCTGCCATCATCTGAAGCAAGAAGTGGTAACGAGGTGGAATTCAACCCTCTATATGCTTCAGAGGTTGGAGGAGCAGCAAAAGGCCATTCAAGCCTATACAATTGAGCACGATATAGGAGATGGAATGCACCTGTCTCAAGTGCAGTGGAGAATGATTTCAACGTTGTGCAAGGTTCTGATGCCCTTTGAACTTGCCACACGTGAAGTCAGTTCAGACACTGCCAGCCTGAGTCAGGTCATTCCCCTCATCAGGCTTTTGCAGAAGAAGCTGGAGGCATTGAAGAAGGAGCTAAAAGGGAGCGATTCCGCTAGGCATGTGGGACTTGTGGATGCAGCCCTTAATTCGCTTAACAAGGATTCACGGGTGGTCAATCTGTTGAAATCAGAGCACTACATTTTGGCCACCGTGCTCGATCCTAGATTTAAAGCCTACCTTGGATCTCTCTTTCCGGCAGACACAGGTCTGCTGGGGTTGAAAGACCTGCTGGTGACAAAATTGTCAAGTCAAGCGGAACGCGACCTGTCAACATCTCCTCCTTCACATTCTCCCGCAACTGGGGGTGCGAGGAAAAGGCTCAGAATTCCGAGCCCACCCGCTGGCCGTGATGCAGGGCAGTCTGGAGCGACTGCTGATGCTGACATCTGGTCCGGACTGAAGGACCTGACAACGATTACGGACATGTCGTCTACTGTCACTGCATATGATTCTCTCAACATTGATAGAATGGTGGAGGATTATATGAGTGACCGCATCCAAGTAGGCACGTCACACAGTCCGTACTTATACTGGCAGGAAAAAGAGGCAATTTGGAGGCCCTTGCACAAACTGGCTTTATTCTACCTAAGTTGCCCTCCCACAAGTGTGTACTCCGAAAGAGTGTTTAGTGCCGCCGCTCACCTTGTCAGCAATCGGCGTACGAGGTTACATCCAGAAAATGTGGAGAAGATGATGTTCATTAAAATGAATTATAATCAATTCCTCCGCGGAGACATTGACCAGCAGCAATTGCCTCCACAAAGTACACAGGGAGCTGAGATGGTGGATTCCAGTGGGGACGAATTGATAATCTGTGAGGAGGGGGATGTACACGGTGATATATCGGAGGGTGAAGATGAGGTGGACATCTTGCCTCTGTAGAGCCAGTTTGTGCAAGGAGAGATTAATTGCTTCTTTTTTGGGGGGGGTCCAAACCAACCCGTCATATCAGTCACAGTCGTGTGGCAGACCCTGTCACTGAAATGATGGGTTGGTTAAAGTGTGCATGTCCTGTTTTGTTTATACAACATAAGGGTGGGTGGGAGGGCCCAAGGATAATTCCATCTTGCACCTCTTTTTTCTTTTCTTTTTCTTTGCATCATGTGCTGATTGGGGAGGGTTTTTTGGAAGGGACATCCTGCGTGACACTGCAGTGCCACTCCTAGATGGGCCCGGTGTTTGTGTCGGCCACTAGGGTCGCTTATCTTTCTCACACAGTCAGCTACCTCATTGCGCCTCTTTTTTTCTTTGCGTCATGTGCTGTTTGGGGAGGGTTTTTTGGAAGGGACATCCTGCGTGACACTGCAGTGCCACTCCTAGATGGGCCCGGTGTTTGTGTCGGCCACTAGGGTCGCTTATCTTACTCACACAGCGACCTCGGTGCAAATTTTAGGACTAAAAATAATATTGTGAGGTGTGATGTGTTCAGAATAGGCTGAAAATGAGTGTAAATTATGTTTTTTGAGGTTAATAATACTTTGGGATCAAAATTACCCCCAAATTCTATGATTTAAGCTGTTTTTTAGGGTTTTTTGAAAAAAACACCCGAATCCAAAACACACCCGAATCCGACAAAAAAAATTCGGTGAGGTTTTGCCAAAACGCGGTCGAACCCAAAACACGGCCGCGGAACCGAACCCAAAACCAAAACACAAAACCCGAAAAATTTCAGGCGCTCATCTCTACTCTTAACTGTCATTTTTTTTAAATACAGCATGTAACATGGCAGTTTCTCTTCCCTGCCGCTGCTAACACTCTCTATCTGACTGGTTGCATCCCATGCGACCAGGTCAGATAGAGCACTTGCTGGTGTGGTCGCATCTGATGCGACCATGCCAGGCAAGTGGTTAAGGATGTTTTTGAGATCTCACAAACAAGCACCATTTTAGTTGTTTATTAGGGGTCATCTCTTGGACTGAATGATAAAAATAAAGTTGCTTCCTTGTGGAAACAGGTATAGTACAGTGGCAGATTATAATTTGCACTGATTGGGGGTACAATGGAGCCTAGATACCTACCTCATAGTTGTACAGGTATATATGTGCTGGAGCAAGCAGCTCATTGTGACAAGTGTATTGGTAGCAGCATTTGTATTCCAGTGTCCCAACTCAATGAGTAATAAACTTGATCAGGCATACGCATTAGTAGATTCCATAACTTGGGGTGAGTACATTGCATAAGTACCACCCAAGATTCATAATTTGCCAATTTTAGTGTGAAACATTGCATGTGCCATCTGCATCCACTTTCAGTTTGAAGCAGATAATCTAAATGAATGGTTCGTAACATATGCAGCAAAGTGCATTAAAAATAGGGATACTATCAATTAACATTTGGTATAATCACTGGTAAGTATTTGTGCACCAGACAAGGACTGAGGAGCCGCCCTGACTGACTGCCGGCTATGCTAGACAATTATATTGCTTTTGGGAAGTCACGCAGCTGGCTCCCTGCTCCCCATCTGACCGCAACATTCTGGAGAGCGCTCTACCGGAAATCTGAGCTTTTCAACACAATGAGATCACCCTCTTCAAGGCTTAGTACATCTCCACTAAAGGAGAGCAGTGGCGACAGAGTGTAGGCATACTGACGGGGGGGGGGGGGGCCACCGCCAGACCACACACACACAGCTAGGGGATAGATAGCACAGTACAGAAGCTGATGGTTTGTGTGATCACCGTAGCAACGTTCAGCATACACTCAGGAGGGAGACTAAAAACAAAGCTGGTTGTATATTAATGAGGGAGAGACTGACTCCATAGCTGAGTGTACACTAGGAGAGGGAGACTCCCACCACACACATCAGAGACACATCAAAGAAGGTAGAGACTCACTGCAGAGCAGAGTGCACACGAAGGAGATGGAGAAAAAGAAGATAGTTGGGAGGATGAGGGAAAGAGAGATGGAAGGATGAAACAGAGGAGAGAGAGAGAGATAGGAGTAAGAGAAATGGGAGGAGAGAGATTGATGGGTGTAGGGGTGGGGATAGAAGGAAGAACTAAAGATGGGGAGAAATATGGGAAAGTAGTGGAAGAGCCCCAAACTGTGGACACAATAGACTAGCAAGCTGGCCAATGGCTGGTCCAAAATGCATTCTAGTTTTTAATAATGTTTTGTTTTATTTGAAAATATAATTCCATAATTTCAGATGTTTTTCCTTATCTTTATATATTTTAGATGTGGCTTTACTTTATAAACCACAAGAGGGTTATTTAGGAAATCTGGGCTACACCAATTTATTAGTTGTCACTCTTATATTAATGGTAAAATCTCTTATTTCATCATTATTTTTAAGAACCAAAAATAAAGAAACTGTCATAATGAAGTGTGTTTTCTGTGAAGTTATTGTCCTTGTAGCATGTCCGCTTTGAATGACCTTCATGCTCTACATGAAAAACTCTGTATTTCCGTCTTTGGTGACCTTTAGTCCGTTTCAAGAATTCCTTTCTTTTTCCCTTTGCCATTTGTCTCCATGTAAAAAAAGAGCCAGAAATCCCTAATTGTGGATCTCGTCAGTTTACATCACATTCATGCGAGCAGAACACAGGACCAATTAATTCACCAGTCTTCCCTCAGTAAATAATGGCTTACACAGTTTCCTCCGATATAAGAAATACTGTTACTGTTTAAATTAATTCAGACTGTATGTTCTGTTCTTCAATTACAGTAATTAGTTACAGTCCAATCTCTCATTAAAGTAAAACTAAAGAGTCTTGATATGATTTTTCACATATTATCTTAGTCTTTAAACCATCTGTTTACTAGATTGGAATTATAGGTAAGGAAAATTATAATCGTGTCATTTGCTTTACTATCCTGGTGAATTCATACTTTATACTTTTACAATACAATACAGTAAAACTGCTTTATGTAAGGTACAACCTCGAGAAAGTGTAAGCTTTCTATTTATACATGACTTGTTTCCACGGTCTGTAGGTGCATATTACATACAACCTACAAACCCGCTACCATTGTATTGGAACCAGTATTATTTGTAGACCTACTGGACTAACTATAGGGCATATTTGTTAATATAGTGATAAATGTGCTGAAACGTAATATTCCTATTTGCAGCGAGATTATTTATCATTACCCTCAACAATGCCCTCATTCAGGTGTGGACCGAGTAGCGGCTTATGCAGCAAAGTACCAATGCTCGGTACTTTGTGCATGTGCCGGTCCCGTACATGTGCAATACAGGTCTGCAACGTCTGTTTCACTACGGCATCAGTCAGTATTTGACAGTCTGATGCTGTATGGGGGATGGGAAGGGTGACGATGACCTCTGTTTCTCCAAACAAAGGCATGTCGCCGCCGTTGTAGGTGGAAGACAAGGCCAGGATCTCCGTCAGAGGCCGGAGATTTTGTAGACTCTAGGTAGGACTTGTGGTGGCCGGCTTGCCCGACCACATGGTGCACGCAGCCATCAGTTGATGTTGGAGATGATCAGATACTGCGTCCTTGTTCAGTCCAGATCAGTAATTCAGCAGAAGGTGTGACACCTCCTGCTGCATTACCATATTAAAGCTATCGCTGCTGCTTCCATGTAAGCAGCAGTGATAGCAACTCCAACCACATCTGAATGAGGTCCAATAATAGTAGCACCAAAAGTCACAAATGCAGAAATTCAGTCCAACCAATGTTAACACATGCTATCTACCCTTTGAGGGCCGAAGGAGGCAAAAAGATCCAAATGGACTCCTTTTTGGACTCTGTACCCTCTTACCTTAAGTTGGTGTGAACTAAAGATGGCATTAGTTCCCACAGTCAATCTTTCAACACTTTGTTTTTGATAAATTGCTCAAAAATAACATCTTCATGTATGAGGACTGTGGTGTTCTCCATGGGACCTGGGTACGTGGGGAAGTATGGTCCAAAAAAATGTAAAAAGCTGCACTGCGTGCTGCAAAGGGGAACTTTGTTCCACTCAGCAACTGACCCTACATTAGGTCTAGGTAATTAGTACCTGCTCCCCCTCCCTCTATACAACATAAGTGTTCTCTTATATGTAGAAGATATCTTCAATAATTTATGCTTTAAAGCAGTGGTTCCCAAAACTTATTTAAGTCACGGCACCCTAGAGTATTTGGATTTTTTTTTCACAGCACCCCTAGGCCAAAA
This sequence comes from Pseudophryne corroboree, assembly GCF_028390025.1. NCBI lineage: Eukaryota > Metazoa > Chordata > Amphibia > Anura > Myobatrachidae > Pseudophryne > Pseudophryne corroboree. The sequence goes on from NC_086445.1 coordinate 498,213,534, forward strand.
ATTTCTTATTAAGAAATTCAGAAAATTAAATCAAGTAAGTTGTGTTTCTATGTCATCCTTAGGGTCAGTTATGTTGCAAGGGACAGGGTTCACTTCTGTTTGTCCACATGTGGCCCAGATTTATCAAGACTTGGAGAGTGATAATTTGCACGGTGATAATGTACTAACCAATCAGCTCCTAACTGTCATTAGTCAAACCCAGCCTGCAACATAGCAGTTAGGAGCTGATTGGCTGGTACAGTAAGTACGGGTATATTTACTAAAAGTCGATGTTTGGTCGATTATTGATCAATTTTGTGTTTAGGGATCTAAATTACACATTTACGAACATGATTTTTGACATTGTTTACATTTTTTTTTTTAAAACCGTCTGTTAGTAAATGTGGAATGTAGTCCCTGAAATACAAAATGAACCAATCATCAACCAAACATCGGGCAAAAATTGACCCAGATCGATTTTTAGTAAATATGCCCTAAAACCCACATTTTCTAACAAATGGTTTTTGACACACACATATATACAGGTTGAGTATCCCATATCCAAATATTCCGAAATACTGAATATTCCGAAATACGGACTTTTTTGGGTGAGAGTGAAATATTGAAACCTTTGTTTTTTGATGGCTCAATGTACACAAACTTTGCTTAATACACAAAGTTATTAAAAATATTGTATTAAATGACCTTCAGGCTGTGTGTATAAGGTGTATATGAAACATAAATGAATTGTGTGAATGTAGACACACTTTGTTTAATGCACAAAGTTATAAAAAATATTGGCTAAAATTACCTTCAGGCTGTGTGTATAAGATGTATATGAAACATAAATGCATCCTGTGCTTAGATTTAGGTCCCATCACCATGACATCTCATTATGGTATGCAATTATTCCAAAATACGGAAAAATCCCATATCCAAAATACCTCTTGTCCCAAGCATTTTGGATAAGGGATACTCAACCTGTATATACACTGCTCAAAAAAATAAAGGGAACACTAAAATAACACATCCTAGATCTGAATGAATGAAATATTCTTATTAAATACTTTGTTCTTTACATAGTTGAATATGCTGACAACAAAATCACACAAAAATTATCAATGGAAATCAAATTTATTAACCCATGGAGGTCTGGATTTGGAGTCACCCTCAAAATTAAAGTGGAAAAACACACTACATGCTGATCCTGTCACACACCAGAGGCGGCGTTCGCCGCGCTTACCCCTGCGTGTCTGCTGGTCGGTGTTGCGGCCTCTGCCTTCGGTGGGCCGCGGGCTCCGGCGTCTGGCTGGCGCGGCTCCCGGCGGTTCTCCGGGGCATGGGTGCCGCCATGACACCCGGCTTCACGTGGACGGGGAGCGGGTGACGTCATCAGACTGCTCCGCCAATCCAGCGGTGGCGGGGAATTCAAAGTCAGACGCCGGACGGAGCCTCAGTGCCTGAGTATCGTCTTTTCCTGACGTAGATGCCAGCGCTTCTGTTCCCGGCAAGGATCTCTGCAGTTGTACTCCAGTATCTCCGGCATTTCCAGTCTGCCAGTTCGCTGCACCGGTTCCAGCGCACTCAGCGGCCGGTATATACCAGTGCTCCTAGGAATCAGCGTGGCTGCGGGCCTCAGTCACCGTTCTCAAGTTCTGCAAGATAACAGCGTCTAAAACCCCTGCACCATCAGCGTCTCAGTCACCGTTCTCAAGTTCTACAAAATAACAGCGTCTAAAACCCCTGCACTTCAGTTCTCACATCATCAGTGTCTCAGTCACCGTTCTCAAGTTCTACAAAATAACAGCGTCTAAAACCCCTGCACTTCAGTTCCTCACATCATCAGCGTCTCAGTCACGTTCACCAGTTCTACAAATTAACAGCGTCTAAAACCCCTGCACTTCAGTTCCTCACATCATCAGCGTCTCAGTCATCGTTCTCAAGTTCTACAAAATAACAGCGTCTAAAACCCCTGCACTTCAGTTCCTCACATCATCAGCGTCTCAGTCACCGTTCTCAAGTTCTACAAAATAACAGCGTCTAAAACCCCTGCACTTCAGTTCTTCACATCATCAGCGTCTCTGTCACCGCTCACAAGTTTTTTATCCATCTGTGCCCTTATCACCATTTATAAGTTATCAGTGACTTTTTAACATTACCCACAGTTTCTTCAGTTACCAGCATCTCTAATCCAGCTCATAGAACCCTTCAGTGGGTCTGGACATTTCTCTCAATTATCCCTTTTGTCATTTGACTTTAAGTTGTTTTCCCTGCAATAAATTCTTCAATATTTCATCTAACTCCACTGTCAGGACGTATGAGGAAATCCTATATTAGGCCTCCTCTTTTCCGGCTCAGTTGTGGTTCCTCTTCCCAACCATCGGAAGAATCCCCGAGTTCACAACACCCACAGTCTAGGCTAGTGACAGTATACTCAGGCCCCATGGACCCGGGGAATCGGAACCCAGAGGCAAGCGCCATGCAGAACCTGGTTTCCCGAGTACAGAGTCAGGAAGCAGCACAGAATCAGGTGATGCATTATCTCCAGGAGTTATCTGGCCGGCTGGATCAAATCCAGACTTCGCTGGCTTCAGTGGTCCCAGCTCCAGTTCCAGTATCCGCTCCAGTGGTTGTATCTGACAATGTTCCCTCCTTGTCTGGAACCAGGTCACGCCTTTAGCTTCCCACTCCTCCTCGTTATAATGGGAATCCGAAAAATTGTCGAGGATTCCTCAATCAGTGTGAGGTACACTTCGAACTCCTCTCACATAACTTCCCTACTGATCGGTCTAAAGTGGCATACATTATCTCTTTGCTTAAGGGTTCAGCGTTGGAGTGGGTGTCACCGTTGTGGGAGCGATCAGATCCGTTAGTCTCCAGTTATACCAACTTCATTACGTCCTTCCGAAGGATCTTTGATGAGCCTGGCCGGACGACTGCTGCCTCAGCTGACTTGCTCCGAGTTCGACAAGGCTCTCGTACAGTGGGACAGTATGTAATTCACTTTCAAACTATAGCTTCTGAACTGAGCTGGAATAATGATGCCCTTCGGGCTGCTTTTTGGAACGGGCTCTCGGATCGTTTAAAAGATGAATTGATTACTAGAGATCTGCCAGATTCCTTGGAACAGTTGGTCTCACTCTGTGTAAAGGTGGATCTTCGTATGCAGGAACGAGGTGGTGAACGTAGTCGGTCAGACCGGTTGAGGCTCCGATCTCTTCCTTCTAAGCAAACAGTTAATTCCAGCCCAGACGACCCTATGCAGATTAATCGGTCCCGGCTGTCCCCAGAAGAGCGTCAGCGTCGGCGTGAGGGTAGACTTTGCCTCTACTGTGGAGCCGCAGATCATTTCCTCAAGTCTTGCAAGTCTCGCCCGGGAAACGGGCAGTCCTAGCTTGTTCCGGAGAAGTCAAGCTAGGGGTTGTTTTTCAATCTTCTCCGGCAGCGGACTGTCTGCTTTCTGTATCTCTGTTTTCCGAGTCTGAAGTCAAAACCGTTAAGGCACTGTTGGACTCAGGAGCTGCGGGGAATTTTATTTCCCTTTCCTGCGCCCAGAATCTGGGTTTGAAGTTACAGTCGGTCGAACGACCTATTACGATAACTGCTATTAATGGTACCCAAATTCCTAATGCTCTGATTACAAGTCATACCATGCCAATCAAGCTGCAAGTGGGAGCTTTGCACCAAGAACATCTGGAGTTCCTTGTGATTCAGGAGATGTCTCACGATCTCGTCCTTGGTCTTCCCTGGCTCAAGCTTCACAACCCTCACGTCGACTGGAGGTCGACACAGATAATTTCTTGGAGTCCATTCTGTTACTCGAATTGTCTTACTCCTGTCTACCCACTTCGTGCTTCGTCCAAGTCGGATGCAGAGCTTATTCCAGAGGCTTATCTGGAGTTTACAGATGCTTTCTCGGAACAGGCGGCCGATAAGTTACCACCGCATAGACCTTGGGACTGTCCTATTGAGCTCATTCCGGGGAAAATGCCACCTCGAGGTCGTACCTATCCTTTGTCAGTACCTGAGACTCAAGCTATGTCAGAATATATCAAGTCCAATCTGCAGAAGGGATTCATCCGCCCCTCTACTTCCCCAGCAGGAGCAGGCTTCTTCTTTGTGAAGAAAAAAGACGGAGGCCTGAGGCCATGTATCGATTATCGTGGTCTAAATTAAGTCACCATTAAGAATAAGTATCCTCTGCCGCTCATCACGGAGCTTTTTGATAGAGTTCGCGGAGCTCGAGTCTTCACTAAGCACGATTTAAGGGGAGCTTATAACTTGATACGTATCCGACAAGGGGACGAATGGAAGACGGCCTTCAATACTAGGGACGGGCATTATGAGCACCTGGTAATGCCGTTTGACCTCAGCAACGCCCCCGCTGTTTTTCAGGGATTCATTAATGAAGTTTTTTGGGACATGCTATACCTAAATGTGGTGGTATATTTGGATGATATCCTGATATTTTCGAAGAATCTCACTGAGCACAGAATACAAGTTAAGGAGGTACTCCTTCGGTTGCGAGAGAACCATCTTTACGGCAAGATTTTCAAATGTACCTTTGAGGTCCCCTCTATTCCATTTCTGGGCTACATTATTTCAGGTACGGAGTTGCGTATGGATCCGGAGAAACTTTCTGCTACTCGGGACTGGACTCAGCCTCTTTCCTTGAAAGCAGTACAACGGTTTCTAGGGTTCGCAAATTACTACCGGAAATTCATAAGGGGTTTCTCTACTATTGTGGCGCCTATTACTGCCCTAACCAAGAAGGGGGCTGACCCAAGCCATTGGTCCTCTGAGGCTGTAGCAGCATTCGCCCAGTTGAAGGCAGCCTTTATGACTGCTCCGGTGCTTCAGCAACCAGACTTTCTAAAACCATTCTTTCTGGAGGTTGATGCTTCTACGGTAGGCATAGGTGCTGTACTTTCGCAGTACGCTTCAGATGGGAAGTTACATCCATGTGGTTTCCATTCTCGCAAGTTCTCCCCTGCTGAATTAAATTACACCATTGGAGACAAAGAACTGTTGGCAATAAAATCTGCCTTAGAAGAATGGAGATATCTTTTGGAAGGGGCTAAACACCTAATTACGATTTTCACGGATCACAAGAATTTACTGTATCTTAAGACGGCCCAGTGCTTGAATCCCCGTCAAGCAAGATGGGCGCTCTTCTTTGCTCGATTTTCGTTTATCATTAAGTATCGGGCTGGAACTCTTAACACCAAGGCGGATGCCCTATCCCGTTCCTTAATGGCTTCGGATGAGGAGAATTCCGTTGAAAAGGCGTTGATCCTCAGTCCTGTCTCTATTTCTGCGGCTCCTACTGCGTTGGGTCCTCCTCCTGGAAGAATGTCTGCGCCAGCTAAATTTCGACCAAGATTGTTGCAGTGGGCTCACATTTCCAAGTTTTCTGGCCATCCCGGAGTACAAAAGATGTGGGAATTTCTACGAAGATCTTACTGGTGGGACACTATGAAGAAGGACGTTCAAGAATATGTCAACTCGTGTCCTCCATGTGCTCAGCACAAAATTCTTCGTCTACCTCCTGCGGGGTAGTTGCACCCATTGTCCATTCCTAAGAGGCCTTGGACCCATATCTCTATGGATTTTGTTACTGAACTGCCTCTCTCTAAAGGTCATAACACCGTCTGGGTGATTATCGACCGATTCTCTAAGATGGCACATTTTGTTCCGTTGACCGGATTACCATCAGCTTCTAAGTTGGCTTTGTTATTCATTCGGGAACACTTCCGCCTGCACGGGTTACCTCTGGAAATAGTCTCGGATCGAGGGGTACAGTTTACGGCAAGATTCTGGAGAGCCCTCTGCATGGCCCTACAAATAAAACTCAAGTTTTCATCTGCTTACCATCCACAGACCAATGGGCAAACTGAATGCGTCAATCAAGATCTAGAGACTTTTCTCCGTGTTTACCTCTCCCCCTCAGAAGATAATTGGGTGGAGTTGTTGCCTTGGGCCGAGTTTGCCCATAATCATCTATATCACTCCTCGACTGGTGAGTCTCCATTTCTCATCAATTACGGATTTCATCCCCAAGTTCCAGAATTACCCATTTGTCCTCCAGAAGAAGTTCCTGCTGCAGCCTCTACTCTCCGGTATTTTAGTCAAATCTGGAGTCGCGTCCATGCCAATCTCAAGAGAGTTTCCGGACGCTATAAGTTCTTTGCGGACAGGAAGCGACGGGCAGCTCCTCAGTACAAGGTTGGTGACAGGATATGGCTCTCTACCCGCAATCTTCGTTTAAAGGTGCCCAGTATGAAGTTCGCTCCAAGGTTCATTGGTCCTTATCCCGTGTTACAAGTTTTGAATCCGGTTGCCTGCAAATTGGGATTGCCTTCCCATCTCCGGATACCAAAACCCTTCCATGTCTCTCTTCTTCGCCCTCTTGACTTGAACCGGTTCCATTCCAAGTCCCCAAGGCCAACCTCTGCAGAGGCTGAAGAGGGTACGGACTTTGAGATCAAAGCTATTCTTGATTCTTGCTATCTTCACAAGAATATACAGTATTTGGTGGAATGGAAAGGTTTTGGCCCAGAGGAAAGGAGCTGGGTCAAAGCTACTGAGGTTACGGCTCCCCGACTGGTGTGGATGTTCCATTCCAGACATCCAACAAAACCTGGAAAGTGTCCAGGGGCCACTCCTAGAGGAGGGGGTACTGTCACACACCAGAGGCGGCGTTCGCCGCGATTACCCCTGCGTGTCTGCTGGTTGGTGTTGCGGCCTCTGCCTTCGGTGGGCCGCGGGCTCCGGCGTCTGGCTGGCGCGGCTCCCGGCGGTTCTCCGGGGCATGGGCGCCGCCATGACACCCGGCTTCACGTGGACGGGGGGCGGGTGACGTCATCAGACTGCTCCGCCAATCCAGCGGTGGCGGGGAATTCAAAGTCAGACGCCGGACGGAGCCTCAGTGCCTGAGTATCGTCTTTTCCTGACGTAGATGCCAGCGCTTCTGTTCCCGGCAAGGATCTCTGCAGTTGTACTCCAGTGTCTCCGGCATTTCCAGTCTGCCAGTTCGCTGCACCTTTTCCAGCGTACTCAGCGGCCGGTATATACCAGTGCTCCTAGGAATCAGCGTGGCTGCGGGCCTCAGTCACCGTTCTCAAGTTCTGCAAGATAACAGCGTCTAAAACCCCTGCACCATCAGCGTCTCAGTGACCGTTCTCAAGTTCTACAAAATAACAGCGTCTAAAACCCCTGCACTTCAGTTCTCACATCATCAGCGTCTCAGTCACCGTTCTCAAGTTCTACAAAATAACAGCGTCTAAAACCCCTGCACTTCAGTTCCTCACATCATCAGTGTCTCAGTCACCGTTCTCAAGTTCTACAAATTAACAGCGTCTAACACCCCTGCACTTCAGTTCTTCACATCATCAGCGTCTCTGTCACCGCTCACAAGTTCTTTATCCATCTGAGCCCTTATCACCATTTATAAGTTATCAGTGACTTTTTAACATCACCCACAGTTTCTTCAGTTACCAGCATCTCTAATCCGGCTCATAGAACCCTTCAGTGGGTCTGGACAATTCCCTCAATTATCCCTTTTGTCATTTGACTTTAAGTTGTTTTCCCTGCAATAAATTCTTCAATATTTCATCTAACTCCACTGTCAGCGTCCTGTATGAGGAAATCCTATATTAGGCCCCCTCTTTTCCGGCTCAGTTGTGGTTCCTCTTCCCAACCATCGGAAGAATCCCAGAGTTCATAACACCCACAGTCTAGGCTAGTGACAGATCCAACTTTGATGTAATGTCCTTAAAAAAGTCAAAATGAGGCTCAGTAGTGTGTGTGGCCTCCACGTGCCTGTATGACCTCCCTACAACCCACACAAGTGGCTCAGGTAGTGCAGCTCATCCAGGATGGCACATCAATGCGAGCTGTGGCAAGAAGGTTTGCTGTGTCTGTCAGCGTAGTGTCCAGAGCATGGAGACGCTACCAGGAGACAGGCCAGTACATCAGATGTGGAGGAGGCCGTAGGAGGGCAACAACCCAGCAGCAAGACCGCTACCTCCGCCTTTGTGCAAGGAGGAACAGGAGGAGCACTGCCAGAGCCCTGCAAAATGACCTCCAGAAAGCCACAAATGTGCATGTGTCTACTCAAACGATCAGAAACAGACTCCATGAGGGTGGTATGAGAGCCCGACGTCCACAGGTGGGGGTTGTGCTTACAACCCAACACCGTGCAGGACGTTTGGCATTTGCCAGAGAACACCAAGATTGGCAAATTCGCCACTGGCGCCCTGTGCTCTTCACAGATGAAAGCAGGTTCTCACTGAGCACGTGACAGACGTGACAGAGTCTGGAGATGCCAAGGAGAACGTTCTGCTGCCTGCAACATCCTCCAGCATGACCGGTGGCAGTGGGTCAGTAATGGTGTGGGGTGGCATTTCTTTGGGGGGCCGCACAGCCCTCCATGTGCTCGCCAGAGGTAGCCTGACTGCCATTAGGTACCGAGATGACATCCTCAGACCCCTTGTGAGACCATATGCTGGTTCGGTTGGCCCTGGGTTCCTCCTAATGCAAGACAATGCTAGACCTCATGTGGCTGGAGTGTGTCAGCAGTTCCTGCAAGACGAAGGCATTGATGCTATGGACTGGCCCGCCCGTTCCCCAGACCTGAATCCAATTGAGCACATCTGGGACATCATGTCTCGCTCCATCATGTCTCGCACCACAGACTGTCCAGGAGTTGGCGGATGCTTTAGTCCAGGTCTGGGAGGAGATCCCTCAGGAGACCATCCGCCACCTCATCAGGAGCATGCCCAGGCGTTGTAGGGAGGTCATACAGGCACGTGGAGGCCACACACACACTACTGAGCCTCATTTTAACTTGTTTTAAGGACATTACATCAAAGTTTGATCAGCCTGTAGTGTGTTTTTCCACTTTAATTTTGAGGGTGACTCCAAATCCAGACCTCCATGGGTTAATACATTTGATTTCCATTGATAATTTTTGTGTGATTTTGTTGTCAGCACATTCAACTATGTAAAGAACAAAGTATTTAATAAGAATATTTCATTCATTCAGATCTAGGATGTGTTGTTTAAGTGTTCCCTTTATTTTTTTGAGCAGTGTATATATATGTATATATATATATATATATATATATATACACACAGTCACACATATATATATATATATATATATTTTAAAGGATGTCAAAAATCATCTGTTAGTAAATGTGTGATTTAGACCCTGAAACTCAAAATCGATAAAAAAATCAACCCAACATTGACAAAAAAAGAAAAGAAAAATAATTGACCAACATCGACTTTTAGTAAATATACCACCTGACGTGGTCATTGCCTAAACAAATATCTGCTGGGGGGGGGGGGAAATTTACCAAAGGTTGATTTTGTCCAATTTCTCATTTTATTTGCGAAAAACCCATGATTTTGCTAATCGCAAATTTAGGAAGGATCAGTTTGACACAAATGGCACAGGACAAAATTTGACTACATAAACTTTGTGCAAGCCAAAACGCTTGCTAGTAAATATGCGATTTGTGTTCCGGCGATTAGGGGCGATTAGGGGCAATTATGGACGATTTGCATACTCTCCCAAAAACAATTCTTAGTAAATTCCCCCTTTGGTGTGTCCAATACTCTGCTCGTCTCACCCACAAAACTGCACATACATTCCCAAAATATAAATCAATAATTTCAACATTGTGTTAGTCTATGTATTATATGCCATGAACACGCTGTGTGAATTTACCATCTGTGATTTAAATCAAGTTAAGCGTTGGAGGTTTTTGTTTGTGTTTTATCATCTGACTATACTTCTCTGGCTTCAAGCCAACTACTGTCATCATACACTCCCTTTTTTCAAACCTGTGTAGAACAAACCACACCCCAGGGCTTAGGCTGGGAATGCTGAAAAATGCTGAGAATTTAATTTTAAGCGTGGAAAAGAAGACAGATGTTTTGTAGTGATTAATGTGTACTAAGGTGCCCAAATGGATTCTTTCATTGATCACAGTAGAAGTCCTATACCGTAGCTTCACAAGTAAACACTGCACCTTTTGAAATGTCGCCATGAGATTGGACACATGACATTTATACTTGCGCAATGTGTGTCAGGAGATTACCTCAGTTATGTTCTCCACTTTTTTACGACTTTATTTGTCAAGATGAGTGTGTAGGTGTGTACAATGTCTTCTTGCCAGGGTGTTATATAGTGTCATGTTCATATTGAGCTACATTTATTCTAAGCAGTGAAAGCTTATATTTGAAAGTGCACACACAATGTCAACTCAGGTTGCCACTTTTGCAGAAGCAGTGGTACTGTACCTATTATCATGTTGCTGACATCATTATATACCCATATAGGAATAATGGGCTGGAATTTATCTGGTATTTACACAGCAATTATTTAGAAGGAACATTTGTACAAATACTTGTCTTGAGTCAGAGATGTACATCTGTGGAAGGCAAATTGGCATAAGGGATGAGGTGAACCAGGCTGGCTTTGTGAAGCGAATTAAGGCAAAGTTGTTGACTACGGGGGCAGCTGTGAAGTTGGGGTGTTGGATAATCTTGGCAATTCTTCTAGTGCTGCACTGAGAAGGGGGATGCGGTTTCCATACCGGTGTTGGGGATGCCGACAGTCGGAATACTGACACCGGAGTCGAATACTGACACCGGAGTCTTGACATGGCAGAATATCTACGCCGGGATCCCAATATCGATCACAATGCCAGCGCAGGAATCCTGACTTTCAGCATCCCAAAGTATGTTGGGGCTGGGAAGGTTAGCCCAAGGGGGGAGGTAGGTTTAGGCACCACTGGAGAGAGTTAAGCTGTGGCGGTAGGACAGTAGTTAGGGTTAGGCTATGGGAAGGGGGTTTAGTCTAGGCACCACTTTGGGAGGTTAGGGTTAGGCTACGAGGAGGGAGGGTTAGGGCTAGGGGGGTAGGAGGTTTGGGTTATCATACTCAATAGGTGTTGGGATCCTGCACGTCGGGATGCCGCTGTTGGTAATTTGACCGCTGGCCTCCCAAGCGCCGAGATCCCAATACCAAACCCTGAGAAGGACTGCCAGCTTCCAGGGTTACAGTGAGCAAGAAAGGATCCCTGAGATAAGACCATTATATGTCCTATTTTTCCTCCAGACCCATATTAACTGCATACAGTACATAGTAGCATTTAACTGAATACAAAATATGCAAATTGTGCAAACGTTTTATGCAGGTGTCGAAAAATTGCTGCAAAGTAATAATGCTTTCAAAAATAGAAGTGTTAGTAGTTTATTTTTTTATCAATTAACAAAATGCAAAGTGAATGTACAGAAGAGAACTCTAAATCAAATCAGTATTTGGTGTGATCACTCTTTGCCTTTTAAAACAGCATCAATTCCTCTAGGTACACTTGCACACAGTTTTTGAAGGAACTCGGCAGGGAGGTTGTTCAAAACATCTTGGAGAATTAACCACAAACCTACTGTGGATGTAGGCTTGCTCAAATACTTCTGTCTTTTCATGTAATCCCAGACAGACTCGATGATGTTGAAATCAGGGCTCTGTGGGGGCCATATCATCACTTCCAAGACTCCTTAGTCTCCTTTACGTTGAAGATAGTTTTTAATGACATTGGCTGTATGTCTGGAGTCATCATGCTGCAGAATAAATTTGTAGCCAATCCGACACCTCCCTGATGGTACTGCATGATGGATAAGTACCTGCCTGTATTTCTCTGCATTGAGCACACCATTAATCCTGAGCACACTGTTTATGCCTGCTGAGTTGCAGAGCCACTGCTCAGTTTCCACTAAAACCATGTAATAAGGGTCAGCACCACCATTAGGCGAACCTGGGCAGTATGATGTCACAGTCTAGTGCCACACTCTCAACCTGAGGAGCAGTGGATGCTGCTTCCATCTCCTAAGGCAGAGTTACCCAAACTCTGCCATTATTCCAGGTTTTAAGAATATCCATGCTTGAACACAGATAACTTAATTAGTACCTCAGTCAATTAATTTTAACTATAGGAGCTCAAGCACGGATATCCTTAAAACTTGGACTGTAATGGTGGAATTTGTGAAACTTTGTCCTAAATTAGGTGGTTGTCACTTCTGACTGTGGGCGCTGTGGAACTACCTAGGATACCTGTAGGGATTTCAATAGCCCTGCATATAAATCACAATTAAACATATACAGTAAGCACACTTGGTAGTATGGTGTGTTTTCTGGCCGTGACTTTGGGGGTCATTCTGACCTGTTCGCTCGCTGCTGTTTGTCGCAGGCGTGCGAACGGGTCTCTACTGCGCATGCGCCGGCACCGTAGTGCGACGGTGCATGCCAGATGGCCGAAGGCCGCAGCAGGGCTGCGATCGCCTCTTCCTGTCAATCAGTTGCTGGGCGGGAGGCGGCGGAATGGCGGCGTTTGGCTGCCGTTTCGTGGGAGCGGTCCGACCGAACGGGGGACGGGCCGCAGCAGCTGCGTGACGGGGAGCGATGAGTAGCTCCCGGCCAGCACACTAAAGCTGCGCTGGCCGGGAGCTACTCTTGAAGTGCAAAGGCATCGCCGCTGTGCGATGCCTTTGCACTTCTGTTGGGGGGGGGGGGCGGCACTGATATGCGGGGCGGACTAGCCCTGTGCTGGGCGTCCCCCCGCATGTCAGTGTGAATGATTGTAGCTGTGCTAAATTTAGCACAGCTACGATCAACTCGGAATGACCCCCTATAACTGCAGGTAAGATCATGCTGATATGTTAATCTACTAATCAGATGGGTTGTTTTTTTTGTTTTTTTAATATGTACTAGAAGAATACTAATCAGACTTTCAGTTACTGGTATTTGAGAAAGGTACAAGTTACCTTTTCCAAATTCAAACAGGAATATGAGAATATGAGAAGCACCAGTTAGTAATGGAAACCTTTACAAGGAAATAAAAAAATATTAATGCAAAATACATATAATTTATTCTCTTCAGATTAAATGTCTGGATATGGTGGGAAATTAATTCTCCTGTAGAAATAATTGAGCAGCAGGGAAAAAGATTATAATGTTTAATAAATTAATTTTCAATGTGAGGAATGATTTGTAATAACCTACGGCTGATGAGAGATAGGCCTGAAAAGAACATCAATATCCTTTCTGCAGGAGGTTATCCTTTTATGTGAGCCCACATGCCGTTACGGAGAAGGAAATATACTGCTCTCTTTGTATTATAAATCTGTGAGCATTGGATTCAATTCAGTTGCACTCACGAATTTCAAGGTGAGGAGAATTTTCGCTTCTATTCCCAAATAGTTTATTTGACTGATTCCAGGGAATGAAAAGGAAGTAAGAAAAATAATCCAGTGCAATTTGTGTAAATTAAGATAACATGGATAACTCTTACAGAGTCACTCCATGGGAATATGACAGAAATGCCTAGCATAATATATAGATATGTATCGGCCACCAATGCCATGTATTAATAACAATGATTTATTAACTTGCCAGATGGTTATAGCTATACTGTGGAATTAGAACTCCAGTATAAATGTTCTCCATATGGGTCCGTAAATGTCAGTCCTTCTCTGGTCCCGTGGGTATCCGGTCTCTAGGTCGACCACTATTGGTCGACAGGGTCTCTAGGTCGACATGTTCAACTTCTAGGTCAAAAGGTTGACATGAGTTTTTCACAATTTAAAAAAAAAACTTTTTCATACTTAACGATCCACGTGGGCTACGATTGGGAATAGTAACCTTGCCCAAAGCATGGCGAGCGAAGCTAGGCATGCGAGGAGACACCGTACACTAATTGTGTTTCCCGGTTACTGTACAGAGAAGACGACACCAACAAAAATAAACTTGTGTCGACCTTTTGACATGTCGACCTAGAAACCCTGTCGACCAATAGTAGTCAACCTAAGTGTGGTCGACCTCCCATACCACACCCGGTCGTGTGTGTGTGCAGATTGTGAATTTTACTGATAAAGGGAAAAAGCCGCTTCTACACAATTTATGGATTACTCATCTGCTTCCATCACCAGCGACAGGGGTGGTCAAAGGGGACACCTGTATCGGGCCCCAAGGATCCGCCACTTAGTGCCTGGCAGGGATGTGACAGGAGCCTCTCGCACACAGCGAGTGTGCGCCAGCTCTTCCGGGTTCTGCTCTGTTGCAGGCAGTTACAGGACATGACAGCAGCTCCGATGGCCATGATTCCTGTGCCCTGCACCGTCCTCTTCTGGTAGGGTCTGCTGTGCGGTGTTCGAGTCTGGGGAGATACAGGGCTTTGGGGTGGAGGAGCTGGGAATGCAGCATGGAGCCATTGGGGGGAGAGAAACTGTGGGGTGCGTGGGAGGAAGGGGAGAGGGAGACAGACTGCGGTGTGTGTCGGGGAGGAAGGAGATAGATATATATATATATATATATATATATATATTACATACATACAAAGCCTATTTGAATCTGCACTCACCCTTGCTGGATGCATAATAGCTCTGGTGCCATCAGGAAAAAATTGTTAGATGAAGAGTCAGACAATCAGCAGCACTCAGAGACGTAGTGAAAACAACAACGGTGCAATTTATTGCATCACTCCAATCCAACGTTTCGGGACCAAGCAGTCCCTTTGTCAAGGTGATACAGTGAAAAGACAAGTGCTGGTGACAAACCTTTTATGTGAAATAAGACCCGCCAGCGGGAAGAAGCCAGGGTGGCCGGGAGCATGCTACATCTCCAAGTGCCGCTGCTTGTCTGACTCTTAATTTATATGTATGTATGTATGTATGTATGTATGTGTGTGTGTATATATATATATATATATATATATATATAAAAACACAGATTCCCAAGTGCGCTAGTGATGTAATGTAATTACACAATTCTTCCAGCGTTTATTTCATCAGAAAATGTGAACTGGAGGATGTTTAAACATCCTCCAGTTCACATTTTCTGATGAAATAAACGCTGGAAGAATTGTGTAATTACATTACATCACTAGCGCACTTGGGAATCTGTGTTTTTCTTTGTATGTTCCTGAGGTCTCCCAACAAAGACCTCTCCCAGTGTGTCGCTCTTGAGTTGGCGCGAGATAAGGATACTTCTGTGTTTTTTTTTATATATATATATATATATAATCAACTGTTTCTTATATAGCGCACCAAATTCTGTTGCACTTCATATATAATGTGAGGGGGCCCCAGAGATATCATGGGGCCCCATGATTTCTTTTGCCGGTCCTGTCTGCTTCCTCAGCAAACACATCATTCATTGGTGGGTCAACAGTTGTCTTCAGCAGTTAGTTCATTAATGTTGCAAAAAAAAAAGGCAGCATGGTTGTAATCTTAATAACATGCTTCAAATGTAATTAGTGAACATAAAGGGGGGAATTCAAATGTTTGAAAAGTCGGTTGGGTGTCTGTTTTTTCCCTGTCTCTTAGATAGGAAAAAACAGACACCCAACTGACTTTTCAAACAATTGAATATCCCCCATAGAGTGATACAAATTTGAGTGAATTTGAAACACTTTATAACTTATGGTAAAAGCTTCTGTGAAAAAAAACACAAGCAATGGATATGTGAGAAAAATGAATACTCCTAGAAGTTCTCCTAGAAATAAGTTAAAGTATATTTGACTCTGTCAGCAGTTATTGTCTTGAAAAAACTATAAAGGAGGCATGGGCAATATGAGAAATATAAAAACCCTGCATTATATTAAATACAAAGGAGATTTCTATATCAAACCAGATAGAAGACAGGTAACCTGTAAGTAGATATTAGTGAGCCCCATAGTAAAGTTGTAAATGCTTATACTTAATGGTTTTTCTATTAAAGACAGGGTCGGACTGGCCCACAGGGGTACCAGGAAAACCACTGGTAGGCCCCACTGCCTGAGGGCCCACTCCTTCCTCTAGGGATCAGGTTCCAGACTGTGCACTTGTATTATACATGGTAGATATGCTGCATTACACTGCACTAAACTATTGTGTATTTCAAGCCTCTGTGGAGGCTGGCCACACCCCCTTTGTAGGCTGGCCACACCCCTACAGCAAGTGTTTGTAAGACATTTTGTGACCTTTTCTTATATCTATCCATATTTTCTTATGTCTATTTTAGAGATTGTACTTTAGTGCATAGATCAATGATCTGTGTATCAGCCGTATTTTGTGACTGCTTCTTCTGATAATGAAACAGAGACAAAGGAACAAAATGTATTATTAGCACTGGTATGAATAGTCTTGTATTTCCATAGGATTTATTTTATAAATTGAGTTTATTTCTGAACATTTTCACAAGAAAGTACAAGAAAATTAAATGATAACCCTCCCGCCACTACCAACTAAACTCAAAGGTTACAATGCATGAAATAGACAAATACAAAATCTAACCAATGCTATACTAAGAAAATATTAGTGTATACACAAAGTTAACAAAAATTAAGAGTCTACAGATCATGATAATGTAAACAATCATCCACCAATTACATAGGAGAGGAAAACCCCTTTGTAGGCTGGCCACAGCCCTAAGTATGGGCCCCTATAACGGCATTCCCCCGGTGGGCCCTTCATGCCCCAGTCCGACACTGATCAAAGATATAAGATATGATACATTACAGCCCCGCTGGTATAACAAAGGTGGGCATTGTCAGCTCACTCACACAACTGACATTAGAAGAGACAGCCTCAAAATGTCAGGTACACTAAAATAGTATACAGTTACGCCAATTGTTTAGAAATATGACTTCTTAGAAAATGAACTGTAGCTGTAAATAGCAAATTATTTCCATACTGCAATATATTTCTTTCCTGTCTGTTAATACACTTAAGTTAATAATACACAGGAGAAAAAGAAACTCTCGTTTTTTTTTTTGGGGGGGGGGACTCACTAAGGATTTTATATCGGCATAAGATATAACTTTTATTTCTTACAACTAAAATAATGTACCACATACCAAGACAAAGACATTGACACATACACATAAATGATCTAAAACCACACCCATAACTATGTGTGGGATATTATCACGTGGGAGATAAATGCAATTCATTTGGGTGTCCCTTGTAATAGATGGTATCCAAATTAATGGTTATCTATAGAACAAGTGAATTCTCAACTCACAATTTCATATGGTTTATAGGGTAGTGTCACAAGTAGTGTTGGATATAGCAAATTAATTAACACTTTTGGTATAAGGTATTATATATACCACAATCAGTTGTTGATCTAGATTGTCAGTGTATGTAACCACACATATTACCGTCAGAATTACCCAAGACGCACCCTACATTCCATATATTTTTTGGAAGGTAGTATCACATTCTACAAGTGAAAAATGGCTGATTGAGTGTTAATCCACTGATAATATCAGTGTAGGAGAAACATTTCCCAGTACCACAACCAATTGTAGTTGAGAATGCCAAAGTGATAAGTTACACAAGTCACAACCGCAATTCCTAAATTCACACCCACAGTTTTATGTGGATCCTTTAGACAGTATTACATATGTCTCAAGGATTTGTGGTATCACACCCAAAAGTTCCCTATAAATTACGCAATGTATAATCTCTTGTAGAGGTGATAGCGAAATAATATTACACTATTCAACAGATATAGGATACAGATATCCACATCATAAGCAGAACTTATTGTGAAAAATGTATTAGTACAAATACTATAGATTTACCCAGTGTAGTATACAGGTTCACATATTCGTAATGTATTCAATTTCTAGTAGGCATATCCAGTATATAAAGTTCACCACTTCACATCTCATGATGTCTCACTGAGGAAGCCAAAAGCGAAACAGCTGTCTGAGTTCACTTGCCAGACGGGACGCCGTATACCCAGTGCAGCGTATCAGGATCGCACACTCCTTCACAAAAACATCCACTCTCAGGTATCTCTGTACTCCTTTTGAGTGACAATTAGCGGGATCACATGGTGGATAACGGATCCTGCAATACCTATTGGCATCAGGATCGTTACCACAGTTAGGATCTCAGCATTGTCCCCTAACTATCTTATTGACAGGCACTATGGGGCGGACAAGAAAGTAACGCTCACCCTGCATCAATGTCCTTACACATGCAGGGAAGCAGCTTACACTCGTTAGGAAAATAGTGCACCTTACATACCTTTCTGATTTACCATATAATCTGCACTTCTTTCTATGCTCTCTCATTGTTAATGAGGACTCGTAGGACCCCCTGCGCTGATACATCAGGGTGTCTAGGGTCATCTTTTCAAAAGTAGAAGCATTCTACCTGTTTCCAACCCTTAGATGCAGTCGGAACACGCTCATTCACTATACAAATGCATGTCACACAGTGAACAGCAGCTGCCTCGCTACACCAATAATAGGTGTGCCTTTTTCCTTCGTTTTTCTCTATATCAATATATATGGGATTTCTTATATCCCCAGACTCAGGCAATAATTACACATGAATAATATGTTGTATCAGGATGAGGATCAATTGTCCAATTTTTGTGACATTATACACTATTTTATCTGCCTCCCAATACCAATACAACCGTTACAAATGTGAAACAATTTATGGATACATTTTTGTCTGAGCTTGTTTAGATTCATATTAAGTGTCATTTTATTGAAATTTACAACAGAGAGTAGATTTTTAGACACCTGAGATGTGAAGTGGTGAACTTTATATACTGGATATGCCTACTAGAAATTGAATACATTACGAATATGCGAACCTGTATACTACACTGGGTAAATCTATAGTATTTGTACTAATACATTTTTCACAATAAGTTCTGCTTATGATGTGGATATCTGTATCCTATATCTGTTGAATAGTGTAATATTATTTCGCTATAACCTCTACAAGAGATTATACATCGCGTAATTTATAGGGAACTTTTGGGTGTGATACCGCAAATCCTTTAGACATATGTAATACTGTCTAAAGGATCCACATAAAACTGTGGGTGTGAATTTAGGAATTACGGTTGTGACTTGTGTAACTTATCACTTTGGCATTCTCAACTACAATTGGTTGTGGTACTGGGAAATGTTTCTCCTACACTGATATTATCAGTGGATTAACACTCAATCAGCCATTTTTCACTTGTAGAATGCAATACTACCTTCCAAAAAATATATGGAATGTATGGTGTGTCTTGGGTAATTCTGACGGTAATATGTGTGGTTACATACACTGACAATCTAGATCAACAACTGATTGTGGTATATATAATACCTTATGCCAAAAGTGTTAATTCATTTGCTATATCCAACACTAATTGTGACACTACCCTATAAACCATATGAAATTGTGAGTTGAGAATTCACTTGTTCTATAGATAACCCTTAATTTGGATACCATCTATTACAAGGGACACCCAAATGAATTGCATTTATCTCCCACGTGATAATATCCCACACGTAGTTATGGGTGTGGTTTTAGATCATTTATGTGTATGTGTCAATGTCTTTGTCTGTGGGACATTATTTTAGTTGTAAGAAATAAGTTATATTTTATGCTGATATAAAATCCTTAATGAGTGCCCCCCAAAAAACGATTTTTTTTTTCTCCTGTGTATTATTGATTGTTCATTTACTCTCAGGGGTGCACCTCCACACGAGTCATTTCTGAAATCCCTCTCATAGAGATAATATTTCAGATCATTGTGGTTTATCAATTTGCCGGTTGTTTTCAACCATATCATTTAATTCTTATTACCTGTGCTCGAGTTTTTCCTATCCTTTTTCCCTGACCCTACCTTCCCTTTATCAAGAATACACTTGTAGTGTACAAAATGAGTTGCATTTCAGTTGACAGACCGAATTATGAATCACTTGATTTGCAGTAACACAGTATTATAATATGTCATCCGGCCTCCAACTGTTTGCTATGTGTGAGGGTTATCTCATGAGCAATGTAGACATATAATAATGATGTCTCAATGTGATAATTAGTCACTAAACCTCATCCTTGCAGGATAAGATATTAGCTACAGTATTGTGACTAAATAGATTATAATCTATCCGTACAGTGTTTAACTGTCAGTATGCCGTTCATTCACCTTCCGTAGGCTAATGTTTTGTATCCTCCACTTATCGTAATGGTTTAATTATTGACGTCATCCTGACTTCTTAGCACATTCCCAGTAAGTCCCTGTAATTAGCAGTTTTTGCCAAATCCTCTTCTTAGCTTTGCATTCCTACCTTTTTGATGTTTCACATGCAGGTGTTCATTTCAGGGCACTGGTGTAATAATGGCGATTGCAAATTGTGCAGAACAGATAAAAGGTAGTGTCATACAATTAAGAAAAGCGTGTACACATGATGTTTCCGGAACTCTATAACATGCTCCAAACATGCAGTTTCAAAATCTAACAGTAAAGAATATTATTATTATTATTATTATTATTATTATTAGTAGTAGTAGTAGTAATATTAGTAATATTATTCTTTATTTATATAGCAACACAATTAGTCTATGGGCCTAATTCAGATCTGTTCGCTCGCTAGCTATTTTTTGCAGGGCTGCGAACAGATAGACGCCGCCTATAGGGGAGTGTATTTTAGCTTTGCAAGTGTGCGAATGCTTGTGCAGCCGCCCTGTACAAAAACAGCTTGTGCAGTTTCTGAGTAGCTCTGACCTTACTCAGCCGCTGCGATCACTTCAGCCTATTCAAGCCCGGAATTGACGTCAGACACCCGCCCTGCAAACGCTTTGACACGTTTGCGTTTTTCCAACCACTCCCAGAAAACGCTCAGTTGCCACCCACAAACGCCCTCTTCCTGTCAATCTCCTTGCGAACAGTTGTGCGAATGGTTTCTTCGCTAGAACCAGTTCACAACAACGATCCACTTTGTAACCGTACGGCGCGCCTGCGCATTGCGGTGCATACGCATGCGCAGTAGTTACCTGATCACTGCGCAGCAAAAAATGCTATCGAGCGAACAGATCTGAATTAGGCCCTATAGCAACTTAGAATACATAAACAGAAGCAGTGCAAACATAACAAGAAAAAAATATAAAAGACTTAAGGTGGGTACACACTTAGCGATAAAGTAAACAACGTCGCTCATTTTGACCCTTCCTGACTGACGTTGTTTACCATATTGCCCAGTGTGTATGCCACCGCCGAGCGATGTGCGGCCCCGCAGGTCATTAACGACCCTCTGTGTCGGCTGGGCATGCAGCTCAATTTGGACTCATTGTCCAAAACTGCATGCTCCGACCGGAAAATCTTGGAGGTGGGAGTGAGAGAAGGTAATGACTTGGGAAGGGAGTCGGCAGTGTGGAGGAAGATGAAGCTGTAGATGTAGGAGCGAGAAACTGGGTTAGGGTTTTGTAGTTGATTCTGAGTAATTTTATGGGGTCTAAAGGTGAAGGGGTGCCAGTGTAGGTTCTGGTGGAGAGTATCACTGAAACTTTAATACAACTGTGAAGCGCAATGGAATATGTTGATGCTATATGTTGTTAATGTTAATAATAATAATAAAGTATTTTTTCCTGTCCATACTAAGAACTATCTTTGAGTCAGTTTGCTAAATTCAACCTTTTATGCACTGGAATTTGCAGACCTATATAATTATTGTACCAAATAAAACAAATTGTTGCACAGTGTAAAAATGAAATGCTTTGCTCCGTTCTAACCTCAGAGTTTGTTGTCAGCTGTATCAGTGAATGATAATTACTGTTCTCTGGTGACTGCTAGAGGCAAGTAAAGCCAAATCATTTAGGACAGTATCTGTAGAATGAAAACAGGACACATTTATATTATAGTTAATGTATTATCTCTAGCTCAGAAGCTACAGCTCTTTGTGATCAGAAGTAACAAAGTTACGTTTCTTGTTTTTGATATGGCCATAAATGCCACTATGTAGTTTGTGACCCAAAATAACTATAATGCCCAGTGATACTCCAAATAATTTCTGCCAGTGAAGCCTGGAGTGATACAGACAGGTCTCGTTCATTTTGCCCACTTATAATCCTTATATTAAGTGGATACTGAGCAGCCAGAGAAGGCAGCATTATATGATCATAAAAATACTCTTCTCATTCCTACAAACTGCTCACTTGTAGTCCATGTATTTATAAAATGGAATGTTATGTGGTCCTAATTAGATTAAATAGTGTATTGTTTCACAAAACACCTTTTGGCATGTTTGCTCAAACAACTTTCTGGCCTTATGACGCTGGATCAATGAGCTCTCACTGCATCTTAGGTATCCTGTAATGGCGCTATTTTAATTGTAATTTTCTGTTAAAAATGTTATGTATAGAAAAAAAAAAAATTAGTTTTTTAAACTGTTAAAATATTTTTGTTCGTTTTTCCTGTTCTTCAGATAAATGGTATAAACGCCATCTAACTTACCAGATAGTGAACTGGCCATGGTACCTGTCCCAGCATCAAGTAAGAAAGGCGGTTAAAGCAGCGTTCCAATTGTGGGGTAATGTCTCATCCCTCATCTTCTCTGAGGCAGTAAGTGACTCAGCAGACATTCGCCTGGCATTCTTTGATGGAGAACACAATGACGGCGCTAGACATGCATTTGACGGACCAGGTGCTAAACTATTCCTTCTTGTAAGCTTAAGAAGAAATGTTTAGTAATGTTTGAATATGTTAACTAGGTCAACTTTGCATTCCTGCTTCATTTAATAAATTAAAGATTATGTGGGAGATTTATGAGATTTTGGAGCGAGATAAGGTTCCCCATTCCAACCAATTAGCTTCTGTCATATTATAGGCTGTTCTAGATAAATGACAAACATTAATTAATTGCTTTGAATAACTTCACCACTTTGGGGTCTATTTCTAAACTTTGGAGAGAGATAAAGTGGAGGGAGATAAAGTATCAGCCAATCAGCTCCTAACTGCTATGTTACAAGATTTATCTCTCTCCAAGACTTAGTAAAAAGACCCATTTATCTCTCTCAAAGATTTGATAAATCTCTCCCTTTTTTCTTTTTTTTTTAACGTTTGAGAGACCAGTACAAAGTTGCTGATTTGTGTCATCACTATAGTTGTAACGTTACAGACTTCGTTTTTCTAAACATCATAACTTCAATACTGACTTTGCAACAATGTATTTCTGAATTAAGAGGGTAAAGGTAATGCATTAATTAAATCACATTCACATAGTAAATGTGAACTAAGATGAGAATACATACATTTGTGGTGTTCTGTAGTTAAGTAGTTAATGTTGAGCACAACTGCACCAAAGCCCAGTGATTCCTAAACTGGGACAAGTCTTGACGCTGATTGATATCTTATATTTCGTTTAAGCCTACTGTACTTGTCATATTTAGGTAGCCTTATTTTAATTAACTTTGGTTTAAGACCCAAATGGGAAAGGAACAGCAAGCAAAATTGGGAAATATATTATACCGCTTTTATATCTAACTGCCTGGTCGCCCCTGGTATTTTGTAGTTGGCTCCAACCTGGAGGCGACCTGGCTGAGACCCTGATCAGACTGGCGGCAGGAAACTGATAAAAATCACACCCACATGAAATTGCGCTTATGAGCAGCAGAGGAATGGTTATCCAAAGAAAAGGGTGTTACCAAAAATTTTTGGATATCCTCTCTTCTGCGCTCCCTCGGTTATCTCAAAAGTAGAAACTTTTTCTCATCCCACCGTCTTCACAATAAATTTTGTTGTCAATATAGAATGTACTTCCGATGTTGATACATGTAAAAAAAGGTAAAAACACAATCTAGTGTAATGCGTTCATAAAATTTATCTCATTAATACTTGGAGATTAGTAATAAAATTTTGCCACTTCCAACATGTAGTGAATATCACTCAGACAAGTGGAAAAAATACAATTTCTTTAAAGTTGAGAAATGATCCAATACTGAAAATTCTTCATCACATAAAAAGATGATATACATCCATTTCACATCCAAGACTTATGAGGGTGGCTTCCTACCAGATTTTGGAATTCTGAAGTGCACAAATGGAAAGCTGTATAGATGTTCTACAACCCCGGGGAAGAATCAGCTCCAACAGTGGGCACCCCGTCCTCTCCTCGTCTGGCCAGTCTGCCACTGGTCCTCTCTATCAGCCAACGCGTTTTGATCAATCCGTTGATCTTTGTCAATGCATACTCACATGGTCCAACTTCCCAGTTATTTATACCCATATGAATTGATATTCCTAATCACTGGGAGGAGCCACTCTCATTTACAATTAAGTTAATTTCCATACATAATGTTCCTTTAAATCCTAACCTAACATCCATGTATTGATCCATACGATATACTACATCACATTCAGCAAAAATCGCCGACAATAATATCCATTAAGCTATATAAAAATAGTAAAAAAAAATAAAAAAAATGGAGGCCGGAAGTGCCCTGTGCGTGCTGGTTACTCCTCCGCTTTCCCTCATCCGATAGTTCCGCATTCCGGAAGGAGAACGATCCGCCCAGTGACAACATCCAGTCACGTGATCATCATCCTCTACATGAATGAAGCCCACACAGCTCTAACAATGGTCCGGTCATGTGATTTCCCTGACCGGAAGTTCCTCAGCGGCCATTTCTTAAATACCGGCAGGGAATACATAACATAACATATTTCCTATTAATTGAATAAAAACGTCAGCAAAGAAGGGCGGAAGTATACAAATCAACATAATGGTTACTGGAAAAAACGTTTTCATACTCTTTTTCATCTACCATATATAATATTCATATAATATTACATAATCAGAATAAGCTCATAGCGTCATATATCATGCTTTTCCAGATGATGTTAATCGGTTCCATAAAGTCCAATTCATCTATGTTGGTAAAAAAAAGTCCAATGCAGTGAATCAATAAATGATACTTTTCTAATAAACATAAAAAGAAGAAAAGAGGAGAGAGGCAGAGTTAAATATCTCATTCCATTCATTTGGCCATAACATTATATGTTGTTAATAAAGGGGATAATTTCAATCAAGGATTTCGAATGTTAATGAGATGTTATACTCATTCTATATTATACTCAATTGAACGAGAATGAGTATAACATCTCATTAACATTCGAAATTAGTAAAAGTAGTGTTAATTTTTTAGATTTGAATATTTATGTGGAAAATGGCCAGTTAAAAACCCGTAACTACATAAAACCAACAGATTCGGGAATATATATTCATACCACCAGTTGCCATCATGTCAACTAGTTGGACTCTATACCAAATAGCCAACTGCAAAGACTGAAGAGAAATTGTACGGACAATGAGGTCTATGAAGAACAAGTAGGAATAATGTTGAAGAAGTTTAAAGAAAGTGGTTACAGCGAGAAAAGTATTGAGAGAGCTAGAATGAAATGTGAGAGTATTGACAGGAAGGATCTATTAGTCCCAACGGAAAAGCAGAAGGTAACCGGTAGCGATAGGAAAGATTATTCTATGGCATTTATCACGGGTTATAGTACCCAACATAAACAAATAGAAAAAATATTTAGAGATCATTGGAGGGTCTTGAAAGGTGACCCTTTGTTGGAGAAACTGCTGCCAAACAGACCTCAATTTATATATCGAAAAGCTAAGAGTATTAAAGACTAGTTGCTTAGAAGTGCTATGTCACCTCCGAAGGCCAATGTTCGTACCCTCTCAAAAGTTTTTTTTAGGTGCAGGATTTGTTGCATGTGCTAACTAGTGAGTGGTGTCAGTAAATGTATGGAAATTGAAATAAATGGTCAGAACATCAATATGAATGAGTTCATAACCTGTACCTCAAGGAATGTAGTTTACTTCCTGGGGTGTAGTTGTGGTCTATTTTATATAGGCAGGACCAGTAGGAATTTGAAAACAAGATTTGCGGAACATCTACGCAATATGAAAAATGGAGTCGAGACACATGCACTCTCATCCCATTTTAAGGGGGTCCATAATCAAGACAGTAAACAGCTAACAAAATTTGCAGCCCTAAAACAAGTGAAGGGGAATTGGAGATGTAATGATACAGCTGCAACTTTAGCAAGAACTGAAATGCAGTTCAGGGACGTGCAGTCAGGGGAGGCAGGGGAGGCAGTGCCTCCCCTGTCATAATGATTAAAATAATAAAAAGAAGATATTTATAACACAGTGTTATAAATATCTTTTTTCATTATTTTAATAATTCCCCCCCCCCTGTGGCTGCTTGTGAGGGTGGGAGGTAGCGGGAGAGGTGCCTTCCGCTGCTAACATTTTAAGTCCGGGCAGCAGGGGGCGGGCAGGTGGCAGGGGCGCAGCAATGGGCTGTGAAAGCCCATTGAAAATGAATGGAGAAGCGGCACCTATACTGGTGCCGCAATGACAGGGGCGTGCATTCAGCCCCGATGAATGCACGCCCCTGTCAGTGCCCCAGATGTGATTGGCCCAGCGGATCCAGTGCTGGATCCGCTGTCCAATCACTAGCGAGCCCCCTTCCCGGCTGCAGCAGGCGCCGTGGGCTGTGTGGGCGCCCGCTGCAGCCAGCGCCGCTACTATGGGAGAGACGTCATGAGTCATGACGTCTCTCCCATAGTACAGCAGAGACGAGCCGGCGGACGGAGACGGAGGACAGCGCTGCAGGAGCGGTAAGTATGTGTGTGTTTTTTTTTTTTTTATGTGTTTGTGTTGGGGGCAGCAACAGGGGCACAACAACAAGGGGCACAGCAACTGGGGGGCGCAACAACAAGGGGCACAGCAACAGGGGCACAGCAACTGGGGGACACAACAACAAGGGGCACAGCAACTGGGGGGCGCAACAACAAGGGGCACAGCAGCAGGGGCACAGCAACTCAGGGGCGCAACAACAAGTGGCACAGCAACTGGGGGGCGCAACAACAAGGGGCACAGCAACAGGGGCACAGCAACTGGGGGGTGCAACAACAAGGGGCACAGCAACAGGGGCACAGCAACTGGGGGGCGCAACAACAAGGGGCACCAACTGGGGGGCGCAACAACAAGGGGCACAGCAACGGGCACAGCAACTGGGGGGTGCAACAACAAGGGGCACAGCAACAGGGGCACAGCAACTGGGGGGCACAACAACAAGGGGCACAGCAACAGGGGCACAGCAACTGGGGGGCACAACAACAAGGGGCACAGCAACAGGGGCACAGCAACTGGGGGGCACAGCCACAGGGGCACAGCAAAAGGGGCACAACTATAAGGGGCACAACTACAAGGGGCACAGCAACTGGGGGGCACAACTACAAGGGGCACAGCAACTGGGGGCACAGCAACTGGGGGGCACAACTACAAGGGGCACAGCAACTGGGGGGCTCAACTACAAGGGGCACAGCAACTGGGGGGCACAACTACAAGGGGCACAGCAATTGGGGGCACAATTACAGGGGTCACAGCTAATGGGGGCACAGCTACTGGGGGCAAAGCTACAGGGGGCACAGCGACTGGGGGCACAGGGACAGGGGGCACAACTACTTTGGGCACAGCTAGGGGGCACAGCTATTGGGGGCAAAGCTACAAGGGGCACAGCGACTGGGGTCACAGCGACAGGGGGCACAACTACTTGGGGCACAGCTATTGCGGGCAAAGCTACAAGGGGCACAGTGACTGGGGTCACAACTACTGGGGGCAAAGCTACAGGGGCCACAGCGACTGGGGGCACTGCTACAAGGGGCACTGCTACAAGGGGCACAGCTACAACGGGCACAGCTACAGGGGTCACAACTACTGGGGGCACAGCCACAAGGGGCAAAGCTACAGGGGGCACAGCTACAAGGGGCACAGCGACTGGGGGCACAACTACAGGGGTCACAACTACTCGGGGCACTGCTACAGGGGGCAAAGCTACTAGGGGTACAGCTACTAGGCTCACAACTATTGGGGGAGCCTGCTCCATCATCCCAGTTAGCAGCAGCACTCTCCCCTGTCTGTGCTAACGTCTTCCCGCGTCAGCGAGTGCATAATATTCATTCATTTCTCTCTCTCCTCCTGTGGATTACTTTGTTTGTAAGTATAATTTTCATTTTTACAGGTACCGGCCCTATTGGATTCTACTGGACAAGTGGACGTGACCGGCGTGGGATGTAGGTAAGTAATCTCTCTCTTATTTTTACAGGAACCACCTATTGGATTCTACATGGACAAGTGGACGTGACCGGCGTGGGATGTAGGTAAGTATGTGTGAGTGTGTAAGTGTGTTTTAATACATTTTTACTTTCACGGTGTGTGTGTTGTGTTTCTATTTGGGTATTTTTGTTGTTGTAGAACTACAGGTACCAGCGGGCCCGTTATTTCCCCGCATGTTGGCACTTGAGGTTCTCCAAGTACCAGCAAGCGGGGGAGGCTTGCTGGGCCTTGTAGTTCCACAACAAAAAAACAATATTCTTTTTTATACACACTTATGGCTATCAGCCCAGCACCCACCGCCCAGGGGTGCTGGGGACAGCCTCGGGCTTCACCCCTGGCCCTTGGGTGCCTGGAGGGGGGGGACCTCTTGATTTAAGCGGTCCCCACTCCTCCAGGGAACCCCAGCCAGGGGTGACTAGTTGGGGGGGTAATGCCACGGCTGCAGGGACCTACATAAATGTGTCCCCCGGCTGTGGCATTATGTCCCTGGCTAGTGGAGCCCGGTGCTGGTTTTAAAAATACGGGGGACCCCTACATCTTTTGTCCCCCGTATTTTTGGAACCAGGACCGGTCTAAGAGCTCGGTGCTGGTTGTCTAAATACGGGAAACCCCTGTCCAATTTTTTCCCCAGTATTTAAACAATCAGGACCGGCTCAAAGAGCCCGAGGCTGGTTATACTTAGGAAGGGGGACCTCACGCATTTTTTTCTTTTCATTTTTTTAACCCATTCAGATCCTTCTCCATTAAGTTAATGGAAGACCTGGACAACAAAATTGCATTCATGTCCTCCTCCCACTCCCTTCCCAAACATTAATTTTTATTTTTTTTCTATAAAAATGTACAATAAATCACAAGTATGATGAGCAGGCAGGCAGCGGGCATTGGCAGCATCGGACTGAGGTGCAAATTAGTGGCGGAGGGCTGGGTCAGTTGATGGTGGCAGCAGGCATCGGCTCAGTGGCAGTAGCGGGCATTGGCTCGGTGGCGGTAGGGGTCATCGGCAGGATTCGGCGGACATTATGGCTGTAGTGCCTCACCAGCCTCTGACCTCACCGCACGCCACTGCAGTATATACACTCCCTAAAGACCTTGATTCCGGGGGGTCTAAACAAGGATTTTGAAATTAAATGGTTCCTTCCTTGAAATTATCCCCTTTATTAACAACATATAAGGTTATGGCTAAATGAATGGAATGAGATATTTAACTCTGCCTCTCTCCTCTTTTCTTCTTTTTATGTTTATTAGAAATGTATTATTGATTCACTGCATTGGACTTTTTTTACCAACATAGATGAATTGGACTTTATGGAACTGATAAACATTATCTGGAAAAGCATGATATATGACGCTATGAGCTTATTCTGATTATGTAATATTATATGAATATTATATATGGTAGATGAAAAAGAGTATGAAAACGTTTTTTCCAGTAACCATTATGGTGATTTGTATACTTCCACCCTTCTTTGCTGGTGTTTTTATTCAATGAATAGGAAATATATTATGTTATGTATTCCCTGCCGATATTTAAGAAATGGCTGCTGAGGAACTTCCGGTCAGGGAAATCACATGACCGGACCATTGTTAGAGCTGTGCGGGCTTCATTCATGTAGAGGATGACGATCACGTGACCGGATGTTGTCACCGGGCGGATCGTTCTCCTTCCGGAATGCGGAACTATCGGATGAGGGAAAGCAGAGGAGTAACCAGCACGCACAGGGCACTTCCGGCCTCCGTTTTTTTTAGTTTTTTACTATTTTTATATAACTTAATGGATATTATTGTCTGCGATTTTTGCTGAATGCGATGTAGTATATCGTATGGATCAGTACATGGATGTTAGGTTAGGATTTAAAGGAACATTATGTATGTAAATGAACTTAATTGTAAATGAGAGTGGCTCCTCCCAGTGATTAGGAATATCAATTCATATGGGTATAAATAACTGGGGAGTTGGACCATGTGAGTATGCCTTGACAAAGATCAACGGATTGATCGAAACGCGTTGGCTGATAGAGAGGACCAGTGGCAGACTGGCCAGACGAGGAGAGGACGGGGTGCCCACTGTTGGAGCTGATTCTTCCCCGGGGTTGTAGAACATCTATACAGCTTTCCATTTGTGCACTTCAGAATTCCAAAATCTGGTAGGAAGCCACCCTCATAAGTCTTGGATGTGAAATGGATGTGTATCATCTTTTTATGTGATGAAGAATTTTCAGTATTGGATCATTTCTCAACATTAAAGAAATTGTATTTTTTCCACTTGTCTGAGTGATATTCACTACATGTTGGAAGTGGCAAAATTTTATTACTAATCTCCAAGTATTAATGAGATAAATTTTATGAACGTATTACACTAGATTGTGTTTTTACCTTTTTTTTTTACATGTATCAACATCAGAAGTACATTCTATATTGACAACAAAATTTATTGTGAAGACGGTGGGATGAGAAAAAGTTTCTACTTTTGAGATAAGTAGAGATTTTTGTTTTCATCAGTTAGACTAACTGAGGGAGCGCAGAAGAGAGAATATCCAAAAATTTTTGGTTCAGACTGGCGGCAAGACCTGGTGTCAGCAGTCACGTGCGCAATGCTGATGCTAGGAGATCACATCATCTTCTAGCGCCGGCTCTCCCTATGCAATAAATGGATCTCGACCTGGCTTACCCATTTAGAATGCACCGTTACCCGGGTCCGTCCCGGGACCAACCCTACAAGCTAGCTGGGTTGGATTTCTGGGTCACTGGACCCAGGTAAACCCATTTACACTGAGGCAATAACCCGGGTTTTTAGCAGCAGTGTAAAAGGGGTATTAGAAAGAGCCAACAAATTCTGTGTATGTTATAAGTGGGCATTGGTGCTAGTAATTGTGATCCCTGCTTGACTGTTGGAGTGACTGTGACAATGCCACACACCAGTGTGACTAGACTATAGTGGTTATTTTCAGGATGAGGTAATGTGACCGGAACTCGGGATCCCGGCTGTCACCATGCCAATGCCGGGATCAATCAACAATCAAAATGCAGGCAGACAGAATGCCAACCCACATGAACTATTCCCACTCGTGGGTGTCCACGACACCCATAGAGTGGGAATAGAACCTGTGGCAAGCACAGCGAGCCCGCAAGGGGCTTTGTTATGCTCACCTCCCTCCGCCGGCATTCTGCTGCTGGGATCCCAGGGTCAGTAGGCTGACCACCGGGATCCCTAGTGCTGGTCTCCCAGCCCCAGCCCGTTATTTTCATAGATATGTTACACCCATGTGCTTGTATAACATCATTGCTGCAGCACCATCACTGCCTTGATTGACCATATTTTCTTACACTGGTCAACAAATGCTGTAAACCTATGTCCAGTTACTGTATGTTTTACATTAGCACAGGTTAGGTGTAACTCATAGCTTCAGTATGAAAATTCATAAATAAACCCAGACTTGCAGGAAAGATATAGACAGACTTTATAAGGCTATTAGTTGCCTCAGCTGAGCACATTTTATATCAAATACCTAAAATTGAGAGAAATACTGGAAAATTTGTCTGTAACTACTATACATGTATGTTTTATACAGCATAATTCTATGTTAAGGCTTTCTTTCCCTTTAGAAGAGTTCCACACTCAAGAGCTGTTTTTGTCCATGTGTGTAACAGGTGGTGCACTGGCACATGCTTTCTTTCCAAGGAGAGGAGAAGCTCATTTTGACAACGCTGAGCACTGGTCTTTGAATGGGAAGGGCAGAAACCTGTTTGTCGTCCTGGCGCATGAAATTGGACACACCCTTGGACTCCAACACTCACCTTCCAAAACTGCCCTCATGTCTCCATATTACAAGAAGCTAGGCAAAGAATACGTCCTGAACTTTGATGATATCTTGGCCATCCAAAACCTTTATGGTAAAGCCCCTGAGATGTCATTGATGGTGCCTTGTGTGTGACCCCTGAACACATGCCAGCCGGTGAAACCATCAGTAAAAGATATTTAGTGGTGATATCCCATTAAAGGTTAAAGTATCCCATTGACTTATTACCTTGTCACCCATTCTTGCTGGGAGATGAGTCACAAAAGGAAGTGTACATGTATTAAGAGTCTTCCTTGACTCCACATACAAGTTCTATGGGAGGTGATGTGTTTGCCCTGCAAGGCCTAATAGTGGGTGGCTTGTAGTTGTATTATCTATATGGGATGTTGAGAAATGTTATAAATATTTAATAAATTAGGTATAGCTGTTTTTAGCAGGGAGTAAAGTTAAACATATAGTTATTAATGATGAAGCATGTAGGTTAGTGGTGGCTGAGGCACATCAACAGCCTAATTAATGTCTCATCCCATGTACTCTGAATTAAATTAGTTTTGCATCAACCACACTAATATGGTGGGAGGGTTGAGGTCGGAAGACATCGGCACCAGCCTGACCCCTAGGTTCGCCCCTGGGCTTCCCTCTTAATGTATGACTGCTGTCCTCTGTGTAGAACAGGTAAATTGGTAAGAAAGGTGTTTCAATCCTAAATTAAGAGGGAAGTCCAGGAGCAATCTGTCCCCCCTGGACTAGGCCATGTTGGGAGGTATGCATTGAGACCTGTTCGCACATAACATTTTGTGGCCTAAACTCCACCCTATTCACTTATTTTGTAAAGAATATTCTGTAACTTATTACAGAACAGAATATACAGTAGTGCCATTATCTTTCAAGGTTCATAGTCTCCCTAATGAAACTCATGGAATAGAACACCAGCCTACTATAACCAATGCTTAACCAGCTCTTCTCACCCACGTTGCCTACTTTCTCCATAACATTAAATGCCAGCCATCACATCTGCTGGTACCTGTAGGCCATTGTTTAGTAACTGGGTGCATTCATGCTTAGGGGTTTTGTATAAAACAAAGTATAAAGTTGAATTTCGGTGCTTGAGCCTAGTTCACTTTCATAATTTGTGCCTTTCACAGTCTCCAGGATAGGATATAGATTCTACACCAACTCCTTCTGCTTGCTACATACCTCAAAGTTCTGCACAATCAGGAATAGACAAGAGGTTCAAGCTGTATTTTGTTTTGTAGATTTCTATCGGAGAACAAAAAAAATCTCTGATATTGGGCTGATCTATTGTTATTGTTTTGGTTTTATTACACAGGGGCTCCCTCTAGTGGCAGACTTGTGCAGCTGCCTGGGAAAGAGTTCTCTATGTTTCAAGACTGGAGTGAAGGAAGCAAACCAGATGGCGAAAGCAAGAGTTATTATTGCCAATCTATGTTTGATGCAGTCACATGGGGTAAGAACTTCAGTAACAATGTATGTTGTGTAAAATAAGATGCAGTAGTAATACATGCAAGCATGAAATCTATGATAGACCTACATGATATAGATGAGAGCTATGGGCTCATGACTAGGCTCTTTCCTGCATGGTAGAGGAAATAAGTTGAACAAAGACAAGTCCCTAAGAGTGGTTAGGTAGTATGGGCCTGATTCTGAGTTGGGAACAAAGTACAAAAGTGCAGGTAACTTTGCTCCTTGGTAAAACAATGGTACATTGCATGTAGGGCAGTTTTAAAATGTGCAGAGAGAAAACATAAAGCATACTTTCCAACATTTGCTGCATACAAAATGGGACATTGTGTGCAATGAAGGAGCGCATGTCTGAAAAGGGGCATGTCTTCATTGGTATGGGAGCGTAGACGCACAGCATCCGTGGTTTCATCACTCTGGGGGCATACCCTGCACTCCTGGAGATGCTGGGCTGCCCCCAGAGCCTGTCCCCGTACTGTGTCGATTCCGTGACCTCCCCATATGCCCCCCCATTACTGGACACTGCGGCCCGTGGGGGGCACAGTTGGGAGGTATGAATAAAACTGTCCAGCATTTGTAGACTACATGTAAAAGCAGGCTATATTTACCCTGCATGCAAAAAAATATATTTACACCCCTTGCACTGCATATTTGTTCAAAACACAGTTACTTGTTCTCTCTTACTTTATTCCCAACTCAGAATCAGGCCCTAAGCGGCTGTGCAATTCCGTGTCATTAAAATACAAATGAAGCAGGAGGCGTCTGTAGGAGATAGATGCCTCCTGCATGCATTTGCAAGATCAGAGTGCTGGATGTGAGGATGAAGCCTTGTGAACGTGATTCGCAATGTTTCTAGGCAGCAGTCAGTCTGCGTATGCTGAAGGTTACTCATGCTGGCCGTCGGTTCCGGACAATCTGGTCCAGTCACACCTTCAAAGCGGGAAGGGGGAGTCGCTGCCCCAGCTCCACCTCCCAAACACTGCAAGCGATATACCATCAGTTTTTGCGTACAAATCTGAATATCCCTGTTTGAGGCACCCGTCCTGCACGTGTACGGCCCGGCCAATGTGATAGCATCGCATTGAATGAGAACACCTCTACCTGATTGACAGGTAGAGGCGTTTGCGGGGGCGGGTGGGGGCAGCGATGGAACGTTGTGGGGGCGACATGAGCAAAACTTGGTGGGTTGGCAGCATTTTCAGTGCGGCTGCGTGACATCACATGCAGCCGATCCGATGGGAAAAATGGCGGCTGACCACCTGCATATGTAGTCTAGCTGTGACTGCAGGGGGTCATCCATAATTGCTGTGCCTGCAACATAAATTGCGGTCGCAGCTGGTGGCCGCCAGTTAGAATACTGTGTGGCCACCAGCATTCTACACAAGCAATTGCAGAGTCTGCTTTTTGCTTTTCCTTACTGAATAGGGTCATTGTAACAACTGCTGAGAAAATGTTTAGAAGAGTCATTACAGATTGGAGAAAAGTCCAACTGTGTCTTTTCTCCAGACATTTATGGATCAGACATGAGACAGCTTTTTTCCTTTTCTGAAGAAAGTGGTGGAGCGGTGAAGGTTACTTCTGGAAATGGGTCCTGAACAATATTCCATTCTGTTTCCCGAGGATATAGCATAATTCTTCCTGAAATATTTTTACAGAATTGGTTTCAGAAATTTTTTAGCCTGTCTTCACTTGAAATATATTGTCTTTTTATATTCTTGCATAGATCTGAAGCACACATTGTACATATTCAAAGGTCGCCACTATTGGACGGTCTCCTTGCTTGGGAATATCTCTGAGCCCCAGCTCTCACAGCAGAGGTGGAAAAAGCTTCCAGCCTTCATTGAAGCAGCAACAGTGTCAGGATCAGATGGAAAGTTCTACTTCTTCAAAGGTCAGAAAACATGATCACCATTTAGATTTAGTCATTTTGTAACCGAAAAACCACAGGGAACCATTGAAACATCCTTACAATAGTGATGAGTTTGTATTTTGATCCTACTTCGCTATAGATATATACAGTACATAGAGATGAAATCACTCATACAAATAGTGCTTCGGCATATAAGACACTGGCCACACAAAGACCATAGGGTGCCGACACCAGTGAACAAAACATGAAGCTGTCATGGGAACCAATCCTAATTGGTAACAATACTTGCTCTGAGAAAATGAGCCCTTTGTTGCGGTCACCAGGAATTAATAACCAGAGTGCCTGGCTCTAACATGAAATTAGAACAGATGTTATGTTCATGGAAACAAATCTCTCACTGTACTGTATGTTGTCTAATTCATGGCCATACAGAATAGCTTACACATGTTCATCCTCTGGCTTCTAAATGACATTAATGACACTATTTGTGCATATGTAATTCTGGTTGTACCCTGTCTTCCACTTACTTGCATTTCTTATTGAAGGTACTCTCTAAAGGGCCCCATACACTAATGTGACATGTCGGACCCTCGTGTCGCAGGCTGTCATCCCGGCAGCCTCCCGGGGGGCAGGATTCTCATAAGCTACATCGTATGCGGTCCTTTTGCTTATGATGTATCTTGTGCGATCCCAGCCATGCCTGCGGGGTCCGACATATCACGAGTGCAGCACAGTCAATCTAGGGAATCCGATCCGATTCTCACAGGAACGCGCATCGGATCGGATGTAAAACACATCCGAAATGCCCGATTTCATCCAATATATCAGCCCGAATGGCCAAAATCAGATGAAATTGGGAATTATCATTCTAGTGTATGGGGCCTACCCTCCCTCACTGTGCAGGAGACTCCCTGAAATAGCAGCAATCTCCCTCACTCCCTGAATACACCAACAATCTCCCTGATTGCACCTTACCCCCATTATGTAGCTATTACATTCTTGGGGGGAAAAATAAATCAGAGATAAATACATTCAAATGGGATCATCAGCGCCATTTCACTGCATTGGTTATAAGGCACAATGATTCCTATGGCTACGTGCATTTTAATACGTTTTTTTGTGGCCACTTACAGTAAATGGAACCTCTTGTAAAACACAATACACAAACACATCCTGCAAAATATTACTGTCTTTTCTTCAACAAATAGATATTACTAAGTTTGGCGCTCATTTACATTTGGATGTAAGTCATTTTCATAACACGCCTCTCCAATGTAGCAGTACGCGCCCGCGCATTTAGTTGTTACTTTCACAATCTCCCTGAAATACTTTTTCAAAAGTACTCAAGTATAGTATGGGGCCCTTAAGGTTTTTCACAAAGAGAACATTATAGAATTGGGGCAACCTCACTTATTTACCTCACTCTGTATTTCATTACAGCAGATCATATGGATGCCATATATCTATACTGTCACAGTTATATGGCTAGGACAGAGGTTCCCAAACTGTGTGCCGTGGCTCCCAGGGGTGCCTCGGGACACTTGCAGGGGTGCCCTGGGTTGGTGGTCCAGGACCAATTCAAATTATTCATGGTCAATATAATAGGCAAAACCAGTGCTGGTGGCTGTCAGTCATAAAATATGTGGCCAAACAGAAGCAAATCTTGTCCCTCACCACACAACTGACCCTAAGGATGACATATAAACGCGATCTACTTAATGTAATATTTCTTTCTAAATTTCTCAATAAGACATTTTTGGCCTAGGGGTGCTGTGATAAAAATTCTGATATTCTAGGGTGCCGTGATTCAAAAAAGTTTGGAAACCACTGGGCTAGGAGCAAAAGTGTGATTTTGGTTTTCACCAGTTCTTGACCATGGGAGTAGACTTTGTTGGGTCTCTCCTTATGTCGGTATAGGTCGATGCAGTGTAGACACATCATTACTGTTTCATACTTTCCAAAATTGCTTATTGCTGGTGAAGAATTGGATGTGCAATAAAGGGAAATGGTCCAAATTAGTAATTGACAATTTTATTCCAATTTTCCAAGGAATGGCGTTGGCAGGGAAGGTGTACTATTCAATGTTTGCATCTAATTGTGCTTACAGTATAAAAACCACATTCTACAGCTTACAGTTAATGACTAAAAGGTTGCCAGGATGGGTAACAAACAATAGGGTGTCATGCTATCACTTACAGTTATACATTTTAGCTTTTGTGTATTGCTTGGGAAGTAACAGCTTCCTATCAGAGCTGCCAAATGTAATACAGGTTCCCATATCCAAATATTCCTGATTACAGAATATTCTGAAATCGTATTTTTTCCAGTGAGACTGAGAGAGTGCAACCTTTTGTTTGTTTTTTGATGTTTGAATGTACACAAACCTTGTTTAACACACAAAGTTATTACAAATATTGTAATAAATGACCTTCAGGCTGTGTGTATAAGGTGTATATGAAACATAAATGAATTGTGTGTATGTACACAAACTTTGTTTAATGCACAAAGTTATTAAAAATATTGGCTGATATGACCTTCAGGCTGTGTGTATAAGGTGTATATGAAACATAAATGCATTCTGTGCTTAGACTTAGGTCCCATCACCTAGATATCTCATTATGGTATGCAATTATTCCAAAATACGTTAAAATCCCATATCCAAAATATTTCTGGTCCCAAGCATTTTGCATATGGGATACTCAACCTGTACTACCACAAGCACTTAAGTATGCTATGAATATATGAAGAAAATTTAATATTTGACATTAAGTGTAAATTCCATCTATATAACATATATAGTGTTTTTATAACTGTATAGTTCCAATTTATATCTTTATTTATCAATGAGTGATAAATTTCACCAGCCAATCCACTCCTAACTGTAATTTTTCAAACCCAGCCTGTGACATGGAAGTTAGGAGCCCATTGGCTGGTGCAATTTATCACTCACAGTGAAATGTATCACTCATTGATAAATAAGCCCATGTGTTTGAAAAATGACAATTAGGAGAGGATTGGCTGGTGCAATTTATCACTCTCAGTGAAATGTATCACTCATTGATGAATAAGAGCATTAATGCTTTTTACAGTAGAGGTGTTCTGGATAGACAATGTCACACTTTTTGTAATTTGTTTTTCAGGTGGAAGATGTTGGAGGTACAAGGGTTCTAGACTAGAGGCTGGCTTTCCTCTCAAATGCAGTGATCATGGACTCCCACGACATCCAGATACAGCACTATATTTTCAGCCACTTGGGCATCTGGTTATTTTCAAAAGGGAAAAGTATTATGTGATCAATGAAGATTCATTGATGGTGGAGCCCTATTACCCTCGCAGCCTTCAGGACTGGAAAGGTGTACCTGACAGCGCTAATGCGGTGCTGACCCATCCATCTGGCTCTGTCTACTTTTTTAAAGGTGATGGGTACTGGAAATTTGACCAGGACAGTCTGAGAGTCACTGCTTCTGGGAAGTGGGTGCAGGACTTACCTTGGCTTGGTTGCCAAACTTCTTGATGCGGAACTATGGAAATACAGAAAGAATTAAACCTGTATCTTATGTACATTGCAATCTTTTTATTTAATTATGCTCTTCTATACCTTCTTACTAGGCCAGTGCCATGCAACACACGCAGGAATGGATTAAGGGCAGGGTGGGCGTCACAGAGGAACCTACACATTAGGGGTCCCCGCATACTGCTTTTTCAATCTAATCACTCTCCCTCCGGTGGCTGAGCTGTTCATTAACAGAGGCCGCCGAGGAGCTCCGTCGTGCACAGTCAGTCTCTGGGGATAGTGAAGGGAGATCCTGCGAGTCTACTTTTACAGTGGGTCCAGGTAATCTGATGAGCGTATATATATGTGTGTGTGTGTGTGTGTGTGTGTGTGTGTGTGTGTTGTATGTATATGTGTGTGTTTGTATGTATGTATATGTATGTATGTATGTATGTGTATATATATATATATATATATATATAAAAAAAGAGAGAGAAAGAGATACAAGTAGTGATCACCTAGGGTCTGAAGAACAGTTCAGTGCAAGTCCAGTGTGTATTTTCACACTGCACATGTTCCAGAACCATGCAAGTACAAATATAGGCAATGCATAATCATACACATCTCAGTTGCATCTCCACTTGTAGTTGAGTGGGCATAACTGGACTGCAACAGCATGCTCTAACATAGGCCATACTCAGTGAGTGTGTGTTGGAGGGGGCTAGTCAGGGTTGTATGTTTATGTAATTGTGCACTGACAGTGCACCAAATATATTGATAGGGGCTGTATGGCTGCAGAGATGCATTACAACTCTAAATATAGATGTGTATATATACATTTGTGGGAGATTTATCAAAGCTTGGAGAGAGAGAGAAAGTGGAGAGACATAAAGTAGCAACCAATCAGATTCTGTCACTTTACAGGCTTTTTTGAAAAATCACAGAAGCTGAGTGGTTGATACTTTGGGGTCAATGTACTAAAGCCATAGAAAGAGGACGGAGATAAAGTACCAGTCAATCAGGCTGTGCTTGAAAAATGTCAGTTAGGGTTAGTTCATAGACCCCAATGTTCTATGCAAACAATGCAAGAACAATTGCAGCCGACATGCATTCAATTCTGTGTCAACCCCAATTGCTTCCTCCAACAGTTATTACTATTACCATATTGTTTAATGAGAAAGTTAATGCTAGCAGTGTAAGAAACATGGATGTAAGCTAGTATAGGTTAAGCCTAGTGCTCCAGATTTCAGAAACACCCCCATGTCCTAGTCATTCCAGTTAATAGATCTTATATATGTTTGTAAACATTTCAGGGGCTGATCAGTGTTTGGGATAAAGTTGTGATTGTGAGCAAACAGTCAGTTGTGCCAGTGATGGGCACTGCTGCCAGCCTGTGATTTGTAGCTCTGAGAATAAGGGCACTAGATCATTAGCCACCTCAGACAACAGAATCACTAGGACCAGCAGTCAACTGCCAACTCCCAACTGCAATAGACTGATCAAGGTACATGGGGTCAGTAGGATTTACCAACGATCGGGATGCCGGCCGTCAGTATACCAACAACGGCATCCTGATCATCAGTATGCCAGCAGCAGGACGAGCGCAAAGAGGCCCTCATTCCGAGTTGTTCGCTCGCTAGCTGCTTTTAGCAGCATTGCACACGCTAGGCCGACGCCCTCTGGGAGTGCATCTTCGCCTAGCAGAATAGCGAACGAAAGATTAGCAGAATTGCTACTAAATAATTATTTGCAGTTTCTGAGTAGCTCCAGACCTACTCCTAGATTGCGATCACCTCAGTCCGTTTAGTTCCTGGTTTGATGTCACAAACACGCCCTGCGTTCGGCCAGCCACTCCCCCGTTTCTCCAGACACTCCCGCGTTTTTCCCTGGCACACCTGCGTTTTTTAGCACACTCCCGGAAAACGCTCAGTTACCACCCAGAAACACTCCTTTCCTGTCAATCACTCACCGATCAGCAGAGCGACTGAAAAGCGCCGCAGAATCCACAGCAAATCTAGTAAGTTTTTAGTTAAATAACTAAGCGCATGCGCCCTGCATGCCTTGCGCATGCGCATTTTGCACTAAATCGCAGCATAGCGACAACCGGCAACGAGCGAACAACTCGGAATGACCACCAGAGTCCTCTTGCTGACTCAATGTGCTAGCCACGCTGCGGGCAGGTTCTATTCCCACTCTGTGGATGTCGTGGACACCCACGAGTGGGAATAGCTCCTGTTAACCGGCTGTCGGCATTGTCAGCAGTCGGGATCCTGGCGTCTGTATCCTGACTGCTGGGATCTCGACTGCCGGCAACTCCACTGCATACCAGGTACATTACAGCAATGTCTTACTGTGTAATTCTCAGACTCCAGACAGTAGGATAGATTTATATGGTGTAGTAATTATCCCACACAGACTTACATTTCTCAGAATATCCATATTTCTATCAACTGGAATTAGCTCCAGGATTCACTCAAAAGAAAAACAATAGATTTGTGCACATTAAACTTAAAAGATGGTTAAACCCAGAGGCTTGAATAAAGCTCAGGAAGGTATAAAATTCAGTATAATGAATCAATGCAATTTAGCTGCATATATTTACAGATTTTTTCATTCTCCTTTGTGTTTTGTTCCTGTTTACCATGCTGCTAGCGAGTCATACTCGTTTTTTGATGATAGTATTTATTCAGTGCATAATGTTTCAGTATAGCTTTTACAAACACTGTGGTTAGGCAAAGGCAAGACTTTAACGGTCTGGTTCTGAGTGACTGTCCTTGCGTCATGCCATGGAAGCCAGATTTACTACCTTATGCATGATTCCGTGCATCAGCAAGTGGGAAACCATGCGGCTCATTGATTTTATGCAAGCTGCTGCAACAGTCAACATTAGTGATGTCACTTGCATCATCCCCATGCTATGTGCAAAAGATCCATCAGTAACAGGCCACTGCTGACGCGGGATTCCAGAGAGGTAAGTACTGAAGAAATGAGTTCAGCGTGTGCAGTGTGGGCACCTATTCTAGATATGCCAGTGTGCATGCGTGTGTGAAGTTAATGATATGTGGGGACTGGTGTTTTTGTGAGGAGTCTGTTAATTGAGCACTGCTGTGGCTTTGCTGTGGAAATTGCTGTAGGTAGATAAATATTTTGTGGGGACTGGTATATATAGAGTGTAATATGTGGCATGTCAGGATCTGTGGGATTTCTGGACTCAGAGCAGGACCCAAGGTCTGTATGTGGCTGGAGGCCATGTGTTGGAAACTAGGTCTATTCACGGAGCAGGGAAAAGCCCTTTATCAGTGATAATCAGGCTTTTCACTGCTAGGTGCCATTCACAGAAGTGGGTTACCATTAGAGCCTGTTCCTGTTACAAACAGATAAGATCATGTTACATACATCTAAGAAACATATCCAAAATACGACCATATCTTACACAAGACACAGCAAAAACTCTAATCCATGCTCTCATTATCTCCCGCATTGATTATTGTAATAGTCTCCTGACCGGTCTTCCCAAACATAGGCTCTCACCACTACAATCCATTTTGAATGCAGCTGCGAGGCTAATCTTCCTTGCCAGACGTTCATCGTCTGCAGATCCGCTCTGTCAGTCCCTCCATTGGTTACCGGTATTCTACCGTATTAAATATAAAATACTTTTACTCACATACAAGGCTATTAACCAAACTGCACCAACATACATCTCTTCACTCATCTCAAAATATCTCCCTACCCGACCTCTCCGCTCTGCACAAGATCTACGTCTCTCATCTACACGCATTACCTGTTCACACTCAAAATTACAGGACTTTATCCGGGCTTCACCCACTCTGTGGAATGCCCTCCCACGCACAGTAAGACTCGCCTCTAGTCTCCAAACCTTTAAATGTTCCCTGAAAACTCACCTCTTCAGACAAGCCTATCAAATTCCAGACCCACCCACATAACCTTCAATGCTTCCCTATCTAATTACATCCTCTGTAGAGTATTCATAACATCACATATCTTGTCTTTCTTTAGTCTCACACCCTCCTGACACTTGGATAACTTTGTGGGGTATCATCATACAACCCATTAAGAACCTAGCAATCTGGTGGACCATTATGCAATAGGTAGCATCTATCCTTGTGTATCTATGCCTATTTCCCTATAGATTGTAAGCTTGCGAGCAGGGCCTTCCTACCTCTGTCTGTCTGTTTTTACCCAGTTTTGTTCTATTACTGTTGTTCTAATTGTAAAGCGCAACGGAATATGCTGCGCTATATAAGAAACTGTTAATAAATAAATAATAAATAATAGAGCCTCTGATCAGTGTAGTGTATTGCTTCTCCTTACACTACTGTGGGGAGATCGATTCATAGTGATAAAGCTAAATAATTATCTTATAGCATTCACTATATGTGGGTAAGAGACTCAGTACGCAATTGGCGTATGGGGTACCGCAAGGGTACGCAATTAGCGTAGCAGATGCTTAGCCGTGGTCGAGACGCACATGCGGCACGCTCGCTCACAGCTTAACGCTTGGTGTCGAACACGCTATAGGCGGCCGACTACCGTAATGATACGCTACTAGCGTAGCGGACGCTATGACCGCGAGGGGAACACGAGCGGCGCAGACGCTCACGGGATGACACTCAGTAAACCTTGTATGCAACACACTATGATTGAGTTTGTATTGTAAACCTTACAACTGAAATACTGCAGCGATATAACGCTGCTTAACCTTGCTAGTGTAAATGCTGTTTGAGCGATTAAGTCGCTCTGAATACCCTCTGCAATGTAATAAACACACAATACCTTGCTAAGGCTCCAAAACCTTTACTAACAGGATTAAGTTATATTAAAAGGGGAAATACAGTTGACAATTCATACACTACAAGCTAACATCAATATCTAAACATAATAACTACACATATACAATATACAACAGTTTAACAATAACAGAGAGAGAGAGAGAGTATGGCAAATACAGAGAATAAGTTGGTCACAGAGAGTACTTACACACATGGGAATGAATCGCCTG
The DNA here is from genome assembly GCF_028390025.1 of Pseudophryne corroboree. Taxonomy (NCBI): domain Eukaryota; kingdom Metazoa; phylum Chordata; class Amphibia; order Anura; family Myobatrachidae; genus Pseudophryne; species Pseudophryne corroboree. The sequence continues at coordinate 498,257,158 of NC_086445.1, forward strand.
CGCTATCTGGATATCCAGCTCCCAGTTAATCAGTGATGAAAACCGTTGTGGAGAGAAGAGTCTTGTGTCCCCAATCCTTTTGCAGACTATATTTATGTACTAGCTCAAGACATACTACAATAGATACTGTTATGCCCTCTTTCCATTGGTTAGGGGGTGGGACATGTACTGCACCTGGGATCATTGGTTAGTTCAAGAAGTGGGCGCTGGCTAGGACTTTTTAGTATTCTAAATTCCTCTCTGGTTGTATTGTGGAAACCTATTGTTTGGATCTTCCAAACAAACTCTGTCTCTGGGCTTTGTTTACCCCACGGTCACCTCTTTCAGTTAAGACAATGACATCTCAGCACTCATTATTCTGGAGAGAAACCTGGACCTATTCATAAACAAAGGTGTAAACCCTCTTCATAGAATCTCAAAGCTTAGTGTAAATAAGGCTATTTGTTTTCAGTCTGTGGGAAAGAGGTGACTGAATTCCAGTCACCCACCCTGCATTTATGTGTAATTTATTCTGAATGCAATTAATCTTATGTTCTACTTCTGTGCATAACCATGAGCAGGAACTATGCGAATCCCTCCCAACTGTCATAGACACAACACTTCTTCAATACCCCACAGCTGGACACCAAATACTACCCTCCAACCTTTATCTGAACCCTCCCAGCATGTAAAGGAGAATTTCTCAGGTCCAAGAACCGTTTTAAACTTACCATACTTGCTGACATTATTAAGGGGAATATTAACTATAAAACGCATTATATTGGTTAAATATGTAGCAATCGAGTCGCTCGCTAGTCGCACACAAACACCGCCGTAAATACCCATCTCCCTGCACAGGCGACGTCAGAGCGTCCCCTACGCGACCTGAGGGGATGCGTACGCACGGGGGGGGGGGGTCGGTGCACGAGCAGCGGGCACGTGCATTGGGGTTAGTACAAGGCATCATAGGTCGCTATATTTTTCGACTTTGACAGTCGACCCTTTGGCAGTCATCAATAACTGCCACTTAACAATTCAAACAGAAAAATATATGTCATCATGGAATACCTTTTTATGATTGGGTAGAGGGAGGAGAGGAGAAGGTGGGAAAGGTATGACCTAGTGAGATAGTAGAAGCGTGTGTGTATGAATCCATGTTTGAGGGGTCATGTATCATCGTGCCGTACGTGTTTTAAATCAAGCTTCGAGGTATTGCGAAGTATACATTTGAATCCTTCTTATCCCGTATCAAAGGTCTGTGGATGGGCTGTCAAACTCTACCGAGCTCTTTTCGGCTTTTGGTTGCAACAAATGGGGGAGCACATTTAGTTGATGATACATGAATGGGGGGGTATGTGAGTGCTGTCTGTGTCTATATTCCCTATCGACTATGTGTGTCATTACCTGGAGGTTGTAGAGATGAGGATAAGAAACAATCGTTATAAATGCAGTCGTAAACTATGTGAGTTTATATAAACAGTCGCCGATTGAGGTCTTGTCTGATGTCTTGTCTTGATGTACATGTTGTCTGATGTCTCTCGGTGCTTTTGCTATAAATAGCTAGCAAAAGTTGTTCCATTGTCCATAAAGTTACAGTCTCTAAAGTATTGGGCTATCGTAAAAGTTAAAGTCACTAGGGAAATTGGGACTTGTAGCATAGGTTATCAATGGTCTGTATAAAAGAGGTTGTCAAATTCTTCTTCCAAGCGGATGTCTTTGTACCTTGGAGGAAAACAAAGGAGAAACGGGTGAAAGAAACAGACCGTGGAATCACATTTTCATCACAACATTGTCTCTATCGTTGGGTCATAAATCAAATTAGTTGTTGTTATTACAATGTCTTCGCTCCTCAAACTCATCACTCTGGTATTACCTTTACACTTCGTTAAAATCCGAACGCATCTAAATATCAGACCAATCAATATGACGGCACCCAGAATACACAAGAGAAATTTCCCTACATCCATAATAATACCTTGGGCCCATTCTCCTAAACCAGAGAACCAATTTCGTGGGTTCAACCATGACACCCAACTGGTCAGCTCATTACCCACAGCAGTGAGAGTGAGATTATGTTTCCTTCGGAACTCTCACTTCAATTGCAAAATGTCATCCATCTTTTGGTCTATGACCTCGACCGGGTCCTCAGTGCTGTTTGGAATGTACGTGCAGCACTTTACACCATACTGAGTTGCTAGGGTAACACAATACCCGCCTGTCACAGCTGTGAGGTAATTGAGAATCATCCTATGCTGAACCAGTTCTGTTTTGTAGGCTTGTAACTCTCTCCCTGTATACCTGAATGTGTCGTCATACATTTTGGTGATATTGTCTAATAAATTTGCAAGCGCAGATATATATTTATAATTTATCACTCCTCTGGCGGTACGAGTGATATCTAACGCGAGTAGGAATTGAATCCCGGTGGATTCATGGATCAGATCAGAGGCTGAATGCTCTGTCCTCTCTATCAGGTGCCTTTTAACGACGTGCTCGTAATGAGTGTGAGTATAAGGAGCTTGGGCACCGCGGTGAATGTCTTTCATTTTGTTATGGGATACAGTCATTACTTCAGGCAGTACTTTTCCAACATAACACAATCCCTCTGAGTTTGGGGCGAGGAACCTATACGCCTTCCTCCCGCATATGAAATATGCATCATCGGGGAGAACATATGGGACGGAGTGTGACATTATCATGTTACAAATTTTCCATGTGAAATCTCCTAACCCTAATTCTCCCAACTGTTTAGTACACGTATCAGGTTGTACGATATGTGCACAGTATCCTGGTGATACTTCTCCAACTCGCATGGTCCTACTTCCTAGAGTGTACCTATACCGGAAATATTTTCCATGGTCGGCTATCTGGCGTATAAGCTCTGTGTCTATGGGCATTCGGTCGGCTCTATGTGAAAATGTCATGGTTTGATTACTCCATGACACTTCCCAATTTCCCGGCTTTCGGGGATTGGAAATGTTAAAGCATACTAAGGACCTATCCATATGATATTGGTGGAGCTTCAAACTAGGAGGACTAGAGATATTAAACCTCTTGTCCACTGGCCTCCCACCACTTAGCTCAAGTACCTCTCCTATAGTTAAAGGGAATGGTACTATTCCTGATTTGCTATGACCTTGAGGTACTTGAGAGCATACCCAACAGTCTGTCTGATTTAACACTTTACCCACTAAGGAGTGATAGTCACTCAATGGATGCCGGTCCATGTGGATATTAAAACTGGACTGACATTTCTTGATGCACCCATCCTCAACTATATTGTCACAATGCCTACAGATGCAGTTCTCTTCAGCTAACAATCCTTCACAATGTCTATAAATAACATGGCTGCTAGATCGTTTTCTGGTACTCGCCTTTGCTCTGTGATTGTGTTTCTATTGGAAATTTACGCCTCCGTCTCAGTCATCAGAAACCCATTCCGGATCCTTTCTCGACCTCACTGGTACTCTCACCGAAACAGACTGTTCTGGTCAACATCATGGTCAACAGGAAATCACGGACTGCAGTCTCTTGGGGCGAGTCCATCTTACAGGAGGAGAAAGAGAAATTTGTAATGGGGGTACAAAAAATACTTTGAGGGGAAAGAAAAATGTTACGATGTCTTATGTCCTCTAGTCTTGTTGTTCTTCTTGCTCTGCTGTCATCTTAAAGGTACTGTCCTCAGTCTTCCAAACGAACACTCGGGTGATACAATATTCCTTCCAAATCAGCGATCTCTCTGTAAGGAGCAAAAATCTTGCATTACCATTTGTCTAACTGATGTGTGACATACCATCTTTAAAACATGAGAACATGAGAGAGAAGAGAGGGGAAAAACAAACAAACGAGACAGAGAACAATTCATCACATTTTACATTAAACAACAAACAAAAAAACATTGTCAGATCTTCCGTTCACCATCAGGCTGTCACACCAACACATCCATTGGTATCTTTGCACAGTCCCCTCCCCACCAGTATTTCCACACTACACCCTTTTGTGCCTGGCCAGGACACACCGATGTCTGTAGGTCACACTGGGGTTAGGTAGACTTCTGCAAAGACCAAGTAGCTATGTGATGTTTGAGTTCTGCCGATGAATGTCAGAGATGGGGAAAAAGAAACATTTACAAATAAATTTTACAACGTTTACCCAGCCGTTCCTGTGTCTACAAGGAACTGACCTTCCAATATCATTAACTGTAACCTCATGTTTACTATCAGTCCTAATGATCACCTTTCCTGATTGCATATTACAGGTGCAGCCCAAACTTCTTCCTAGGTGATTCCTGATTACAATTTCGTGTGTCATAACTCTGCTCGCGTTCTTGTCTAGGGGGTCTGACTTTATGTGGGCTGTTACAGTTGCTGGCATAATGCCCTTCTCTTTTACAAAGATAACAAACCCTGGGCTTCCTCCAAGTGCCAGTGACCTGAAGTCTTGGTTGATTTGATGCCTCCTCAAACGCTTGGATGCTCATCACCATCAACCGCTTTCCCTGTACTACCCTGATTCCTTGGATACCATGGTTATGTTGTTGTCTAGGGGGTTGATATACTTTCTGTAAATTTCTTGATCTACAATCTCGTGCATAATGACCTTCCTTCTGGCAATTATAACACCTTATCACCTTTGACTTACCCACAAGGATCTGAGGCTTCTTACCTCCCTGTGCTGGGCTCACTTTCTTTCTGGTAATCCTGAGGGAAGTTTAACATGGAGTGCAACTTGCACGGGTTAACAGTTGTACATTTAACAGTTTTACTTTTATCATTGTTACATTTGTTACACTTATCCTTATCATCTATAATACAGTTGCATTTTTATCATACACCAGTGTGCCACTCTCTGTAACCATCTTTTCTCTCGTTGCCATATTTTTCTTACCACAGTGAGAGTCAGCTGTGCAAGCCAATCCTCCTTGTCTCTCACCTTCCTGTTGCCATAACTGTAAACAATCATAATGTTGGATCCGTCTCTTTACAGATTTAATGAGACATATCCTTCTCCTTAGATTTGGTAACACCTCTGGGCTAAAACTGCCTACCCGTGGGAACTTTTCCCCATCATGTACAGTCATTCTTTCCCATTCATTGACCTTTGCGTGTGATCCATTTCGGACTTCCCTGTCTGTATCACACGTTATCCTTGCCGACTCTATTGGCCGGTTTACTAAGTCAACCCGAACCGAGGTTGATCGCCCCCTACCTGAACAACTGGCCCCCATCTTTGCAGGTGTTGCTTTCACTACCTCTGACCTTCAAATCAGGGTCTTCAGCGAACCCTTACAAAAACCAAGATGTCCGGGGTAGGCCGGCGGCGGAAGTTTACCGAGTACCTCCACTCACTCGCCCACGTCGACCAATACGCCCACACACTGCCCTAGCGCTGGCGTACTCGACCTAGGGCCCCTGCGACCTGAACCTCTATTTACTGGAACATGTGGGTGTGATCCGAAGAGCACTTAACCCTTCCCAGTAACTATTGGTTGTTAGAGAATTCCCGAGTGACCAGCGAACCTCCCTTAAAATAAAAAAATGACACAAATCACGTTAGAATGTACAAATAGCGTTTATGACCCCTCTAGCGTACGCAAATGGTACTGGGTCAAGTTACTAACTAATGCACACAATTACGTGCGGTACAATCGTTCTGCACATAAGCAACTAATCTTATGTGCGGAGCGACCAGTGGAATCGAAAATTGTGGCTGCGAATTCCTTCAGCCAGAGCTTAATGGCCTATATGGGTACCGCACCAACCCTTCCTGGTGTTGTGCTCCTTTACTCTTTATCTATAGCGGACTTCTTAGTCTGCTGTACCTAGACCTCCTGGTCTGTCTGGACCTCCTGGTCTGTGCTACAGTAGACCTCCTGGTCTGCTATACTCTAATGCTCTTATTAATATGTTTAACAAGGGATGCCTCCCAAGCCACCGTGCAGTCACTTACACGTATGTACCTCATGAGAACTCGATGATTTCCTGTGGTTCAACCCCCAAAATTAGAAACTTATATATATATACACACACTCTTTCACCTCATATACTCTTTACTTTCGTTTCTGCGCAGAAATCCCTTTCATTCAGTATCGCAGGCTAATCCCGAGGAGTTGCAACTAGAGAAGGATCTATTAGCTTAAAATTTTGGACACTGAGATTGATTTGCGCTATTATCGCGTTGCCTCCTTATCGCCTAACTAAAACAATACTATCGTGTGATTTGTATTATGTGGGCGTACCCAGACGCTCCGTTGCGTAATATACGCTCCGTGCGTCGGCCCTTGCGTCGCGTACGCTAGTCCCGCCCTTTGTTAGAGACACATGTACGCAAGCCAGGTATATCCACAGAAATACAATTAACACGTTTATATCAATGTAGATGATCTTTAACTGTAATCATCTACTGAACACCACACAGAACTTCCTTGTATCTTAGGCAAGCCGTGTGCGTGTTTTACAAATTACTCCTTAACGTATTATTTTTACTTTTAACTTACCAATAGCAACCACTCTTTCTCAGCACGTTATCAATTATAAATGGCAAACAGGAGAGTGAGATGTGAAACTACACAATTGAAAAGAAATACAGGTGTGTGCGTGCGTGTGTGCGTACGCAAAACAGAAATAAACAGTTTTAAAAGATAATAGCGTATTGTTCTTACCTTCCTACCTTCCGGTTCCGGATTCCACCCCAGCACTCCTACAGCGTAGCGTAACAGACGCTTATCTAGTCAGCACCACTGTATCCCTCACCACCAATACGGATACGAAAGGACACTACCTTCCCCCTTTGCTGACAGATAAAGTCTGCTTGTGTTCGCTAGTGCGGATATGTGGAGGAAGGACGAGGCCCCAATTGATAAAGCTAAATATTTATCTTATAACATTCACTATATGTGGGTAAGAGACTCAGTACGCAATTGGCGTATGGGGTACCGCAAGGGTACGCAATTAGCGTAGCAGATGCTTAGCCGTGGTCGAGACGCACATGCGGCACGCTCGCTCACAGCTTAACGCTTGGTGTCGAACACGCTATAGGCGGCCGACTACCGTAATAATACGCTACTAGCGTAGCGGACGCTGTGACCGCGAGGGGAACACGAGCGGCGCAGACGCTCACGGGATGACACTCAGTAAACCTTGTATGCAACACACTATGATTGAGTTTGTATTGTAAACCTTACAACTGAAATACTGCAGCGATATAACGCTGCTTAACCTTGCTAGTGTAAATGCTGTTTGAGCGATTAAGTCGCTCTGAATACCCTCTGCAATGTAATAAACACACAATACCTTGCTAAGGCTCCAAAACCTTTACTAATAGGATTAAGTTATATTAAAAGGGGAAATACAGTTGACAATTCATACACTACAAGCTAACATCAATATCTAAACATAATAACTACACATATACAATATACAACAGTTTAACAATAACAGAGAGAGAGAGAGAGTATGGCAAATACAGAGAATAAGTTGGTCACAGAGAGTACTTACACACATGGGAATGAATCGCCTGCGCTATCTGGATATCCAGCTCCCAGTTAATCAGTGATGAAAACCGTTGTGGAGAGAAGAGTCTTGTGTCCCCAATCCTATTGCAGACTATATTTATGTACTAGCTCAAGACATACTACAATAGATACTGTTGTGCCCTCTTTCCATTGGTTAGGGGGTGGGACATGTACTGCACCTGGGATCATTGGTTAGTTCAAGAAGTGGGCGCTGGCTAGGACTTTTTAGTATTCTAAATTCCTCTCTGGTTGTATTGTGGAAACCTATTGTTTGGATCTTCCAAACAAACTCTGTCTCTGGGCTTTGTTTACCCCACGGTCACCTCTTTCAGTTGAGACAATGACATCTCAGCACTCATTATTCTGGAGAGAAACCTGGACCTATTCATAAACAAAGGTGTAAACCCTCTTCATAGAATCTCAAAGCTTAGTGTAAATAAGGCTATTTGTTTTCAGTCTGTGGGAAAGAGGTGACTGAATTCCAGTCACCCACCCTGCATTTATGTGTAATTTATTCTGAATGCAATTAATCTTATGTTCTACTTCTGTGCATAACCATGAGCAGGAACTATGCGAATCCCTCCCAACTGTCATAGACACAACACTTCTTCAATACCCCACAGCTGGACACCAAATACTACCCTCCAACCTTTATCTGAACCCTCCCAGCATGTAAAGGAGAATTTCTCAGGTCCAAGAACCGTTTTAAACTTACCATACTTGCTGACATTATTAAGGGGAATATTAACTATAAAACGCATTATATTGGTTAAATATGTAGCAATCGAGTCGCTCGCTAGTCGCACACAAACACCGCCGTAAATACCCATCTCCCTGCGCAGGCGACGTCAGAGCGTCCCCTACGCGACCTGAGGGGATGCGTACGCACGGGGGGGGGGGGGGGGGGTGCGCGAGCAGCGGGCACGTGCATTGGGGTTAGTACAAGGCATCATAGGTCGCTATATTTTTCGACTTTGACAATAGAAGCATGGATAGCTCGGCTTTCCATACCGTTTCTTAGAAAAATGTAGGTGAACCGTTCATGTAGACTGGGAAGAGCATGGAAGACAAGAGTCTCCCCTGCTCCCTATGTGAACAGGAACCTCCACTGAGAGAGAGGTTTGCAGAGAGCATATATGTTAATGAAGTGACCCGGAATATGCCAGTTCACTTCAGACTGCTGCATCCACCACTGCCCTGTTGTCGACTCCCCTGCCACTGCCCTGTTGCCCCGCCCCACCCGCCGCCACGCAACTCTGTATTGCGTATGTGTGTTTATGTGTGTATATATATATATATATATATATATATACACAAGGCGGCATACTGTAATCAAAATTAGTTTGGTGGCTCAGGGTCCAGAAGGGGTTGAATATAGGCACTCACTTTTTCCCACACAGAATAATAAAACCCCAGCACTCACATTTTGATGTAGAAAACTATTCTGTTGTGGTTGAAACAGCTTTCAGGCTGCAGCTGACATACGGATTTCTATGGATCTGTAAGAATAAAAATAGCCTCCTTTTTTTCATCAAACCGTGAGTTTTTTCTTTTTCTATGTGCTGGAAAAAGTACGTTTTTATATATATATATATATATATATAGATATCTCTATATGTATATATCATATTTTTTTTCCAATGAATTGACCTAGAATATGTTGGATCACTTCATTGCTTGCTGCCCCCAGCTCGCTCTTCACCGCCACGTCCCGGCTGTCCCTGATTTGTCGGTGTACTGCCCCCTTCCCCTACTCCCACAGCTGTCCCGATGATTCACTTCACTATATTTATAAATAGACCCGTTAATACGGTTTTCTCCCCAAAGATGTAAGAGAGCTTGTTTATTGATACTGGCAGGCACAGAAAGAGAACTGAGAGAATGCAAGGATACCAGTCAGTGTTTACCAGTAGGAAATGGCAAATATGTATATTATTACAGGTCATTTTTGAGAGTGCCCAGTTCAGTCTTAACATAAAGAGTCTCTGACAGTAATACGTTGTACACTTGAGAAAATGCCTACTGAGCGGAATGATGATGTAAGTCCACAGGGGTGCGCTGGAATCGGTGAGAGACGCCCACTATGGGTGATAGACGTAGGGTGTAGCACAGGAACACTATGGAAACTGTGGAGAGAGCCCAGTAGTTGTGATTGGCGCTTGGGGGTATATAGAAACAGACTAGTAGCTGTAGAGAGCGCTCAGTAATAGTAGCTGGTGCTTTGAGCATCTCAGTAACACACAACGAAGTGAGGAGAGCACCCCAAGGTAAAGATGGCACTTGGAGTACCACATCAGCAGATACACAAACTGACCTGTGGAGCCAAACACAGGAATAACTGCGGACTGGTAACTAGCATCAGGTTAAAGCAGAAGTTGTTCTGGCAAAGGACCATGGCCAGGAAGAGACATATATAGGGTGTCTCAGCAGCTGATAGATTACAGAAGTCATGTGCATGTGTGTGAACTGCACAGTACCACTTGTGTATAACTGTATACTGGATGCAGGGGTGTGCGTTCATCCCAGTCGCCCGGAGACAAATTGGAGTTTGGTGCCCCCCCACCCCAACCTTAAAAAAGGGTAAACAAACATGATGTGTGTGTACAGTCGGTGTGTGTGTGTGTGTGTGTGTGTGTGTGTGTGTGCAGCAAGCAAACAGTATGATATTATAGGCATTACTGAAACTTGGTGGGACGAATCTCATGATTGGACAGTCAATCTAGAGGGCTATACACTGTTTAGGAGAGACAGACTAAATAAAAAGGGTGGAGGGGTGTGTCTTTACGTAAAGCAGTTTTTAAAACCTGATATACGGGAAGATATTCAGGAGGGGACTGTAGACACTGTCGAGACATTATGGGTAGAAATTGCATGCGGGGAAAAAGGAATAAAAAAGTTAGTATTGGGTGTATGCTATAGGCCGCCTGGTATCAACGCATCTGATGAGGAATTGTTACTAAAGCAGATTGAAAGAGCAGCAGGAGTAGGAGACATAGTAGTGATGGGAGATTTTAACTATCCAGAGATAAACTGGAAAAACGATTCATGTGATACTGCTAGGGGCAATATGTTTTTAAACACACTTAATGATAACTACTTAGTTCAACTAATTGAGGAACCAACTAGGTACAATGCAATCTTAGACCTGGTATTAACAAACAATGGGGATTTGGTATCAGGTATTATAGTAGGGGAACCCATAGGAAACAGTGACCACAATATGGTCACATTCAATATCAGTTTCCATAAACAGCCCTATACTGGCTCAACTAGGACTCTAAACTTTAGCAAACCAAATTTTGATAAGATGAGGGTATTTTTCAGGGATATTGAATGGGAAGGTTTGTTTTTAGGAAAAAATACTACGGAGAAATGGAAGGTACTAAAATTCCTGCTAGCTAAAAATACACTCAAATGTATTCCTACTAGCAGCAAAAAAAGGAATAAAATTCATAAACCGATGTGGCTTAACAAAAAGATTAAGGAACTTATGGGCAAGAAAAGGCGAGCATTTAAAAAATACAAATCTGACGGGGAAGCAGAGTCATTTCAGCACTGTAAGGAATGTAACAAAATATGCAAAAAGGAAATAAAGTAGAAACTGAAAAACTAGTAGCAAAGGAAAGCAAAGCGAATCCCAAAAAATTATTTAAATACATTAATAGCAAGAGATTAAAGAAGGAGAGTATAGGCCCTTTAAAAGACAAGTTGGGAGTCTTAAGCAAAAATGATAATGACATAGCGGACACACTAAATGAGTTTTTTTCAACAGTATTTACTAGAGAGGACCCAATTCAGGGACTAACATATAATCTCAATAATGAGAATATCCCACTGATAGGTACTTATTTAAGCGAGGAAGTAGTCTGTGACCGATTAAAACATTTAAAGATTAATAAGTCACCAGGTCCCGATGGTATTCACCCAAGGGTTCTAATGGAGCTTCATTCTGAACTTGCAAAACCGCTATTTTTGATCTTTAAGGATTCAGTAATATCAGGTATGGTTCCCAAAGACTGACGTATAGCGGAAGTAGTGCCTATATTCAAAAAGGGAAGTAAAGCTGAACCAGGTAATTATAGACCAGTTAGTATTACATCTATAGTGGGGAAAGTATTGGAAGGTATTCTAAGAGATAGTATTCAGAAGTTCCTTGAAGTCAATAAGGTCATTAAAAGGAATCAACATGGGTTTATGAAGGACAGATCCTGTCAAACCAACTTACTTGGCTTTTATGAAACAGTAAGCGCAAACCTAGATCAGGGTAAAGAGGTGGATGTAATCTTTTTAGATTTTGCCAAAGCGTTCGATACTGTACCACACATGAGACTTATCTACAAGCTACAAGAATCAGGGCTAGGAAGCACAATATGCACTTGGGTCAAAAACTGGTTAGATAATAGGGAGCAGCGCGTTGTGGTTAATGGATCTTTTTCAACTTGGACTGAAGTGCTAAGTGGTGTGCCGCAAGGCTCAGTATTAGGACCGCTATTGTTCAATATTTTCATTAACGACCTAACAGAGCATGGTGTCAATTTTTGCAGATGATACCAAATTGTGTAAAGTTATAAATGCGGAGGGGGATGCTGAGTCGCTTCAGAATGACTTAGTTAAATTAGAAGCTTGGGCAGCGAAATGGAGAATGCGCTTCAATACAGACAAGTGTAAGGTAATGCACTGTGTTAACAAGAACAAAAATAACACGTACCTACTAAATGGGGTAAAATTAGGGGATTCTGTACTGGAAAAGGACTTAGGTGTCCTCATAGATAGCAAACTAAGCAGTAGTGCCCAAAGTAGGACTGCAGCAAAGAAGGCTAATAAGATATTAGCATGCATAAAATGGGGAATTGATGCTAGGGACGAGAGTATTATACTCCCGTTATATAAATCACTTGTGAGGCCACACCTTGAATACTGTGTACAATTCTGGGCACCTTACTACAAAAAGGATATCCTGGAGCTAGAAAAGGTTCAAAGGCGGGCGACCAAACTAATTAAGGGTATGGAGACGCTGGAATACGAGGAAAGGCTTGCAAGACTAGGCATGTTTACACTGGAAAAGAGGAGATTAAGAGGGGACATGATCAACATTTACAAATATATAAGGGGACAATATACAGATCTTGCGCAGGACCTGTTTTTGGTTAGATCAACACAGAGAACTCGTGGACACTCGCTCAGGTTAGAGGAGAGGAGAGTCCACACAATACGGCGTAAAGGCTTTTTTACGGTAAGGACGATACGTGTTTGGAATTCCCTGCCTGAGGGAGTTGTAATGGACAACTCAGTCAACACCTTTAAGAATGGGTTAGATAAATTCCTAATGGATAAGGATATCCAGGGTTACGGGCATAGTCACGCACTATGGTTATTATTAAAAAGAGGGGTTAATCGGAACGGTAGTCAGCAACTTCAGTCAATATTTTATACAAAATAATTGTGAATAGGTTGAACCCGATGGACATTTGTCTTTTTTCAACCTTAGATACTATGTTACTATGTTACTATATATATATATATATATATATATATACACACTGCTCAAAAAAATAAAGGGAACACTTAAACAACACAATGTAACTCCAAGTCAATCACACTTCTGTGAAATCAAACTGTCCACTTAGGAAGCAACACTGATTGACAATCAATTTCACATGCTGTTGTGCAAATGGAATAGACAACAGGTGGAAATTATAGGCAATTAGCAAGACCCCCCCAATAAAGGAGTTGTTCTGCAGGTGGTGACCACAGACCACTTCTCAGCTCCTATGCTTTCTGGCTGATGTTTTGATCACTTTTGAAAGCTAGCGGTGCTTTCACTCTAGAGGTAGCATGAGACGGAGTCTACAACCCACACAAGTGGCTCAGGTAGTGCAGCTCATCCAGGATGGCACATCAATGCGAGCTGTGGCAAGAAGGTTTGCTGTGTCTGTCAGCGTAGTGTCCAGAGCATGGAGGCGCTACCAGGAGACAGGCCAGTACATCAGGAGACGTGGAGGAGGCAGTAGGAGGGCAACAACCCAGCAGCAGTACCGCTACCTCCGCCTTTGTGCAAGGCGGAACAGGAGTAGCCCTGCCAGAGCCCTGCAAAATGACCTCCAGCAAGCCACAAATGTGCATGTGTCTACTCAAACGATCAGAAACAGACTCCATGAGGATGGTATGAGGGCCCAACGTCCACAGGTGGGGGTTGTGCTTACAGCCCAACACCGTGCAGGACGTTTGGCATTTGCCAGAGAACACCAAGATTGGCAAATTCGCCACTGGCACCCTGTGCTCTTCACAGATGAAAGCAGGTTCTCACTGAGCACATGTGACAGACGTGACAGAGTCTGGAGACGCCAAGGAGAACGTTCTGCTGCCTGCAACATCCTCCAGCATGACCGGTTTGGCAGTGGGTCAGTAATGGTTTGGGGTGGCATTTCTTTGGGGGGCCGTACAGCCCTCCATGTGCTTGCCAGAGGTAGCCTAACTGCCATTAGGTACCGAGATGAGATCCTCAGACCCCTTGTGAGACCATATGCTGGTGCGGTTGGCCCTGGGTTCCTCCTAATGCAATACAATGCTAGACCTCATGTGGCTGGAGTGTGTCAGCAGTTCCTGCAAGACGAAGGCATTGATGCTATGGACTGGCCCGCCCGTTCCCCAGACCTGAATCCAATTGAGCATATCTGGTACATCATGTCTCGCTCCATCCACCAACGCCATGTTGCATCACAGACTGTCCAGGAGTTGGCGGATGCTTTAGTCCAGGTCTGGGAGGAGATCCCTCAGGAGACCATCCGCCACCTCATCAGGAGCATGCCCAGGCGTTGTAGGAAGGTCATACAGGCACGTGGAGGCCACACACACTACTGAGCCTCATTTTGACTTGTTTTAAGGACATTACATCAAAGTTGGATCAGCCTGTAGTGTGTTTTTCCACTTTAATTTTGAGTGCGACTCCAAATCCAGACCTCCATGGGTTAATAAATTAGATTTCCATTGATAATTTTTGTCTGATTTTTGTTCTCAGCACATTCAACTATGTAAAGAACAAAGTATTTAATAAGAATATTTCATTCATTCAGATCTAGGATGTGTTATTTTAGTGTTCCCTTTATTTTTTTGAGCAGTGCATATTGTTTATATGTATATATTTTGAGGTACCTCAATGCGCTAGTTAGAGTATACAATAATTCTAATAAAAATTATTTTATGTTTTTATTTTATTCTAAAACTACTAATTATCAGACAATATTCTTGTCTTTTCTTGGCTACTACCCCAAAAATGGCCCCTTGCCAGTCTGGGCCTAAAACTTAAATGAACAGATGGTTATTTTCAGGGAGCGCTCTATTACTGTACCGTGGAGCTTACTTTATAAAACAATTAGTGAGAATTCAGCTCCACAAGATAGTAATAGAGCGCTCCCTGAAAATAACCATCTGTTGCCATGCAGTCTCCATTTGCAAACATTTATGATACAAAATGGGTCATTCTGAAGAGCTCAGTGACTTCAAGCATGGTACTGTGATAGGAAGCCATCTTTGCAATGAGACGGTTCGTGAAATTTCATCCCTGCTGGATGTTCCACAGTCACCTGTAAGTGATATTATTAGAAAGTGGAAGCATTGAGGAACAACAGCAATTCAGCCAAGAAGCGGAACACCACGTAAAATCACAGTGGGGTCAACGACTGCTAAGGCGCATGGTTCGTAAAATTCGTCAACACTCTGCTAATTTCATGGCTGAAGAGTTCCGAACTTCCACTGGCATTCATGTAAGCACAAAAACTGTGTGGCGGGAGCTTAATGGAATGGGTTTCCATGGCCAAGCAGCACCAAGTCCAATGCCAAGCGTCGGATGGAGTGGTGTAAAGCACACCAATACTGGACTGTGGAGCAGTGGAAACGTGTTCTGTGAAGTCCCGCTTCTCTGTTTGGCAGTCAGATGGGCGAGTCTGGCCTTGGCAGATGGTGGGAGAACGTTACCTGTCTGACTGCATTATGCCAACAGTGAAGTTTGGTGGAGGAGTGATAATGGTATGGGGCTGTTTTTCAGGGTTTGGGCTAAGCCTCTCTCTTTTCAGTGAATGGCAATCTTAATGCTTTAGCATACCAAGACATTGTGGACAATGCTATGCTTCCAACTTTGGAGCAACAGTTTGTGGCAACACTTTTCTCTGCTTCCTGCTATTCACGGAGCAGGTTACCGTGGAGAAGTCCGTGATTTCACCAGCGGCACCTCTGCTCAGCGGCTGAATCACATCACCATACTTGAAGGAGCGTCAAGCTCAGCTTTCAGCTTCTCTATTGAGTTCAGGTTCGTCGACTCAGGATGGTGTAACCTGAACTGTGGTGCAGTAAGGAAAACTCAATGCTTTCCTGCTCTCTGTCCGCACCCGGTGCTGGCTCTGCCCCCCTGACCTCCCAGAAGCCACTGCGGTACGCAGG
The DNA here is from genome assembly GCF_028390025.1 of Pseudophryne corroboree. Taxonomy (NCBI): domain Eukaryota; kingdom Metazoa; phylum Chordata; class Amphibia; order Anura; family Myobatrachidae; genus Pseudophryne; species Pseudophryne corroboree. The sequence continues at coordinate 498,273,086 of NC_086445.1, forward strand.
AAAGTCAACAGGCGGCGCATGCGCAGAGGGACCCCCTGGACATCACAGAGGAGCACCGCTGGAGCCCTGTATACCACAGCACATTGCCAGAAGGGTGAGTATACGTGAATTGCTACTTATAACAGCTATACATCACATCAAACCAATGAGTAACAATTTGTATATAGTTTTCTTTATGAATAGACCCCATGGTTTGATGATTTCAGTGTGGAAGAACTTGACTGGCACACACAGAACCTCAACCCCATCGAGCACCTTTGGGATGAACTGAAACGGAGATTGCGAGCCAGGCCTACTCGTCCAACATCTGTTCCTGACCTCATATATGCTGTACAGAATGAATGGGCACAAATTATCACAGAAACACTCCAAAATCGTGTGGAAAGCCTTCCAAGAAGAGTGGAAACTGGTATCGCTGCAAAAGGCGGACCAACTCCATATTAAAGTATATGTATTTGAATACGATGTCATTACAGTCCTTGTTGCTATAATGGTCAGGTGTCCGAATACTTTTGTCCATATAGTATATGTACAATTAAATGTCATGTGAGCACTACAGAGGAATAAATTGGAGAAAATGCTACACGTTAGAGTAATGTGAGGACAAAGTATACATGTGCAATAAATGTAGAAACAGGTCATAAATTAGGAATGTCGCCCAGTATTGTTGCCGCTTTATATGCACCTTATTTGGGGTTTATACACCATTAATAAATAAGTTATTTACCATTAGAAATAGATCTGCCTGACTGCAATTACTAAGTGCTTATTAATTCACTGCAGTACCTTTTTAATTTGTCTGTTTCACAACCCATGGTTCCCACCCATTAATCTGCACTCATTACTGTTTTTTACAAACCTTTGTAATAATTAATTTGCTGTTTCTGAAACAGCAAATATTTAAACCATTGTTTAGTAGTTATCTGTAAATGTGACTGTATAATTCTGTATAGCTGCACGGCACTGATGTTGTTAGTGATCTGGCCATTAAAATTGGATTTAAATAATCAAATAAAATTGCTACATTTTCTAAAACTTTTTTTTTTTCACTAGCGTGTTTCACCCCCCCCCCCCATTTATTTAACAACACAGGAAAAAAATGACATTTGAGAATGAGAAAATCAATGAATGAATATAGGAAGCAGTGCCAGTGACTTCCATCCCAGTATACAGTCACTATAAATGTACTGTACAATTATATTACACAAATCAGAGGTTTTATTATTTACACATAATTTCTTCCAAATTTACTGTGAGCAAAAACAAATTCACACTGCAAATATTGCCAACAAAAACACATTGCTACTGATGATACCTGTCTGTCTCTGTTACTGAACACAACATAAATAGTGTAGGACAGTGGCTCCCAAACTTTTTTGAATCACGGCACCCTAGAATATCTGATTTTTTTTTCACAGTACCCCTAGGCCAAAAGTTTGAGATATTTAGAAAGAAATATTAAATTAAGTAAATTGTGTTTATATTAGTGATGAGCGGGTTCGGTTCCTCGAGATCGGAACCGCCCCGAACTTCACCCATTTTACACGGTTCCGAGGCAGACTCGGATCTTCCCGCCTTGCTCGGTTAACCCGAGCGCGTCCGAACGTCATCATCCCACTGTCGGATTCTGCGAGATTCGTATTCTATACAAGGAGCCGCGCGTCGCCGCCATTTTCACTCGTGCATTGGAGATGATAGCGAGAGGACATGCAGCGTTCTCTCAGTTTCTGTGTTCAGTGTAGTGCAAATATCTGTGCTCAGTGTGCTGAAAATATCTACGTTCTGTGCCTGAAAAACGCTCCATATCTGTGCTGCATTGTAGTATATAGTAGGAGGACAGTGCAGAATTTTGCTGACCACCAGTATTATATAGCAGTACGGTACAGTAGTCCACTGCTCTACCTACCTCTGTGTCGTCAAGTATACTATCCATCCATACCTGTGCTGCATTTTAGTTGTGCGCAGTATATATAGTAGGAGGACAGTGCAGAATTTTGCTGACCACCAGTATATATATAGCAGTACGGTACAGTAGTCCACTGCTCTACCTACCTCTGTGTCGTCAAGTATACTATCCATCCATACCTGTGCTGCGTTTTAGTTGTGCGCAGTATATATAGTAGGAGGACAGTGCAGAATTTTGCTGACCACCAGTATATATATAGCAGTAAGGTACAGTAGGCCATTGCTATTGATATATTACTGGCATATAATTCCACACATTAAAAAATGGGGAACAAAAATGTGGAGGGTAAAATAGGGAAAGCTCAAGATCCACTTCCACCTCGTGCTGAAGCTGCTGCCACTAGTCATGGCCGAGACGATGAAATGCCATCAACGTCGTCTGCCAAGGCCGATGCCCAATGTCATAGTAGAGAGCATGTAAAATCCAAAAAACAAAAGTTCAGTAAAATGACCCAAAAATCAAAATTAAAAGCGTCTGATGAGAAGCGTAAACTTGCCAATATGCCATTTACGACACGGAGTGGCAATGAACGGCTGAGGCCCTGGCCCATGTTCATGGCTAGTGGTTCAGATTCACATGAGGATGGAAGCACTCATCCTCTCGCTAGAAAAATGAAAAGACTTAAGCTGGCAAAAGCACAGCAAACAACTGTGCGTTCTTCTAAATCAGGGCTGGGCAAACCGGTCCTCGAGATCTACAAACAGTTCATGTTATCCAGGCCTCCTGGATTTCTGTAGAATTGTCAGTTAGGAATGAATGCAGCACATCTTAATTAGTAATTACTACACCTGTGCACCAGCTAGGAGGTCTGGAAAATGTGAACTGTTGGTAGATCTCGAGGATTGGTTTGGCCAGCTCTGTTCTAAATCACAAATCCCCAAGGAGAGTCCAATTGTGTCGGTTACGATGCCTGTCCTTCCCAACACTGGACGGGAAGAAGTGGCGCCTTCCACCATTTGTACGCCCCCTGCAAGTGCTGGAAGGAGCACCCGCAGTCCAGTTCCTGATAGTCAAATTGAAGATGTCACTGTTGAAGTACACCAGGATGAGGATATGGGTGTTGCTAGCGCTGAGGAGGAAATTGACAAGGAGGATTCTGATGGTGAGGTGGTTTGTTTAAGTCAGGCAACCGGGGAGACACCTGTTGTCATTGGGACGAATATGGCCATTGACATACATGGTCAAATTACAAAAAAAATCACCTTGTCGGTGTGGAATTATTTTAACAGAAATGCGGACAACATTTGTCAAGCCGTGTGTTGCCTTTGTCAAGCTGTAATAAGTAGGGGTAAGGACGTTAACCATCTAGGAACATCCTCACTTATACGTCACCTGGAGCGCATTCATCAGAAGTCATTGACAAGTTCAAAAACTTTGGGTGACAGCGGAAGCAGTCCACTGACAACTAAATCCCATACTCTTGTAACCAAGCTCCTGCAAACCACACCACCAACTCCCTCAGTGTCAATTTCCTCCTTAGGAAAGCCAATAGTCCTGCAGGCCATGTCACTGTCAAGTCTGATGAGTCCTCTCCTGCCTGGGATTCCTCCGATGCATCCTTAAGTGTAACACCTACTGCTGCTGGCGCCGCTGTTGTTGCTGCTGGGAGTCGATCGTCATCCCAGAGGGGAAGTCGGAAGACCACTTGTACTACTTCCAGTAAGCAATTGACTGTCCAACAGTCCTTTGCGAGGAAGATTAAATATCACAGCAGTCATCCTGCTGCAAAGCAGATAACTCAGGCCTTGGCAGCCTGGGCGGTGTTAAACGGGTGTCCGGTATCCACCGTTAATTCACAGGGAATTAGAGAATTTATTGAGTTAGTGTGTCCTCGGTACCAAATACCATCTAGGTTCCACTTCTCTAGGCAGGCGATACCGAGAATGTACACAGACCTCAGAAAAAGAGTCACCAGTGTCCTAAAAAATGCAGTTGTACCCAATGTCCACTTAACCACGGACATGTGGACAAGTGGAGCAGGGCAGACTCAGGACTATATGACTGTGACAGCCCACTGGGTAGATGTATTGCCTCCCGCAGCAAGAACAGCAGCGGCGGCACCAGTAGCAGCATCTCGCAAACGCCAACTCGTTCCTAGGCAGGCTACGCTTTGTATCACCGCTTTCCATAAGAGGCACACAGCTGACAACCTCTTACGGAAACTGAGGAACATCATCACAGAATGGCTTACCCCAATTGGACTCTCCTGGGGATTTGTGACATCAGACAATGCCACCAATATTGTGCGTGCAGTACATGTGGGCAAATTCCTGCACGTCCCATGTTTTGCACATACATTGAATTTGGTGGTGCAGAATTATTTAAAAAACGACAGGGGCGTGCAAGAGATGCTGTCGGTGGCCCGAAGAATTGCGGGCCACTTTCGGCATTCAGCTACCGTGTGCCGAAGACTGGAGCACCAGCAAACACTCCAGAACCTGCCCCGCCATCATCTGAAGCAAGAGATGGTAACGAGGTGGAATTCAACCCTCTATATGCTTCAGAGGATGGAGGAGCAGCAAAAGGCCATTCAAGCCTATACAGCTACCTACAATATAGGCAAAGGAGGGGGAATGTACCTGACTCAAGCGCAGTGGAGAATGATTTCAACGTTGTGCAAGGTTCTGCAACCCTTTGAACTTGCCACACGTGAAGTCAGTTCAGACACTGCCAGCCTGAGTCAGGTCATTCCCCTCATCAGGCTTTTGCAGAAGAAGCTGGAGAGATTGAAGGAGGAGCTAAAACAGAGCGATTCCACTAGGCATGTGGGACTTGTGGATGGAGCCCTTAATTTGCTTAACCAGGATTCACGGGTGGTCAATCTGTTGAAATCAGAGCACTACATTTTGGCCACCGTGCTCGATCCTAGATTTAAAACCTACGTTGTATCTCTCTTTCCGGCAGACACAAGTCTGCAGAGGTTCAAAGACCTGCTGGTGAGACACTTGTCAAGTCAAGCGGAACGTGACCCGTCAACAGCTCCTCCTTCACATTCTCCCGCAACTGGGGCTGCGAGGAAAAGGCTAAGAATTCCGAGCCCACCCACTGGCGGTGATGCAGGGCAGTCTGGAGCGAGTGCTGACATCTGGTCCGGACTGAAGGACCTGCCAACGATTACTGACATGTCGTCTACTGTCACTGCATATGATTCTGTCACCATTGAAAGAATGGTGGAGGATTATATGAGTGACCACATCCAGGTAGGCACGTCAGACAGTCCGTACGTATACTGGCAGGAAAAAGAGGCAATTTGGAGGCCCTTGCAGAAACTGGCTTTATTTTACCTAAGTTGCCTCCCCTCCAGTGTGTACTCCGAAAGAGTGTTTAGTGCAGCCACTCACCTTGTCAGCAATCGGCGTACGAGGTTACTTCCAGAAAATGTGGAGAAGATGATGTTCATCAAAATGAATTATAATCAATTCCTCCGTGGAGACATTCACCAGCAATTGCCTCCAGAAAGTACACAGGGACCTGAGATGGTGGATTCCAGTGGGGACGAATTAATAATCTGTGAGGAGGGGGATGTACACAGTGAAAGAGGTGAGGAATCGGATGATGAGGAGGAGTTGGACATCTTGCCTCTGTAGAGCCAGTTTGTGCAAGTAGAGATTGATTGCTTCTTTTTTGGTGGGGGCCCAAACCAACCAGTCATTTCAGTCACAGTCATGTGGCAGACCCTGTCGCTGAAATGATGGGTTTGTTAAAGTGTGCATGTCCTGTTTATACAATATAAGGGTGGGTGGGAGGGCCCAAGGACAATTCCATCTTGCACCTCTTTTTTCTTTCATTTATCTTTGCATCATGTGCTGTTTGGGGACTATTTTTTAAAAGTGCCATCCTGCCTGACACTGCAGTGCCACTCCTAGATCGGCCAGGTGTTTGTGTCGGCCACTTGGGTCGCTTAGCTTAGCCATCCAGCGACCTTGGTGCACCTCTTCTTTTCTTTGCATCATGTGCTGTTTGGGGACTATTTTTTAAATCTGCCATCCTGTCTGACACTGCAGTGCCACTCCTAGATGGGCCAGGTGTTTGTGTCGGCCACTTGGGTCGCTTAGCTTAGTCATCCAGCGACCTCGGTGCAAATTTTAGGACTAAAAATAATATTGTGAGGTGTTCAGAATAGACTGGAAATGAGTGGAAATTATGGTTATTGAGGTTAATAATACTATGGGATCAAAATGACCCCCAAATTCTATGATTTAAGCTGTTATTGAGGGTTTTTCTGTAAAAAAACACCCGAATCCAAAGCACACCCGAATCCGACAAAAAATTTTCAGGGAGGTTTTGCCAAAACGCGTCCGAATCCAAAACACGGCCGCGGAACCGAATCCAAAACACAAAACCCGAAAAATTTCCGGTGCACATCACTAGTTTATATGTCATCCTTAGGGTCAGTTGTGGGATGATGGACAAGATTTGCTTTTGTTTGTCCACATATGTTATGATTGGCAGCCACCAGCACTGATTTTGCTTAGTACATTGAACAAAAATAATTTAAAGTGGTCCTAAAGGACCAACCAGGGCTCCCCTGCAAGTGTCCCAAGGCACTCCAGGATGCCACGGCACACAGTTTGAGAACCACTGGCAGGCCCGGCTCTACCCGCTCAGCAAAGGGATGCAAAGCAAGTAGGCGCCAGGGCTGGAGAGGCGCTCTCCCTGCTTTGCATCCCCGCTGGTGCGCCTGGCCCCCTGCTGCTGCCGGCTGCTGTGCCTGTCACACTGTTTGACAGGCAGCAGCGCCGGCAGCATGAAGCTTCTCCCCCCCCCCCCCCCCGTGACAGTAGTCCAGTGTCTGTGTGTGCAGAGCCCGAAAAGGGGGTGGGGCTTACCGGCACTGAGGGGCGGGGCTACACGTGCCATGCTGCAGAGGAAGACAGAAGGCAGAATACAGAGCCGGCCAGCCAGATGGTGAGTTGAGGGAGAGTGAGTGAGAAAGTGTGTGTGTGTGTGTGTGTGTGTGTCAGTGTGTGTGTATTTTTACTGTATTTGTGTAATGTATGTACAGTATGTGTGTGTATGTGGTATATGTGTGACTGTGCAGCATAATGTGTGCAAGCATCACTGGTACAGAGGGCGTTACGTGTGTAAGCGTCACTGCTACAGGGGGTGTTGCGTGTGTAAGCGGCACTGGTACAGGGGGCATTACGTGTGTAAACGTCACTGGTACAGGGGGCGTTACGTGTGTAAGTGGCACTGGTACAGGGGGCGTTACCTGTGTAAGCTGCACTGGTACAGGGGGCGTTACGTGTGTAAGCGGCGCTGGTACAGGGGGCGTTACGTGTGTAAGCCGCACTGGTACAGGGGGCGTTGTGTGTGTAAGTGGCACTGCTGCAGGGGTCATTACGTATGTAAGCGTCACTGTTGCAGGGGGTGTTACGTGTGTAAGAGTCACTGCTGCAGGGGGAGTTACATGTGTAAGGGCCACTACTACAGGGTGCGTTGTGTATAAGTGGAACTAGCACAGGGGGCGTTATGTGTGTAAGCAGCAGTACTACAGTGAGCATTATGTGTAAAAGCATTATGGGGGTAATTCTGAGTTGATCGCAGCAGGAACTTCGTTAGCAGTTGGGCAAGACCATGTGCACTGCAGGGGGGGCAGATATAACATGTGCAGAGAGAGTTAGATTTGGGTGTGATGAGTTCAATCTGCTATCTAAATTGCAGTGTAAAAATAAAGCAGCCAGTATTTACTAGAGATGAGCGCCGGAAATTTTTCGGGTTTTGTGTTTTGGTTTTGGGTTCGGTTCCGCGGCCGTGTTTTGGGTTCGACCGCGTTTTGGCAAAACCTAACCGAATTTTTTTTGTCGGATTCGGGTGTGTTTTGGATTCGGGTGTTTTTTCCCAAAAAACCTAAAAAACAGCTTAAATCATAGAATTTGGGGGTCATTTTGATCCCAAAGTATTATTAACCTCAAAAACCATCATTTCCACTCATTTTCAGTCTATTCTGAATACCTCACACCTCACAATATTATTTTTAGTCCTAAAATTTGCACCGAGGTCGCTGGATGACTAAGCTAAGCGACCCTAGTGGCCGACACAAACACCTGGCCCATCTAGGAGTGGCACTGCAGTGTCACGCAGGATGGCCCTTCCAAAAAACACTCCCCAAACAGCACATGACGCAAAGAAAAAAAGAGGTGCAATGAGGTAGCTGTGTGAGTAAGATAAGCGACCCTAGTGGCCGACACAAACACCGGGCCCATCTAGGAGTGGCACTGCAGTGTCACGCAGGATGTCCCTTCCAAAAAACCCTCCCCAAACAGCACATGACGCAAAGAAAAAAAGAGGCGCAATGAGGTAGCTGTGTGAGTAAGATAAGCGACCCTAGTGGCCGACACAAACACCGGGCCCATCTAGGAGTGGCACTGCAGTGTCACGCAGGATGTCCCTTCCAAAAAACCCTCCCCAAACAGCACATGACGCAAAGAAAAAAAGAGGCGCAATGAGGTAGCTGTGTGAGTAAGATAAGCGACCCTAGTGGCCGACACAAACACCGGGCCCATCTAGGAGTGGCACTGCAGTGTCACGCAGGATGTCCCTTCCAAAAAACCCTCCCCAAACAGCACATGACGCAAAGAAAAAAAGAGGCGCAATGAGGTAGCTGTGTGAGTAAGATAAGCGACCCTAGTGGCCGACACAAACACCTGGCCCATCTAGGAGTGGCACTGCAGTGTCACGCAGGATGTCCCTTCCAAAAAACCCTCCCCAAACAGCACATGACGCAAAGAAAAAAAGAGGCGCAATGAGGTAGCTGTGTGAGTAAGATAAGCGACCCTAGTGGCCGACACAAACACCTGGCCCATCTAGGAGTGGCACTGCAGTGTCACGCAGGATGTCCCTTCCAAAAAACCCTCCCCAAACAGCACATGACGCAAAGAAAAAAAGAGGCGCAATGAGGTAGCTGTGTGAGTAAGATAAGCGACCCTAGTGGCCGACACAAACACCGAGCCCATCTAGGAGTGGCACTGCAGTGTCACGCAGGATGTCCCTTCCAAAAAACCCTCCCCAAACAGCACATGACGCAAAGAAAAAAAGAGGCGCAATGAGGTAGCTGTGTGAGTAAGATAAGCGACCCTAGTGGCCGACACAAACACCGGGCCCATCTAGGAGTGGCACTGCAGTGTCACGCAGGATGTCCCTTCCAAAAAACCCTCCCCAAACAGCACATGACGCAAAGAAAAAAAGAGGCGCAATGAGGTAGCTGTGTGAGTAAGATAAGAGACCCTAGTGGCCGACACAAACACCGGGCCCATCTAGGAGTGGCACTGCAGTGTCACGCAGGATGTCCCTTCCAAAAAACCCTCCCCAAACAGCACATGACGCAAAGAAAAAAAGAGGCGCAATGAGGTAGCTGTGTGAGTAAGATAAGCGACCCTAGTGGCCGACACAAACACCTGGCCCATCTAGGAGTGGCACTGCAGTGTCACGCAGGATGTCCCTTCCAAAAAACCCTCCCCAAACAGCACATGACGCAAAGAAAAAAAGAGGCGCAATGAGGTAGCTGTGTGAGTAAGATAAGCGACCCTAGTGGCCGACACAAACACCGGGCCCATCTAGGAGTGGCACTGCAGTGTCACGCAGGATGTCCCTTCCAAAAAACCCTCCCCAAACAGCACATGACGCAAAGAAAAAAAGAGGCGCAATGAGGTAGCTGTGTGAGTAAGATAAGCGACCCTAGTGGCCGACACAAACACCGGGCCCATCTAGGAGTGGCACTGCAGTGTCACGCAGGATGTCCCTTCCAAAAAACCCTCCCCAAACAGCACATGACGCAAAGAAAAAAAGAGGCGCAATGAGGTAGCTGTGTGAGTAAGATAAGCGACCCTAGTGGCCGACACAAACACCTGGCCCATCTAGGAGTGGCACTGCAGTGTCACGCAGGATGGCCCTTCCAAAAAACACCCCCCAAACAGCACATGACGCAAAGAAAAATTAAAGAAAAAAGAGGTGCAAGATGGAATTGTCCTTGGGCCCTCCCACCCACCCTTATGTTGTATAAACAGGACATGCACACTTTAACCAACCCATCATTTCAGTGACAGGGTCTGCCACACGACTGTGACTGATATGACGGGTTGGTTTGGACCCCCACCAAAAAAGAAGCAATTAATCTCTCCTTGCACAAACTGGCTCTACAGAGGCAAGATGTCCACCTCATCATCATCCTCCGATATATCACCGTGTACATCCCCCTCCTCACAGATTATCAATTCGTCCCCACTGGAATCCACCATCTCAGCTCCCTGTGTACTTTGTGGAGGCAATTGCTGCTGGTCAATGTCTCCGCGGAGGAATTGATTATAATTCATTTTAATGAACATCATCTTCTCCACATTTTCTGGATGTAACCTCGTACGCCGATTGCTGACAAGGTGAGCGGCGGCACTAAACACTCTTTCGGAGTACACACTTGTGGGAGGGCAACTTAGGTAGAATAAAGCCAGTTTGTGCAAGGGCCTCCAAATTGCCTCTTTTTCCTGCCAGTATAAGTACGGACTGTGTGACGTGCCTACTTGGATGCGGTCACTCATATAATCCTCCACCATTCTTTCAATGTTGAGAGAATCATATGCAGTGACAGTAGACGACATGTCCGTAATCGTTGTCAGGTCCTTCAGTCCGGACCAGATGTCAGCATCAGCAGTCGCTCCAGACTGCCCTGCATCACCGCCAGCGGGTGGGCTCGGAATTCTGAGCCTTTTCCTCGCACCCCCAGTTGCGGGAGAATGTGAAGGAGGAGATGTTGACAGGTCGCGTTCCGCTTGACTTGACAATTTTCTCACCAGCAGGTCTTTCAACCCCAGCAGACTTGTGTCTGCCGGAAAGAGAGATCCAAGGTAGGCTTTAAATCTAGGATCGAGCACGGTGGCCAAAATGTAGTGCTCTGATTTCAACAGATTGACCACCCGTGAATCCTTGTTAAGCGAATTAAGGGCTCCATCCACAAGTCCCACATGCCTAGCGGAATCGCTCCGTGTTAGCTCCTCCTTCAATGTCTCCAGCTTCTTCTGCAAAAGCCTGATGAGGGGAATGACCTGACTCAGGCTGGCAGTGTCTGAACTGACTTCACGTGTGGCAAGTTCAAAGGGCATCAGAACCTTGCACAACGTTGAAATCATTCTCCACTGCGCTTGAGACAGGTGCATTCCACCTCCTATATCGTGCTCAATTGTATAGGCTTGAATGGCCTTTTGCTGCTCCTCCAACCTCTGAAGCATATAGAGGGTTGAATTCCACCTCGTTACCACTTCTTGCTTCAGATGATGGCAGGGCAGGTTCAGTAGTTTTTGGTGGTGCTCCAGTCTTCTGTACGTGGTGCCTGTACGCCGAAAGTGTCCCGCAATTCTTCTGGCCACCGACAGCATCTCTTGCACGCCCCTGTCGTTTTTTAAAAAATTCTGCACCACCAAATTCAAGGTATGTGCAAAACATGGGACGTGCTGGAATTTGCCCATATTTAATGCACACACAATATTGCTGGCGTTGTCCGATGCCACAAATCCACAGGAGAGTCCAATTGGGGTAAGCCATTCCGCGATGATCTTCCTCAGTTGCCGTAAGAGGTTTTCAGCTGTGTGCGTATTCTGGAAACCGGTGATACAAAGCGTAGCCTGCCTAGGAAAGAGTTGGCGTTTGCGAGATGCTGCTACTGGTGCCGCCGCTGCTGTTCTTGCGGCGGGAGTCCATACATCTACCCAGTGGGCTGTCACAGTCATATAGTCCTGACCCTGCCCTGCTCCACTTGTCCACATGTCCGTGGTTAAGTGGACATTGGGTACAGCTGCATTTTTTAGGACACTGGTGACTCTTTTTCTGAGGTCTGTGTACATTTTCGGTATCGCCTGCCTAGAGAAATGGAACCTAGATGGTATTTGGTACCGGGGACACAGTACCTCCAACAAGTCTCTAGTTGGCTCTGCAGTAATGATGGATACCGGAACCACGTTTCTCACCACCCAGGATGCCAAGGCCTCAGTTATCCGCTTTGCAGTAGGATGACTGCTGTGATATTTCATCTTCCTCGCAAAGGACTGTTGAACAGTCAATTGCTTACTGGAAGTAGTACAAGTGGGCTTACGACTTCCCCTCTGGGATGACCATCGACTCCCAGCAGCAACAACAGCAGCGCCAGCAGCAGTAGGCGTTACACGCAAGGATGCATCGGAGGAATCCCAGGCAGGAGAGGACTCGTCAGAATTGCCAGTGACATGGCCTGCAGGACTATTGGCATTCCTGGGGAAGGAGGAAATTGACACTGAGGGAGTTGGTGGGGTGGTTTGCGTGAGCTTGGTTACAAGAGGAAGAAATTTACTGGTCAGTGGACTGCTTCCGCTGTCGCCCAAAGTTTTTGAACTTGTCACTGACTTATTATGAATGCGCTGCAGGTGACGTATAAGGGAGGATGTTCCGAGGTGGTTAACGTCCTTACCCCTACTTATTACAGCTTGACAAAGGCAACACACGGCTTGACACCTGTTGTCCGCATTTCTGTTGAAATACTTCCACACCGAAGAGCTGATTTTTTTGGTATTTTCACCAGGCATGTCAGTGGCCATATTCCTCCCACGGACAACAGGTGTCTCCCCGGGTGCCTGACTTAAACAAACCACCTCACCATCAGAATCCTCCTGGTCAATTTCCTCCCCAGCGCCAGCAACACCCATATCCTCCTCATCCTGGTGTACTTCAACACTGACATCTTCAATCTGACTATCAGGAACTGGACTGCGGGTGCTCCTTCCAGCACTTGCAGGGGGCGTGCAAATGGTGGAAGGCGCATGCTCTTCACGTCCAGTGTTGGGAAGGTCAGGCATCGCAACCGACACAATTGGACTCTCCTTGTGGATTTGGGATTTCGAAGAACGCACAGTTCTTTGCGGTGCTTTTGCCAGCTTGAGTCTTTTCAGTTTTCTAGCGAGAGGCTGAGTGCTTCCATCCTCATGTGAAGCTGAACCACTAGCCATGAACATAGGCCAGGGCCTCAGCCGTTCCTTGCCACTCCGTGTGGTAAATGGCATATTGGCAAGTTTACGCTTCTCCTCCGACAATTTTATTTTAGGTTTTGGAGTCCTTTTTTTACTGATATTTGGTGTTTTGGATTTGACATGCTCTGTACTATGACATTGGGCATCGGCCTTGGCAGACGACGTTGCTGGCATTTCATCGTCTCGGCCATGACTAGTGGCAGCAGCTTCAGCACGAGGTGGAAGTGGATCTTGATCTTTCCCTAATTTTGGAACCTCAACATTTTTGTTCTCCATATTTTAATAGGCACAACTAAAAGGCACCTCAGGTAAACAATGGAGATGGATGGATACTAGTATACAATTATGGATGGACTGCCGAGTGCCGACACAGAGGTAGCTACAGCCGTGGACTACCGTACTGTACTGTGTCTGCTGCTAATATAGACTGGTTGATAATGAGATGTAGTATGTATAAAGAAGAAAGAAAAAAAAAACCACGGGTTGGTGGTATACAATTATGGATGGACTGCCGAGTGCCGACACAGAGATAGCTACAGCCGTGGACTACCGTACTGTACTGTGTCTGCTGCTAATATAGACTGGATGATAATGAGATGTAGTATGTATAAAGAAGAAAGAAAAAAAAAACCACGGGTAGGTGGTATACAATTATGGATGGACTGCCGAGTGCCGACACAGAGGTAGCTACAGCCGTGGACTACCGTACTGTACTGTGTCTGCTGCTAATATAGACTGGTTGATAATGAGATGTAGTATGTATAAAGAAGAAAGAAAAAAAAAACCACGGGTAGGTGGTATACAATTATGGATGGACTGCCGAGTGCCGACACAGAGATAGCTACAGCCGTGGACTACCGTACTGTACTGTGTCTGCTGCTAATATAGACTGGTTGATAATGAGATGTAGTATGTATAAAGAAGAAAGAAAAAAAAACCCACGGGTAGGTGGTATACAATTATGGATGGACTGCCGAGTGCCGACACAGAGGTAGCTACAGCCGTGGACTACCGTACTGTGTCTGCTGCTAATATAGACTGGTTGATAATGAGATGTAGTATGTATAAAGAAGAAAGAAAAAAAAACCACGGGTAGGTGGTATACAATTATGGATGGACTGCCGAGTGCCGACACAGAGGTAGCTACAGCCGTGGACTACCGTACTGTGTCTGCTGCTAATATAGACTGGTTGATAATGAGATGTAGTATGTATAAAGAAGAAAGAAAAAAAAAACCACGGGTAGGTGGTATACAATTATGGATGGACTGCCGAGTGCCGACACAGAGATAGCTACAGCCGTGGACTACCGTACTGTACTGTGTCTGCTGCTAATATAGACTGGATGATAATGAGATGTAGTATGTATAAAGAAGAAAGAAAAAAAAAACACGGGTAGGTGGTATACAATTATGGATGGACTGCCGAGTGCCGACACAGAGGTAGCTACAGCCGTGGACTACCGTACTGTACTGTGTCTGCTGCTAATATAGACTGGTTGATAATGAGATGTAGTATGTATAAAGAAGAAAGAAAAAAAAAACCACGGGTAGGTGGTATACAATTATGGATGGACTGCCGAGTGCCGACACAGAGATAGCTACAGCCGTGGACTACCGTACTGTACTGTGTCTGCTGCTAATATAGACTGGATGATAATGAGATGTAGTATGTATAAAGAAGAAAGAAAAAAAAAAACACGGGGTAGGTGGTATACAATTATGGATGGACTGCCGAGTGCCAACACAGAGGTAGCTACAGCCGTGGACTACCGTACTGTACTGTGTCTGCTGCTAATATAGACTGGTTGATAATGAGATGTAGTATGTATAAAGAAGAAAGAAAAAAAAAACCACGGGTAGGTGGTATACAATTATGGATGGACTGCCGAGTGCCGACACAGAGGTAGCTACAGCCGTGGACTACCGTACTGTACTGTGTCTGCTGCTAATATAGACTGGTTGATAATGAGATGTAGTATGTATAAAGAAGAAAGAAAAAAAAAACCACGGGTAGGTGGTATACAATTATGGATGGACTGCCGAGTGCCGACACAGAGGTAGCTACAGCCGTGAACTACCGTACTGTGTCTGCTGCTAATATAGACTGGTTGATAATGAGATGTAGTATGTATAAAGAAGAAAGAAAAAAAAACCACGGGTAGGTGGTATACAATTATGGATGGACTGCCGAGTGCCGACACAGAGGTAGCTACAGCCGTGGACTACCGTACTGTGTCTGCTGCTAATATAGACTGGTTGATAATGAGATGTAGTATGTATAAAGAAGAAAGAAAAAAAAAACCACGGGTAGGTGGTATACAATTATGGATGGACTGCCGAGTGCTGACACAGAGGTAGCTACAGCCGTGGACTACCATACTGTGTCTGCTGCTAATATAGACTGGTTGATAATGAGATGTAGTATGTATAAAGAAGAAAGAAAAAAAAAACCACGGGTAGGTGGTATACAATTATGGATGGACTGCCGAGTGCCGACACAGAGATAGCTACAGCCGTGGACTACCGTACTGTACTGTGTCTGCTGCTAATATAGACTGGATGATAATGAGATGTAGTATGTATAAAGAAGAAAGAAAAAAAAAACCACGGGTAGGTGGTATACAATTATGGATGGACTGCCGAGTGCCGACACAGAGGTAGCTACAGCCGTGAACTACCGTACTGTGTCTGCTGCTAGTATAGACTGGATGATAAATAATGATATAAAAAATATATATATATCACTACTGCAGCCGGACAGGTATATATTATATAATGACGGACCTGCTGGACACTGTCTGTCAGCAGAATGAGTTTTTTATAGAATAAAAAAACACCACACAAGTCACACGATGAGTGTTTAACTTTTTCAGGCAGACAATCACAATATACTGGTGGTCAGTGTGGTCAGGTCACTGGTCAGTCACACTGGCAGTGGCACTCTGGCAGCAAAAGTGTGCACTGTTTAATATGTACTCCTGGCTCCTGCTATAACCTATAACTGCTCCCCAGTCTCCCCCACAATTAAGCTGTGTGAGCACAGTCAGATATTATACATAGATGATGCAGCACACTGGGCTGAGCACAGATATGGTATGTGACTGAGTCACTGTGTATCGTTTTTTTCAGGCAGAGAACGGATTATATTAAATAATAATAAAACTGCACTGGTGGTCTCACTGGTCAGTCACTAGTATAACTAACTAACTACTATCAGCAAAATTCTGCACTCTCTGAGTACTCCTCCTAAGCTCCAGTAAATGAAGTGTCTCACTCTCACTCTCCTATCTATTTCTAAACGGAGAGGACGGCAGCCACGTCCTCTCCCTATCAATCTCAATGCACGTGTGAAAATGGCGGCGACGCGCGGCTCCTTATATAGAATCCGAGTCTCGCGATAGAATCCGAGCCTCGCGAGAATCCGACAGCGTGATGATGACGTTCGGGCGCGCTCGGGTTACCCGAGCAAGGCGGGAAGATCCGAGTCGCTCGGACCCGTGTAAAAAAACATGAAGTTCGGGCGGGTTCGGATTCAGAGGAACCGAACCCGCTCATCTCTAGTATTTACCCTGCACAGAAACAAAATAACCCACCCAAATCTAACTCTCTCTGCAAATGTTATATCTGCCCCCCCTGCAGTGCACATGGTTTTGCACAACTGCTAAAAAATTTCCTGCTGCGATCAACTTGGAATTATTCCCTATGTGCGCTGTCCCTTTGTAAAGTATGGAAGGGCGCAAATTTATAGTTTGCAGGGGGGAACACCCTAGCACCGGCCCTGACCACTGGTGTAGGATAAAAGTAACTTCTTATCTCTGTAATGCTGGGTCTGGGCCCAGGCTCCTCTATAGATACAGACAGATACTGCAGATATTGACAGCAAAACCCCAAAATTGCAGATTGAAATTATCAGCTACAGTAATGAACACTGTGGTTTTGTCCTTGGGTACAATTTCTTAACATCGATTTGAGCTTTTTTACAGTACATATAGATGTGTATTTATGTACCACAGAATAGAAAGTATACTGACGTTTGTGTTCACATAATTATGGCTGTATGCAATGTCCCTGTTCTTCCATACTGTCCATCGCTACTGAACACTGTGGTGTCTCTCACTGCCCCTATTTATCATGTGCCTTTTGTAAATTAATATACAGGTTGAGTATCCCTTATCCAAAATCACACATATTTGATTCCCCTACTGAGATAGTGACACATATATATGTATGCATTTGACTGTTAACATGCATGCATGAATATTGCATCTGAAATAACTGCATACGGTGAGTTGGGGGCATAGCCTGTTTTTTAGCAGATAGAGAGCATTTGTTCAGGTGCGCAGATGGAAGGGGAGAGGATTGGAAGGTGGCATAGTGTAAGAAAGTACTCTACTCTATAGTTTGGTCATTCATCCCTCGGATGTGGCCCACACTGGTCACTCATATGGACTATCCACCTCAGTAAGTTATTCCGCAATCCAGAGGCACCATAGGCTAACATTCTGTAGTAATTCAACAGTCAGGAAAGTCTTAAGGTGCATACACACGGTGAGATCATTGCTATGCCTGATTTTGACAATGCGATTTCTCTTGAACTCCCCCAGAGCACAGACAGCACAGATTGTACAGATATTGACTATTTGTACATTCAATTTTGTCTATGTACGATTTTGACTAAGTGTCAATTTTGACTATACTTTGTACTAGATAGTACACTATATAGTCAATATTGGCTTGCCTGCACAGTCTATCTAGCCTTACGATACCGACCCCACGGGAGCGCGCATCAGGATCGAATCGTATCGCAAGCCATTGGCGTTTCTATAATGGGTGCAGTGTGTGCGGTGCACACGGGCCCCTGAGTCCAGGGGGGGGCCCACACCGCACACACTCCACCCATTTCTCCTATACTTACCTTTCCGGAGTCCATCGCGGACCGTGTCTGGGCCCCCTCCTCTCCCGTAGCCGTTGCGCCGCTGCTAGCGCACTAACCACTAGAGACTCTGGCACAGTGCCAGAGTCTACAACGCATGCGCAGGACTCCGGAGAAATGGCGCAGCGGCCATTTTTCGTAGTCCTGCGCATGCGCTATAAACTCTGGCACTGTGTCAGAGTCGAGAGCGCTAGCAGCGGCGTGACGGCTACGGGAGAGGAGGGGGCTCACACACGGAGTCTGCACACGGGTCCCCTCCTCTCTAGAGACGCCCCTGTCGCAAGCTGCTGAACACCTTGAGATGTGCACTAACTTTCCTTAAGATTTTATTTATTTATTTATTTATTAACAGTTTCTTATATAGCGCAGCATATTCCGTTGCGCTTTACAATTAGAACAACAGTAATAGAACAAAACTGGGTAAAAACAGACAGACAGAGGTAGGAAGGCCCTGCTCGCAAGCTTACAATCTATAGGGAAATAGGCATAGATACACAAGGATAGATGTTACCTATTGCATAATGGTCCACCAGATTGCTAGGTTCTTAATGGGTTGTATGATGATACCCCACAAAGTTATCCAAGTGTCAGGAGGGTGTGAGACTAAAGAAAGACAAGATATGTGATGTTATGAATACTCTACAGAGGATGTAATTAGATAGGGAAGCACTGAAGATTATGTGGGTGGGTCTGGAATTTGATAGGCTTGTCTGAAGAGGTGAGTTTTCAGGGAACATTTAAACTTTATTTTGACTATATACACACTTTGCCTGGGGCTTCCGAACCCCAAGACACGGCATTGGTTCAGTCATTATAACTGAGCCATCTGTACTGAAGCAGGAAGAGATTTAAAATCTGGCCTGTATGCGAATGCTACTGACAACCACAGCTAAAGGGAAATGTGACGGAGAACTGGCCTTTTAATGGTGCTGTGCAGAGAGCTAATTACAGTGATTTATTCCTCCTCTCTTTTAGCATATATTTAAATAATGTACTGTAAGAAGAGTGCTTTTAAATACTGGACAATTTTGAGGCAGGGACGGCAGTGCAGTCAGGAGAGGCAGGGGAGGCAGTGCCTTCCCTGTCATAATATTTAAAATAATACAAAGTACTATTCTGTGTCATATATATCATCTTTGTATTATTCTTATCATTTTGGCTGTAAAAATGCAGGCAACTGTGGATGGGAGACAGTGCTCTCGCTGCCTCCCGCTGACCATAATAAAGTGTCTCAAGCGGGAGCGCGTGCGTGGCCAAGACACCAGCAGGAGAATTACATTCAAATAAAATGAGGAGGAGAGTCAGCTATAACTCTGCCTCGGTGACTCTCTCAACCTATAACAAAGCACGCCCCTGCCTCTCTCTATCCCTCCCCTCTGTCTATCATTCTCCTTATACACCTCTCCTCCAATCACCTCTCCCCTCCCATACACGGAGAGGACTCTCAGAGGAGGTCTCTGAGGATCTGGCATTGCTCCTTATACACCTCTCCTCCAATCACCTCTCCCCTCCCATACACGGAGAGGACTCTCAGAGGAGGTCTCTGAGGATCTGGCATTGCTCCTTATACACCTCTCCTCCAATCACCTCTCCCCTCCCATACACGGAGAGGACTCTCAGAGGAGGTCTCTGAGGATCTGGCATTGATTGTGTGTGACCAGTATGTTCCCCCAGTTACCCCTTGCTCCGTACCCGAACAGGGTCGTCCTGTGTAACCTTAACACAGCCACCATACAGTAGAACCACTTTTGTGTTGAAGCTGCAGCAGTGCAGCTTATCCTCCGGCCAGTGTTATGAACTGTAGCCAGCTGGCCACAGAACATCAGCCTGAGGCAGAGGCACCCAACCTGCCAGAGCAGGGGCTAGCGACACTCCCTACCCCTATCATCACAGCTCCTTTCCTGGCCGATGATCAGTCTCTTGGAGGTAGACCCTGTGCATGGGCTCTCTGATAAGTGAATGCAGATTAGATATAATACATGGGTTAGCTGGCTTCACTTTGTGACTGAGTCAGTAGTATAGTGGTTAAGCATATTGTCCTATAACAGAGAGGTCCTAGGTTCAATCCCCACATAGGATTACAAGTATATTAATTAAACAAATGATTTTAATTTTTAGGATTCTACTATTTTAATCATAACTATCTGATACAGGCATCAGTTAGATTGAATCCCGAGGACATGAGGGCCTATCTATCACCATCCGCATCCAGGATGCGGATGACAGGTGATAAAATCGCCCAAACTCGCACTGCGATAATTGATTACATCGCAGGGATGTATCAATTATCGCATGCAGGGACAGAGCTTGCGGTCAAGCTCTGTTCCTGCAACGACACTCCGCACATCATTGGGGTATTTTTCATAAAAAATACCCCAATGTCCTGCTGTGCATGCGCAGTCATCCGGTCGACCCCCTCGTCGCGACTACCCCGCGTGCCGCGGACCCCCCCAGCAGGACAATATACTAACCTGTTCACCCTTTAATGTTAATAAATAGACCTCATGCCTTTGATTCCCAACTAGAGTGACATTTTTAAGTGTGTTGTTTTCTATGACTTAATATTCCTAACAAAACATGAGCTTTTGTAAGTGGTTTGGTGGCCTGGTGGTTAGGTTCTCTGCTTTATAGTGCTAAGGACATGGGTTTGATTCCTTGTGAGGGTAACTTTTTTTTTTTTTTTTTAGTTCTAAGCTGAATATTAAAATATAGTGTTTTATGTCTCTAAGACACTATACATTATATTATTTTCTGCTGTGAAGGTTTCCCCTCCCCTCTAAAATAAAAGTCTAGATCCACCCCTGGATGGCACTGCATTCGGGGCTGTTTGTGCGGGTGTAGTATGGCTGACCAGCGGTCTCCTGACCGCCGGTCAGCTTACCGACGCCGGGATCCCGGCAGCATACCGACGTTGCGCTCGCCACGCTGCAGGCTCGGTGGCGACCTACGGTCGCCACGGGTTCTATTCCCACTCTATGGGTGTCGTGGACACCCACAAGTGGAAATAGTCCCTGTTGGTCGGCATGCCGACCATCGGGATAGTGGGGGTCGGGATGCTGGAGAAAGTCATGTGACCGTCGGTCACCCGACCGTCGGTCACATGAATACCACCCGTTTGTGCTGCATGTCCCTGGAGGCAGAGAATGATATGCAGGGGGGGCCCCATCAGAGCACAGCCTGGGTAGAGAATGACAAGCATGGAAACGAAGTACAATTTGGATGGTTCACTATGTCATATCCATCTATCCTATCTCGTATCTGTAGGTGTCTTCTGATTATAACCAGGTGTAATATATACAAAGTGATAGATTACATGCTATATACAGTATTATAGTATGTATTACGTGTGTGCTTTTTACTCCTCCTTTGTATGTGTGGTGATATTGCACAGGTTTCAGTAGAATGGATACCGCAGTGTACTCCGGCTGTGCTGTGTTTGTCACAACTGAGGGCTGGTGCTGACCAGTTGTAAGGGCTGGTGTGTATGTAAACCTGGGTGGCAGTATAGGACTTCTAGACATGCAGATAGATTTATTCCACCAATGCCCGAAGGTGTGGCCACCACAACAAGGATAAAATTAATGTATATTTATTCAGCACAGTTCAGATGGTACACAGCAGTAGCAGTAGTAGAATATGAGGAATGATAAAAACAGTACACAGTTCCACTGGGTGCAGCAATAAAGGAAATGTCCTTAGGTGTGGTATCCACAGCAAGACTAGCTTGAGGGGTTAGGAGATTAGGAGATGGAAAGTCCTTTCACCAACACCTATATGCTGAAATAGTAAGATGGAGATATGAACTGGTCAGCAGATGTTGTACAGAGGCTGAATGTACTGTAGAGTAGATTATACACGTAGACTGCAGGGTTTGCCGGTTGGAACCGGTGATGGAGAACTGTTGAAGAAGTGCAGATGAACCAGTGTTAACAGGAGGAGAGTTGAATGACACTGGTGACGCTAGGGATCGATGATATTGAAGAATAGATGACTGAACATCGATGGTATCAAGGAAACCAATGGCGGAACATCGATAATACTGTGAAGCTGAACACCGCTGGGAGCCACGCAGACCCGCCTGTGCACTTGAATTACAATGGTGGCGGCAGAGGCCTCAACTAACAGGAGACGCCATGCAGAGCCATCCGAGCACTAGAAGCGCAGCAATGGCGACGGAGGCCGCGGCGGCTAGAAACACCATCCAGACAATAAGAGTTCCTTATGACAGCATCTGCAGACTGGCAGAGAGGAGACATGGAGTGAGGATATCAGTAGCATGACTGAGAACCGGCCCTGGAACGCTGAGCCAGCCTCAGGAGACACCAGAAAGGTAAATAATGGTGTCCTGTAACCTGGATCGTGACAGCGTTGATGCGTTGGGTATGGTATGCCGGCGGCTGAGATCCTGACGGTCAGCATACCGATGCCGGGATCCCGGCCACCAGAATACTGGCAGAGGGGCGAGCGCAATGAAGCCCCTTGCGGACTCACTGCACACGTCACGCTGTGGGCTCAGTGGCTCGGTGCGCTCACCACAGGTTCTATTCCCACTCTATGGGTGTCACGGACACCCATAAATGGGAATAGTCCCTGTTAGTCAGCATTCCCGCTGTTGGCATTTCAAGCGGTCAGGATTCCGGCGTCTGTATCCTGAGCACCAGGATCCCGACCGCCGGCAACGTGACTACATCCCGTGTGGATGATCAGGTTTATCCAGATACAGGTGTCCTGCAGTACAGTGCTTCCTGTGGGCTTGCTAGAGGAACATGGCAGGGGGCCCAGGTCTGCCGCTCCTCTCCTCCTGAGTACAGTATACTTAACTTTATATGGAAAAATGGATCTCTCCACCTCCGCATCGCCATCTTCCCGGTGACAACTTCGGGATGATAGTGTCGCACAGTGAAAAGAAAGACTCTGGAGTCTTTGCTCTCTATTGCACATGTGCCATATTCCTGAATATCACTGGGAAGATGTGGTACTGTACATGCAGTAAATCTGGCTCTCATACTAGCCAGTGCCTCCCCAGTCATTGACCTCACCGCACGTCACTGCTTTGAGGGACATTTATCAAATCTGGGAGAGAGATAAAGTGGAGAAGATTGGTTGCTATGAGTGTCTTCTCTACTTTATACCTCTCCAAGATTTGATAAATCTCCCCCCTCTTTAAAAGTGGTAGTTTCCAGGCGAATGCAGTATTTTTTGATACAGGTTTCCACACCATTTCTTCCTTATAGTATAACATTGCCTATGTTACATGATACAGGCCTGTGCTTACTAACAGAGGGGATATTTAATAATTATTGGGTCTTAGACCCAATAAATATAATTTGTTATCACCGCTAATCATGTAAGAAATGAAGGGATTGCATTAGCAATCCAATCCCTACTTCACATACAAGCATGGTCTGCTGACCACACAAGCACGAGTGGTGAGCATCAGAGAGGGATCTCTGATATCTACTGTGGTTCCTCGCACATACATACAGGGGATGCTTATTATTAGTGGGTACCACCCAAAAAGTAATTTTTGTGTGGTTCCCGCAAATAATAATTGATAAATAGACCCCACAAACCCTTTGCCTGCAGCACAATCAGCACACTCATCTCATAAAATACTTTGTGCTACTGTGGACAGTCTGAAGACCTGATGATGATCTGTTTACTCCCCCTGCAGAACCGACATTGATAAGCCGTGTGTGTGTATATACAGTATATATATATATATTTCTCCTTCTTGTTAGTGGAGAAGGATTCTGCCCAGGGCGTCTCACAGTTTATAACCGGCAAAGGTTTCTTGTCTGCCATTAAAAACATGCCCAGTGAAAGTACAAAGACCAAGAGGAAGTTTCCAGTGCTGCATTCCTGCATTATGCCTACACAGTGCTGCATGCATTGCTGCATTATGCCTACACAGGCTTATACTAGGGAAATGAAGGCACTCCAGAGAAACCTGTTCAGTGGGCACCATTTAGGGCGCCACTATTCCACTAAGCAGAAGGAACAGGTTTGTAGAAACTGGTTAATTGTGATTTCCTTTGAAATGTATTCCTTTACACTGTTAGTTCCAACACAAAAAAATGTCAAGTTGTTGCATGACCACCCTTTCTCTTTCAATGGATTCCGTTACATAAATTTATATTGGGCATATCTGAAATTCTACATTTGTCTAGGAGAAACAAGGAAAGGAATGACAGTGGCAAAGCTTGGCTTACAGATTACTTGAAGTGAGTATGTGTAAATACCTGTCAGTTACAGAACACCTAATGCATATATTGACTTTTACTTGGGATGGTCAAAATGTTAATTGTTGTCTCAACAAATGTTTGAAAATGATGAGGAGTCGGTGTCAGGTTAATCTCTTGTTGGAAAACAACTATTCTATGACTTCAAGACAGGGATTAGATTGTCCACAATGAGGCCTGCATAGTCTTCTCTTCCATTCATCCATGTCATTTGTTACGCTGAAATATTGACCTTGCCTTAGTAATACAACTTTCACATCGCAATCATGGATCGCACCTGGGAATTGTACACGGGTCCTTCCCGGGTGCGACCCGCCATGAGACCCCTTTCAGACTGGCAATGCAACCCAGCAATATGACGGTCGGTTTAATCGGGAGTGGAGACTGCGCCAGCGCTATCGAGGGCAGGTGCGGAGGCGGTGCTTGGAGATGAGATCATCTCCACGCCGCCTCCTCCATACTGTGAATGGGTCCCAGATTGCATCGACCCGGGTCACCCGTTCACACCGCACCTGTCCCGGGAATAACCCTACTTTATTCCCAGGTTGAAATACCGGGTCAGGCGACCCGCGAATTCAGGACTTACCCCTTCACACCGCACATTGACCCGCGTTGACCCGGCAATCTACTGTGTTATTTGTGCAGTATGAAAGGGGTATCAGTGTTTAACCAATAGGTCTAATAACTTTTTTCTGCACTTTCACAAAAGTGACATTTCTCATAGTCTTACACTTTATGTAATCATTGCTGCACTGGGTGCCATAAAATATATAAATGATTAGAGCAATTATGATATACAGTAGAATATCAGCAACCATCTCAACACCATCTATTACTGTTACCCCTTTTACACCGCCTGAAATATCCCAGGATGCACGAGCGCGCACAAAATCTCGGGATTGTAGGCGGTGTAAAAGGATCCTTCTCCAAAACCCCGGGGCCATTATTCCGGAAATCCAACCCAATTTGCATGCAAGGTTGGACATGGGTAAGACCTGGGGTAGGAGGCGGTGTAAATGGGTAAGCCAGGTCATCCGCTGGGGGTCATAGCACACGCTGTCTATGCAGATAACAGCACCGTGTCGGGTGCCCGTAAGCGCCGGAGGCTGGAGACAGCACTTAAGCTTCCAGATTGCTGGGCTTGCCGACCAGCGTGACGCCTCGGAATCCCGAACTGCCGGGTTTCTCGGCGCATGGAGAGGACATCATCTCTAAGCGCCGGCCCAAAAGACACTGCACCTGGGTGCAGTGTAAATGGTGCCGATCCGGGAATATCCCGGATCTGCACTGCAGTGTTAAAGAAGGGAGTCCCAAGTCTGACCCGGCTTGGAAAAGGGGTGTAGCATACTTTGCATACGGATTCCTCTCCAGGTAGTTTTTGCAATATTTAGCCCATAGGCTGCAACTGGCTAATGCCATCTTAAGATGGCGTTAGCTACCTGTGCCATGTTCCGGAACTTGGTAAATTCATATGGGGGCTGCTAATTATTTTCAGGAAAATATTATGCTTTAATAAATATATACCACCATGACCATTTATTCAGTGGGCATACATTCTTCTGTGCAATTATTATCCAACTGTAATACCATGGGCAACATCATAAATAATAGTGGTTAGCTAATGTAGTCCATGTAATTGCAACTGGAAAACCATGAGTGTAAACAGAGGAGCATAACATTGTCAGAAATGGAAAATGGAAGGATGACCACTGATTGCCTGCTCAGCACATAAATAATATTATGACCACAACTTGGTACAAAACAAGGCCACCTGAGGCTCCCTCCAAAAAAGAGGAATACTAAAGACAACACAAGATCCATTACAATACATAGAAGGTACCTGCTGTAGCATAATTCCCCTTATGTAGCAAGGTATAAAGCTCTTAATCATTGGTATAATTATGAGATCTTCAGCTGGAAACACATACGGTGGCTGCAGTTCTCAAGGTACCTTCTATGTATTTTAATTGATCACTTATAAAGAATTACATTACAGCTTTGGTGTGGTACTATGCTATGTACTACTGTATACTGACTCCAATTTCCACAAGGGGAATATTATACTTTGAAAATACACCTAAAAATGTTTACCGTCATTAGGTAAATTTTGCCAAATACAGGAAGCGCCTTCTATTTTCCTCTGATTAGGTAGGTTGGTATTAATATACAGACCGTGCTTCAGGTATCATATGACACATTGTGAAAGTGTTGTATGAAGAAAGGAAAGGTAAATGAGAGATTATCACACACTGTAACAGATCAAAAAGAAAGATGGTCCGTGTCACTGTCACCTAGGAGAAGGCAATTACGGATAATCTCAGTGTTTGTCATGCAGCATTCCAGAGACAAAACTTCTTTTGTTGTTGGAAAGCCACACATGTGACTATTCGCTATCTCAATGTACTGGGAGTGGTATAGCAACAACAGGTAGTGAGTACATTTTGCCTATCAGTGACATATACAGCATCGGGCCCCACAGTTGGCAGAGGTGGTGACATTGCCCCATGCCTTTGCATGCTTTATATGTTCACACCAAAGTATCTGTCAACGTATTTTTCCATAGATATCTTCAGAGTCTCTAGTTTTCTGATTGCACTGGCAGAGAGTAAATAATGACATGTACAATGGTTGTTGTGTTTGAACTACAGTAGTCGATTGTAATGCTTTTTATGCTTGAGTTTCTGGCATCAGGTCAGCAGAAATAGCTGACATTCTTCTGCCGTATGTAAACTGTAAACTGAATAACAGGTAGAGCAAAATGTTAATTTATACTATCATTATTTAAAGGATACAATTGTCAAGTATATGAACTGAATTTATCACTGTTCTGTTTTAACCACCTAAATGGTATATATTTTTTTTTTGCAGAAACCATTTTTTTTTTAATGATTGAATTAGGTTAAGAGTATTCATTTAAATTTTAAAACATCCAACACAATTTTATTAAAGAAAAAAGTAAACCTTTTTTTTATAAATATATATCGGTTTAAACATTGGTGGTTCATTCTGGGTGTTTCTGACCTGTGCATCTGATGCAGCCACACCAGGCAAGCAGTTAAGGCTCTCTCCACGGGCTATCACATACAGAGCGTGATGTATCATGTATCGAAATTAAAGTGCAATACTTCCTGACCTTATTCGCATGCATACCGGCATTTTATCTATGATTGCTTTCCTGCCGGAACAGCTCTTCCGATGCATCGCTACCCGGCAAAGTAACACCTTCCAGGTTTATGACCCAGCTGTCCCATTCTGCATGCACCGCTCTCGACCAGCACATGCACAATCCATAAGGGGTGGAGAGGGATCCAAAAGAGAGTTTTTGCAGAAAGAAGTCCAGAGGCTTCTATATACAATGCCAATGCCATCTATAGATGGCATTATCTTAGGCTCCAGCTCAGGAAAATTACACTTTATGTAGTATGATGCATTTGGGTACATTGCAGTCCCATAGTATTCTATGCGGCTCGCTGTGCTGTGGGTCCAAAGGGGATCTTACATAGTTTTTTGAGGTTTTACTGCATTTTTAGTAATGATACATCCCCCTTAGAATATTTTGCATAAATATAAATGAACTTTAACAGCATAGATCAGTGTTTCCCATAATCTAGGTACCGTCACAGTCTATATTTTTAATAATATACATGCTTCCATTGTTGGACTGGCCCACAGGGTACAGGAGAAACCCCAGGTGGGCCCTATTGCTTGGGTCCCCGGCACCATCTCCTCCTCCAGGGATCCGTTTCCTGACTGTGCACTTGAGTTTTGTACATATGTTACAGTATATTGCACAGGACCATGGTGTGTTTTCTACAGTGCACTCCTGTTATTAACCTGGCATATTACCATGCATGCACTAGTAGTAATATATATATATATATATATATATATATATATATTAAGGGGCCCAGACCATGCAGTCTCTAATGCTTAGACAAACCAATATGGTGACTGGCCACATCACTAAACATAGGTCCCTACCACTGCATTCTCCGGTTGGCCCTTCATGCCCCAGTCTGAGACTGCATGCTTTGGTACTATCTGGCACTGCATAATTGTGTTGCTCTACAAATAAAAGGTTTAATAATGTAATCAGATTTCTTAATAATAATAATAATAATAATAATAATAATAACAATATAAAAATATTTATTATTATTATTATTATTAGTAGTAGTAGTAGTAGTAGTAGTATTCATAATGAATGAATGTGTTTCTTGAGAAGATAGGGGCAAAAAATAATTATACTAGCATCAAAAATCCTATGGATCTGTATTAACGACTATGTCTCCCCTCCCTTTCACCTCTACAGGGGAACAAGGCAGGTCTGCCCTCTTTCCAAAGACTATTTACATTGACCATTGAATGCTTAGTGCATATCTTATGTATCCACAGTCACCTGGGAGATAGGGGGATCTGTATCTGAAAATGGGTGGACAAAGTGGCTCATTAAGCAGATGACATACTGTTATTCTTGTCTGATACATCAGAGTCTCTGGTCACACTGCTCTGCTGTTTGTTTCCTTTAGCTGGGTACACAGTCACACTGCACGATATGTATACCCAGCAACATTGCGGGCAACCGGACCTGGCAGGGGGATGGCATTGGCAAGTGTGTATGCTAGCATAGATGGAGCAATGGCAAGGGTCATGCTGACAAATGCAATTGGCAACATGGCTCTCACTAGCGATGTCTTCAGTCAGCAGGGCCTGATCAACCAATAGGCTGAGCAGGCTGCAGGCTGGAGCGATGGGTCCTTGGCGGAAGGTGGGTGCGGCGCCATCACAATAGATTAATTATGTTTCCATTTTTTACTGAGCAATCCTGCGGCAGTGCCAAACGCCGGCACTCACTGCTGCGGACAGTCTGCAGTGCAGCCTTGACTGATTCAATCATCATCGCTACAGAGTACTGCCTGAGCTGCAGCGTCTTCCGCGTCTGGCCCCTCCTTACTCCATCCTGCTTATGCTGCTGCGTGATGACAGAGAATCTGACATGCGCAGTAGGCATTCCAGGACGCTGAGAGAGCCATTAGGTTGCCATTTTCAGCAGCAGAGTGCGGTGCCTTACAGGGCCTGATCAACGGTTCCGGTATGAAAGATAGATAGTGTCTAGTTAGACAGTCAATAGATAGACACCATATGTTAGATGGACATTAGGTCGACAGGGTCAAAAGGTCGACAAGTCAAAAGGTCGACAGGTCAAAAGGTCGACAGGGTCAAAAGGTCGACATGAAAATGGTCGACATGAAAAAGGTAGACACCATGTTTTTTGCATTTTTGTCGTTTGTGTGGATAGTTTTGTCATCTGGGACCCCCAATTGTAGAAAGGCATACCTTCGCGGGGCTCGCTTCGCTCGCCACGCTTCGGGCACGGTGGCTCGCTGCGCAAGCCACAAGGTTTATAACCAACTCTATGCCAACATGGATAGAGAAAGTATGAAATAATCCAAAAACATGTTAAATTACAAAAAAAAACATTTGTCTATCTTTTTTATGTCGACCATTTTCATGTCGACCTTTTGACCATTTCGGCCTTTTGACCTGTCGACCCTTTGACCTGTCGACCTTTTCCATGTCGACCTTTTGACCCTGTCGACCTTTTGACCCTGTCGACCTAATGTCTGTCTAATATATGGTGTCTATCTATTGACTGTCTAACTAGACACTGTCTATCTATCAAACGGATAGGCTGATCAACCAATAGGCTTACTGCCTGTAAGACCTGCCGTGTGCGTCCCGAGAGGGCGGCTGTGTCACAGTCCTGACTCCAGTCCTTTAGGTAGCACTTTATTATTATGGGGACCCAGGGTGGGGGCTGTCTGGTCTGGTGCATATTATTGGGGGAGGGAAAGGGAGCTGGACAATATTATTACTGGGGAAGTGGGGGCTGTCTGGTGCATCATATTATGGAGAGGAGGATCTGAGATTATATACTGAGGACTGTCTGGAACAATATTATCATGGGGAAAGGCATCTGGGAGCTTAGGGAGGTCTGACTGGAGCATATTACTATAGGGGTTCTGAGGCATATAAAAGGGGCGGGGGCAGCGTCGTATCTTGAGACCCGTGTGCAGTCTCCGTGTGTGGGCCCCCTCCTCACCCGTAGCCGGCAGCACTGCTGTTAGCACTCTGAGCACTGAGACTCTGGCATCGTACCAGAATCTACAGCGCATACACAGGTTCCCAGAAAAATGACACAGCAGCCATTTTTTTCAGAGACCTACGCATGCGCTGTAGAGGGGGGGTCGGCCACTTCTGTATTAGCTTAGGGCGGCTGGAACCCTTAATCAGGCCCTGTCCGTCAACCCTATCTGCAGGGTGAACAGAGCACATTGTTGACGTGGCGCAGGAGCTCGCAACATCAGTGATATAGCGGGTACATACTAGACAATGTACCTGATATGTAGGAATGGAGGACGATCTGTGGTTCTTCCTTCCTTGTTGAGGATGTGAGCACTGAGCACTCCTTTTGAATGGACCTACCAGGATAAATATTTGGGAATTTGGATCATGCCATCATATGTCAGATTTTGTCCCATTTAATGTCCAGCCGCAAATTGATTATCAGAAACCTAGGTTCCATGTCTGGAATAAACTTCCTCTGATTGTCACTGGTCGGGTAAATCTGGTTAAAATGGTACTGTAGTTCTCCCCCAGATTGTATATGGTTTTTCAGCATATATATATATATCTCCCCTCGTATTTTTCATTTGATAGTTACAGTACCTGTCATGCTTGGTCAGGGCTGATAGACGACCTTGGGTCAAACTTATGACTCTATGTAGACAGAGAGTGTTGGGTGGCCCGGCACTCCCAAATCTCTGCCTCTTACTCAGTTTCTCAGCTGATGCATCTACAAGGGTGGGTTTTGGGTGAGGAGGCCAGGATCAACCTATGTTATTGGTGTGCACTGTTTCTAGAGGGCTTTTATAACTCTTACTTGATGATAGCTGCCTCAGAGGGAGAGCCCCATTGCTCACACAGGCTCATACAATTTAGCAGCAGGTCCATGCTTTGGAGGGGAAGGGGGGTTGTTGTTGGACTCTGATTTATCCTTGTGGCATTCTACTGCTCTTGGAAAATCATCCCTGTAAGATAATGGTTCTATTTATATAGTAATAGAGTTCTTAAAACCTTTGATCATAATAAGAATTAATTTGGCTTTCTGTTTTTCCACTAACTACAGCTTTGCCATGCCCTTTCCCAGGGGTGTATTTAGGGGTCCGAGCGCCCCTGGCAAAATAAAGGACTGGTGCCCCCCCCCCACCCACCTATTTGAAATAGGGAAGGCACGTGTGCCAAAAAAGGGGCGTGGCCACTCAATAGTACCCCAATTCAAATTACACCACAATAGTGTGCCTTACTCACATTACACAGCACAGCACAGTAATGTACAGTACATTATTCACGTTATGCTATATAGTAGTACCAGGGGCATCTCTAGAGAGGAGGGGACCCGTGTGCAGACTCCATGTTTGGGCCCCCTCCTCTCTCGTAGCCGTCACCGCTGCTGTTAGCGCTCTGAGTGCTGTAGACTCTGGCACAGTGCCAGAGTCTACAGCGCATGCGCAGGACTCAGAAAAATGGCCACCGCACCATTTTTTGAAGTCCTACGCATGCACTGTAGACTCTGGCACTGTGCCAGAGTCTCTAGTGATCAGTGCGCTAGCAGCTGCGGTGACAGATACAGGAGAGGAGGGGGCTCACACACAGTCAGCGATGGACTCTGGAAAGGTAAGTATAGGAGAAATGGGTGCAGTGTGTGCGGTGTGGGCCGCCGTGGACTCAGGGGCCCGTGTGCACCGCACACACTGCACCCATTATAGACACGCCACTGAGTACTACCCCTTATACACATTATGCCACACAGTAGTGCCCACATATATGGGAAGGTGTGCACGCTCCTGGGAAAGCGGGCATGGCCTCACAATTTTATATTATAATATCAAACTATAAATATATAATCACACCCCCTACACATGCACACACACAATTAGCAGCCTTACACACAATACCCACAGTAGTTCTCCTTACACATAATGTCCAGAGTATAGTGTCAGATGCACATAATGTCCCGCAGTATAGTGCCAGTTACATATAATGACCCCAGTAGTGCAATGCCAGATACACATAATGCCTCCGACTATAGTGCCAAATACACAAATGCCCCCACAGTGCCAGATACACATACAGTATGCTCCCACGGTACCAGACACTCGTATGCCCCCACAGTGCCAGATACACGTATGCCCCCACAGTGCCAGATACACGTATGCCCCCACAGTGCTAGATACACATATGCCCCCACAGTGCCAGACACACATATTCCCCCATGTTGATTTTACTATTAAAGGCAGCACTTTTAGGTAGATTCACTTTTAGAGGCGGCAGCTATCCCCCCACCCCCATGTAGTTCCTCACCAGCAGGGATGCCCATTAATGATCAAAGAATGCAGCAACAGCCACTGTAATTGGCGCCGGGGTCCAGCACCACACCACAATACAGACAAGAAACTCTACATACTGTAAACTACACCTCCCAGCAGCCACTGCTGCATGCTGTGATCGTTACTGGGCATCCATGTCGGTGAGAAACTACACAGGGGTGGGGGGATATCTGCTGCCTCTAAAAGTGAATCTACAGTACCTACTGCCCACGGGGGCCACCTCTGGATGGCGCCCCTCCTTGACTGGCACCCCTGGCGAGTGCCATCCTGGCCAACAGGAAGATACACCCCTGCCCTTTCCACTCAGATTTCTTCTCGTTCTCCACTGTTTGCCCTTGATTCTATTAAAACCCTGTTGCAATCATCTGGCAGTAAAATGCTGATTTCTAAGATTTACTCCTATCTCCTTACTGACCCCTGAGACAATGCACAAATGTTGTTTAGACTTACAGTATACAGGGAGAGGTTCTGGACACACTGGATGACGAGGAGTGGTATTAGGTTGTCTTTTGTCCACCACATCTGCACTATGATTTCTACAGATTCAGCTTTTCATACTGCATCGGGTTTATCCTGTCCTCTCATTTCTGAGTAGTTTTGGATCACAGTCTCTGATAGGTGTTCATTTTGGCGTCTCTTCTGTGAATTCTCAGCTGTCCAAATATTGTATCGTCAATACATTGGGTAAAATTCCTCTTTTATCTCCTAAAATTTGTAATTTTGGTTAGGGTCTCTGTGGTGGGGTTCAGCACATTACTGTATATATACTTCATTCATTGACTCTGGCAAAAGTTTGTATTATCTGCATGGCCTATAGGGGCCCTATATTTGCTGAGTGGTGTAGGTTGGTAAATTAACGTTTTATGAATACAAAGCAAAATGATATACTTAACTATAACCTTATAGGAGGTTCTTGGACAGTTTTGTCCTACTATATTTCTCCAAGTGGGGTGGTGGGTGGGAGATCGAGGCAACACCATCTGATGGGTTGGCACCTAGCGAGACAGCTCAGCAAACATATGGGGCCAGATGTACTAAGCTTGAAAAGTGATAAATATCACTGTGATAAAGCACCAGCCAATCGGCTCCTAACTGTCATTTTTCAAACACAGCCTGTGACATGGCAGTTAGGAGCCGATTGGCTGGTGCTTTATCACAGTGATATTTATCACTTTTCTGGCTTAGTACATCTCCCCCATGATATTTTACAATATTTTGGGTTTTCCTCGCCTATGTAATTGGTGGATGATTGTTTACATTATCATGATCTGCAGACCCTTAATTTTTGTTAACTTTGTGTATACACTAATATTTTCTTAGTATAGCATTGGTTAGATTTTGTATTTGTCTATTTCATGCATTGTAACCTTTGAGTTTAGTTGGTAGTGGCGGGAGGGTTATCATTTAATTTTCTTGTACTTTCTTGTGAAAATTTTCAGAAATAAACTCAATTTATAAAATAAATCCTATGGAAATACAAGACTATTCATACCAGTGCTAATAATACATTTTGTTCCTTTGTCTCTGTTTCATTATCAGAAGAAGCAGTCACAAAATACGGCTGATACACAGATCATTGATCTATGCACTAAAGTACAATCTCTAAAATAGACATAAGAAAATAGGGATAGATATAAGAAAAGGTCACAAAATGTCTTACAAACACTTGCTGTAGGGGTGTGGCCAACCTACAAAGGGGGTGTGGCCAGCCTCCACAGAGGCTTGAAATACACAATAGTTTAGTGCAGTGTAATGCAACATATCTACCATGTATAATACAACAAGTGCACAGTCTGGAACCTGATCCTTAGAGGAAGGAGTGGGCCCTCAGGCAGAGGGGCCTACCGGTGGTTTCCCTGGTACCCCTGTGGGCTAGTCTGACCCTGAGCACTTGTCTGAATGAGCCATAAGAAACATGAAACTGCAAATCTGTACCTGCAAGTGCTTTGTACAGGTGTGACATTGCTCTAAAAAGCCTTTTATAAGAAGATGGCACTGGAGGGTGTATTGTGTGGCAACCGTCCTACCACAAGCACTACAGATCATGCTCACGTGGTCAGAAGTCACGCAGCCTATTAAATAGATCCAGCTGATGCAAGTAATTTCATTAGAAAGTGGTTAAATATGTGACTGAATAGAGGGGAGGTATTCGTCCTGAGGAAGTCTCCGGTTGCCAAGGAGACGAAACGCGTTGACGCCCACTTTCCGAAGTTCAGCTGTTCGGCACTACCTGCTGACCCATCTTGCCAAACGGTCTCACAGCCAACGATCTTCACAGCTATATCCCATCACGGCTTGGTTACACGCCGGGCGCTCCGGCCAGCGGCTCTCGGCGAGGGCGCTGACATCCGTCCAGGTGCTGTGCTGCAGACGTCAGGTTCTCTGTCTACCCGTACCGAGTGAGTGATATTGGCCGCTGCAGTGAGGTCTAACACCCGGCTTGAGGAGATTACCATTATCACAGACGTCCAGTTTTCCGCTCACCTGTACCGAGTGACTGCTACTGGCCTCCGCAGTGAGGTCTAACACCCGGTTTGAGGAGGTGGGTTCTTTGGAGATCTTCACACAGGTCAATAAGAACCATTTTTATCCGGAATTCAGCCGTGGAAAATATACGGCCTTTTCCAAACCAGCTTCAATCAGTTCAATTAACTGCATACCCATCTATGTGCACATATACTAACGGATCCTGCTTATCCATACTCACAGAAATCTGCACACGGGTAATTATACCTCAATATATACAAAAGTTCATTACTAAATAAAGCCGTGATTATTTTTACGAGACATTTATTAATCACTGGGACGCCAGTGTACTTTCATTTATTTTTTAGTAATATAACAAAGATATCTTATCTCATTATATGCTATACTAATTGTGATTATAAATTAATTGTTGCCTAATACATGCTGCTTATTCTGTATGAAATGTATACCGCTTTTTAAATATTAGATAAAGAATTTATTGTTATACCTTCACAGTTCTACTGAGTCAATTATTCTATATGACAGACTGCACACTATAGTTCAACCTGATACAGTGGTTATATAGCGCAGAGTATACTATATATTTTTTCTTGTTCTCCAATTAATTGGCAACCTAGCTAGTTGTCCTACTCAGCTGCTATTGATGCACTTTATGTAATTAATTACTAATTGCTATCAGCGCCGGAAGAATAACAGATAAGGACAGGTGTCTTTTTCTGTTTATTCGTTTGTATTCTTCTTAGATTTTGTATTTGTCTATTTCATGCATTGTAACCTTTGAGTTTAGTTGGTAGTGGCGGGAGGGTTATCATTTAATTTTCTTGTACTTTCTTGTGAAAATTTTCAGAAATAAACTCAATTTATAAAATAAATCCTATGGAAATACAAGACTATTCATACCAGTGCTAATAATACATTTTGTTCCTTTGTCTCTGTTTCATTATCAGAAGAAGCAGTCACAAAATACGGCTGATACACAGATCATTGATCTATGCACTAAAGTACAATCTCTAAAATAGACATAAGAAAATAGGGATAGATATAAGAAAAGGTCACAAAATGTCTTACAAACACTTGCTGTAGGGGTGTGGCCAACCTACAAAGGGGGTGTGGCGAGTCTCCACAGAGGCTTGAAATACACAATAGTTTAGTGCAGTGTAATGCAACATATCTACCATGTATAATACAACAAGTGCACAGTCTGGAACCTGATCCTTAGAGGAAGGAGTGGGCCCTCAGGCAGAGGGGCCTACCGGTGGTTTCCCTGGTACCCCTGTGGGCTAGTCTGACCCTGAGCACTTGTCTGAATGAGCCATAAGAAACATGAAACTGCAAATCTGTACCTGCAAGTGCTTTGTACAGGTGTGACATTGCTCTAAAAAGCCTTTTATAAGAAGATGGCACTGGAGGGTGTATTGTGTGGCAACCGTCCTACCACAAGCACAGCTCTGCTACTACTTTCTTGCCCCAACTAATTCATTCAACACTGCTTGAGGAAGAGGCCAGGCACCGGGAAACACAGTGCCGTTTTATGTGAGATTGTCATATTTCTTTCATTCTCTATTTTTATGCCTGGTTTTTAACTTGATACTGTTTTTAAATGATTTGTTTTTAATTATTCATCCAACCATTGCTGCTGACCATAGTGAAAATTATTTTAATATTTTAAATGTTATTTATCCATAACAATAGAGAGTTGTATTATGATGCCATTAATCTTGTTAATAAAATCATTTGATTATTATCAGTTTTTGTTAGATCATCCCTTTATTTGCCACATACAGCCCATAATTCAGGATTGATTCAGGTCCAGTTGTAACAGCGCCCATCGGTGTAAAGTACTGATTTTTAGTACTTTGCACATGCGCAGAACCCGTTCTGCGAATGTGCAAACGGGTTCTGTGACACAGTGATTGACATTCAGCTGCCCTCTGGGGGGCGGAGAAGGGGGCGCGACAGCTTCCGTTTGTGAAAATGGATGCGTGCCGCTGTTGTTTAGGTGGAGGGAAGAGGCCAGTGTTCTTTATCGTAGGACGAAGATTTCCTGGCGACTTGTGTGGCAACATGAGTGCTGCAAGCCGCCCAATGGTTTGAGAGAGATCCGATGCTGCATCCTAGGACGCAGCTCGAATCACTGCTGCAGCAGGAGGTGTCTGCTTGAAATTGATGCCTTTTACTGCATTACCATACAGCGCTGTCACTGCTGCTACCAAGAAAGTGATAGCAACTCCTCCAACCACATCTGAATGAACCACTTATCAAGTACTGACACTACCATTAACAGTTCTTTTATACACAGTGGTCTGATGCCCAGGGACCAGGTCAGGAATTACGAACCTCTACTGGTAGTTCTGTATAAATGTTTGCTTTTGATTAGAGATGAGCGGGTTCGGTTTTACTCGGATTTACTCGGTTCTCAAAACAGCATCTTATTGGCTCACGCATGTCACGTGTTTTGGATAGTCAATAGGAAAAATCCGTATAAAACCAAACTGGCGTTAATTATGGCGTTAAATGCGAACCCGCTCATCTCTAATTCTGATCTGACGTCCAAATGTATGCACAGCACTAAACCTCTGCCATCTATGAGAATGTAAATGTCAGAAAGTTACAAAAGTCTGTTTGTGTAAGGGGCTGGGAAGTAGGTATTGGGGGTAGGAGAGGTGGTAAGCTGAAGCTTTGCCTAGGATGCTGAAAAACCTTCACCTCGCTCTTCAAACAGTCTCTTTCATCAGACAGCTCCTAGCAAATAATTTATTAACAGAAGAATTTTTTTTCTCCTGTGAAAATTAGAGATGAGCGCCGGAAATTTTTCGGGTTTTGTGTTTTGGTTTTGGGTTCGGTTCCGCGGCCGTGTTTTGGGTTCGACCGCGTTTTGGCAAAACCTCACCGAATTTTTTTTGTCGGATTCGGGTGTGTTTTGGATTCGGGTGTTTTTTTCAAAAAACACTAAAAAACAGCTTAAATCATAGAATTTGGGGGTCATTTTGATCCCAAAGTATTATTAACCTCAAAAACCATAATTTACACTCATTTTCAGTCTATTCTGAATACCTCACACCTCACAATATTATTTTTAGTCCTAAAATTTGCACCTAGGTCGCTGGATGACTAAGCTAAGCGACCCTAGTGGCCGACACAAACACCGGGCCCATCTAGGAGTGTCACTGCAGTGTCACGCAGGATGTCCCTTCCAAAAAACCCTCCCCAAACAGCACATGACGCAAAGAAAAAAAGAGGCGCAATGAGGTAGCTGTGTGAGTAAGATAAGCGACCCTAGTGGCCGACACAAACACCGGGCCCATCTAGGAGTGTCACTGCAGTGTCACGCAGGATGTCCCTTCCAAAAAACCCTCCCCAAACAGCACATGACGCAAAGAAAAAAAGAGGCGCAATGAGGTAGCTGTGTGAGTAAGATAAGCGACCCTAGTGGCCGACACAAACACCGGGCCCATCTAGGAGTGTCACTGCAGTGTCACGCAGGATGTCCCTTCCAAAAAACCCTCCCCAAACAGCACATGACGCAAAGAAAAAAAGAGGCGCAATGAGGTAGCTGTGTGAGTAAGATAAGCGACCCTAGTGGCCGACACAAACACCGGGCCCATCTAGGAGTGTCACTGCAGTGTCACGCAGGATGTCCCTTCCAAAAAACCCTCCCCAAACAGCACATGACGCAAAGAAAAAAAGAGGCGCAATGAGGTAGCTGTGTGAGTAAGATAAGCGACCCTAGTGGCCGACACAAACACCGGGCCCATCTAGGAGTGTCACTGCAGTGTCACGCAGGATGTCCCTTCCAAAAAACCCTCCCCAAACAGCACATGACGCAAAGAAAAAAAGAGGCGCAATGAGGTAGCTGTGTGAGTAAGATAAGCGACCCTAGTGGCCGACACAAACACCGGGCCCATCTAGGAGTGTCACTGCAGTGTCACGCAGGATGTCCCTTCCAAAAAACCCTCCCCAAACAGCACATGACGCAAAGAAAAAAAGAGGCGCAATGAGGTAGCTGTGTGAGTAAGATAAGCGACCCTAGTGGCCGACACAAACACCGGGCCCATCTAGGAGTGGCACTGCAGTGTCACGCAGGATGTCCCTTCCAAAAAAACCTCCCCAAACTGCACATGACGCAAAGAAAAATTAAAGAAAAAAGAGGTGCAAGATGGAATTGTCCTTGGGCCCTCCCACCCACCCTTATGTTGTATAAACAGGACATGCACACTTTAACCAACCCATCATTTCAGTGACAGGGTCTGCCACACGACTGTGACTGAAACGACGGGTTGGTTTGGAGCCCCACCAAAAAAGAAGCAATTAATCTCTCCTTGCACAAACTGGCTCTACAGAGGCAAGATGTCCACCTCATCATCATCCTCCGATATATCACCGTGTACATCCCCCTCCTCACAGATTATCAATTCGTCCCCACTGGAATCCACCATCTCAGCTCCCTGTGTACTTTGTGGAGGCAATTGCTGCTGGTCAATGTCTCCACGGATGAATTGATTATAATTCATTTTAATGAACATCATCTTCTCCACATTTTCTGGATGTAACCTCGTACGCCGATTGCTGACAAGGTGAGCGGCGGCACTAAACACTCTTTCGGAGTACACACTTGTGGGAGGGCAACTTAGGTAGAATAAAGCCAGTTTGTGCAAGGGCCTCCAAATTGCCTCTTTTTCCTGCCAGTATAAGTACGGACTGTGTGACGTGCCTACTTGGATGCGGTCACTCATATAATCCTCCACCATTCTTTCAATGGTGAGAGAATCATATGCAGTGACAGTAGACGACATGTCCGTAATCGTTGTCAGGTCCTTCAGTCCGGACCAGATGTCAGCATCAGCAGTCGCTCCAGACTGCCCTGCATCACCGCCAGCGGGTGGGCTCGGAATTCTGAGCCTTTTCCTCGCACCCCCAGTTGCGGGAGAATGTGAAGGAGGAGATGTTGACAGGTCGCGTTCCGCTTGACTTGACAATTTTCTCACCAGCAGGTCTTTCAACCCCAGCAGACTTGTGTCTGCCGGAAAGAGAGATCCAAGGTAGGCTTTAAATCTAGGATCGAGCACGGTGGCCAAAATGTAGTGCTCTGATTTCAACAGATTGACCACCCGTGAATCCTTGTTAAGCGAATTAAGGGCTCCATCCACAAGTCCCACATGCCTAGCGGAATCGCTCCGTGTTAGCTCCTCCTTCAATGTCTCCAGCTTCTTCTGCAAAAGCCTGATGAGGGGAATGACCTGACTCAGGCTGGCAGTGTCTGAACTGACTTCACATGTGGCAAGTTCAAAGGGCATCAGAACCTTGCACAACGTTGAAATCATTCTCCACTGCGCTTGAGACAGGTGCATTCCACCTCCTATATCGTGCTCAATTGTATAGGCTTGAATGGCCTTTTGCTGCTCCTCCAACCTCTGAAGCATATAGAGGGTTGAATTCCACCTCGTTACCACTTCTTGCTTCAGATGATGGCAGGGCAGGTTCAGTAGTTTTTGGTGGTGCTCCAGTCTTCTGTACGTGGTGCCTGTACGCCGAAAGTGTCCCGCAATTCTTCTGGCCACCGACAGCATCTCTTGCACGCCCCTGTCGTTTTTTAAAAAATTCTGCACCACCAAATTCAAGGTATGTGCAAAACATGGGACGTGCTGGAATTTGCCCATATTTAATGCACACACAATATTGCTGGCGTTGTCCGATGCCACAAATCCACAGGAGAGTCCAATTGGGGTAAGCCATTCCGCGATGATCTTCCTCAGTTGCCGTAAGAGGTTTTCAGCTGTGTGCGTATTCTGGAAAGCGGTGATACAAAGCGTAGCCTGCCTAGGAAAGAGTTGGCGTTTGCGAGATGCTGCTACTGGTGCCGCCGCTGCTGTTCTTGCGGCGGGAGTCCATACATCTACCCAGTGGGCTGTCACAGTCATATAGTCCTGACCCTGCCCTGCTCCACTTGTCCACATGTCCGTGGTTAAGTGGACATTGGGTACAGCTGCATTTTTTAGGACACTGGTGAGTCTTTTTCTGAGGTCTGTGTACATTTTCGGCATCGCCTGCCTAGAGAAGTGGAACCTAGATGGTATTTAGTAACGGGGGCACACTACCTCAAGAAATGGTGTAGTTCCCTGTGAACTAACGGCGGATACCGGACGCACGTCTAACACCAACATAGTTGTCAAGGCTTCAGTTATCCGCTTTGCAGCAGGATGACTGCTGTGATATTTCATCTTCCTCGCAAAGGACTGTTGGACAGTCAATTGCTTACTGGAAGTAGTACAAGTGGTCTTCCGACTTCCCCTCTGGGATGACCATCGACTCCCAGCAGCAACAACAGCAGCGCCAGCAGCAGTAGGCGTTACACGCAAGGATGCATCGGAGGAATCCCAGGCAGGAGAGGAATCGTCAGAATTGCCAGTGACATGGCCTGCAGGACTATTGGCATTCCTGGGGAAGGAGGAAATTGACACTGAGGGAGTTGGTGGGGTGGTTTGCGTGAGCTTGGTTACAAGAGGAAGGGATTTACTGGTCAGTGGACTGCTTCCGCTGTCACCCAAAGTTTTTGAACTTGTCACTGACTTATTATGAATGCGCTGCAGGTGACGTATAAGGGAGGATGTTCCGAGGTGGTTAACGTCCTTACCCCTACTTATTACAGCTTGACAAAGGCAACACACGGCTTGACACCTGTTGTCCGCTTTTCTGTTGAAATACCTCCACACTGAAGAGCTGATTTTTTTGGTATTTTCACCAGGCATGTCAACGGCCATATTCCTCCCACGGACAACAGGTGTCTCCCCGGGTGCCTGACTTAAACAAACCACCTCACCATCAGAATCCTCCTGGTCAATTTCCTCCCCAGCGCCAGCAACACCCATATCCTCCTCATCCTGGTGTACTTCAACACTGACATCTTCAATCTGACTATCAGGAACTGGACTGCGGGTGCTCCTTCCAGCACTTGCAGGGGGCGTGCAAATGGTGGAAGGCGCATGCTCTTCACGTCCAGTGTTGGGAAGGTCAGGCATCGCAACCGACACAATTGGACTCTCCTTGTGGATTTGGGATTTCGAAGAACGCACAGTTCTTTGCGGTGCTTTTGCCAGCTTGAGTCTTTTCAGTTTTCTAGCGAGAGGCTGAGTGCTTCCATCCTCATGTGAAGCTGAACCACTAGCCATGAACATAGGCCAGGGCCTCAGCCGTTCCTTGCCACTCCGTGTGGTAAATGGCATATTGGCAAGTTTACGCTTCTCCTCCGACAATTTTATTTTAGGTTTTGGAGTCCTTTTTTTACTGATATTTGGTGTTTTGGATTTGACATGCTCTGTACTATGACATTGGGCATCGGCCTTGGCAGACGACGTTGCTGGCATTTCATCGTCTCGGCCATGACTAGTGGCAGCAGCTTCAGCACGAGGTGGAAGTGGATCTTGATCTTTCCCTAATTTTGGAACCTCAACATTTTTGTTCTCCATATTTTAATAGGCACAACTAAAAGGCACCTCAGGTAAACAATGGAGATGGATGGATACTAGTATACTTATGGATGGACTGCCGAGTGCCGACACAGAGGTAGCTACAGCCGTGGACTACCGTACTGTGTCTGCTGCTAATATAGACTGGATGATAATGAGATGAAATCAATATATATATATGTATGTATATATAATATCACTAGTACTGCAGCCGGACAGGTAGATAATATATTTATTAGGTAATGATGACTGATGACGGACCTGCTGGACACTGTCAGCTCAGCAGCACCGCAGACTGCTACAGTAAGCTACTATACTATAGTAGTATGTACAAAGAAGAAAGAAAAAAAAAACCACGGGTAGGTGGTATACAATTATGGATGGACTGCCGAGTGCCGACACAGAGGTAGCTACAGCCGTGGACTAACGTACTGTGTCTGCTGCTAATATAGACTGGATGATTGATAATGAGATGAAATCAATATATATATGTATGTATATATAATATCACTAGTACTGCAGCCGGACAGGTAGATAATATATTTATTAGGTAATGATGACTGATGACGGACCTGCTGGACACTGTCAGCTCAGCAGCACCGCAGACTGCTACAGTAAGCTACTATACTATAGTAGTATGTACAAAGAAGAAAGAAAAAAAAAAAACCACGGGTAGGTGGTATACAATTATGGATGGACTGCTGAGTGCCGACACAGAGGTAGCTACAGCCGTGGACTAACGTACTGTGTCTGCTGCTAATATAGACTGGATGATTGATAATGAGATGAAATCAATATATATATGTATGTATATATAATATCACTAGTACTGCAGCCGGACAGGTAGATAATATATTTATTAGGTAATGATGACTGATGACGGACCTGCTGGACACTGTCAGCTCAGCAGCACCGCAGACTGCTACAGTAAGCTACTATACTCTATAGTAGTATGTACAAAGAAGAAAGAAAAGAAAAAAAACCACGGGTAGGTGGTATACAATTATGGATGGACTGCCGAGTGCCGACACAGAGGTAGCTACAGCCGTGGACTAACGTACTGTGTCTGCTGCTAATATAGACTGGATGATTGATAATGAGATGAAATCAATATATATATGTATGTATATATAATATCACTAGTACTGCAGCCGGACAGGTAGATAATATATTTATTAGGTAATGATGACTGATGACGGACCTGCTGGACACTGTCAGCTCAGCAGCACCGCAGACTGCTACAGTAAGCTACTATACTATAGTAGTATGTACAAAGAAGAAAGGGAAAAAAAAAACCACGGGTAGGTGGTATACAATTATGGATGGACTGCCGAGTGCCGACACAGAGGTAGCTACAGCCGTGGACTAACGTACTGTGTCTGCTGCTAATATAGACTGGATGATTGATAATGAGATGAAATCAATATATATATATGTATGTATATATAATATCACTAGTACTGCAGCCGGACAGGTAGATAATATATTTATTAGGTAATGATGACTGATGACGGACCTGCTGGACACTGTCAGCTCAGCAGCACCGCAGACTGCTACAGTAAGCTACTATACTCTATAGTAGTATGTACAAAGAAGAAAGAAAAAAAAAACCACGGGTAGGTGGTATACAATTATGGATGGACTGCCGAGTGCTGACACAGAGGTAGCTACAGCCGTGGACTAACGTACTGTGTCTGCTGCTAATATAGACTGGATGATTGATAATGAGATGAAATCAATATATATATGTATGTATATATAATATCACTAGTACTGCAGCCGGACAGGTAGATAATATATTTATTAGGTAATGATGACTGATGACGGACCTGCTGGACACTGTCAGCTCAGCAGCACCGCAGACTGCTACAGTAAGCTTCTATACTCTATAGTAGTATGTACAAAGAAGAAAGAAAAAAAAAAAACACGGGTAGGTGGTA
Source organism: Pseudophryne corroboree (assembly GCF_028390025.1). NCBI lineage: Eukaryota > Metazoa > Chordata > Amphibia > Anura > Myobatrachidae > Pseudophryne > Pseudophryne corroboree. The sequence goes on from NC_086445.1 coordinate 498,317,556, forward strand.
TACAATTATGGATGGACTGCCGAGTGCCGACACAGAGGTAGCTACAGCCGTGGACTAACGTACTGTGTCTGCTGCTAATATAGAGTCTAGACTGGATGATAAATTATTGATAATGAGATGAAATCAATATAATATCACTAGTACTGCAGCCGGACAGGTACTATATATATTTATTATGTAATGACTGATGACGGACCTGCTGGACACTGTCAGGTCAGCACAGCACCGCAGACTGCTACAGTAAGCTACTATAGTAGTATGTATAAAGAAGAATGAAAAAAAAAAACCACGGGTAGGTGGTATACAATATTATATATATATATATTATATACAATTATATATATATATATATATATATATATATATATTAAACTGGTGGTGATTGATTATTAAACTGGTGGTCACTTCAGGTCACGTTGCAACTTGCAACTAGTACTCCGAGGCCTAAGCAGACAATCACAAAATATATTATTATACTGGTGGTCAGTGTGGTCACAACAATGGCAGTGTGGCACTGACTCTGGCAGCAAAAGTGTGCACTGTACGTTATATGTACTCCTGAGTCCTGCTCTCAGACTCTAACTGCTCCCCACTGTCAGTGTCTCCCCCACAAGTCAGATAATACACTTACAGTCACACTATCTAATCTATAAATATCACTTCAGCAAGTAGTATAGTAGTATACAGTATAGTAGTACTCCTCCTAATAATGCTCCCCAAAATACTGTGTCTCTCTCTTCTCTAAACGGAGAGGACGCCAGCCACGTCCTCTCCCTATGACTCTCAATGCACGTGTGAAAATGGCGGCGACGCGCGGCTCCTTATATAGAATCCGAGTCTCGCGATAGAATCCGAGCCTCGCGAGAATCCGACAGCGTGATGATGACGTTCGGGCGCGCTCGGGTTAGCCGAGCAAGGCGGGAAGATCCGAGCCTGCTCGGACCCGTGTAAAAAACCTGAAGTTCGGGCGGGTTCGGATTCAGAGGAACCGAACCCGCTCATCTCTAGTGAAAATGTGAAGTTTTGCCAGCAAAGAGCTTTGCCAGTTATGTCTATGGATAGCATTCTGCATGCTGACAAGAGGAAGTCTATTGAACAAGTACCCCCAAAATCCTTATTTAATCTTTTTTTTACAAGATGGCAATAGCAGAAAATAAGGCGTGAAAGAGACAATATTCAAACAGTATTTTTTCATTTTGATATTTTAGCAAGTGCATAATAGTAAGTAGGCTATTCGTATAAAGCTCTGTGACACCACAGGAAGGCAATGGATTTACATACACTGCTCAAAAAAATAAAGGGAACACTAAAACAACACATCCTAGATCTGAATGAATGAAATATTCTTATTAAATACTTTGTTCTTTACATAGTTGAATGTGCTGACAACAAAATCACACAAAAATTATCAATGGAAAGCAAATTTATTAACCCATGGAGGTCTGGATTTGGAGTCACACTCAAAATTATGTGGAAAAACACACTACAGGCTGATCCAACTTTGATGTAATGTCCTTAAAACAAGTCAAAATGAAGCTCAGTAGTGTGTGTGGCCTCCACGTGCCTGTATAACCTCCCTACAATGCCTGGGCATGCACCTGATGAGGTGGCGGGTGGTCTCCTGAGGGATCTCCTCCCAGACCTGGACTAAAGCATCCGCCAACTCCTGGACAGTCTGTGGTGCAACGTGGCGTTGGTGGATGGAGCTAGACATGATGTCCCAGATGTGCTCAATTGGATTCAGGTCTGGGGAACGGGCGGGCCAGTCCATAGCATCAATGCCTTCGTCTTGCAGGAACTGCTGACACACTCCAGCCACATGAGGTCTAGTATTGTCTTGCATTAGGAGGAACCCAGGGCCAACCGCACCAGCATATGGTCTCACAAGGGGTCTGAGGATCTCATATCGGTACCTAATGGCAGTCAGGCTACCTCTGGCGAGCACATGGAGGGCTGTGCGGCCCCCCAAAGAAATGCCACCCCACACCATTACTGACCCACTGCCAAACCGGTCATGCTGGAGGATGTTGCAGGCAGCAGAACGTTCTCCTTGGTGTCTCCAGACTCTGTCATGTCTGTCACATGTGCTCAGTGAGAACCTGCTTTCATCTGTGAAGAGCACAGGGCGCCAGTGGCGAATTTGCCAATCTTGGTGTTCTCTGGCAAATGCCAAACGTACTGCACAGTGTTGGGCTGTAAGCACAACCCCCACCTGTGGACGTCGGGCCCTCATACCACCCTCATGGAGCCTGTTTCTGATCGTTTGAGTAGACACATGCACATTTGTGGCTTGCTGGAGGTCATTTTGCAGGGCTCTGGCAGTGCTCCTCCTGTTCCTCCTTGCACAAAGGCGGAGGTAGCGGTCCTGCTGCTGGGTTGTTGCCCTCCTACGGCCTCCTCCACGTCTCCTGATGTACTGGCCTGTCTCCTGGTAGCGCCTCCATGCTCTGGACACTATGTTGACAGACACAGCAAACCTTCTTGCCACAGCTCGCATTGATGTGCCATCCTGGATGAGCTGCACTACCTGAGCCACTTGTGTGGGTTGTAGGGAGGTCATACAGGCACGTGGAGGCCACACACACTACTGAGCCTCATTTTGACTTGTTTTAAGGACATTACATCAAAATTGGATCAGCCTGTAGTGTGTTTTTCCACTTTAATTTTGAGTGTGACTCAAAATCCAGACCTCCATGGGTTAATAAATTTGATTTCCATTGATCATTTTTGTGTGATTTTGTTGTCAGCACATTCAACTATGTAAAGAACAAAGTATTTAATAAGAATATTTTATTCATTCAGATCTAGGATGTGTTATTTTAGTGTTCCCTTTATTTTTTTGAGCAGTGTATTTGTATGTAATAAAGAATACAAGTTAGGTATTTTTATTTTTAAGTGGAAAACTTGTTAGCAGAAAATCTGTATTCAAAGAATTAATATTTGGTGGATCTGAAAACGTGGTAATATATTTAATGAATTAGTGAAGTGTGTCGCAAATAAAACTGAAACATGCACTCTAAAGTGTCAGTTTTCAGTCATATAAAAGTGCCAGAAATGGTACATACTTAAGGAGTTGCCTTCTTATTCCAACAGGTACTGAGCAGTCACAGAGATTGACAATTTAGGAATGCAGTTTGACACTATTGTAAACAGTTACAGTCACTTCAGCTCTTATCTAAAGTGACTGTTAATCCCTGGGGCAGCATAGTGTTCAGAGAGTGCACATCCAGGTTGCCTTCCTTTATAATAATAATAATAATAATAATAATAATACTAAACTAGCACACAAAATTTAAATGAAGCCAAACACCCCACAGGCAGAGTGATGTAGTATACATAATGGCAGAGCTTTGGGTCTGTACATTATACAATAATTATCACACTCATATGAAGCAATAAGTATTTTTTGGGGCAAATCACCAGAGAGTAATGAGTGCCACTTTAATTTATCACCAGAGAGTAATGAGTGCCACTTTAATTCATCACCAGAGTGTAATGAGTGCCACTTTCATTTATCACCAGAGTATAATGAGTGCCACTTTAATTTATCACCAGAGTGTAATGAGTGCCACTTTATTTAATCACCAGAGTGTAATGAGTGCCACTTTAATTCATCACCAGAGTGTAATGAGGCCACTTTAATTCATCACCAGAGTGTAATGAGTGCCACTTTATTTAATCACCAGAGTGTAATGAGTGCCACTTTAATTCATCACCAGAGTGTAATGAGGCCACTTTAATTCATCACCAGAGTGTAATGAGTGCCACTTTAATTCATCACCAGAGTGTAATGAGTGCCACTTTGATTCATCACCAGAGAGTAATGAGTACCACTTTCATTTATCACCAGAGTGTAATGAGGCCACTTTAATTCATCACCAGAGTGTAATGAGTGCCACTTTAATTCATCACCAGAGAGTAATTAGTACCACTTTCATTTATCACCAGAGTGTAATGAGTGCCACTTTAATTCATCACCAGAGAGTAATGAGTACCACTTTCATTTATCACCAGAGTGTAATGAGTGCCACTTGAATTAATCACCAGAGTGTAATGAGTGCCACTTGAATTAATCACCAGAGTGTAATGAGTGCCACTTTAATTCATCACCAGAGTGTAATGAGGCCACTTTAATTAATCACCAGAGTGTAATGAGTGCCACTTTAATTCATCACCAGAGTGTAATGAGTGCCACTTTAATTCATCACCAGAGTGTAATGAGTGCCACTTTAATTCATCACCAGAGTGTAATGAGTGCCACTTTAATTCATCACCAGAGTAATGAGTACCACTTTAATTTATCACCAGAGTGTAATGAGTGCCACTTTAATTAATCACCAAAGTGTGTAATGAGTGTCACTTTAATTCATTCTACTATATGATACCCACCAGCCTGGATATAGGATACATTGATCTCTTTGCTGTAATTCACTTTGCCATGAAGTTTTATTTTATATTGCAGAGTACACAACAAAGAGCAAGAAACACAGAGGGCGGTATTCAATTCTTTTCACCCCCTTCCACACCCGTTCTGTGTCTGCTGATGGGCATGGTATGATCATTACAGCTTCCTACCCCTGCGGTAACGAGGGCACCCAACCTGTTATCCAGCTAAACCTGATAACTATGGGCGCGATATGTGCTTTAACGGGGATCACTTTAGAAAGGAGATTGGGCGTGATTTATCATTTGAATGCTGCCCAGAGAGTCACTGATATTCAACACTAACATTTGATGAATTAAATGTTATTTTGACTGGTTTATTTATTGTTTCATTTTGTCTATATCCTTTACACTTGTGTATAGCAATCATGTTTTTTTTTTAAATTCAATACTTTTTTATTGATTTTTCAGACAAACATACAAACCAACAGACATTGGATACATTATCATAGACCATATGCATACAGATATGAACCAGCGAATATTCTGTATATCAGATCTATATAAATAAAGTTGCAGACATCTACATATTATATATAAAGATTGTTGTGACTTCTTTTCATTCGTTCATACACCCTTATTATGTAAAAAGACCAGAGATCAATGCGGGGCAGAGACACGAGTCCCCTGGTAAAGTGGAGACGATAACCATCTATCCCATACCTTGTAAAATTTATCCGGGGCTTTCCTAGAAATGTATACAAACTTTTCATGGGACACAACCGAGTTCACTAATGGGATCCATTTATTAATATCAGGACCCGTAGTAGCCATCCATGAGCGTGCTATTATTACTTTGACCAGTGCACATAGATTAAGAATATATCGTCTAGAGTGTGCATCTAATATCTCCTCATCTATAACCCCGAGGATACACACCAGGGGGGTGAACACGTCAGGAGGGATTCCCGTAGATATCACCAATCGTGTCACCGCCCGCCAAAAGTCCTGCACCACCGGACAAGCCCACAATAGATGCCAGAAGGTACCATCCGGAGAGGCGCACTTCGGGCACCTAGAGTCACCCCGCCCCCCTATACTAACAAGACGGGCGGGAGTGATATAGACTCGGTGCAAAATGAACAAGTGTATCTGCTGGAAACGAGCCGAGGTAGTAGCAGTACGTGAGGTCCCCAAGGCCTCTTCCCAGGTATCCGTGGGAACCGGCCCCAAATCAGCTTCCCATTTAGCTTTAAGGTGTAAAAGACTGTCAGAGTGATGGGCACCGAGCAGAGTGGAGTACAAACCAGAAACAGTCCCAGAGCCCAGAGTATCAGCCAGGAGCTGGTGAACCGGTGACTTCCGAAGGAGAGGTGGAGCATCGCCAAACTGAGATGCGCATGCATGTCGAAGCTGAATATATCTATAATAATAGGTTGTGGGTATATTAAACTCAAGCTGCAATTGTTCAAAAGAAATAAATGTGCCCGAGGAGTACAAATGTTTGAGGGAGCAAACACCCCAGCGCCCCCACACCGATCCCATTTGTAGGGACGCGAAGTGAGTAAGAGCGCGAGTGTGTATCAGTGGGGTGTCGGGATCCCATCCCTCCCCCCCCCCCAACATGGAGTGTACCTGCCTCCATACCATAATCGCTTGTTTAACCATCGGCATCTTAAGGAGTGCCACATTATCACAAAGTAGAAGTTGCAGGGGTGACATAGAGACTCCAGATGCCAGCAGTACAGCAGAAATCAATAAATCTCCAGACGAGTCGGAGACCCAAGGAATTAAGTGGAATAACTGAGCCGCTAAGTAATAGAATCTGATTTTAGGAAGGGCCAGACCACCCGCGTCCCGAGGTCTAGTCAGAGTATCCAATTTAATCCGAGCCCTACGGTTGGCCCATACCAGTGATGACAAGAGACCATCTATAACACCAAATATTCTCTGGGGGAGATATACAGGGGAATGTTGGAGGACGTACAGCATTTTAGGCAATACAACCATTTTAATAAGGTTAATCCTACCCGTGACAGTAAGGGGAAGTTTACTCCACACCCTAACGTGAGACCATAAATAGTCCATTTGCGGACGTATATTCACGTCAATAAATTGCGAGGACCGGTTGGTGATCCATACCCCCAAATATTTAAAGGAGTCAACCCAACGAAGCGGTAGGTCCCTGGGGGGGCAGGCAGGACAGGAGCCTCTAAGCGGAAGGACACAGGACTTGTCCCAGTTAATGGATGTCCGGAGAATCCCCCAAAAGTGTCAATTACTTCCAAAATATGAGGCATATTGATGAAATAATCAGATACAAACAACAGAATATCATCTGCGTAGAGAGCAATTTTGTCTGTCCTGCCACCCAGCGGGAAGCCTGCCACCCGCGGAGAGGATCTGATAATACAGGCCAAGGGCTCTCTGGCCATTGCAAATAGGATCGGGGACAACGGACAACCCTGTCTCGTCCCTCTTTGTAAAGAGAAAGAGGGGGATATGTGACCGTTGACAGAAACCCTAGCCTTGGGTGCAGAGTAAAGCAGCTGAACCCATTTTTTAAAGCTAGGTCCAATACCAAATCGGTCCAATGTCCCCCACAAGAAGCCCCACTCCACTGAATCAAACGCCTTAGCAGCGTCCAGAGAAACAATAGCTGAGGAGCGGGACCCCTCATGAGGGGCCTGGAGATGCGTATAGAGTCTACGTAGGTTAGGTAAGGTGGACCGGCCCGGCATGAACCCTGATTGGTCCTCATGTATCAATTGAAGAACCACAGCGTTGAGCCGTGTCGCCAGAATTTTAGCTAAGATCTTAACGTCAGTTGTTAACAAGGAAATTGGACGATAAGATTTGACTCGGGTTGGGTCTTTGTCTGGTTTAGAGAGTACTATAATTAGGGCCTCAGCCATAGAGTCAGGCAACCTACCCTGCATAAATAAGTCATTGTATATCTCAAGGAGTTTATGGCCATAAAAGGGTAAGTGTTTTTTATAAAGTTCCAGGGGCAATCCATCAAGACCCGGGGTCTTCCCACCGGGAAAGGAATTAACAGCGGATTCCACTTCAAGCAGCGTTAAGGGGGAGTCCAAAAACGTTATAGCGTCCTGGGACAGGGTAGGTAATGGAATATCAGCTAAATACATCTCTATTTCCGGCATAGTGAGAGTGAGCCTAGAGCTATACAGTCGTTTATAGTAATCTACAAAGTCCCCCACAATGTCAGGAGTATTAAAGTGGGTCACGTCATCACTGGTACAAATTACAGGCACAGTATTAGACGCCCTGTCCGCACCCGCCAGTGTTGCCATAAAGCTACCAGGCCTATCACCCGTTGCTTAGTACGTGTGTTGGGCATACAGTAGACGGTACTTAGCCTTATCAGCCAAGCAGTCACGCCATTCAGCCTGCGCAAGCAACCACCTCTCCCTCGTAGTGTCAAGACCATCGGCCATATACTGAAGCTCCAGCCGCCTACATCCTGCCTCAAGGTTGCATTCACCCTGGGCATAGCCAGATTTTAAAACAGCCACAGCTTTGATCAGAATGCCACGCATATATGCCTTAAAGGCAACCCATAAAACTGTGTTGGACACTGAGCCCCGGTTTTCCAGCAAGAAAGCCTCCCACATCGCCACCAGCTCCGCACCGGTGCCCATCTGAGCCAGCCAAAAAGAATTAAACCTCCAAAACTGAGCCCCCCTAACATCCCCCATGTCTAGACAGAGAATTACTGGGGAATGATCGGATATACCCCTGGTAGCATACTGTACATCAATTAACTTTGGCAGCAGGCCTTTGGAGGTGAGGGCTAAGTCAATCCTGGAGAATGATAAGTAGGTAGGAGAAAAGCATGTATATTGTTGTGTGCCAGGATGGCGGACTCTCCACGCATCGACCAGGCCCAGACTGTCCACCAGTAGTGCAAAGTCCCTTTTGCACACCACAGGAGCATCCGGGGACCGTCTAGTTCTGTCTAAAGCATGGTCGAGAACGTTATTAAAGGCGCCAAGGCAAACTATAGCAACATTCGGATATAGCGTAATAAACTCGGCTGCCCTTCTGAGAACCTCCGGGGAGTAGGGGGGTGGTATATAAACAGCCAGGATAAGCAATGACATGGAGTAAACTTGACATTTTAGAAAGACATATCTACCCCACTGGTCCAGCCGGACCTGATCAAGGACAAACGGGACCGACCGTCGGACTAGAATGGACACACCCCGCGAATGCGACGTATGTGTGGAGTGGTATGCCCAGCCCACCCAGGGTTTCTTAAGAGCCATGACCTTTGCCCCCACCAGATGGGTCTCCATGAGGCAGATAATATCTGCACCATATTGTTTAAAGCGGCGAAGCACTAAGGAGCGTTTGACTTTGTCGTTCAGCCCCCGGACATTCCAGGACAGAAATTTAAGTTGATTAGAGGCCATCTTTTAAGGCACAACTAAATATTTGGTCGGTCCCGCCTATCCCCGACAGACCAGCAACACCAATATTAGATGAAGTCAAAGAAATCAAAGAATCCATAGCGTCTGCAACACACATACAAGAAAAGAAAAAAAACAAACAAGTAACAAAATACAATCCCTCCCGTCCTGCCCCCCCACCCTGTATACCCACCCGAACTGAGGCATACCTTGTCCCGTTAAACTGTTCCCCTTAACAAAGAAAAAACTAACTATACCAACATATAAGGGCAATGAATAAAATGACCAAAGACAAGGGCGTAGGTCCCCCACCCCCACATATGAAAAGTGTGGAGACCCCTCCCCGAGCCCTAGACATAAACATCAGTGGAATGAGGGATGAGAAATAAACATTAGTAGAGGCAACGCAACTTAGTCCGGGTAACATACTGTCATGCGGAACTCTGCAAGAAGCACCAGCCAAAACATAATGATATATCAAACATTAAGAATCAGGAGCAAGCGCCCGCCTGGCCGGGGCCCAGCGATCCAGCCACAGGGCATCGTCCCGAGGTGTAGCAAAGAATTTGGTTTCTCCGTCCGCTACCACCCTCAGTCTAGAAGGGAAAAGCATTGCATACTGTAGATTGAGTTCCCTGAGGCATCTTTTAATCGGAACAAATTGTGCACGGTCCTTTTGCACCTCCAGCGCAAAGTCCGGAAACACGGATATTTTAGAACCGTTCCACAACAGGGGACCCTTGGTGCGCGCCAGAGATAGAACAGCATCCCGAACTCGGTAATGGAGGAATTTTGCTATGAGTGTGTGCGGTGGCGCACCCGGTGGCAGCGGCCTGAAATGGATTCTGTGGGCCCGTTCAACTGTGAAGAAAGGCGTAAAGGAGTCCGCTCCAAAAGATTTTTTCAACCAGGCTTCCACGAACTGCTCCGGGGCGTTGCCCTCCTCCTTCTCCGGGAGCCCCACAAAGCGGACGTTATTCCTCCTCAGTCTGCCCTCCATATCTAGCATCTTGCCTTTTATATCGGATAACTGACCATCAATGGCCGTAACACAGGAGCTAAGCGGTGAAATCTTATCTTCCAGCGTAGACGTTCGGGTCTCTACTTCTCCGACCCATTCCTTCACTTTTTGGATATCATGATGGATTATGGTCTGGTCAGCCTGTACCTGGCCTATCTTCTCAGACAGGCGGGATTCGCTAGCCGCCAAGGCCTCCAACAATTTCTGCAGCACATCATCAGAAGCATCACCAGAGGAGGATGATTGACTGGGGGATACCGGTGGGGGGGTCTCCCCACCCCTAACCGGCGTTGCTGCATGTTTTCCAGGAGTATGCGAGTATTGGGAAAGCCGGGCGGCAGCTGATTTGTGGTGATTCCTCACCATTTTTAGGTATATAAGAATAAATCAGGATCGATAACTCAGTGACTCAGTAAAGACCCAGCAGCAATATAGAGATCGGAGAACACAGGATAAAGTCAATGCACACACTTTATGCAGAAGGGCAGAATCACAGTACCTCATAGGGCCATATAGCAGGCCAGAGCAGTTCCACTGGAGCACGACCCTCAGAAACAGCAGTTCACCCAGGCAGCCCTAGGCTCTGTTGCACACAGGCAGCACAGGGGAGGAGAGGGGGGGTCGCGGCTGACACAGCTCCCTGCAGCGCTGGGTCTGTGTATACGGACAATGTGCAGGCTCCGGCAGGTCAAAGCGGCCTTCCCCAGTGAGAGCGGGTCCCGCGCGGCACACACAGCAAGGGCGCGCTGGAAGGCCGGGACCGGAAGTCACGGCGCCATCTTAGGAGGCCAGGGGAGAGCAGACGAGGAGACGCGGCGCTCGATTCCCCAGCAGCCAGCACCCGTCTGGCGGTCCTCAGCGGCTCCACAGCGGCTCTGTCTCTTCCCCCACCAGATAGGGTAAGTTGGGCTCGGGGGGACCCCACAGGATGTTATGTACGGATAGTGGAGAGTGGAGAGCACTCACGCCGAGCTGCTACTCCATGTCCCGCTAGGCCACGCCCCCCTATAGCAATCATGTTTAGTAAACACTACTGCTCTGCTGTTTTACTAAACCTGTCTAGTTTGGTGACCTACAGATGACCTAATGCAGTGATAGGCAATATGTAACGCTTTGGGGATGGCATTGGGTGACTCTCCAGTAGCCTTTTATTATCTTTTATTTATGAGGTAATAAAAATAGTCCATAGCCACCTATGTGGGCTCAACAAAGTATACTTTACAAAGGATACAAGCATGAGTGCAATACACAAGTACAGTACATAACATAGGTAAAACCAGTGGCGTAACTACTGCCCCCGCAGCCCTCGCGGTGGCTTGGAGGCACAGGGCTGCGGGGGGCGCCGCCACTGATTTAGCGCAGATTGACATGCGGACGAGCCGTGGGGGAATATCTTGCACTGGGGGCATATGTGGCACTGGGAACACAGCCCTAGCAACAAGCATTACCTCCTAGCAACGAGCATGACACCCAGTGCATGAAACCCCTGGCAACGAGCATGACACCTAGTGCATGAAACCCTTTGTAACGAGCATGGCACCCAGTGCATGAAACCCCTGGCAACGAGCATGACACCCTGAGCATGAAAACCCCTGGCACCGTGCATGGAACCAAGAGCATGAAACCCCTGGCAACGAGCAGGTAATTTAAAAGTAATTAGAAGCCTTACTGTAGAACTTAATGTGTAATGGGCATTGCGGTGTGTGGCATAATATATCACGGACATTGTGGTGTGTGTCATAATGTGTCACAGGCATTACGGTGAGTGGCATACTATATCGCGGGCATTGTGGTATGTGGTATAATGTCTCAGGGGCATTGCAGTGTGACATAATGTATAATGTGCATTGCGGTGTGTGGCATAGGGTATAACAGGCATTGCGGTATGTGTCACAGGCATTACGGTGTGTGGTATACTATATCATGGGCATTGTGGTATGTGGTATAATGTCTCAGGGTCATTGCAGTGTGTGGCATAATGTATCACGGACATTGCGGTGTGTGTCATAATGTGTCAGGCATTACGGTGTGTGGTATACTATATCACGGGCATTGTGGTATGTGGTATAATGTCTCAGGGTCATTGTGGTGTGTGTCATAATGTGTCACAGGCATTGTATGTGCAATAATGTATCAGGGGCATTGCAGTGTGTAGCATAATGTATAACAGGCATTGCGATTCCTGTCATAATGTGTCACAGGCATTACGGTGTGTGGCAGAGCCGGATTAAGGGGGGAGCCCAGGGGACACATTACCCTGGGCCCCCCATATTTAAGGGCCCTCCGTGCCTGCCGTCAAACACTGGTATTTTTTTTTTATTTTAGGAAGTTCATTCATTGGTGGCAGTGGTGCAAACTTTCCCCTCTGCAGACAAATTTTGTGTTTCAGAGACGGAGACAGCCTTGTCCCCGTCTCTGCACCCGGCGGGGCCACCCACAGGCACAGACGAGCTGCCGTGAATGAATTGTACGGCTGCTCCTCACTGAGCTCTGCCTCTGATCAGCTGAGCTCTCTGCCTCTCTAACACCGTAGAGGGAGCTGCTGAGCATGTGCAGCAGCAGCAGCTCCTGTGTTTAACTCACATGGGCTCCGGCAGAATCTCCTCCTCTTCTCCTCTGTTCAGTTGGTTAGTGGTGTGTGTGTGTGTGTGTGTGTGTGTGTGTGTGTGTGTGTGTGTGTATATGTTGGTGTGTAGTGTGTGTGTGTGTATATATATGTTGTTGGTGTGTAGTGTGTGTGTGTGTGTATATATATGTTGTTGGTGTGTAGTGTGTGTGTGTATATATATGGTGTTGGTGTGTATATGTTGTTGGTGTGTAGTGTGTATGCTGTGTGGTATGTATGTATGCTGTTTGTGAGTGTTTATGTATGCTATGTGTGTGTTGTGTGTATGTATGCTAATTTTCTATTTAATAATAAGTGCTATCCTTTGTTGCTGCCTCCAACAGCTTTCTGCTCACACTTTTATCAATCTTAAGGCCCGTACACACTGGCCGATATATCGGCCGTTCTCTTGAACGGCCGATATATCGCGGGTCCGTCGGCCAGTGTGTACGGCCGATACGTCTGTGAACTCCGTCGTTCACAGACGTATCGCGTCGGCCCAGCAGCACAGCCGACGGCCAATATATCTACCGATATATTGGCGCGTCGCTGTGTGTGTACGGCGGTCGGCGGACCGCCCCGTACACATGCTGCGGCGGTCGGCGGTGATTGACAGCTGAACTGGGCGGGCGTGTGTACACGCCCGCCCAGTTCATGACGTCAGTCCCCGACGGATCGGGCAGTGTTTATGCACAGCACACTGCCCGATCCGTCCATAGATATATCTGCAGATCAATTGATCTGCAGATATATCTTTCCAGTGTGTACCCACCTTTAGATATATATATATATATATTTGTAAGAAACCTCCCCTTCCTCAGTATATACACTATATTTAGCACTTAGGGGCCAACTTTGTCTAAAGTACCCCGGGCCCCCTGGAGCCTTGATCCGGCCCTGGTGTGTGGCATAATGTGTCGGGGGATTTATGGTGTGTGCATATTGTGTCATGTGCATTATTGTGTGCGGCATAATGTCTAAGGGCCATTGCAGTATGTGGCATAATGTATACTGGGCATTACTATATGAAGGAAAAATGACAAATAATGTAAGGGGCATGAATCAGGATTATTTTTCTTTCCTGTGGTGGCCAACGTCTGGGCGTGCAGGTTGCAAATCTGGGGTATAAGATAGCCTTTTCCAGCAATGCCACGTCCCTTTATGCGAAGCCACGCCCATTTCAACAAAGCCACGCCCTTTTTGCGGCACGCGCAGGTTCATCCCTTTACTAGTGCCAATTATGGGGGATGGGGGGAGGGGGCGCCAGATAATTTTTTGGCTTGGGGGAGAAAAATTTCTAGTTACGCCACTGGGTAAAACACCACTGTATCACATCACAGCCTAGGTAGGACAAGTATTAGGGGTAAGGGCAGGACAACTCTCTGTAGCTTGAAGGAGCAAGAGGTGGGGAGTCTCAGGTGTGGAGTCAATTCAGTAATGATTCTGTGCCCAACTTATGGGTAAGCAAAGAGTGTCAGTGTGGATGTAGGGTAGTGGTTCCCAAACTTTCTTGACTCACAGCACACTAGAGCATCAGCATTTTTTTTGTCATGGCACTCCTAGGATAAGTTCTGTATTGATACATTTTGAAAAAAATATTAAATTGAGTAAATTGTGCCTACCTGTCATCCTTAAATAGGTGGTGTACAATGGTCATGTGGTGGTGTACAGTTGTGCTCCTGATTGTCCACATGTTTTATTATTAGCAGCCACTAGCACTGGTTTTGCCTATCACTTTTTGACCATAAATAATTTGATTTGGTCCTGGACCACCAACCCAAGGCACCCCTGCAAGAGCCTTGTGGTACCCCAGGATGCCTAGACACACAGTTTGAGATCCACCTCTATAGGGTAATAGGAGCAAAGAAACAAAGCATAGAACTGGTATGGTGATAAAGAAAGTGTTAGGGGGAGAACAGGCAGGAAGAGACCCTGGGTGAACAGCTAGGGGGGTGCATGCGGGTACTGAAGGAAAATTAAAAATGTTTGCTATCGGGGAACAGGCAGTGATGTATTGCTGGCGGGACTGCCGGGATGTCATCTAGGGGCCACAACACATGGGGACCTCCATAGGGGTAAGGTTTTATATGTGAGGGCAGGCAGTTAAAACTGATAATGATTGGGATTGGGAGCAGGTGAATCAGTAGCAGTGTGGGCCGGGCTCACACTACTCTGCATTTCAGTGATAAGTCAATATACTGTATGTATGCAATGAAAGAGATACATATAATACTGCTTTTACACCGAAATGCCGGGTCGCAACGGGAATTGGAAATGGGTCCTTCCCGGGTGCGACCTGGCATTGGACCCATCACAATGCAATCCAGACCCTGCAATATGCTGGGTCGGGTTGCCATCAGGGGGCCGGGACGAAGACGGCATCGGGGGCGGAACGGGTCCCTATGCAGTGAACGGGTCCTGGGTCCCATCGACCCGGCAACCCATTCGCACTGCACCTGACCCGGTATTTAACCAGGGAATAACCTTTCTTTATTCCCGGGTTGAATTACCGGGTCAGGTGACCCGGGAATGGGTCACTGACCCCTTTCACACCGCACAGCGACCCATGTTTACCCGGCAATATACTGGGTTATTTTTGCAATATGGAAGGGGCATTAGTAATTACATATCAGCAGGCATTTTTAAAAACTTCAAAAGTTATATCAAATAGGATAAATAAACAGGTAGGAACTGTGGACCGAAAGTCAAGGATAGAATGGCCCCTTGTTGTCCAACACTAAATTAATATCTTGAGGCTGATCTTAAGTATCCAACTTGCTGCGAGTAACAAAGGTGGATAATAAAACACCGGAGCAATTCAGATGTGGAGACAGCCATTACGAAGATCAGTTGCCCACGCGATCTCTTTTACCGCTTCTTTAAAAGATGTGAAGCTGTGTTAGTGCACATGCGTGAACATGGGTTAATGCACACGCACTTAAAGCCTGACGTCTGGAGGAGGACGCAGAACAGGGGTGGGACTGGGTTCGGTAATGCGAGCCATTTGAAGATGGTGACGGTTCCCGCTGTCAAGCACCAAAAAATTAAGCATTTTCAGAACTTGATGAATTTACAGTAGGTCTCCATACTATTTTATGGAGACAGAAGTTCAGATCGGGACTGAAAGATATGCGTGTCACAGTATATCCCGCATTACCTTTATAAGGAATTACCAGAATACTTAATTTCTACAAAAGCAGTCTTGCAGAAACTGTTAAAACCATCAGTAAGTGATTTGATAATGAAAGACCTCAACTTCACATTTTGAATTCACAGGACAAGAAAATATTATGTGAGTGAAAAACATACAGCATAACAACCAGGCTGGGTCTAACCAATGTGCTGACAAGTCTGGTCGCTGAAATCTTGACGCAATTATTATACAAGCTTCTGTAAATATCTATTCTCTATATCGTAGACAGTGATGTCACTGTGATCTATAGATTTGTTACCATTTCCAGCATTGTTCTGTGACTGTTTCGCAAACACAGTTATTTGTGGATTCCTTTAAAAACAGAGTGTTTAAGGCAGTGGTCCTCAAACTGTGTCGGGACACTTGTAGGGGTGCCTTAGGTTGGTGGTCCAGGACCAATTCAAACTATTTGTTGTCAGTGTAATAGTCAAAACTAGTGCTTGTGGTTTCCAATCATAAAATATGGGGACAAACAGAAGCAAATCTTGTCCCTCACCACATAATTGAACCTAAGGATGACATATATAAACATAATTTATTTAATTATATATATATTTTTTCTAAATATCTCAATAAGAAACGTTTGGCCTAGGGGTGCCGTTAAAAAAATTCTGTTACTCTAGGGCGCTGTGATTCAAAAAAGTTTGGGAACCACTGGCTTAAGGTGAATGGCAGAAGAGCACAGCAAAAGTGTATTTCCTTCAAATGAATTACACTGTCATGTCCAAAACTTATGTAAATACCCAGGGGTGTTTTTAAAGTTAGTATTGTCTACATAACCTGTAAGACGTATGTACTACCAAATGCATTTATGAATAATATGCAATGCTTTTTACTCAGTGTCAGGATCTCTACCATTAAAGTTTATAGGGGAGTAACCGTGGTTGTTTTAGAAACATATGTTTAATAGGATGACACTGCTAGGCTACTTGTATTCACTAAGATGATAAAGATTATTAAAATAGTTGGTAAAACTTGAAATTATGTCGACTTTGTTGGAATATTAAAAGCAACTTCTGATCAATGCATTCTGACTATACAGTAGGTAAGTGACTATAACATTATTTAATTCTGAGACACTGCAGACACAGGTGGGTTACACATTACAAGCTTCCTTTTTGTATAGGATAAATAGTTTGTTCCCAGCCGGGACAGCAAGGCTTGTGAGTGTGTGAGGGTTAATAGGGAGTGTTTGTAGCAAGCTTTTTGTCACCAAGGAGAAATGTGTAAGCTATTGGTAAGGAAACAAAACACTAAGCAGCTATTTCAGAGTAGGCATTTTTCCCTGCTGCTTGTAACTTGGGGAGTCCTGTCTGGACGTTGCGGAAGGAAGAGTCATCATGTTTAACAAAAGGTGACATGGGACCACAATAGACAAGACAGCAGGAGGTGGTCTGCCCAAAAGGGAACTCAGGTTTGTACTCAAGAGGAAGACGAAATGTTGTGACCAGCAAAAAGTAGACAAAAGTAACACATTTTAGAAATATCTACTTTTTAATATATTACTTTAATGATGGTTAAAAAGTTGGAACAAGTTGCTAAACTTCATATTGACAAAACTTTTGTGTGTTTTTTTTTAACATTTATGTGTAAAACAATTTAAGGAATTTTTGAAGATATACATTTCTAATATCGGTGCACACAATGCAGCTGATTATGAGTTGGGAGTAGAGCAAATATAAAAAGGATTAAGACCAATAACTTTGCCCCTTAGTAAACCCATGTTGTAAAGCAGGTGGGCCAGATATAAATGTGCAGAGAGATTTAGATGCGAGAGACACGTGTTCAAACTGAATGTCTAAATAGCAGCGTAAACAATAAAGCTGTCCAGCATTTGTGGGCTACATGCAAAAGCAGCCGGTATTTACCCTGCATGAAAAAAAAAAGTGATAATATATTTGCACCGCTTGTGTTGTAGCATGGGTTGTGCAGGTCCAATGTTATTTTCTTGTTGTGCCTGCTCCCAATTCAGAATCAGCCTCAACATGAAAGATCCTGGTTCTCCAGGCTTTTGCATAAATTATTTTAAATAAAAAAAAGTGCAAATCCCACTCGAGTTATACCATCTATTACCATTTCGTAATAATGAATGTTTATGTTTCTGCACGTGTGACTAAGAACAACACGTAATTATTTCAGTTAATACCCTATGCTCGGCTGCTGCTCCTCTATACTAATTTTCTTCTCCAAAAGTCAGTGACATCAGAATTCTCAGCTTCAGAAACAATTTTTCTGTAGACATTTGTTCTGCACGTTTATGCCCAAAGATACAACTACTGGCCCTCATTCTGAGTTGTTTGCTCGTTAGCTGCTTTTAGCAGCATTGCACACGCTAGGCCGCCGCCCTCTGGGAGTGTATCTTAGCTTAGCAGAATAGCGAATGAAAGATTAGCAGAATTGCGATTAAATAATTCTTAGCAGTTTCTGAGTAGCTCGAGACCTACTCCTACACTGCGATCAGCTCAGCCCGTTTCGTTCCTGGTTTGACGTCACAAACACACCCTGCGTTCGGCCAGCCACTGCCTCACATCACTGAGGTCATGGGTTCGATTCCCACCATGTCCCTTATTGTGTGGAGTTTGTATATTCTCTCTGTGCTTGTGTGGGTTTCCTCCGGGTACTCCGGTTTCCTCCCACACTCCGAAAATTAACTGGCAGGTAAATTGAAGCCTCCCACCAAAAATTAACCCTAGTGTGAATGTGTCTGTGTGTACATGTGGTAGGGAATATTGGGGTCGACTCAGAGATGCCTCTGTATGCAGCGTCCACGTCCTTCTGGTCTGCTGATGCACACTGGCCGCAGTGTGCGTGATCCTTCTACTTGTGCCCACATCCTGGAGGGATGCCGCTGCAAGGTGATTGACAGGGGTGGGCGTTCCGGTGGTGGTATTTAGCGGGCATACCAGCCAAAACAGGGGCGTGTTGCGATTCTTTTCTGGGTGCCTACTAACATCACATGCAGCCGCTCACATGCAGCGGACTGCCAGCCAGTAATTAAATTGCAGACGCATTGTGAGACGGCCCCCAGCATGTGAGGAGACGGACAGAGACCTTGCTGCAGATGCAACGATCTGCGTCCATATCTGAATAACCCTCATAGATCGTAAGCTCCACTGGGGCAGGGACTGATGTGAATTGTTGAATAGTCTCTGCAAAGCACTGCGGAATATGTGCGCTATATAAATAACTGGTAGTAATAATAATAATCCTGCCGAAAATCATCTGGAATAATAATGTGTCTGGGCTTCACACAATATTGTATTTTCTTTCAGTTTTTATTGCACGTCTTGTTAATGGCAAAATATTATCATTGATTAGTTAAATAGCCATCATTGTCATCTTTCTTTACAGTGGTGGGGATTAGAGAACACACATACTCACAGGTACTGTATGACTTTTCTGTTTCAGATAAGACTGTCAGAATGGTTTTCCTTTAGCTGAATACATTCATCCTTATTGGAATAAGATGGTATTGAAGGAGCCTCTGCAAGGTTATTCTGTGTGAGTCCATTCTTATCCCAGTACTTCTATTCAGACGCAATACTACCATCAAAATGTCAACTTACCAAGGAGGCAGCGTGCGCAGTATTCGCACATTTAAGTCCAGTGAACAGTACCTGTATGCCATGAAAGAGGACCTGGCTGAGTGGTTAAAGGAGCTGTACGATTTGGATATAACAGTTGATAATTTTATTGAAGCCTTGGAGACTGGATCCTTACTTTGTTACCATGCCAACAATGTGACCGAGGTGGCTTGTGACTTTGCTGCCGAATTCCCTGACTTGGCAAAAAAACTTTGGTTGCCAAAATCTGGGGTAACTTTCAATGCATCAGCCAAACCTGCAACGTTCCTGGCAAGGGATAATGTGTCCAACTTCATCCAATGGTGCAGGAAAGACATGGTCATAAAAGGTAGGTAGGGAGTACCTGTCTCAGATCATGTACATGCCCTGTTATACGTCTCTATGCCTGTTATTTAATTAGAGACTATCATGTCTAGTACTTATCGGTAGAAAAGCCTTAAAGGCCAGAGGAACTATTTGGTAGCTTTTTCTGGGGAAAGTGATAGTGATAACAGGAAGACCCAACGCAAAATGCTCTGTTTATTAAATAAGCAGTTTCTTTCTGGAATAAATTACATCTTAATTATTATTTTATTTAGTTATTATTATTATTGCTATTATTATTATTATTATTATTATTATTATAATTATTATTATTCCCAGTTATTTATATAGCGCACACATTTTCCACAGCGCTATTACAGAGAATATTTGGCCATTTACATCAGTCTCTGCCCCAGTGGAGCTTACAGTCTATGGGGATAATTCAGACCTGATTGTAGCAGGAAATTTGTTACCAGTTGGGCAAAACCATGTGCACTGCAGGTGTGGCAGATATAACATGTGTAGAGAGAGTTAGATTTGGGTGGGTTATTTTGTTTCTGTGCAGGGTAAATACTGGCTGCTTTATTTTTACACTGCAATTTAGATTTCAGTTTGAACACACCCCACCCAAATCTAACTCTCTCTGCACATGTTATATCTGTCCCCCCTGCAGTGCACATGGTTTTGACCAACTGCTAACAAATTTGCTGCTACGATCAGGACTGAATTACCCCCTATATCCCCTACCACATATACACGCATACACATTTTTTTGTTGGGAGCCAATTAACCTACCAGTATATCTTTGGATTGTGGGAGGAGACTGGAGTACCCAGAGGAAACCCACACAAGCTCGGGGAGAATATACAAATTCAACACAGTTAGGGTCATGGTGGAAATCAAACCCATGACCACAGTGCTGTGAGGCAGTAATGCTAACCATTACACCGTCCGTGCTGCCCAATAATATTTTTTCAGGCATGTTTAACATTATCTGCATTTTTAATGTGGATATTTTTTTGTTTAAACTCTCATAGTGAAAATTAACCTGGAGAAGAGTTAGAAGCAGTATGATAGTGTAACGATAACAGACTTCTTTCTGGTGTGGGCCCACGGCAGCCAGTGCGCATTTGCAGACGTTGCTCAACCCTGTTCATTTAGGACCCCTAATATTTTCCAGACCACCCAGCAGGAGCACAGGTGTATGACCAACTGTCACATTTGAAAGATCCACAGATGACCTGGAAAACCTGTTTGGGGTCCTGAGGAGTTTGGAACCCCTGCTGTCTGGAGGGTCCCGAACAAAGGTTTCCTTAGGAACCCAGTTCTTGTGCCTATTGGCTGAGGGCTAGTTGGACTCATGGTGGAGGGAAGCTCATGGTGGGGTTATATTGACTTGATATTTAACATATTTTATTTGTGAGCATCTTTTGCGTCATGTGTTTTGTGAATTGTGTTTTTTCCTTACAACAAACTATATAAATACAGGACCTCATTCAATAAGGATTGGAAATTCTGCTTATTAGCATAATTTGCAATCCTGTTGATCGCATCCTGGGGGCCGCCCATTGCCGGGCAAGGCCGTCCAGCATGCTACCCGACGCCTCCCCCTGTGACCACGCTGAAACTACTGTTGCACCGCAATTTCAGCATTATTACAGAATTTGTTGATGCCTCCTGCCGGCACAGCCTGGCTGCGAACGCAGTAGGCCTGCAGCCATCTTTATGATTGCAGCAGCTGTATGTGACATCATGCAGCTGCCCCGATCACGCCTACGCCACGCCCCTCGTTCATGTAAAACAGATAATTCCTACTCATCTACTGTCAATTATAAGAAAATGGTAAAGGCCCTACTACCAAAACAAGTAACAGGGAGATGGGTGTAATGTAAACCATGCAGATGTGGTATGTCTAATGTGGATCTTGTTTTCTAAGAAAAACTGGGGGTGCAAGTCCAATCAAATTGTAGAACCACATTAACTAAACCACATAAAGAGGTAAAGTATATGGGACAGCACACCTTTTGTAGCAAGAGAAAAATGTTTAATCCATCAAAAAAATTTAAAAAAACTTTGGTATAACAGACCAAACACATTGGCATATTTCAAAAATTGATTTAACAAACTGCTTCAAAGTCATCATCGTCTTGTAGTCGACGGAACCGGTTCCGTGTAGTGAACACCTTCATCCTGGACTGCCTAACATACACTGCCAGTATGGGACATATATATATACCAAACAAACACATAACACCTGTTACCATTAAAGTAATGAAAAAACGGAAATGCCAAATAAGGAGTTCCACTTGCTGTCTGAGGAAAACCTGGATTGTACTCTCATAATTAGAACACATATAACTATCAAAATGGGATCAGTATCTAAGGTCCACCCCGGGAAGTATACCTACATTATAGTGCACATACATGCTTAATCAGGCAGCAAGTATCACTGCCGCCGCTCATCCCTGCATGGTCAGTTCCGGCAGCATCATCTGTTTACCGGAAATGACGCAAGCCACCAACCATGCCAACCACGGGGGCTTGTCGCGTCAGTGGAAGTGACGCGGCTACCAACCTTCCTATGAGGATGAGTTACTGAATCGTGCCAAACCAAGAAACCGGCTTTCAGGGGGGCTATTATAGGTACAGCAAGGTACTCCAAATATATACAAAAAAATAAGACAATATACTGTTGACATAAATAAACAATAATACAACAACAATATTAGCAACAACACTGTAGAACTTGGATCCCAATTTGTGAAATCCTCCCAGTACATATTATCACTTCAGAGTATTTCCAGTGTTTATCTTCGAAGAAAGGAATCTACAAATAAAGATCAGATTAGTAACTTGTTCAGAATAGTCATAGAGTAACCACATGTAATACTAATCCTATCCAGCATAATATCATAAAAAAATCATAGAAAAGGAGACAGACTGAATTCTTCATTTAGACCATTAGGTATCAATGCATGGAGCTTATAAATCCACTGACACTCCCTTTGCATCAATAATCTATGTCGATCACCCCCCCTGCGTAAGGGTGGTATGTGATCCACAGGCATAAATTGGAAGTCCTGAATAGTGTGGCCCGCTGAATGGAAATGTCTGGCTACTGGAGGTGTTGTGGCATCTACCCCCAAAGTTAGTTTATTTTAGTGAAGACCGATGCATCACAATGTGTTCTTTCAGCCTCCTTATGGTTTTTCCCACGTAAATCTTCTGGCAGGGACACAGAATCACATAGATGACAAATTTGGTTTCACAATTACGATGATGACGAATAGGATATTTAATTCCAGTATGGGGATGCGTGAAGAAACTTCCAGTTAACAAATGCGTTAACAGCCCGAGCATTTATAAGCTCCCTTTTGTAGTCTCAACCATTCCTGATTGTTGATCATCACTGGACAAATGTCAGAGTAAGTGATTCTTTCCTTCAGATTACGACTGCGTTTGTAACAAAAAAGGGGTGACCGTTGACAATCAGGGCCCACAATTGGGTCAGTTTGTAAAATATGCCAATGTTTACGAATAGCAGTCCTCAACACTTCAGATGTTATAGAAAGGTACTGCAGAAAACCGTTCGTGGTTTTTCAGATATTTTCTCTGTAGTTGTTAATAGGTCTTCACAATTTAAATTGAGGCATTTTTGGGTAGCTTCAGATGCCTCATTCAGACTATAGCCACGTTGGATAAATTTCTTGCCCATGGCTTCCAGGGCAATCGGTAATTGTTCTTTATCCAAAAAGATTTGGGTCACTCTGATCAGTTGTGAATATGGGAACTCTCTTTTAAGAGGTTGGGGATGAAAGCTCGAAGATAGAAGTAGTGTATTTCTGTCCATCTCCTTTCTGAAAACACTAGTAAAAAACACCCCTTCCTTCACCAAATGGTGACATCAAGAAAATTAATCAACGTTGAACTACTACTATATGTAAATTAATCAAAACTATATGTAAATCTGATTATTCAAGTAGCTCACAAAGTCAAGTAGAAGATTCATGCCACCAGTCCAAATCATAAATAGGTTGTAAATGTATCGCTCATAAAAAGCAACGTACTTAGAAAAAAAATCATTACCCATAATATGTTTCCTCTCGTAACTGTACATGTAAAGAATGCGTATGATGGGGCCATGTTTGACCCCATCGTGGTCCCTTTCATTTGTAAATCAAACATATTGTTAAACAAAAAATTGTTCTTATATAAAATGACCTCTATCAGCAAGACTAGATAATCAACCGGAGGACCCGTATAATGTGGAATGGTGGCAATAGCCTCCCTTGTTGCATCAATTTTACCCATGCTATCAATATTGGTGTATAAACTCCCAAAATCTGGGGTGGTGAACCAAATGATCTCAATTTATTAAAAAAATCCGTGGTATCCCTGATAAAGTAGGGTGTAAATCAAGAAACTGGGAGAGGGTTTGTCTCAAGGAACCCCTTGAAGAAATAGTTGGTCTCCCAGGTGATGAGATCAACGACTTGTGTACTTTAGGCAATATATAGACAGCATTCTAGTGACCAGTGTAAAATAAAGATAGAATTTCAAGTAATCTACAGTATATCAAATGCAATGCATAGACAGTCTAATTATTTTACTGTGTACAGTAGAGTATGCAAGTGCTGATTATTCACATCAGGTAAAGTGCTATCTATTAAAAATATTAACAGTACATATAATAATTTTTACAAACCTACTTTCTGTATAATACAACTAAATGATTGATATACAGTATGTATGTTATTGGTGTAGTATCGGTGAGGTTATCAATAGGCACTAGTGGAATGTGATTCATGAAGCTTGGGCCACACTGTGATCCCTAACCAGAGTTCTAGGGTTATTGAACTATTCAGAAACACAGCTACACTCACAGTGACGGGTAGTGGTAGCGGGATATAGCGGCAGTATGCAGCGGACTACCCGGTCATGCAGTTACAACGGTAACAGGTATATCATGTAGGAGCTAAGTATACACAGCCTTCTATTACTGTGAGCAGGGGAGGATTGGGACACCGGGACTCCGGACCAGTCCCTGCTTGGCTGGTCATATTGTCCTTTTAGTGGGCTGACTCACCCTTGCTCCTGGCCACCTGCCGCAATCGGAGCTCAGCTCCAATCGAGCAGCATTGGAAATGGCCCCTGCACAGCCACTATCAGTGATGCATGAGTCCGTGTGTAAAACCCCACTGGTACTAGGTATGCAAAATCTGCAGTCACTGTGTATAGTGCATCTCACTTACTCT
Organism: Pseudophryne corroboree; assembly: GCF_028390025.1. NCBI lineage: Eukaryota > Metazoa > Chordata > Amphibia > Anura > Myobatrachidae > Pseudophryne > Pseudophryne corroboree. The sequence continues at coordinate 498,342,333 of NC_086445.1, forward strand.
GCCCCGGATAGTCATGGGTTCAGGCACAGATACCAGAAGGTCCCCTGAATAATCAGGTGTTTAATTACAGGTGCATTGTGGGAGTGGACTACAGGTGTCGGTGCAGCGCATAAAGAATTGGGCGCCAGGCCATCTCATAAACAGAATAAAGTTTATTTTAACATCGAAGCAGGGATATAGCAGTAATAACATCTTCACACTCCTCCAGCACAAAGCATAACGGTTACATTAGATCACATATCAGGGCACCTCCTCCAACGCATCACTTAATCGCAGCGGCATGAACATGGCGAAGAGCATTACATACCAGGGCATTCTGTGACCAGTAGTGCTACACATACCAGGTTGCCGTCTCTCTGTCTGTCATAGCGAGGACTCTTGTCCATGGGGGGCTTCTAATCATGCCGCGTGGCTTCCGACCACTCCCCAGACACCTCTTCTCATGAGACTCACACCTGTGGCACATTCTTCTCATTGCATCACCCTCTCACTGGATTCTGAGTACTGCTGCTCTCACACTGCGATCACTCCCTCTGTCAGGTGCCTTGCTGTGTCTAGCTGGGTCTGGCATATCTCCCCACCTAAACATGTGGGGAGCCCTCACTGGGGCTACATCTTTCCAGCTCACACACCACGCTTCTCTCTAAGCTTCTGGCTGCAAAGACACCAGGCTGCAAAGACCATGCTGCTGCTGCATGACAGCCTTTTATAACCTTTTACTCCCAGGGAGAAATTCTATCTGGGATTTCCCGCCCTGATTTGCAACTTGGTGAGTCTTGCATCTGCTTTTTGCAGACTGATCTGTCTTACTGTGAGTTGGGCTATTAACCCCTTCTGTGCTGCAAGTTGTAGGCTGCTGGCTCAGTGCTATGCAACTCCAGCAAACATTTTACTTTTATTAAAGTCATGCTGGCACCTGTAGTGCCACAGTTGATTTGTGCTTACAGTTCCAGGGTATTACACGTGCAGCACTTCCTCATACCACAAGCCCCGCCCCCTGTATGATGTCATGCAGGGGCAGGACCAGCACTCGGCACTGCTGCAAACATGCAAGCAAGTGATGTAACTGACACAGGAGTACTACAGATGCAGGAAGAAGAAGTAAAGTAGCAGAGAAGAGGTAAAACAAAGCAAGTTAGGAAAAGATGCAGTAAAGCAAGGGATTAGGGAGAGTAAAGAGAGTCCATGGTGCTGCAACATGGGGATGCAGCAGATGGGTACAAGGGGGGCATGTGGCTGCAGCATTGGGGTTCAGATGGGGAAGGTGGGGCTACAGAGGGGGACGGGACCTGGGTCTGCAAAATTGTATTGTAAGCAATTGTGTAATCTATGCCATGCACTATAAGTGATGTGGAATGTACTATAAGCAAAATTATATGCAGTGTAAGTGACATGCAATGTAAGTGATGTGTAGTCTAAACTAATTGTATTGTAAGTAAAATGCAGTGTACTGCAAGTGATGTGCAGTGTAGGTAATATGTAACATAAGTAATAAGCAGTGTACGTGATATACATTGCATACTCTAAGTGATGTGCAGTGTAGGTGATATGCAGTGCAAATTGTATGATACTGATATGCAGTGTAAGCTCTGTGCACTGTAAATGGTATGCAGTGTACTGTAAGCAATGTGTAGTGTATGCAAGGGCAGATTGGGAGGGAAAGCTCTTGGTACCGTTAGTCAGAAGCAGTGGCGCTGTTCAGAAGCACTGGCTCCAGTTCCAGGCATTAAGCTATCCAGCCCTACTCCCTGAGGCAGCTGCATAGAATACTCGCCCACCCACCAACCTCCAAAGCATACCCTACACCCTCCCCATCCACCCAAACGCTGAACATACCCTACCGTATCGGGAACATACTCTTTTTCGCCCCCAGCGTAGAGCTGGTAAAAGTTTTAATGGTGCAATCAATGGTGTACAAAGCATGATTGCACCGTCTGTATACACTGAAAGTGTGTATCTCAGTTCTTACATATTTGGAAGCACAGATGTATACCAGGGAAGGCATTGTAGGAGCATTAGCCGCAGATACAACTGCAGCAAAAGACTCAAGGAATGCCGCAACTGCGTTTATTAAGAATCAAATCCAAGACAAAAATACTGTCACTCCTTATTTTCCGCATTCCTCTGGCGTGGTAAAAAACCACGTGCGGCCTTGACCAAGCTTCAGTTGCCCAGATTGAAAGGTGGGCTCGGGGTACCTAATATTAGCCATTTTACTAAAGCGGTTTTGTTTCGCTATGTACTAGACTGGCTGCACTACCGAGTCATTTATACAAATTTGCAATTGGAATTGAACGTGTTTGCTCCTTTCTCTCCAGGTACACTTCTACATATGCCCAAAACTTCCATACCGCCAACGATACTACAAAATATTATTTTTGCTGATACTGTACGTACCGTATTTGGTGGATGGTCAATAAACATTTCCATTGAAACCCATGCCACTCTAAAAGTATTACTTTTTGGGGAAATCCCCTATTCACCCCAGGCCTGGAGAACGTCATGTATAATTCCTGGCGTCAAGCCGGAATAGCTGCTATACGAGATGTGTTTGATCCAGGGGGTTCACAACCTTTGCCTTACTTTCATGATTTGCAACAGAAGTACAACATCTCTAATTCCACCTTCTATATGTTTCTACAGATCAGGCATTACATTGCTCACCTCCCACCTTCTATGATTCCACTTGGGCTCCCTGACGACTTAGTTAATTTAATATCTCGGCATGCCACTTCATCATATAGAACTAAAGATCTAACTGCCTTACTTACTGATAATGTTAAGACATCATTGTGGCACCCGATTTGGAGAGCATGGACATCTGTGATTCCATCCCTTGAAGATCAGTCTCCACTATTTAAATACTATGATAATACCCTGAGATACTTGTCATCAGCCTCCCTACAGGAAACTCATGTAAAAATTATATACAGAATCTATATATCCCAAGCCCAATGTAAATACATGGTTGCTGACGAAACAGGGAGATGTCTTAAATGTGGGTATGTTTCGGGTACTTTGTTCCATAATATATGGGAGTTTGGGAATATTCGCAAATTCTGGTACAAAAGTTTTATCCTTTATCAACACCATTTTTTCTTTACGGCTTCAACCTGACCCATAGCTTTATTATGTGGTAATTTTGATCATTGGGACTTGGGCACGGAAAAACGTGCTATTATTCCATTGTTAACCACAATTATTACTGTGGCAAAAATGGTCATTATGCGGAATTGGACTATTAAAACCCCTCCATTCCTATCAGCAGTAAAACAGTCTTTGTTCCAATTATTGTACTTTGATAGATGATCCACACGCCCGGATATTGAACAGGGTGTCATCAAATTTTATAAAAAATGGAACCCATTTATTGAATCCTTGGAGCCATCCCAACGAAATCATGTATTTAGGCTTTTTGAATCGACAAAGTGGGCTCTGTATCGTAGGTTGGAGTTACAGTAGATACTGCATGGTCCTGATGAAATCTCTGAGTGGGAATTCTATAGTACTGCTGGATACCATATATGTGTGATGCCTTCCTATGTCTTATAATACTGATGCCGTTAAGTTATGCTATGCCATGTCTATGTTTACAGACAGCCGCAGGTCCTTCTAATCCACCTCCCCCCCCTTCCCCCCTATCCTATTTGCCCTCATTTCTCGTTGTCCCGCGTTTGTCTCTGCCTTTGTCATATTGTTATTTTTTTGTTTATTCATTGTTCATGTAATTTCTTTTTTATTATTGCTTGAATCAGATGTTGATCATCCCCACTGACCTGCCATGTATATCTTATATTAACCATGTTATGTCGTGTATTCTGGAGACTGGATGCCTCTTGTCAAGGTCATTGCTTTCGCCGGTCATATGCCTGTATTGTTCTATTTCCTTTTTTGTACTTTCATGCACGGTGTTTTATCTATGTACAACTTTTACTGATTCTTGTATGTTTTGTGATATTTGAAAAAAAAAAAAAAAAAATCAAATCCAAGAAGGGATCCTGCCCCCTCAACAGACCCCGACCCCATTAGGGCTGCTTCCATAAATTTCCTGGGCTGGTTTTCCATCCCAATCCGCCCCTGACTGTGATGCTCAGACATAGTGTCATGATGGCACTGGGCATGTATAGAAGCATCCCCAGTGACCATACTGGTAAAGGATGCACAGTGACCGCACTACAGGAGATGGAGACAGCGCTGGAGCGCAGTCCTATCCAACACCACTCCCCACTACAGACTGTCTTCAGTCACATAAAACATATTTACTTTTCAATATATGCATTTCATTCCTGTAAATGAAAAGTGTGGTTAAACACAAGGTAAAACAATCAATGAAACATATCAACATAGGTGTATTCCAGTCCACATTTCCCTATAAACATGATTAGCACTAGTGATGCAAGTCCCTTTCTTAGCATATCAGCAGGATTGCTCTCACTAGCTATAAAGGTTACACCAGAGCTGTAACTAGGTGTGTGCCAGCGATGCCTTGCCCACAACGCATATGCACTGTAGGCGCACCATCTGGCAGCACCACCTGCTCGGCCACTCGCTCTATCACTGACACCCACCACTGCAGCGCTTCCCTTCAAGGGGGGAATTTTGGCACTTCTGTTCCCAGCCCAGGCAGAGCCCAGCCGCGGATTACATAAAAAGCAGCCAGGCATATTCATGCTTTAACTGTGGAGGTATGTCAAATTTGGAGCTGACCGCGATGCTACCTGATTGGCTGCTCGCAGACCGACAGCCAATGAGGAGCAGCCACAGCTGCCAGCGCCAAATTCAATATGCCGCCATCTGTCACGATAAAGTAAGGGGGAATGGCTCTGGTGGTGGCTGATTAACTGCCGTTGCTGTCAGTCAGGCCATCTGAGCGGGAGAAAGAGTGGGAGAAGCGGTGATTGGCCGGCGGAGCGGTCATTCAGGAGGGGTGGTTGGGCTGCAGTTACTGCTGGTCGTCCAGTCAGTGTGTCTACATTACAATGAGGACTGACAGGCCGCCGGCTTCCCAAACATCCCAGGAGCTGCAGGCCCGTCGCCAGGAGACAGGACCTGTCACCCAGTCGCCCCAGCATGTACAGTTTGCATTTAATGTCTGCTGTGTGCTTCAAAAGGTAAGAGCAGCAGCAGCGTGCTGTGAACTTCCCCCCTAGGCTGGGTTTCAGGCGTTGCTATGCCACTCTGACTCTACATGCTTTACATCTAGCCTACTCACCTGCCGGGGTACCTACCTGCTCTCCATCTGCCTTGCTTATCTGTCAGGGGCACCTACCTGCTTTCCATCTGCCTTGCTTATCTGTCAGGGGCACCAACTTGCTCTCCATCTGCCCTACTCACCTGCCAGTGACACCTACCTTCTCTCTCTCACCCCTAATAACCTTCCAGGGGTACCTGCTTGCTCTCTATCTACTCTACCCACCTGCCACGGTTACCATTCTGCCCTCTGTATCTGCCCCATTCACCTGCTTGTGGCCAGCGCTACATTCAATATGCCGCCTCTGTCAATTCATGCCGCACTGGCGGCATTCCCTGCAACTGTCCGAGCTTTTTCATTTTTTATTTTTTTTTCATGTGGAACTGGCTTTTTTAATGGTTTTACCTGCCATAATGTGTATAAGGGCTCTACCTGGTGCAATGTGTAACCAGGGCTCTACCTTGTGCAATGTGTAAAAGGGGACTCTACCTGGCATTGTAACAGGGGGCTCTACCTGCCGTAATGTGTAACAGGGGGCTCTACCTGCCGTAATGTGTAAAAGGGGGCTCTACCTACCGTACTGTGTAAATGGGGGCTTTACCTGCCGTAATGTGTATAAGAGGCTCTTCCTGGTGTAAGGTTTGTAAATGGCGCTATTGTGTGGCATAATTTGAATAATGGAGACTACTGTGCAGCGTAATATGAATTTGTATTATTTTGTGGTCACGCCCCTTCCCCATAAAGCCACTCCCCTATATTTTTGACACCCGCCTAAGGCACGCACTGGCCCTATTTAAAAGATGCAGGGGGGGGTGCTCCGATGCTGTTTTCTTGCACATAGCGCAAAAATGTCTAGTTATGGCACTGGGTTACACAAATAGATACACTCTCCACTAGCTCCCAGATGAAGTGATGTCTAATAACAATGTGTTTGGACTGTCCATGGTGCTTGATGCTGTAGGACAAGTCAACTGCACCTTTGTTTTCACACTCCACATTAATGGTGTCATCCTTGTTTAAAATACGCAGGGCCTAATTCAGCATGAGTTGTAGTTTTGCGAGACATCGTAAAACCACAACCCATTTCTCTTGCATGACTCCTAGCACGGGGCAAGGCTGCTCCGCAAGCCAGGTCCTTCCACCCCCACTGAAATGTGAGCGCATCGCTGCATCTTAAAGGTAGCCCTCTGCCTCCGCAGCCTTGAACGCCTCCGTTGTCTGGACTGCACACCCCCAATGCCACCACGCAGCCCCCAAAATACTGTGCCGCCTTCCCCCCCAACGGAACTTAGATAAGTCCTCGTGCATGCATGCAATGGTGTGCGCGCATGTGCAGAAGTACAGAAATCGCCGAATAGCGATTTCTGCACTTCTGCGATCCAAGCTAAATTAGGTCCTCAGTTCGAACAAAATCTCTTTAAGGTGTAATGCTTCCTTGTCTGTTTCTGTTGGTGCCATGAATTCTGCCTGGATAGGCTACAGTGGGTTGCTTCCTGCTAGACCTGCTGCTCCTGCTAATACAAATAGATATCCTATATTCAAATGACAGTCCTCATCTGATCCCCAGTCGGCATCACAGTATTGATTTCAGTGTTGAAATGACATACTTGGTAAATTACAACTTCAAGGAAGATGCTTTCCGGTATTTTAAGAGTCTTTCAACTGCAGTCCAACGCTGCATCCAAGGGTTAATGGACAATTGACTCACATGACTCACTGCATGTGGAATGTCCTGATGAGTTTCAATACTTGTGTACATTAAACTTCCAATAGCATTTTGATAAGGAACCTTCTTCATGTTCTCTATCTCTATTTTGCTTGTTGGTGTCATAGCTTTAACTAGTTGGAGTATACATTGGTTTTACATCCGATATATTTTACTTTGTAAGTATCCCTTCAATGTATGTTTGCTGATCAATGGTCATACAGTAGTTCCTGCATCCATGTTTTGTGAGATTCTCAAGTCTAACAAGAATGTGCAGGGCCTAGATCTTTAAACTTGAATTTCTGTCTCAACAGGTGCTGCTCTTGGCCTGCTAGTACCAGATTATCCACATACACAACAATAATTAGAGTCTCCGTTCTACGTGTTTGTGGTAGAGGCAGTGATCAGTCTTAGGATCAATCCAATGGGCTGCGATAATATTGCAGTTGTGAAACAGCGCGGCAGCGGGTGCACTTTACTGTGGGCCGAATTCGCACAAAACTGCTCGCCACACATAGAGGTCCGAGCAGTTTTGTGCGAATTGGGGCTGGTTCGCGGCTGCGAAAGGTGAGAGATCGGGTGCCGTTGGCGCTTAAATGCCGTTGCAATGGCACCTCGCACCCTTCGAAGGTAACTGTATCGACCCCTTAGAATACATAAAGTCCATTAAACATATTTTATTGAATGGATCACAGCATAATACATTGGTTAAAAAGAACAACAAATATAAACATAACATGAAAATGCAGAACATATAATAGATCAATAGCTATATTAGCTCAAGAGGGATTCAATTTGCAAGGAGTAGTAGAGTATCTAACTTAATGTAACAACTATTGCTATTTAAGACCGTACAAAGCTTTCTTTAAGAGGCAGACTTCTCCCTATTGGAACATATTCTCTGAGTAATACTGTACTCATGAGGTTCCATGTAAATTTCCTCTGTCAATTCTCAATTCAAGAATCAGAGTCAAAGCCTAACTTGTATAACAGCAAGCTGTACAAGGCAGGTACAGATGTGTCTTCATTCATACATATTTTGCTGCAGTTGCGCCTAACAGACTCTCTTGGTCAGGGCTGGCTCAATGGGAACTTGCTCCAAGAACCCCAGAAGTATAACGGCCCTAGGCTGATAGCTGAGGGTCCCCTTTTTCCAGGGGTACCAATTTTTTTAAAAATTGGCCCTGGGGAACCGGAGATATCTGACTTCAAGGCAGCGGTCCCCATCTGAGCCTGTTAATTGCTCTTCCCAGACAGATATCTCGGGTTCTGTCTGACTATTAGATAGGAAAAAACAGACACCCAACTGACTTTTCAAACAATTGAATACCCACTTCAGAGTTTTTTTCTGAGGGTATACTCCAAAAGCTGGAACTCTCCCCTTTTGGTGGACACTGGCAGCTTTTCTCTATTATGCCCAATATGTGTTGCAAACTGTGCTGCAGGCCACTAATGTGGCCAGGTCTGAATGACCCCCACTATCTTTAGTTATGTCTAGATTGCTAAACAGGACAAATTAAGCAAAGGCTCTCTGTCTCTGTGAATCATTTCTCCACACTTGTATATTGCCACATCTGGCTTTCACAATTACAAAAGCCTTTGTATACTACCATCAGCATTACCTACCAACTGTCCTGACCATAGATCCATTGAATTTGCCGGCTGTCGGGATCCTGGCTATCAGGATACCGATGGCGGAATTCTGACAGCTGGCAATGCCGCCAGCCGGAATCCCGTCAAAACAGGACTATTCCCACTCGTGGGTGCTCACCACACCCATAAAGTGGGAATAAAACCTGTGGCGAGTGCAAGCCGACTCTTTGTGCTCGCCCCGCTGATGGCATTCTGGCAAGCAGGATGCCGCTGTCGGGATATGGACAGCCGGCATCTCGCCCATCAGTAAATCATATGTATTCCCTGACCACTGGCGCCCTGAGGGGGGAGTGGGTGCTAATTACCCGGGCCTGGGCTTGCTTGCCAGGTCCGATGCCCCCCATCCCCCCAAGTATACTTACCTTCATCCGTGAAGTGGGTACCTCCACCATGGCCGGCGCCATCTTCCCAGTGACATCTTTGGGAAGATGGCACTGCATATCGAGACCAAAGACTTTGCTTTCTGATGGACATGCACCATCTCCCCAAATGTCACTGGAAAGATGGTGTCAGCTGAGAGGGGGGGACACACTGCTTGGAGCAAGCAAGGTAGGAAGCAGTTGCCCTCTCTTCAGCCTCCTCAGCCTACCTGCCTGGCAGAGAAGACCTGGAGAATGGAGAAGGGATCAGCAGAGATCCCTCTCCTAGCTGTAGAACAGAGGACAGCCTCTGGCATTAGTTTAGAGAGGCTACCTCTGAATTTATTTCACAATTGCAGAATAGTAAATCTGTCCTGACCAGATTTCCTATTAGAGGTATGGGAAATGTGGTCAGCATTTGAACCAAATGCACATTTTAGGGCATGAAGGGGATGTTTCCAAAATCTTCTTCAAAAGCCCTCTGTTAATTTTGAGTGATACTAAAAGAAATGTGAAAACAGTGTAAAAAGTTTCCTTTCCACATTATTTTAGTAAAAAATAATAATTGATACAGATGCCCCAAGGAGAGCACTCTGGCTAGTATTTATATAGGGCTTCTACATAGGCATAGCTACCATAGGTGCAGGGAGTGCAGCTGCTATGAGGCCCAGAGCTAAGAGGGGCCCACCTTCCCTGTCAAATATATATATATTATATGCATGTTTCCACCATTAGGTTGTACATACTGTAGGGGGCCTTACAGACTTTTGTCTTTGGGCCTTCACTATATCTAGTTATGCCCCTGGACCTGCTTGTTGTAATGTGGTATAACATGAACTGGAAGGCATTATAATGTAACATAACATGAACTGGGGCACTGTAATGTGGCACAATATAAAGTGGAGGCACTATAGTGTGGCATAATATGTCCTGGTGGCACTATAGTGTGGCATAATATGACGGCGGCACTATAGTGTGGCATAATATGACCTGGCGGCACTATAGTGTGACATAATATGAACTGGGAACACTGTATGTCATAAAGTGAATTTGGGGTACTGTTCTGCATAATGTGTAATGTGCAGTGCTGGATTACCAAATAGGCAGAGTAGGCAAATATAGATAAAATGAATCAACTCAAAGAAACAAAGACTCCATTAAAGACTATGTAGAGAAAATACTGTATTCCCTTAACAACTTAAAGTACATAAACCATAGACATCAGATTCACATTACAGTTTCCAGATCATAGACTGTTGGCTGGTAAAATTAAAAACGTATTAGGAGATAATTTGCAAGGGGGACCCCTGAGATTTCGACTGCCTGGGGCTCTCCATATGGTTTTATCCGGCACTGGTAATGTGTGACATAATATGAACTAGGTTACTACTACTGTTCCTAAAATAAACTAGGACATTATTATGGGGTATAAAATTAACAATTGCGGCGGAGAGGTGTTTTTCTAGAAGCATTGGGACAGGTGGCCCTTCAGTATGTTGCAGTGGGGCCCACAAAGTTCTGGCTACGCCCCTGGGCTTCTATATAATCATGTAAGCTCTTCTGGCTGGTATACTATAGTGTGCCACACTTTGGTCTATTGAAATACATTTGCACAGGGACAGGATATCAGAGTACTTTATCACTTATTAATTTATTAACAGTTTCTTATATAGCGCAGCAAATTCCGTTGCGCTTTACAATTGGACACAATAATTAAACAAAAACTGGGTAATAACAAACAGTCATAGAGGTAGGAAGACCCTGCTCGCAAGCTTACAATCTATAGGGAAATATGCATTGATACACAAGGATAGGTACTATCTATCGCATAGTTGTCCACTGGATTGCAAAGGTTCTAGGTGGGCTACCTGATATCACATCACAGCAATGATGAACCAGGGTCAGAAGAAAGGGAAAGTGAAGAAAGAGAAAATATGTGGAGAATATGTATGGACTGCACAGTGGGGATATAATTGGATAGGAAAGCTTACGAAGGTTGAGTGAACGGTATTGGAATTTGATAAACTAGCCTGAAGAGGTGAGTTTTCAGGGAACGCTTGAAGGTTTGGAGACTAGGGGAGAGTCTTATTGTGCGTGGTAGGACATTCCACAGAGTGGGTACAGCCCGAAGAAAGTCCTGCAATCGTGCATGGGTAATGAGGGTGGATAAGAGACGAAGATCTGTGAAGACCATAGAGGTCGGGTAGGGAGATATTTTGAGATAAGTGAAGTGATGTACGTTGGTGTAGTTTGGTTATTGGCCCTGTGTGTGAGTAAAAGTATTTTATATTGAATACGGTAGAATACAGGTAACCAATGAAGGGACTGACAGAGTGGATCTGTAGCCAATGAACATCTAGTGAGGAAGATTTGATCTGGTTATAGGTGCAGTTAATCACAATGAAAACTAGCTTACCCAACTCCCGGAGGACTGACTCTTCAGTGTGCTGCCATTGCTTTACTAAGATGGATCTCTTCACTAATAGACTGGTAATGTGCCATTAGGAACAGAGAATAACCCAATGAGAGACCTGTTAAGCACCAGTCGCCAGATCCAAATGTACATGGATAATACCAATTGTATGCGCCGGGTTTAAGACCTTAATCCCTTGTAATATAGGCGGGAGTCACTAGGAGGGCTATACAGGAGAGAGAGAGGACATCCCCCATGTTGACTGGCACAGATAGTCCCCATCCAAAGCCAGGGGAAGAAAAAACAGTCCTTTTACGGTCTATGGCCAATCTGCCCCTAATCATTGGTCTGGAAATGAATAAACTTAGAACTCTTATATTCCTGAAGATAAAAAGGTTTGGAGAATGAGGTTGCAAAATATTCATCTTTGTTCAAGGAGCAAACATGCAAGGAAATTCTGTGGCAAAAACTGTACTGTAACTAGTATAACTACATGTAAACTTCATAACATGGTGGATTAAGAAGTTTTTGAAAGAGGGTGCACTATCACATCAAAGAGAGATTACAAATAGCCCCTAGTACTGATTCATAGTAATACATAATAGTCTGTCACTGTTGTTGTAATCCAACACCCCTTCTCAACAGCTGAGAAATAGTCCATAAAACCTATTTTCTTTTAAACTTGTGGTGTCTACTTTTGGTACGGACTTTATAAAATTGTTTGCAATAATGTCCTTTATGAACTGTATGGCTGGGTACACAATAGAATGACGGGGATTGCAGCCAACATGCCTATCAATGTAACGATACGTCGGTTGCCCGTATATACAGAACAATGTATGGTTCATTTGCTGCATTCAGCTGCATGCTGTTGATGGCCAGGTCGTCCCATCTGACATGTAGAACAGCAGATGGAATGACCTCGATGTCAGCCTGCGGGAGTGCACTTGTGAAAAACAAGTGCAAGGTGAAAATGCACCAGCTAATCAGCTCCTAACTGTAATTTTTCAAACACGTAATGATTGGCTGGTGCGTTATAACCTTCCACTTATCACTGCTTTATTATTTCTCCAGGCTTAATACATCTGACCCATTGTATGATGTGTACCCAGCCTAAGTCAAGGAGGAGACCTTGTTCTCTTAGAGGTCTCTAGAAACTATACTTCAACTTCACATCACTGTGCCTGGTTCTCAGGTTAACAACAATCTGTCTGTGCCATTGTTAGATATCTTTATCTTCAAACATGTCTGTTGATTTTGAGTAGTTCTAACCCAGGTCAGCTAGCAGCTGTCAAAATCATATCACTGTATCCAGGAAGGATTCCACCTAATGCTTTGTTTTGTAGCTTGTCACATTTTTCTTAGGAATATAGGGCCCGATTCAGACCTGGACACAGCTGCGCGGACACTCGTAGTAACCAGGTGGTCTGCGCACGCACACCAGCCATTGTGCGCGTGCATTACCTTACACATTGCGGCCGCATCCCCGAAGGATGCGGTCGCAATGTGATTGACAGGCGCGGGCGTTGCAGAGGCAGATTAACAGCGTTGTGGGGGCGGCGTCGAGAAAACGGGGGCTGGCCGGGACCATTTTTGAGGCGGCTGCGTGACGTCACATGCAGCGGCTCTGAAAAAAAGAAAGGCAACTGACCGTCTGACAGCGCAGCCAGGCTGCGTTGCCAGGGGTCAACCCTAGATTAATTGCCTCCACAATCTAATTGCGGCCTCACATATGCTGGGCGGCCTTGACCTGTGCTGGGTGGTCCCCCCAGCATGTGCGGAGATGAACGCAGATCTGGCTGCGTATTTGCTTTGCACCCAAAAACTCTGAGGTGTTCTTCGATATATATTTTTCATCATGGCAGAGCTCATTTGGATTTTTCTCCCAGATGTTGAGAATAAGCTTTTTCAAGTAAGTACAGTAGCTGTGATTTCAGCTTCACCCCTGTATTTTTAACCACTTGCCTGGCATGGTCGCATCAGATGCGACCATGCCTGCAAGTGCTTTATCTGACCTGGTCGCACAGGATGCGACCAGTCAGATAAACAGTATTTAGGGGGACCCCTGTCCCAATAGTTCTAGAGAGACACTTCTCTGCAGCAGTTCATTTTCTGAACCATAGTAGAGCCTTATTTAATGTTATGCCCCATAGTAGTGCCCTAGTTTCTTTTATGAATCACAGTAGTGCTTAAGTTCACCCTATGACACATTTCAGAGTTGCCAGTACACATTATGCCGCACAGTACCCACAATTCCATATGTATGATTGCCATCACCTGTGGTGAAACATCTTTCTTATCCATTAACCTGTGCAGAACAGGTGCTGGCAATCACAAATTAAGAGAAAAGTCCAGGAGCAGAGCATTCTGTCCCTCCTGGAGAGGGTCATATTGGGAGGTATGCAATTCACATTATTATATATAGTTCTCCCTGTTCATATTGTGCCAATTACAGTGCCCTGTTTCATATTATATAACATTAAAATGCCCTCCACTTCATTTTATACCACACTACAATGAGCATGTCCAGGGGCATACCTTGATATATAACACATATAACTGTGACAGGGAAGGTGAGCCCCTGTCAGCTCTGGGTCCCATAGCAGCCCTTGGCAGCCGCTGGGGAGTGTAAATTAACCTCCCCAAGCCTCCCCTGTGTACCTGGAGGCTGTCCCGGCTTTCTAAATGAAAGCCGCGATGGTCGCAATGTTTCCAATATTCCGATGGTCACAATGTTTTTGAAAAAATAATTTTATAAAAAAATATATATTTTTGTCTTTTTTTAACTAAAGTAATTTTGCATAGGATTAAATTCATGTTCTTCACCTAATTCACTTATAAAAAAAACCCGACAATTTCTGAGAGTTTTTTTGGGGGGAAAAATCGTCAGTTAAGTGGTTAAAGTCCTCTGTTGTCTGTTATCATGTATCTGATTATTTCAGTCTGGGTTCTGTTCTTTAAGATAACCCATTTTACTGTGGTGTATATTAACTGTGCTTTGATACTCTATGCTGTGTTTTCTTAATAAGATCTCTTTTTTATGACCTGTACTTTCACCTTCATTGTTGCTTTGAAATATAATTGAGTTTCACTAAACTTGTTACTTATCCTTTTGACATACAGTAGTCCTGTAATTTCTCCAGTCTGTAATATTAATCTATAATAGTAATTCATTTTGTATGCAATGCCGATGTTATCACAATGGAAAGTTTATCAGCAGACTGAGCGTGTGCCGCGATCACACTGCACGCATGCCAAGGTACTTTTGTGATCATGCTCGCACTGACATTTTATACACAGAGTGATTAACAGGTAGGGACCATTTGGGAGAGTTACAGATGGGTCTGCTTACATCTAGCCACCCTGCACATTAAAAAGCCCTCCTAGTAAGGCCATACCGTGGCATGATTTGGTAGCGCTGAGCATCTTTTCATGCAACTTTTTCCATTACAATGGGTCTTATTTGCAAAATTATGTGAATAGGACGTACAAGAAGACCCTGCTGATGAAAATGTTATGCGGCATGCCTGTATTCTGTGTACGAACCGTTGTTTTATCTGCATACAAAATGCTACGCTCTGCATTTTGTATGCAGATACAGCCGCAGATGAACAGAGAATATAGGCATGCAGCATATCATTTTAATCAGCAGAGTCTTCTTGTGCGTCCTAGCCACATAGCAATGCAAAAAAAGACATTACTGCTGCGGCAAGCCGGAGTAGCCAAAAGTCAACCCTAGGAGTCGATGTTCCTCGTTATTATGTCGTGCTGCATATGAGTACACAATTTCTGCAGACTTTGCGAAAGCTTCGTTGAATGTTTATCTTCTTTCCTGGGTGGCAGCTGCAATGATTATCAGTCCTACAAACTTGCAGCGGCATATGCATTTGTGTACAAACATGAATTGTAATTTCACAGTACTATTTTGAGACTGCTCCTATATATATTTTTTTTAGCAATTGTTGCACTTTTGGCTTTAATGTTTATGCAACAATCGCACCTCGTAATTGCAGGACAGGTCCCGTTTTTGCAGTTCCTTTATATTTTACATATGTCAGATCCCTGGTGCCACATATGAATGCAATTATCATGCATATATGTGCCAAGCATTACCTGCTCCTTTGTGGCGTTGTGATAATACAGGTGCTCATCCACTTTGGCTCTTTCACATTTGTTCAGGATAGTTCGCTTGCCATCTTGGAATTTAATGATGAGTCCCTTAGCTACCATGAGTCCACCTTCATTGCAAGGAACATACAGCGCACATGAGTGGATATGCCCTAACCCATTTGCGGTGATGCTACTTCCATCTGCAAAACAGATTATCTGGTTGTAATACAGGTCAAGTTCTGTGAAGAAGCTCGTATCACTTATCATGTGACTTGATACTTCTAAATCTGAGCAACAGCAGTGAAAGAGATGATCTTATGGTGCTTTAAAAGTTCCACTCAAGTTTGTTTGTCCATGGTTCAATGAGTGTGGCCATCACTAAGACTTATATTTACCACTCTGATACCAATTCTCCTGCTACCCCTCTCTTGGTGGACTCTCCTTTTCCCATACTTCCCACCCTGATGACTGGTAATGGGAGGATGGTATGTGAATCCTATCCCTCTATTGCACCATTGCACCTATTAAGACATTCCCACTTTGCTTCTCCACTTTTGAAGTTCACATTATCCTCTTTTTCCACCATTCTGACTCTTCTGATTCTTCATCTTCCTTTCCATGTCTCTCCCTTGTTCCACCACACCCTAACCTCACTTTCTTTAACCTTGATGATCTTCTCTTTGACTCCTTTTCCATATCCCTTGACTATCTTCTATCCCCCATCTCCACTCTTTCCTGCCTAAACAAGACTACTTCCCTATCTAGCACCCCCCATACTTCCACTGTTGATTATGGTGCTCAGGTGGTTTAATGTCAATTTGACCATCCTAACCACCACCCTGGCACTCTAGAATGACCCACTACCTCCAAAAAATGATTTTGCACAGCATCACTAACCTCATCTCTATCCACACTCCTAGCGTAATGCTCCACACCTCAATTGTAATAGTAACATGATATTACACAAATTTAGAAAACCCAAATACAATATTTATTTTTTTAACATGTTTTTATTCATGTTTTTATTCATCAGAGCATATTCAAGGCATATCACATTGTAATACAAAATTCACAAGTATAAGTACATATATACTTTAAGGGAGGCAACAATTCACAGTATGCACAGTACGCAGTTCCCCCACCTAGGCATGGTTGGCAGTCTCCCCCCTCCAACCCTGGATCCATTCACCAAATACAGAGCATAATTTAGCTTGAGGGTGACAAAGCTATCGCAGGATCCTGCAAGAAAATACGTGTCTCATACCAAGGTGTGTACCGGAAGCCGTTATATATTTGGTGTTTAAGATCTGGGGTTAAGAAGTCTATAAAGCCTTCCCACTGCTGAAAGAAGGAAGCCGTCTTGGATTCTTTATGCATAGTAGTTTCAAGCCAATACATGTCAGAGGCATAGAATAACTTATTTCTAAATAGGGAGAGAGATGGCGGTTGTGTGTTGGCCCACATTTGTAAGATGCATTTGAGTGCAACCACTATAATTACCAGTAACTTTCACCCTTTGCTTGGATAGTCGGAGGCATAATACCCAGGATAGCTAATTCTGCCGATAGTGGAAGGTATTTCACTAGATATGTCAAAGCAAATCGCTTGACTGATGTCCAAAATTGTCGTAGCAGCGGACAATCCCACATACAATGGACAAAAGTGGCATTGGACGCTCCACATTTAGGGCATATTCATAGTCAGACAATCCCATCACAAACCTGCGGTGGAGGGAAAGATACCCATTATGGTAAATATTATAGAACATTTCCCTATACATGCTCGAAGAGAGCACGGATTGAGAATAACACAATGACCTTAACAATTTGTCCATGGTAATGTGAGATAACATCATTCTCCAAGAAGAGAGTGATGCAGTGATAACTTCATGGTCTAATGGAGCATGGAGAATCTTATAGTGTAAGGAACTAGTCCTCCCCCTGCCCCCATAGGTCTAGCAAGCAATAAATCTAAAGAGTTGGACCAGTCCTTCGGAAAGACAACTCAGGTCACTGAACTCACATAATGTTGTGCTTGATATATCGCCAAGAGGTGAGATTGGGGTAATTTATAGGCAGTAAAGACTTCAGCAATTCGTAAAGGCCTACATTCCTCAATACTCACTAATGCACGAACATGAGGAATACCCATATAAATCCATAGTGTAAAGGGAACAGAGGTACTACCATTCTGAAATTCCAGATTTAGGATTAACGGAAGGAAAAGAGAGAGGTGACAATTTAGGTTACTTTGCTTCTGCGTATGGTGCCAGACCCGCCATGTAACCATAACCAAGGATTTCAAACAACATCATCCGCCAATTCCTCCTTGTGTGAGTGAAGAAAAGTCAATAAATGCTGTTCAGGCAAAAATTATTGGCCTAAGAGGGAATTAGTATAAAAGTCTGTCTTATTTATCCAATCACTGATATATCGCAGGACTCCAGCATGGCTATATAACTTTAAGTTAGGCAAATTGACCCCTCCATTCTCTCGAGTTTGTTGAAGTTTCAATAAACCTATCTGAGGGCTCTTAAATCTCCATATGAAATCCCTGAAAGTTTTATAAATGAACTTTTCATCAGCTGTGGTTAACAAAATCGGCAACATTTGTAGTGGATACAACAATTTTGGAAAATAAATAATTTTCAACAAATTAATTCTACCTAGGTAAGATAACATTAATTGCCGCCACTGGGACAATTCTCTGACCACTTTTCCAATCAAATGTTGTATGTTAAGGTCATATACTGTAAGTCCATGATATGGCACAGTAAATTAATCCCCAGGTATTTAAAGGATTTAGTAACCCAAATGATAGGATACCGACCTCTCTAGGGGGATGTCACCGCAGGACCCAGGTATAACGCTTCTGATTTGTCTGGATTAATTTTAAATCCCGAAACCCAAGCATATTCTGTCAATTTATCTAAAATCTTGGGTAGAGTGCTCTCACAATCCAGGATGAATTGGAGTAAATCAGCAAAAACTTGAAGTTTTAGTTCCTGAGATCCCATAGTGATCCCCCTGAATTCTAACTAGAATTGCAAGATCCATAACAACATACCAAGAGCAATATTAAATAGTAGGGGCGACAAGGGGCATCCTTGCCTAGATTATCTTGTCATAGTGATTGGAGAACTACAAGCACCATTAATGATCAGAGTGGTAGCCAGAGAATCATATAGGAATTTAAAGAACTGCGAGAAAGGCCGTCCAAACTCCCGTAACTCAAAAATTTTCAATAAATGACACAGTATCAAAAGCTTTCTCTGCATCTAAACGTAAAAGCATGGGTTCCCTAAAATGGGTTTTTGTGATTTTTTTTATTTTTTTATTGCCATTTTTTTTTTTGAGGTTTCCAATTAGGCCCCCGTTTTTATGGATGAAAAATTTTGCCTTATCCTGCAAAAATACATAGGAGCTGTGAACAGCCATGAACCTATGTATTTTCACGGCACTTTTCACTGAAAAAAGGTCACCTATCATGGATTTGGTTTTGCCTGCCCATGCACAGGCATTGGGGCTAATTGGATAGTCCAGTTTGCGGTAGTTATTTGTGGTAAATTACCATGGATAATAGGATGCTACTCTTTCTTTAGAAGATTTATTCTGAGATAAGCTAAACTGAATTGTACTTTTGTCCTATTTATATACGTGCGTAACTTTCACAACCTTATAAATAAACGCAATGTAAAAATGGCTCACGTTACCGAGAACACAGGTCAGCAAACAGTCAAATTTTGTCTTCAATGAAGCGCTCATAGATGAAGAATATAACGTGCAATGTAATAGAGACTGAACACAAACATCCATGTCAGTCATTAGTTATTTTCTATTTTACAATAAGAGACAGGAAATATTGTAGGTAATACCCATAATGTCATTCGAACCAACCTGAACTACACCAAGAGCCAGCCACATGGGGCAGAAATGCTAAATTTCAGAATGATGTTGAACGGAGCCTGGTAGGTTTCAGCTGTATTCATCTGTGTCAAAGCATCAGCGCAGTCACCCCAACCCACAATAGGGTCTGTGGGGGCTGATGTTACTCCACTGCATATAAATTCAGTGGCATAGCATCAGCCCCCATACACCCCGCAGTGGCTTGGGGGCGCCGACGCTAATGCTCCTACCAGTGTTTATATGCAGATGGCTAGACCGCATGTAATCTGCATAATCAGCTGAAAAATGTCCCTCCAAAAATGTCCACTACCTAGAAAGAGACAAATGCTTGAGATTTTACTTAACGTCTAGCATCTGTCAGGGAAGCACATAGGATTAGCATTACCTGGTGCCAGGAATGCTGGTGCCACTGGCAGAAGATGCAAAGAGCTGCATTTTCTGCCATGAAACCCCTAACAAGGAGCATGAAACCCAGAGCATGAGCCCCTGGCAACAAGCATGAAACCCATGACATAGAGCAGGCAATTTAAAAGTAATTAGAAGCCTTACTGTGGGGCATCATTTGTAAGGAGCATTATTGTGTGTGTGGCATATTGTGTAATGGGCATTACAGTGTGTGGCACATTGTGTCATGGGCATTACTGTGTGTCACATATTGTGTCATAGGCATTATGGTGTGTAGCATAATGTGTTATGGGCATTACGGAGTGTGGCATAATGTGTCATGGGCATTACGGTGTGTGGCATAATGTGTCATGGGCATTACGGTGTGTGGCATAATGTGTCATGGGCATTACGGTGTGTGGCATAATGTGTCATGGGCATTACCGTGTGTGGCATAATGTGTCATGGGCATTACTGTGTGTGGCATAATGTGTCATGGGCATTATGGTGTGTGGTATATTGTGCAATAGGCATTACGGTGTGTGGCATAATGTGCAATGGGCATTAGTGTGTGTGGCACAATGTGTAATGGGCAGGGGCAAATGTAGGTGTCAGGCCACCCCTAGGCACATTATTGGCAAACCCCCCTCCTCCTACCCATCCCGTCACTGCTTCCTTCATTCCAGGGCCAGAATGCCAAAGCAGCCCCAACCTCACCCTACTACCACCTCCTGGACCACAATTTGCTGCCCATTGTCCCAGTACCGTGAGTTGCAAAATAACATATAAAAATGGATTGGTCACATTATAAAAGGAAGATTTGCAACAATGGGGCCTACTGCAAAAATGAACTCCAACCTGTTCAGCACAAGGCTGAATTTTTAGGGAAATTGGACCCACAAAGACAAACGACTAAATGTAATAGCATTAGCATTCCGTAAGTGCAGGAATTTCGTGCGAGTCTGTCTGTTTTTTTAAAGCAGAAATCATATACAAGGCAAAACCAACCCGATTTAGCCTTGTCAATGATTGCTGGCTTACTTTAAAGAAAAATGGGCAGACTCGCATAAAATTCCTGCACCTCCGGAACGCGAAGGCTATTACATTTAGCAGATAGATCTTAAACCCCAGAAAAAAACAGCTGTATGCTAATAGCATTAGTGCTCATCCCAATTTCCTTGCCAGTGCAGGTGTCGTTTTCTCCGTAACATGACCAGGAGCCCACATTAGTGCACCACTTTTAATGTGTCGACCTTTTTCCATTGTCCATGTCGACCAATAGTGGTTGACCTATTGACTGTCGACCTAACTACTGTCAACCAACCATCCGGATACCATAAGAGAATAGGTAAATCACTGTGCTAAGAGACATTAGGAATCAGACTCAGGAGAGCGTAAAACAGTAAGGGCCACAGGAGCACCGAATACAGTAGAATGTCCTTGCTCCTCTCCTTATTCTCCCCATCTAAACCATTTCATGTGGATGGATGATGCAGAAGAAGAATTTCTTTTTCATCCACTAGGGGTCACTGGAGTAATCTTGGGGATATGGACGGTTCCACAGGAACTAGGCACTGAATAGTTAAAATTTGACTATACCTCCCCTCCATATCCCAGAGTACCTCAGTGTTTTTTCGGTGCTCACCGAGCAACTAGGCTTGTGGAAGTTGGATCCACAATTATTGATTTTTTGTTTGAAGCCACATCCCTTTCCCCCTTCCAGGAAGGCGAGGGTCTGGGATAGTGAAAGCTGCTGAAGCAGCTGTGGGTGTCGGACCTCTCTAGAAGAGCTCCCTCACTACCACGTGCAGGACTCCTGCAGTAAAATGCTGACAGTGCTTACAGAGAAGCCCCGTCATTGCCCTCACCACAGGGTCCAGGTATGTTGATAGGGGCGGTCAGCTCATGCTGCCGCCCCCCTGCGTGAGATTACTGTGTGTGTATGTGCCGCCCGCCGCTGCCCTCAGCCGCCCACCGCCGCTTCCAGCGCCGCTGTGTAAGTGCCTCTCCCGCCGCTCTGAGCCACGCCGGTCTTTTGATTTTGCATAGGCCGCTCCACGGCTCTATGCGGCATGTTGACCTGCTCCAATGCGCTACCGGAAGGCGCAGTGTCATAGCCCGGTCTCCGTGTACAGAGAGCGGTACACGGAGCACGGGGGAGAGGGGGAGACACACTTAATATCGAGTGTGTATGGTATTAGCCTAGCACAGGGCCAGCAGCGCTGCATGAATAGGTTTTTAAACCTTTGTAACAGGAATGTGCATATAAGCATATAAAGAATTATAAATCTGCTACATAAGTTATAAGTCTGCACTTTTGTGATATACTGTGAGCATGGGGACATATTAACCATGCTTCCTGTTTTTCCTGTTTTCTTTTCCAGAATTCCTGTATTACATCTCTCCACCATTGGGCGCAGGGGTGTTAGGGGGAATTTGGGATCAGGCATATTGCTGGCACACTTGGCCAGAGATATAGAGACACCTTAGTGCTATTTACTGAGTCGCGCAAGTTGTTTGTCTTTGTATTTTGTATTGTCTGTTTGCATAATGAGTAAAACACCAGCAAAGTCCAAAAAGCAGTTTTACTGCCATGTCTGTAAGGGTGTATTACCTGATGGATTTACCACATGTAAAGTATGTTTTGTAAATTCAGAAACAAATCCAATTTCAACCCCGGACCCGCCATGGGCTATATTAGCAGATGTTTTAGCTGGATTGCAATCAGAGTTGGCCGCCTCTCGGCAGGAGCGAGAGGCGGCAAGATCTGAATCTAGGGTAAGACCGCTAGAACTACCAGAGGGGTCTCAGCCTTACCAAAGGTCCAGATCCTCTTTGACTAAGGGGGATAAGTTTCATTTTTCTTATAAACTACCGGTTTCTGCTATGTTACTGTCTGATGATTCTTCGCCAGACCTCACTGTACAAGATGTGGTTGAGGAGGGCGAAGTAGACCAGCAGTCAGATGGTGATGATTTTGACAGCCCGGGCATTGATAATCTCATCAGAGCGGTGCGTCAATCTCTAAATTTTACAGAGACTGAGGAGCCTCTGACAAATGATGAGGTCGTTTTTACTAAACGACAGAGAACTCCAATATGTTTCCCTGTTTCAGAATCTCTTAATAAAATGTTACTAGAAACAAGGAAGAATTCGGATAAACGGTTTTCTGTACCTCACAGATTTAGGTCTAGTTATCCGTTTCCAGAGTCTATGACAGCTACATAGGAGAATCCGCCGTTGGTGGATTCATCTGTGTCTAAACTTACAAAGAAATTAACCATACCAGTACCAGCTGCAACTACACTCAAGGACCCTTCGGACCGTAAAATAGAAGTTATGCTAAAGTCCATGTATACAGCAGCAGGAGTGCTGCTTAGACCTGGGTTGAGTGGCATTTGGGTAACTAAGGCTCTAATGGTATGGATAACAGAACTCAGATCTGCCTTAACTGATGATCATCTTATGCTTCTCGCTGATCAAATCTGGGAAGCGGCTGACTATTTATGTACAGCTTCTACTGACGTCTGTCAGCTCACTTCTTGCCTTTCATAATCGCTAGTCACAGCACGACGTGCGCTCTGGCTACGTTCTTGGCGAGCGGAGACAGAGGTCAAAAAAGGAATAGAAGCGTTACCTTACGAGGGCGAGAAGTTATTCGGTCCTGAATTGGACAAATGGATTTCTGAGGCCACGGGAGGAAAGTCGGTTTTCTTACCATTTCCTCCAACAGTTCCTAGAAAAAGGTATTCCGGATACTAAAGTCACCGGTAAGCCAGTGGCATGACGGGCTCCCAGCCCATCTCGGATCTCCAATTGTGGGAGCACGTCTTCAGTCATTGCAGTTGGCGTGGCTTCAGACGTCCACAGATGAGTGGATCCGCAATTTAGTTTTAACAGGTTACAAAATAGAGTTCGACTGTCTCCCGCCAATGCGGTTTTTCAGGACAGGACTGCCTCTGTCGGACGGCAAGAGGGCGATTCTGCAGACTGCCATTCAGTCTCTGCTGGACGCAGCAGTTTTGAGTCAGGTCCCTGTGCACCAACAGGGTCAGGGTTATTATTCCAGTCTATTTGTGGTACCGAAGCCGGATGGCTCGGTCAGGCCAATATTGAACTTAAGGGGCCTCAATCAGTACGTCACTTACTACAGATTCAAGATGGAATCTCTACGGTCAGTAATTGCAGGTCTAGAGCCACAGGAATTTATGATTGCGCTGGATCTCAAGGATGCGTACTTACACATTCCGATTTGGCCTCCTCATCAAAGGTTTTTGCGGTTTGCAATACGACAGAACCATTACCAGTTTCAGGCTCTACCATTTGGCCTCTCGTCAGCGCCTCGGGTATTCATCAAGGTGATGTCTGTGATGATAGCTCATCTCAGATCCCTAGGAGTGATAATAGTTCCGTACTTGGACGACTTACTCATCAAAGCTCCATCTCAACAAATCCTCCTTCAACTGGCATTGCTGACATACAATGTACTGGTTCACCACGGTTGGATTGTCAACTTCAAGAAATCACATCTAGTTCCGTCTCAACGACTTCAATTCCTAGGTATGGTTCTCGATACGGTAGATCAAAGAATTTACCTACCCGAACAGAAAGTACAGGTCATTCGTCATCTGGTACAATTAGTGCTCAAGCCACGCACGGTCTCGGTTCATTTGTGCATTCGCCTCTTAGGCACAATGGTGGCGGCTTTCGAAGCGCTTCAGTTCGGAAGACTTCACTCACGTCCTTTTCAACTGGATGTGCTTGCACAGTGGTCGGGCTCGCATTTACAGATTCACCACAGGGTGAGGTTGTCTCCAAGGACCAGAATGTCTCTACTCTGGTGGCTCAAAGTACAGAATCTAACCGCAGGGAAACAGTTCGGCGCCTGGAATTGGATAATTGGATAATTCTCACGGCAGACGCAAGTCTCAGAGGTTGGGGTGCTGTAGTTCAAAATTTTCAGCTCCAGGGTCCCTGAGCGGATCACGAAAGATTACTCTATAAATGTCCAGGAACTCCGGGCAATTTACAATGCATTGCGACAAGCAGTGCACATGCTGCAGGCTCAGGCTGTTCAGGTGCAGTCAGACAATGCGACGGCGGTCGCATACATCAACAAACAAGGCGGAACGAGAAGCCGCATGGCAATGCGGGAAGTAGCTTGAATCCTCAATTGGGCCGAATATCACCAGGTGATATTGTCGGCAGTGTTCATTCCGGGACTGGACAACTGGGAGGCGGATTATCTCAGTCGTCGGGATTTTCATCCAGGAGAATGGGCATTAAATCCAGAAGTGTTTCACATGCTGGTCCAGAGGTGGGGTTACCCGCAGGTGGACCTGATGGCATCTCGCCACAATCATCAAACGCCCCAGTATGTGTCCAGAACGAGAGATCCAAAGGCGGTGGCGGTGGATGCTCTCACAGTCGCGTGGCCGTACAGCCTCGTGTATCTGTTTCCACCGTTTCCGCTGCTCCCTCTGTTGCTAAAACGGATCAAGAGAGAGTCCGTCACAGTCATACTAGTGGCGCCTCATTGGCCTCGGAGAGCTTGGTTCTCGGATCTTCGCGGATTACTTGCAGACGATCCTTGGCCGCTCCCACTACATCCGGACCTGTTACAACAGGGTCCGTTCCTTTACCCCAATTTAGCGCGGCTGCGTTTGACGGGGTGGCTGTTGAGACCGCCCTCTTAAGAAGAGAGGGCATTCCAGAATCAGTCATTCCAACCATGTTACGAGCTAGGAAGCCGGTTACGGCAGCTCATTATTACAGAATTTGGCGTGCCTATATAGGTTGGTGTGAAGCTCGGAAGTTTCCGACATCTTCTTTCAAGTTATCCCGTCTTTTGTTATTTCTACAGATGGGGTTAGATGGAGGTCTACGTTTATCCACACTAAAAGTGCAGATATCTGCGTTGTCACTTTATTTCCAAAGAAGATTGGCTCTATTGCTGTCGGTACACACCTTTATGCAGGGTATCCTCAGAGTACAGCCTCCATTCACTCCACCTACTGCGCCATGGGACTTGAATCTGGTTTTAGATTTCTTACAGTCTTTTCATTTTGAACCCTTACAACAAGTGGATATTAAGTTTCTCACTTGGAAAACAATTTTTCTCCTAGCCTTGGCTTCGGCAAGGCGTGTTTCAGATTTGGGTGCCTTGTCTTGCAAGCCACCATATTTGGTGTTTCATGATGACAGAGCGGAACTTCGCACGAATCCTGCTTTCCTACCAAAAGTAGTGTCATCTTTTCACATCAACCAACCAATAGTAGTTCCTGTGTTAACAGGACATTCTGAAACTCTGGATGTGCTACGCGCATTACGTGTTTATGTATCCCGAACGTCTACAGTTCGTAAGACGGATACGTTGTTTGTTCTCTATGATGCTGCCAAGAGGGGTTGGCCAGCCTCTAAGCAGACCTTATCCAGATGGATAAAACTGACCATACGTCAGGCTTATCTTCAGGCTAGGTTACAGCCACCTACATCGGTAACAGCTCATTCCACACGTTCTGTGGGAACTTCATGGGCAGCTGGTCGTAGAGCTTCTACGACACAGCTTTGCCGTGCGGCTACATTGTCGTCAGTGCACACGTTTGTGCGCTTTTATAAGTTTGATACTTTTGCGGCATCAGCATCTAGCTTTGGCCGTTTAGTGTTACAGGTGCCAAATAGCTCTCCCGCCCACGGGGGAAACTTTGGTATGTCCCAAGAGTACTCCAGTGACCCCTAGTGGATGAAAAAGAAAATAGGATTTTGGTACTTACCAGGTAAATCCTTTTCTTTGAATCCATAGGGGGCACTGGACGCCCACCCAGAGCAGTTGTTTACCTGGTTGTGGTAAGTGCAGGGAATATTATGGTAACACACTCTTACCGACTGTTTCAAATTAGAAATTCTATCGAGTTGGTGTCAACTGTTAGTTGTCAGTTTCGTTTTGTGTCAACTTTATTGTTGTCCGTTTTTGGTTATATGTATTTCTCCATTGTCAACCTCTATAGCTCCAGTTCGGCTCAGTAAAAAAACACTGAGGTACTCTGGGATATGGAGGGGAGGTATAGTCAAATTTTAACTATTCAGTGCCTAGTTCCTGTGGAACCGTCCATATCCCCAAGAGTACTCCAGTGCCCCCTATGGATTCAAAGAAAAGGATTTACCTGGTAAGTACCAAAATCCTATTATTTGCAATCCGTAGCTAAGCTGGGTATAGAGGCGGTCCTCCACAACTGGGAAATAGAGGCTTAATTTGCAACTAGAATATGGCCATGTGCGTTTTAAGAGAGGAGGGGACCTGCATGCAGCCTCTATCGTGCCTTGTTCCCGGGGACACCTCCAGTGCACATGCGCAAATCACTCGGAAATGGCAGCTGTGGCCATTTTCTGAGTGATCTATGCCTGCACAGCAGGGCCTCCGTCGCGGGACTCCGGAGGGGTAAGTATATTCTATAGGTGCAGTGTGTGCGGTGTGTGCCCCCCTGGACCCAGGGGCCGTATGCACCGCACACACTGCACCCATTATAGAAACGCCTATGAATATGGCTCATATGTCCCCTTGTGACATATTTCCCTGATAGCAGTGAAATTGGAGCAGCTTCTGCAATGTTAACACCTATTACTCTACTAATCATGAGAAATACTTCAACCCAGAGCGGAGAAGGGGGCATGACCAGAAAACATAGTAAGTATCACCCATGCGCCTGCAGTTCCTCAAGCAGTATTTATAAATAGAAGACCAGATTTCATATTGCCGCTCCAGAATACACTCTCTGGATCAGTTTATAAAACATTTCTGAGTGATTAATGCACTTGGAGACTGTGAAACTGATGTGAAATATAATTTCCCATTCTTCCTGGCAGACTAGATGGACAAAGTAGTTCTAATCTGCCGTCAGAATCTATGTTTTAATGTTTACTTGGAAAGAGTCATAGAGAGGTCCTTTTCTCACTTAATTTGAGACATCAATTTCTCTTTTTTACCATCCATTTGTTGATAGCAGTACCACCAAGTAATAGCCCCTATATGATAAGAGGATTGAAACTGTAATAAGATAAATAGCAGAAAAGGGAGTCTCTTAGTAGCGTGGGAAGGTAGCTCTGCTACCAATGTAGCCGTTGGGGACATTTATAAAAGTCTTGCTTTAGAACAGCATGATTTGTTTGGAGATGAGAGAAGGGCACCAAGCCATCCTCTAGGAGGACACCACCCAATATAGAAAGGCCACCTCTGGCCCAAGATTATAGGTGCAAGTCTGGTATTAAGTTAACTATAGTCACTAAAGACAAAGCTGTAGTGGGTAAGGACAAGTCCTCAATGAGAGACACCAACTTACAGTATGCCATGCTAGCAATGTAGCTTAAACTGCCTTACAGGGTCCTGACCTAAGAGGAATAGCAGATCTATGTAGCCAAAACATATCTGGAAGGTCAAAGGGGCGCATAAAGTCTCTCTCTTTCACAACAAAAGGTTTTGGTGATTCAAGATCAAACCAATTGCTGGATTAATTTTGTAGGCAAGCAAAGTGATATTTTTCTAAATCTGGGAAAGATACCCCACCTCTCACAAACCTGTTTTCTAATTATCATAGAAACCCATTATGAGGTCATCAGTCATCAAGGACTTGAAAGGATAGCAATGACCAATGAGGGAAAATCTTTGTTTTTATAAGTAAATTTGTTTTACTAAAAGTAAACCTTAATCTTAATTCTGCTTATTTGCACCTGATGTCTTCTTTTAGGAGTTGTCCATCCTAATTGACCATTATCATGACATATTTGATCATCTTTAGATGTCCTGATGTTTGAAACAGAAGATCTAGTTTTACGGAAAAATGAGAAAAACTTCATTCTTTGCCTGCTAGAAGTGGCTCGTCGGGCATCTCGCTTTGGTATGTGTGCCCCCATGCTTATTCAGATGGAGGAGCAGATTGAGGAAGAGATTCGGGAGGAACTAGAGCTGCCTCCAGTGGAGATCCCAGTCCCTAAACCACAAAGCCAAAGAAAACTTTGTGACTTTAAGAATTTAGACCAAATGGTGAGTTAATATTTTAGTTATAAATTAATAACATCTATTTTTACCACTATATTTCTGTACCATGGTTTAAGAAAAAGAATAAGTAAAAAAAAAAAGTATGAAATTTAGTGAATTTAGTGAATTTTTTAGATGTATTATCAAGACACCTTGATGCATTTTCTGTGCAGTTTATGAATAAGTACAATTTACCAGAATATACAAGTGCCAGAGAATATATGGTGAGCATTACAGCAGTTACAGTATGGAGTGAACACATTAAAGTGCAGAATAATGAAATAATCACAATTATGACATCACATGTTACAGATTACATATATAATTATTTAATAACTTTGTAAATTATAAGTTTAGCGGAGGTCATTTAGAAAGGTCTGGACTTGTAGGGCGCAGTGCTTTGTGTTCTGCACAGAGGCGTAACAAGGGTTTTTGGAGCCCAGGGGAAGATTATGAATGGCGCCCCCTCCCCCCCCCCAAAAAAAAAGACCAATGAAGCAACGGTGCGCGCAAAAAAATGGGCATGGTCACGCACCAGAGGGGGCGTGGTTACGTACCAGAGGGGGCGTGGTCACACATCAGAGGAGGCATGGCTACTGAATATGGGACGTGCCGACATGACACGTCACAATGGAAACATTCTTTTCAATTGCACACGCACCTTACCTGTATGATGGTTTCTAACAATGTGGAACCTCTGGAGAAATGTATCCTCTAAGGTGGATGGCGTCTTCAGTCGGTAATCACTATTCATGTAGGAGATCACATCGTCCAGAAGATGCCTGGTTGTGTAGGAATATTAACAAGGTCAGCATCCTACAACAGCGGTTCCACCAGACTCACATCCTGCCCACTGACTCTCTCAGCCACACCATCTCCCCCCACGTCTCTCAGCCACACCATCACCTATCCCCTGTGTCGTCTCTCAGCACACCATCACCTATCCCCTGTGTCGTCACTCAGCACACCATCACCTACCCTCTGTGTCGTCACTCAGCACACCATCACCTACCCTCTGTGTCGTCACTCAGCACACCATCACCTACCCCATGTGTTGCCATGCCAACGTCTCCTCCTCCTGCAACCTTTCATCCGAGCTCTCAGTAGCCTCTGAACTGTCCATTCTGCACACCAGGCCAGCTCCAAGATCACTCACTCCCCACCCTGATGTCTCAATCACTTGCCGTGGATCCCAGCACACAGGAGGGGAAAGGGGGAAGGCTCCACCGCTGCTGCTGCCACAAGAGAGAAGTGCTGTGGTGGTGTTTGGCTTCCATGCCTGCACCATCACCGTCTGTAGCTCATCATTGGTGGCAAACTCTGCTGGCCTGTGGCGCTGCCCGCCATACAGTGCCGTCCGTCAAGCTCCACCCTCATCGCGTGTGGTGTGGACCTGCACGGTCCATAATTCAGCCATGGGGGGGGGGAGGGAATCCGGTAGATTTAATGGGATTTGAGTGGGGGCAGTGGGACACTAGGAGCCTCCCGCACAATGCGGGAGTGTTGGCATGTATGGGGCCGGCTCTGCATCGGAGGTGAAGGCTGGTACAGGGCGGTGTGCTGAGCTCAGGGAGCTTTGCATTACAGGGCTGCGGGCAGGGCCAGATTAAGGGTTGTGGGGGCCCAGGGGCAACTAAATTGTGGTGGCCCTATTACAAAAATGTATGCAACCCCCCCCCCCCCCCCTCGTGAGCCTCCAATAGCACACACACCCCAGTAATTCACCTGTCTGGTCACTTTGAGCACCCCCCCAGTAATTCACCTGTCTGACCGCTTTGAGCACCCCCCCAGTAATTCACCTGTCTGGTCATTTTGAGCACCCCCCCCCCCAATAATTCACCTGTCTTGTCACTTCGAGCACCCCCCCAATAATTCACCTGTCTTGTCACTTCGAGCACCCCCCCCCCAATAATTCACCTGTCTCATCACTTCGAGCACCCCCCCCCCAGTAATTCACCTGTCTGGTCGCAGCAGCAGACCTGCGCGGGGGAACGGGAGATCAGGGAGCCGGGCATGCTGTGTGCCGGCATCTTTGCAGATCGAGGCAGGTCATGGCAGCAGCTGGGGGCAGCTCCGGTACAGTGTCTCGCGGGATGTGACATCACTATCCCGCAAGACTTTGTACTGAAGCTCCTCGGCGGATCTATGTTACATTAATGTCCTTTTTAATCATGCCCCCAATTCATATGATAATATACTTGGGGGGAACCACTGGAAGGGGATCAGTACCATCGATGGTGAAGAACCATTGGTTCTCTGCCATTGATGGCAACACTATCTAATACCGGCATGCATCCACTGATGGTCAATGGCAAACCTTAGTTGAAAATTCAGGTCCTAAGGGGTGAATGGTCCACACATCCTGAACACACCATGCACACATCAGTGGTTTGGGGCCATAGCTCCTGGACATTGCAGCCATGAGTATAACTGATTCAGTGGGCATTAACTGTAGCTAAGTTAGGCATGCTATTTGCCTCAGTAGGACAATCCACCCATGTACACCACACATCTGCGCACACATCTGTACTTTGCCCCACAAAACGACAACATTATGCCATGCAAATCCATGCCCGGGGTATTATATACTGTATATATATATATATATATATGTGTGTGTGAAGTGCAATAAAGAGCGCCTACTAGTGTTTTAAGAATGGTGAAATGAAGCACCCTGTGAAACAAATAAATATAAAAACCAATGATTTATCTCGCTTAAAAAATCTTCGGTTAAATAATGCATGGATGATGGAACATATGGATAAAAAAAACAAAGAAAATCACACATTGTGCATACCGTTAAGGTTATATAGACATAATAGCTCTTAATTAGGAACCAAGCTGGTTCCAGAAATACACATTTGAGCCAGCTCTCTGTAAACAAGTTTACAGTTTTAATATACATAAAAACATTCCAGTAGCAAATGCAGGTAGCACATATACAAGATAAAAGTTTAATAGAGCTTATCTGTCCGCTATGGGTAGTCCTGGGTGTGTAGTAAGTCCCTGTTCCAACGCGTATCGTCCTGTGGTTTAGGACTTCATCAAGGGGATGCTGAGTGGGGGACAGAACAGGATAGTTATAGCAAACCAGGAAGTCACATGTACATGCAAAACGTGACATCATTTCCTGTGATAAGATAAAATGGTTTTTAAATATAATTCATAAATAAACACAATGGAAGATTCTAGGGATAACAATCTATGTCTCAATTAAAAGAACTACATGTTTGTAGCGTTCAGTGTGTAATCCGCCATGAAATGGCTGTGGAACATACTATGGAACGCATAGTGTCACTTCCGGTGACACGATTCGCAGAGATCGCGTAATTTCCGGTCCGGCGTTATACGTAGCTCACATTAAATAGGGAATAAGTATCTATTAGTCCATCACATGGAGTTCATATAAGTAGGGACTGCTGGATGAATATTATCATTTTGGGAGAAGCAGAAGTATAAACGCTGTAATCTGGGTACACTTCCAGTTCCTAGAATGCACGGCCATCTTCAGCTTGGAGCGCATAGTGTCTTGCATGGCCTGAATGCAGCTGTCTCCATTTTCTTGGAGTCTGTTAGTAATGTAAATGAATGAGGTCTCTCTTATTGTCTTCCTTTTGAAGTTTAAGATGGTAGCCATTTTGGCGGGTAACACATCTAAATAAAGAGGAAAATCAGTTGTAACAATATATATAGAAAGTGGAATCAACACAAATAAGATCAATATCGTGCAGTGAGTGTAAAAGAAGTGAAATGGCGCTGATGTTATAATCTCATAGGAAAGGGGCGATCTCAAATCCTTCATTAAATCCTTGAGGTGCCTGTGTTTCTAATTCAAATATCCAAAACATCTCACGTTTCAAAAGTTTGTTCAATATATCTCCACCTCTTTCTCTTTTAATTGAGACATAGATTGTTATCCCTAGAATCCTCCGTGTTTATTTATGAATTAGATTTAAAACCCATTTTATCTTATCACAGGAAGTGATTTCAAGTTCTGCATGTACATGTGACTTCCTGGTTTGCTATAACTATCCTGTTCTGTCCCCCACTCAGCATCCCCTTGATGAAGTCCTAAACCACAAAACGAAACGCGTTACAACAGGGACTTACTACACACCCAGGACTTCCCATAGCGGACAGATAAGCTCTTTTAAAGTTTTATCTTGTATGTGTGCTACCTGCATTTGCTGCTGGAATTTTTTTATGTATATTAAAACTGTAAGCTTGTTTATATAGAGCTGGCTCAAATGTGTATTTCTGGAACCAGCTTGGTTCCTAATTAAGAGCTATTATGCCTATATAACCTTAACGGTATGCACTATGTGTGAATTTCTTTGTTTTTTTTCCGTATGTTCCATCATCCATGGGTCATTTGACCGAAGATTTTTTTAAGCGAGCTAAGTCATTGGCATATATTTTTTATTTTCACGTTTCACAGGGTGATTCATTTCACCATTCTTAAAACACTAGCAGGTGCTCTTTATTGCACTTCACTTGCTATACATTACACAATTTACTGGGCAAGAGCTGACAGTCATATATGAGGAGTGTTTCACAAATATATACATATGTATCCCTCTGACTAGAAGGAAACACTGGAAACAATGCTTATTCATTGCGTATTGAAGAATAATCTGAGCGCTTTTCTCTATTATTGTAATATATATATATATATATATATATATATATATAGTACATAATACACACAAAGAAAAATCCAGAGGGCGCTAGTCAATTCTCGAAATGCATCTCCTTGGCGTATCCCATCAATAGGAGGACACAACTCTGCTGTGCAGCAAAAAGGCTGCCCTTCCTCTGTGTGTGTGTATATATATATATATATATATATATATATACATATACACACACACATACATACATATATAAAGCTGAAAAGACTGCGGCACTCCAGTTTTAAATGCAAACTATGGTTTTAGTAAATCACATTTATCATGTGTGATACCGCAGCACCGCTTTCAAGGTTCACATGATAACACCGTTAAAAACAAAGACAACAATCATAACTCACCTAAATAGGTTAGGTCCACTACCCCGCAACGACTGCAGACCCACTGATCCATCTCCCCGGCGTCCTCCCGGAGTTCTGTGGAAATAATGCATAGGCATAGATAACTTGGAATCACGATTGTGATAGTCATCATTATGCTGCAAATAATGCATTCTAATGCGTTTAAGACAATCAAATCTAGCAGAGCATAGCACCAAAGTCAGTTCTAGATGGAGAACAATCCCAACATAAATATCCATGGTGTAATAATCACTATCATACGGGAACATCTGTCTTGCGAATGACGGCAAGTTAAAGTAAAGCATTCCAGTTGTAACATTCATTAAGTCCCTTTGGATGGACTGTGTTCAAGGTGTGTATCCATTTGGTTTCACACCTAAACAATTGTCCATTTTGGTCGCCTCCTTGTAATGATGATGGTACATGTTCAATTAATATATGTTTAAATGCTGACAAGGGATGAGCAGCTTGCAGAAAATTACATGCTACTGGTTGACCTGCCGATCCAGTTGCTAGTGCTTTGCTAATGGATGATTGATGTAATGCCATCCGTTAGCGGACAGCTCTAATGGTCTTACCCACGTAGTACAGGTTGCACGAGCAAATTATAATGTAGACCACATATGAGGACTGGTAGGAGATGGTATGCTTGATGAGGAAGATCCGAGATGAGCGTGGATGTTTGAACGTGGCCCCTGTGATCATATGTGAGCAAGTGGTGCACTTGGGGCACTTGTATCAGCTAGGGGATTTCTTTAAGAAATGAGGTTCTGCAGAATGTTTCCTGAACCCTGTGATGTTCTTGATGTTACGTCCCCTCATATAACAAGCCATTGGTCTTTTCTTTTTAAAAGAATGGAGATCGCTGTTAGATGTAACTATCGGCCGCAGGGCTCTGCTTGCACGCTGAACCACCTGACTGGTTGTGGTAAACTCCATCCTTCATGGTATAATTGTGTCTTGGTTCCTCTCTGTAGGTTGTAGTAGTTGCCCCCTGTTAATTGTCAAAATGTCCTGCTTTTGTTTCCTTAATAGACTCAAGTTGTAGCCTCGTGCTACAAATCTGTCAATGATTTTATCAATGCCTGTAGCCACTACAGAAGGACTACTTGAGACCCTTGCTATTCTCAACATCTGAGATTTGGGGAGGCCCCTTTTAATGGTTTTGGATGGTGGCTAGGAGATAGTAATAGTGTATTCCTGTACATAGGCGTGGAAAACACCTCGTGTGTAGTTGGTTTGAATCAATGGTCACTTGTACATCCAAATAGTGGATGGTAGTCCTACTATATTGAAATGTCACTTTAATCGGGGAATCCCTTCCATTGATTTCATCTATCATTCTCAACAGTGTGGTTTTATCACCCGCCCAGAGTATGAACAGATCATCTATGAAGTGCATTTAACTCATAATGTGCGGCGAATGTTCTGTATTTTCAAAGAACATGGCTTCCTCTTTCTTAAACATGAAAATTTTAGCATAGGTTGGTACTACATTGCTGCCCATCACACACCTGGATAGCTGCCACCCCTGCCTCAGCAGTCACCAACTAACTCCCTGTCACCCCTGTTTCATCAGCTATCTACTATCTCCCTGTCACCCACTATCGCCCTGTACCCTTGGGGGTACAATTTTGTGACCACACCCCTTTGTTGTGAGACCACTACCCTTCTTGTGGTGCGCTGTCCTTTTAGAAAGTTTTTTCCATCAATGGGCACCAAAATGTTTTTTTCTTACTAAAAAAAATAAGCTTAGGATGGCGCTGAGTTTGACATAGACATGCCCCTGTACACCACCCATTCGTGCCTGCCCGTAAACATTTCCCTGAACTCCATCACTACTCAGAATTGCTGAAACTAAAAGCCATCACCTGTGTAAATACATACTGTTGGCTGCAGTACTATAGGTTAGAAAAGGTGGTGGAAGTTTCATGTGTGTGTGTGTGTGGGGGGGGGGGGGGGGTGAGGTGCTGGGGTGTAGTGATGGAGGCAGTGAGGTGCAGGGAGTATTTGCTGGGGTGAGTGATGGAAGCAGGGATTGATGTGCTGGAGTGAGTGATGGAAGCAGGGACTGATGTGCTGGGGTGAGTGATGGAAGCGGAGACTGATGTGATGGGTGAGTGATGGAGCGAGTGAGTGATGGGAGCAGGGACTGATGTGCTGGATGAGTGATGGAGGGAGTGAGTGAGTGATGGAAGCAGGGACTGATGTGTTGGGTGAGTGATGGAGGGAGGGAGTGATGGAAGCAGGGACTGATGTGCTGGGGTGTGTCGAAGTCAAACATATTACATAGAGAGAACATACAGACTCCACACATATTGAGTCGCTATGCTTGCAAATACGCGCAGCGAGCACAGCAATATATGGTATCATACGCATTTACACAGACATGCCACAAAGATAGATTCAACACATATTTCATACCGCACATAAATTGAACATATCAAGCGCCAGACATCATAAGGTTTCAAATTATATAATGGAGTAATGTCATGTATGTGTATTATTGGAGCAGAGCAAGATGGGCATGTCGTGCTTGGTATCGAAGTAACCAGACTAATGTGTGGCTTCATTTGATGCCTGTGATTAAGTTGTAGCTCATTGCAACAATTAGTTATGATTAAATGTAGGAATATGAAGTCTCTTTTACTGGAACAAAAGGATTCTCAAAGGAGCATGTTATAGACAGGAAACCCGAGACCAGCAACCTTGAACAAAAGCCCACACACTGACCAGTGACTCATCATGAATGAGAAAGTTCCCTCCCCTAGACTAATAACAAGAGATCTGTGCACGCCCCCAAGAGACTCAGTGTATAGGTGATCACACACAGAGCTGGCTGCCTTTTTTTGTCCCAGATGATGGTGGAGATGCTGTCTGTCCAGTGGCTGCATGATTTTACTGAGAGAGAGAGAGAGAGAGAGAGAGAGTGATATGGAGTGGAGAGTGAGCATTTGAACAAAATATGGTAATTGTATTGCTGGCCGTGTCTGTATTTGAATTAGTTTGTAATTACGGCTTACTGTATAAATTGTAACCATGTAACTATATATATACTGTACATTGTGATATATTGAATACATATCCTTTTAATAACAAATATATACATCAATGAGCTTTGGAGCTCAGATAATGTGTGGGTGTATTATTTTCTCTTATGGGATGTAGTGTTTTTGCGATGTATAGCGCACATTCATAGCACATGGTAATAAGATGCACAGGCGTCCACAGTATAAATTAGAGCTGGCATTTTAAATATTTGTTAGAAAGTAATTTGACTTTTACAGATGGGGGCTGCGTCTGCGATATCACGTTCTTAATGATTTCACTGTACAGATGTGGCTGTGATCTACCAGCTAAAGATGGATGCATTTTGATGCTGCCGAATCAGTGGCGCACCCAGGGGGGGTTTCCGAGCACCCAGAAACCCCCTCCACTAAAAAAAAAAAAAAAATTTTTTTTTTTTTTTTTTTTTAGCTGCATGAGTATTATTAATGGCTGTCTAGCGTCCTCTGCAGCCTGCTGTCTTCCTGGTCGCACTTGTAAGTGCAATAAAAGTTTACTTTATTTTAACTATAGTACATATATATCCATGTGCATACATATATACACATGTATATACATACATACATATAGACACACACACACACACACACACACACACACACACATGATATATATATATACGTGTGTATATATATGTGTACTGTATGTGAGTGTACATATATATATATATATGTATGCATGTTTAATATGCTATGTATATGTGTATATGTATGTGTGTGTGTGTGTATGTATATATATATATATTTATATGTGTAGATATATGTGTATATATATATATATATAGATATATACACACACACAGACACACTAGTTTTACGGACCCAGCATATACTGAGTCACCTCAGTCCGCATCCCCGTGATTGGCTCCGCCCAGTTCTGGAAACCCCCCCCATGCAAATCCTGCGTTTGCCACTGCGAATCACATGCCATTTGTTTTTTTGTGTTATCAGTGAGGCGCTGATATGAAATTTAAGGGACAGTGTGTTATTTTTATTGTTGCAAAACAAAGTTCAAATAAGTCATATTGTATTTGATTCAGATTGGATTGTTTATCTGTTAAGTAGATTTAAAGTACATTTAAAAGTTGGTGCATAGCCATAATATAGCTGTGTTAGCATGCTGAGAAATTTTGTATAATTTTAAACTCAGGCCTAAAGTAACTTTTGGTGCCTGTATAGAGTGTGATTTCTTTGTGACAAAGGAGCCGCATGGTCTGTCCTCCATTTTGGCCTATCCACATGGCCTGTCCACCATCTTGTGCAAGCCTCATGGATGTGGAAGGGGGAGGAGCAGTGGCCATTTTAGGAAGGTCACTTTCTAAATAGCTGGTTTTCAGTCTGGTTAGAACAATCAGTTTCCTTTGTCACAAAGTTTCCACATATCTACAAATCCAGCACCATTTCTAAGTTACCAATGAATTTATTTAACCGATGCCATAGTCAATTACAAATAGTTTCAATTGGGCCTAGTGAGAGTAAATGGTGAGATAAGTGAATACTTGATTTATAGAGAATTACACACAGATAAAAAAAAGAGTTTTTTTTCCTTTTGTTTCTTCCAAGACTTGTGGAGTCTGTTTACTAGGGTAGGATAGGCATTGAAATGCAAATTCACCTGTGTAACTACTTTCTTGTACAGGCAAGCAAATATCTTTGATATGCAAATTAGAGGCAGTGAAGAGGTGAGGTGTCTCATAGGAGTGCAGTAAATGGTATATATATATATATATATATATATAATATTATTATAATTATATGTATATTTATATCAGTGTATGTTCTGCAAGATAGCTATCCAATCTGAATCATATCATTTCAATTATAGATTATTGCAGTCATTATAGATCTGTGTGAAATCGGATACATTTGTTTGCTATATAGGGGTATATGCAATTGCGGTCTAATTCCCAAAAATGTCGAAAAACGGGACATTTTCACACACAAAAAAAAATTCGACAATGCAATTCAGTACTTTTCGTCAAAAAAACGGACTTTCCAAATTCAACTTTTTTGAAATTCGACATTTGTCAAATTCGACATTTCTGCAATGGTACAAATGCGGCAATTCGACAAAAGTATATTCAATTGAAGATTGTAAATTCGACAACAGTGCTTTTAGACAGTAAATTCGTCATTTTCAATCCGCCACACTTTGCTGGCTGGATTTTAATAAAAATTTTTAAAAACATGTTTTTTTTGTGTTTTTTTTAATTGGTAATAGCATATTTATTTATATTAGAAGGGATTAGGTACTTGGTTTGTCTATTTAGGAGGCACAAGTATTATTTATATATATTTTTATTTTATTTATTTTTTAAATGGAATGGGGTAAAAAGAAAAAAAAAACTCATTTTTTATCAGCCCCCCATCCGTAGCCCTTGGATGGGGGGGACAGCCTCGGGCTTCACCCCTGGCCCTTGGGTGGCTGGGGGGGGGACCCCTTGATTGAAGGGGTCCCCACTCCTCCAGGGTACCCCGGCCAGGGGTGACTAGTTGGATATTTAATGCCACGGCCGCAGGGCGCTGTATAAAAGTGACCCCCGTCTGTGGCATTATCTGTCCAGCTAGTGGAGCCCGGTGCTGGTACAAAAAATACGGGGGACCCCTACTCTTTTTGTCCCCCGTATTTTTTGCACCAGGACCAGGCGCAGAGCCCGGTGCTGGTTGTTAAAATACGGGGGATCCCCTGTCATTTTCCCCCCCGTATTTTGGCAACCAGCACCGGCTCAAAGAGCCCGAGGCTGGTTATGCTTAGGAGGGGGGACCCCACACAATTTTTTTTCGGGTTTTTTATCGTTTTTTTAACATTTTTAAAAATCTAAACAAAATCCGTCAAATCGGCCGTTTTTCGACAGCGGGACTGTCGAATCCGTTTTTTATTGAATATGTCGAATTCCGGCACCCACCTGCCGGAATTCGACGGTCGAATTGTGTCGAATTAAAAAACTGGCGAAAAATTACCGCAATTCGCCCGGAATTG
This sequence comes from Pseudophryne corroboree, assembly GCF_028390025.1. Taxonomy (NCBI): domain Eukaryota; kingdom Metazoa; phylum Chordata; class Amphibia; order Anura; family Myobatrachidae; genus Pseudophryne; species Pseudophryne corroboree. Next base: position 498,382,158 of record NC_086445.1, read on the forward strand.
CACATACCCCATAGAACAGAGGTTCTCAAACTCGGTCCTCGGGGGCACACACAGTGCATGTTTTGCAGGTAACCCAGCAGGTGCACAGGTGTATTAATTACTCACTGACACATTTTAAAAGGTCCACAGGTGGAGCTAATTATTTCACTTGCGATTCTGTGAGGAGACCTGCAAAACATGCACTGTGTGTGCCCCCGAGGACCGAGTTTGAGAACCTCTGCCATAGAATATATTTTAAATAGTGTATTAAGGGTGTAATCGTAAAACACAAAACGCAGTTCCGGCCTGGGAACTTAGGTTTATACGGAAAAATTGTGTGTTGTGTTTGTGAGCGATAGTAGTTTTATTGCTCACATTTATTGAGATTGTGTGGTTTATTGAGTTGTGATCGCACGTTTATACATGTGGTACGGACAAAGTACAGGAGCTTGCACGTGGCGCAGGGTCGCACACGTGACGTAAAGGCACGCACGGTCGCGTGGTTACGCAAGGTTGCGTAGGATTGCGGGCGCAAGGTATAAATCACACGATAGTTGTTCAATTAAAGGCGGGATAGTATACATTTAATACAATAGCACATAACTATCCGATTTCAAAAGCAGATTAGTGTAAGACTTTGTTTAAACGGTAGTGCCTCTGGGTTAAAACCATCAATCGAAGGGAGTGATATTTTCTGTACAGAAAAGAATATACACTGTAATTGAGTGAGTGAAAGTAGGAGTGAACGGTTGTCGAACTCCGTAGGTGACACTATGTAAGCGGAGGCTTGGTGGCGTGAGGCGGCTGACTTACGTTAATACATAGAGAAATACGCAAATCGTGAGGAGATTTGCAGAGGAGCGTGATATAGAATTGTGCATTGTGAAGTTTAGAATTGTGAATTGAAGTAAAGGTTTTGTGTTACGCTCCGGCTGAGGAGCGCAGCTTGTGTATTCGACTCCAGTGGTCGTAGGGCGGATAGGTAACAAGTACCTATACGCTGTGTGATTGGACCGTGCGTTTGTATGTGCAATACGTGGCGCAATGTGATACTATTTTTGCAAGCTTTTGCGCAATCCGTAGTATCATTAGCGCCGTGTAGAGCATACGCAAGCGTGATTTGTGTGTAGCAAAAAGGGAAGTTTTCGCTGGTCTCTCTCAGGAAAATCTTCAACGGTAGATATTCACTGGAAAAGGTAAGTTATTCCTAAAACTTCCAGTGAATAGAAGCCACATAGGGTCCTCACTGGGTACGCGGTGGTCACTATTGGAGTGAGTCGTGGTACGTCAGCGGAGAAGGAGCGAGTGAAATCGATAGGTGTCTTTCACCGTCTATTCGTGTTGTGCATTGGGGATTGCGTTAGCAAGCAAAAAGTCTGCGATGGGATCCAAATGCACAAGCGGTGGACGTTTGATAGCCAGGGTTCAGGCTGGAGAGCCGCGGCCCAGGGGGTCAGCGAGGTTTATTATGTGTGAGAAATATGGTCCACACATGGAGGCTTTTTGCAATGAATGGGTGCGTATGACTGCTGAAGATAGGGAATCATTCCCTAGGGTTGGTGAGTTTGATCCTAAGGTATTGCAGGTAGTATGTCTAACCAAAGTCATATAAGACAAGAACGGAAATATAAGAACTGTCTGAACTTGTAGCAACAATAAACAAGTAGGAAGAAAAAGAGAAAGCAAGTACACCGCCATATGTAGATGTGGAAACAGTTACAACCAGCGTACAAACTATAGAAAATAATAAAAATATGAAAAATATGAATGTAACCTATATATGTACTAATGAATGTCGAAGTTTTATTTAGGAGGAGAAGGCGACCTGACTGGTTTCAGCCATTTCTCATGCACTCAGAGGAGTATCCAACCGGTAAAAGAAGAGCAGTATCCTGCGGGGGAAGTGGCTGAGACCAGTGGAACTGATAAGTATGGAGTCATTCGAGTATATATATAGTAAAACCCAAATATAAAATCAAAATCAAGAAAGTAACGTCAGAAATGGAGAAAAACCTGTCCGCACAATAGTATTTGCCAGTAGGAAAGCGGATAGGGACAGGGTAACCCCCGGGTATTTCTTTTAGATACCATATAAGAAGTATTCATTCCTAGTAATACCCCTAGTCAAGATGAGCTCGGAAATGTTTGTTGGACCATGTACAGACCCTTAATACGGGATGAGAAGGATTGAATGAATACTTCGCATGACCTAGAAGCTTGTACATTTTTTTTTGTCTTTTGCAGTAATAGAAAATTCTCCGTCTGGATAAGATCACTGGTAAACACTAATTCGGTAAATGGGAGGAACGAAAGAAGTGCAACATTACCCTTTGACAAAAAACCTGCTGAAGTTATGATTGGGCCCCTACGATGCTAAACCCTTTCCTTTCCTTCTTTTTCCTAACAGAAATGGCCCCTGACTAACGTAACAGAAACTTTGTTAAATATGAAATACATATATTGTACTCCCGCTCAGGAAGTACAAGGTATGTTAGATACCCTCAAAGACTAATGTTGCATTACACTGTTCTAGATTCATGTCCATCACAGGTAGAGGAAATTATCTCACAGATACCGGGTTCCCTATGAACTTAGGATGGACAGGACACTGGATTGATGGCTGAAGTAGTCCCAGTAGTGACACAGCATGCACAAGCTTTAAGGGGGGGTAGACAAAGTAGGTAATCAATTCCCCGTAGTGCCCAATCCAGTTGTCATTTTAATAAAATCCCTTCCACCTCTACAAACTTATCTGTCACCAACTCTATTCTGTTTCTCCACAGTTTCCTCTTCATCTTTTGCGTTCACACAGGGTGGTACAATACATGGACCCGATTACAGTTCAAACACTACATGCCTAATTGGTCCTTCAGAGTTCTGTCCGAACCCAGTATATCTCACCAGCACAATGACACCAGTATTACTGCAGTGTGCCTTGTCATGCACAAAGGGTGGAGGAAGGATGAGAATACTGGTGAAGGGAATTTTTTTTATAGACACTGATATGCCGTTGGTAAACGCAGACCTGATATTTTCTTCTTCTTTCTCTCCTCTAGATATGTGTTTTTCTTTTTTTTTTTCTTTTTTTAGTTATACTCATGGTACTCTACATTGCAAACACACAACAGTTAAATTAAGATACAAATTTGTGTTCCCTACAGGAAAAGGAGGTCTGGAAGTCGAAGGGGTATGGTTAGGAGTCCCCAGGACTCTGGAGAGATGGACAAGGTAAGCCAGTGGCCCCCAGGACGTATACCCAAGCCTAGCTGAGGCGGCATATGGTCTGACTCACCTAGGGTAAGGAAGGTATGTGCAAATTGGTAAGAGCTTACTGGCGTGTACCAGGGTTCTCTTCTCAGGCAAGCAGGAAAGCAATGACCTGTCTTACTTGCATGAGGAAGAACATTTGGTAAGGTAGTACTAACAGGGCCATCCCATATCCCTCCTGCAGACAGACCTTTTCAGATAATACAAATCGACTTCGTACAGTTAACACCCTTTAGGAATTATTGTTATGTATTGGTGTGCACTGATGTTTTCTCAAACTGGGTAGAGGCATTTCCTGCCGCCACGGATGCTGCTGTGTTTACCGCAAAAAAAATTGTGCAGAAATTTGTGTGTAGGTAATGGTACACCTAGGAGTAGGAGCAAAGCTTGAAATTGGACTATTGTGGTCATAGACACTGCCACTAGTATTAGGTAGCATCGGAACCACTCCCAGATCTTCACTTAATGAATCACCCTCTTAGAAATTTTTGTTTTTGTTTTTGTGTTTTTTTGGAAGACAACCTCATGTCATGATTGATCCGCACAATGATCAGAAATATACCAATGTGGTGACAGTATAGTACCTTATCGAGATGAGCCAGCATTTGAGAACTTGACAAAATAACTTGAAACTGTTGATTCCTGGTATGCCAAATACTAACTGTCTTGATTGTGAACCAAGAGACTGTGTGATTGTTCTTACACTCAGGTTGCCTAATAGACAGGTGGGAAGGACCATACCAAGTTTTGTTGACAGCACTATCCCGTTCAAAGTAGCTGAGAGAGAGACTTGGGTCCACGATTCCCATTGCAGGAAAGTCGGTAGTCCGGAAGGAACTCGTAAATGGAGTGAGATCGCAAAAGTATCACCAGAGACTCTGTTCCGTGAAGACTGAGAGGCGGCACTGTTGAACACTACCTGAGCGTGCTAAAGGATTACAGAAAGACCACTCATTGTAATTGATTTGCTATGGACAAGATTTGTTTTGTTCTATTTTTTTCTTTCCTTTTTCCCGCTGACAAACATTTTTTTCAGGACATTCTATTTTTGCGAGGTTTTTCATGAGGAGTCGAGTGTGGGACTGGAACTGGTTTTGGAGGAAGGAGTGATTTAGTTATAGGATCCCAGGATTAGCCTATTAGTTTGTTAAAGCCAGAGAAAAATCAAAGGTCTAGTAGTTACGGAGTTCGGAGGTAACGTGATAGGCTATTGTCTGAGGAATACTGTATTTTGTAGTTATTGTGATCCCATATTTGAAGATGAGTGCATCCAGAGATGTCAGTCTAGCAATAAGGTGACAGACATCCATTGAGTGATTACCACTCACTAGCGGGTAAGGTCTTAAACAAAACGGAATGTTGGATGTGCTCACAGGTACTTCTAAGACAAAAAGATGAAGGATTAGTGCCATATTTTTTTTAGAGTTAGCTGAGGTACTTGAATTACACGGAAGGGGGAGGGGACCGGTGGACAAAGGATATAATATAACTGGATCCCCTAGTCTTAAGATCCACCAGTACCATAGATAAATCCTTGGTATGTTTAAATCTCACCAATTTCAGGAAATTGGGAGGTAATCAGGAACAATCAGACAATGGCTATTCACACATAGCAGATAAAGAGCTCATTAATATATGTGAAAGAAAGGTTTATGAGTGGCTCTCCCCGAACTCCGAAGGTTTATGTTATCTAGGAAGGACTCTACTTATAACCCTTGTTCAATGATGAAACAGACCTAGCATACGTTCCAGAAATGGAAACAATGTTTAGGGAATGATAGGAATGTAAATCATGAAAATTTTATATGTCTCTTTCACAATTTGTTTGTGTTTTCTCCCTCTACCCAGCAGAACCTCAATCGAATCCGAACATCAGTGTACAAAGACGTAGGTACATGTATGTGTGAAATGTTCGTTCAAATCAGACATCATAGGCCATAACACTGTTCCAGCATACTCTATAGGTTGACTATTGTCCCACACCCAACCAGTGGTCCCGTGGCCGCCGAGTGCATATAGAGGATGTCTCGTCCTCCTCCCTGTCTTCCCCAAATATAATCAAGTGTCTGATTTGCGAAATGAATACATACGTGTGTCTAGGTCACCGATTATTGTTTGAAATATTTTTCTTATGTTAATAATTTATGGCAGTTATTGTTTACTGCCAATAGGTGGACTGTCGAAGTAAAAAATATTACATAGAGAGAATATACAGACTCCACACATATTGAGTCGCTATGCTTGCAAATACGCGCAGCGAGCACAGCAATATATGGTATCATATGCACAGACACAGACATGCCACAAAGATAGATTCAACACATATTTCATACAGCACATAAGAGAGGAGCATTTGAACAAAATATGGTAATTGTATTGCTGGACGTGTCTGTATGTGAATTAGTTTGTAATAACTGCTGTATAAATTGTAACCATGTAACTATATATATATACTGTACATTGTGATATATTGAATACATATCCTTATAATAACAAATATATACATCAATGAGCTTTGGAACTCAGATAATGTGTGGGTGTATTATTTTCTCTTATGGGATGTAGTGTTTTTGCGATGTATAGCGCACATTCATAGCACATGGTAATAAGATGCGCAGGCATCCACAGTATAAATTAGAGCTGGCATTTTAAATATTTGTTAGAAAGTAATTTGACTTTTACAGGTGAGTGATGGATGGAGTGAGTGATGGGAGCAGGGACTGATGTGCTGGATGAGTGATGGATGGAGTGAGGTGTAGGGAGTGAGTATTGGAAGCAGGGACTGATGTGCTAGGGTGAGTGATGGAGGGAGTGAGTGATGGAAGCAGGAACTGATGTGCTGGATGAGTGATGAACGGAGAGAGTGATGGAAGCAGGGACTGATGTACTGGGCTGAGTGATGGATGTAGTGAGGTGCAGGGAGTAAGTGATGGAAGCAGGGACTGATGTGCTGGGGTGAGTGATGGAGGGAGCGAGGAGCAGGGAGTGAGTGATAGAAGCAGGAACTGATGTGCTGGGGTGAGTGATGGATGGAGTGAGTGGTGGAAGCAGGAACTGATGTGCTGGGTGAGTGATGGAGGGAGGGAGTGAGTGGTGGAAGCAGGGACTCATGTGCTGGGGTGAGAGGGGGAAGAAGGGAATGGGTGGCACAGGGGTAAGAGATGGAAGGAGAGAGTGAGAGGTGCAGGCATGAGATGGAAGATGGAGTGAAAAGTGCATTGTTAAAGAGTCATAAAGAGAAGGGTTGGGGCTGTGGGAGCGGTACTCGGGATCACGGCGGTCAGCATACCGACCCCAGCAGCAGAATGCCGACAGGGGGACAAGCACAACACAGACCCTTGCGGACTTGCTGCACTCGCCACGCAGCAGGCTCTGTGGTTCGCTGCGCTCGCCACAGGTTCTATTCCCACTCTATGGGTGTCATGGACACCCATGAGTGGGAACAGTCCCCGTGGGTTAACATTCTGTCTGTGGGGGGCGTGGCCTGGCCAGCAAACTGAGAGGACGGGTTTTCTGGGAGCTCTTGCTGGCCCTTCACTGTTACTTAATTATATGCGCTTTTGGGGGTTCTCCCTACCCCCACAGTCCTCTGATACCAACCTCCACCGATTGTGCACGAGGGGCTGCGGCTACGGAGCCGGGGGACTCTTTTAAGGGTCCTTCCCCTCCCTGTGAAGCCGGGGCCTGAAGTATGTACCCCCCCCTCCCCGGATTGGATGCTCGGCTGAGCGGATCCTTTTGGCGGCGGAGTCCGGGTGCAGGGGAGTTTACCCCCGTAAGAAAAGCAGCGGCAGTCCCTGCAGTCGTCTCGCCCGTGACCCGGCGGCCGAGGAGCTGTGTCTGCGAGCCCGGCAGCGGCCCTGCGCGGCTGGTGAGTCCCCCCCGCTCGCTTACCTCCTAGCGTCCAGGGGTCCTGCAGCGAGCGCGGCGCCTCCGCCCCTGCTGGATCCCATCCACGGCTGTGTGCAGTGCGGGCGGGCTGCGTGACTCTCTCCGGCGGTCGAAGCCTCCATCTGCCCTGCACTGGGACCAGGATCTGAGATTTGGAGGACCTGGGGTGACCGTCCCCCCCTTCCCCCTCACGATCTAAGTGCCGGCGTGTGCTCATCACTGCTGCAGGCTGGCTAACGGCTCGGCCGCGGCCATCCCTGGTTAGGTATAGCAGTTTTCTGGGGGGCTACCCCTGCGGCCTCCCTGCTCTCACTGCACCCCACATAGGCACTCCCCGCCCCCTGTGGTGAATACTGTCATGCCAGGGGCCTTTTGGTTAAGGCCCTCGGGCCATTCATAACTCTCTATACTGCCCCTCCGGGCACTGATAAGGCCCCATCTGGGTCTACACAGGCCAGATCTACGGGGGCACTTTTACCCTGCCCCGTGCTAGGCCAGACGACCTCCCAGGGTCACACTGCAGACCCCTCTCCCCTGGGTGAGACATACTTAGGCGGCTTACTCCTGCTCCCAATTGCCGGTACCCTTCCTGTTCATAGGGGCCCCCTGCCTTCCCTGTTTTTCCCCTTTGCTGATTGGCACCCCGTCTCCTCTCAGTGCTTCCTGCGGCTCTGCCCGTAGCTGCCAATGTTGCTGCTCCGCACTGAAATGCACCGCCCTAAGCTCTCGTTCTCTACTATTCTGCACGGGGCCACCTGATGGCCGCCTGAGACCAGGCCACGGGGAGTGACCGCTCCCCAGGAGCTATGCTGTTGTATGTATCTTGCAGATCCTGACACATCCTGAGCTACTTGCAAACATCCTCCTTGCTGTCCCCCCCGGAATATGGGACGTACCTCGAAATCCTCTAGACGGAGCAACAACAACCAACCTCAAAAAGTCACGAGGTCTCAAGCGGACCTGATGCCTTTTCTTCACCCCACGACCTCCCCACAGATGGAGAACCGCTCTTCCCCCCGCCCCCGCCTTCTCCCTCTGCTTCCTCGATTTCGAATCCGGCTGATGAGATGGCTGACCCGGTGTCAGCAGGCGGTCGCGACCTCCGGGAAATCCTGACCTTCATGAGGTCCCTTCCTACTAAGCAGGACCTTCAAGACACTATTAGAAATGAGCTCGCCTCCATCAGAAGCGACATTTCACACCTATCTGACCGCTTGGTGACTCTGGAAGAAGACCAAGAGGCTAACGCTTCCTGTATGTCCTTGTTGAGAGACTCTGTCCTTGCTCAATCCAAGGAAATCTGGGCTTTGCAGTCCAGAATGACGGATAGCGACAACAGGGGCAGGCGGAACAACATCCGCGTCCGTGGTCTTCCGGAGGAGGTTACCCAATCTGGGCTGGTGGATGCTCTGACCAAGATATTTAACGAACTCTTGAACAAGGATTCGGATAACGTTATCACTTTCGACAGAGCCCACAGAGCCCTCCAGCCAAGAGGCCTCTCCACCGACCGGCCTCGTGATGTAATTTGCCGGCTCCATTACTTCACCCAGAAAGAGGAAATTATGTCCAAGGCTCGGCATGGATGGTCTCAACTTCAATGGCTGTGATATAAGCCTCTACCAAGACCTTTCTTGGTACACACTCCAGCAACGGAAATTCTTGAAGCCCCTAACGGACGATCTGCGAAAACGCCAGCTACGCTACTGTTGGGGTTTCCCTTTTCACCTCCAAGCCTGTTCCTCCGGAAAATGGTACACCCTATCTTCCCACGCAGACCTCACCCAGTTCTGCTCCTCACTAGGCCTACCTCCACTGTCCATTCCTGATTGAGAGTTTCCTCTTCCGGATGTTCCTCTCCCTAAGCGGGCTTCTAGCTCGCAATCATGGCATGAGGTTCGGGGCACCAGGAGGAGAGCCCAGTCGACTACATCTCCCTCCAAGACTGATTTGCTGTAACGGACCCTTCTGAATGATATTGTTGGTCCTGCCCTTTATTCCTCCTACAGAGACTCTTGCTGATAATGCAATGTTGGAGGGTATTTCTTTTCTTGTTCGAAGGGTCCTCACACATGTTTAGTGTTATCTCCTAGCTGTTTACGGAGGTTATTGATGACTGGTTTATTTGTTTGCTCATGTTGGCCTGTGGGAGGGGAGGGCTGTGGATTTTCCTGCTGCCCTTGTCCCCCACTGGCCACTTTTCTTAACGTAGGATTTTTTCCTCTCTTTTTGTGTCGGTTTTAAACATGTTTTTTCATCGTGGTTCCTGTTGCGGTTCACTCCCGCTCCCCCCATTACACCCGCCTTTGGCTCTATGCTGGTAGGGAGGCTGGCGGTGATACGGTTCAGTCTCTCTCCTGCGGGTTTTTTGCTGATGTTATTACATTGTTTTTGTGCTTCTTTCTTCTTTGTCTCTTTTTCCATGCTTGTTCTTCCTTCTCCCCCTTCTCTTTCCCTCCACTTTCAGATTTACGGGTATTAGTTTTACTTCATTCCACCATGAGTGTCCCGGGGAAGATTAAAGTGCTGTCCCTCAATGCGCGCGGTCTCAACACGCTGGAAAAGAGATCTAGCCTTCTACGTCTGTTGAGATCTGAAAGAGTAGATGTTGCATTAGTGCAGGAGACCCATTTTAAGGTTGGGATTCGTAACCCCTCTCTTACCAGTCGCTACTTCCCCGCAGCATACTATTCTAACACCCCGGGTAGCAAATCCAAGGGAGTGGCTATTGTTTTCTCCAGGGACATACGTGTTTCAGACGTTACCGTACACAGGGTAGTACCGGGTAGGCTTCTTCTTTTGACTTGCAAAATCTTTGAGCAAATGTTCACTTTTGCAGTGATTTATGCCCCGAACCAGGCCCAACTGTCTTTTTTCAACTCCTACCTCCCGAGGTTAGACTCTCTACTCCAGGGTGTCACTGTCTTAGGTGGTGATTTCAACTGGACATTGGACCCGAGCACTGACACGTCATCCCAAACCTCTAGATTTGTTGCATCCAAATATCGCCGTGTTAAACACCTACTTCACACACAACAACTAGCTGACTCCTGGAGAATCCTTAACCCCTCAGGACGTGACTACTCCTTTTATTCACATCCTCACCGGGTTTACTCCCATATTGATTACTTATTCCTTAGCCATATAGACATCTCCCGCTTCTCATAGATGCCACTATTGGCCCTGTCACCTGGTCTGACCACGCCCCAGTGACTTTGACTATGGCCCTCCCTCATGGTTCCCATAAACAATGGACCTGGAGACTCAATGAGTCTCTTCTCTATGATACACTCTGTAAGGATGCCTTAGATAAGGCCCTAGACGATTATATTGCCATGAATGTTACAGATGATGTCTCCCATCTCACTGTGTGGGAAGCACATAAATGTGTCCTCCGTGGCAAATTGATACAACTAGGCACTTATAAAAAGAAACAGAAGCAATCTCTGATCTCAGGACTTCTACTTAAGATTCATGCCCTCGAGACCTCTCACAAGGTATCACTGTCAGACGTGATACTTGTACAATTGTCGGAAGCCCGCTCACAGCTGAATAAACTCCTCTCTGACAATATAATCCATTCCATTCGTAAATGTAAACGGAAATATTATCAATGGGGCAATAAGCCTGGCCGAGTCCTGGCTCACGCTATACGTGCCCAACACTCGGCTTCGTTTATTAGTTCAGTGAAGGACACCAGAGGGATCCCCAAGTTCAAATCACCTGAGATTGGGCCTTGCTTTATAACCTAGAGAGTGCTCCCTCAGATATAGACCCCCACCTTTCACTCCAAAAAATAAGGGACTATCTGAAGTTGATTGATTATCCTGTCCTCCCGCCCTCGAAGCTCAGTATGCTAGAAGCCCCTTTCACAGCCCAAGAGCTGGATCAAGCCATCTCCTCTATGCCGTCGGGAAAAAGCCCTGGCCCTGACGGATTCACTATCGCATACTACAAGGTGTTTAAGGATAGGTTGCTCCCTCTTCTCCTTCGAGCGTTTAATTGAATTGCGTCTGGCTCTCATTTCTCCCGTGATTCTCTGGAGGCCCATATTTCGGTGATACCGAAACAGGGCAAAGACCCCTCGGTCTGCTCCAGCTACAGACCCATTTCCCTCTTCAACGTAGATCTCAAAATCTACGCGAAGATTTTGGCGAATAGACTAAGTACGCTGATCCCTCTCTTGGTTCACAATGACCAAGTAGGTTTTGTGGTTGGCCGGGAGGCCAAAGACAACACAACCAAAATCCTCAACCTCATCCATTTAGCATCCCACAGCTCTACCCCTACTATTCTACTCTCTACTGACGCCGAAAAGGCATTTGATAGGGTCAGTTGAAAATTTATGGAATCCATTTTGGAACATATAGGCTTAGGTCCCAATGCATCTACTTGGATAATGGCCCTATACGACTCCCTGATGGCAAGGGTCAGTGTAAATGGCACCCTGTCCGACCCATTCACCATAAGCAACGGTACTAGGCAAGGCTGCCCACTATCTCCTTTGATTTTTGTGCTTTGTATTGAGGCGCTGGCTAGGTCTATTCGGGCCAATCAAGCTATCAGGGGTTTTACCATAGGTGATGGAGAATATAAGCTAGCCATGTTTGCCGACGACCTCTTAGCCATAGTTTCCCATCCCACTGACTCCCTTCCGCACCTAATGAAAGAACTTGATCTATTTGGACAGCTTTCCAATTTCAAAATTAATTATGCTAAATCTAGTGCTCTTAACATTTCCGCCCCTGCGGACTCCGTCATGGACCTTAAACGCTCTTTCCCCTTCTCGTGGCAATCTTCCCACATAACTTATCTCGGTGTTAAGTTGTCCGCTAACGAGTCCCAGTTGTTCCCATTGAATTATTTACCTCTCTTGCAAACGATTCGGAATGACTACTCTAGATGGAATATGAAATATCTATCCTGGTTTGGGAGGATAAACATAGTTAAGATGAATACCCTCCCTAAATTATTATATGTGATGCAGACCCTCCCGATCCGCATCCCGGAGTCCTGGTTCCGATCTGTCTCACTTTTGATACAGCAATTTGTTTGGCAGAGTAGGAGGCCTAGGCTTAAAAGCTCCCAGTTGACCAAATCGACTGCGAGTGGCGGCCTTCAGCTTCCTGATATAAAATATTACTACTATGCCATTCTTTTGAGTAGAATTATAGACTGGATGAGACATCATGAGCTTAAGCAATGGGTGGAGCTGGAGGGCCTGTACGTACAGCAATTCCCAGAAATATTTCCTTGGCTCCCCTCCCCCCCTAAGTTGCTCCTTCCCCACCCTACTATAACTCCTACACTTGCCGTCTGGAAGTCACTGTGGGAACTACCTTATAGCTCTTCTAAATGTGGAACCTTGACATCCTTCCTGCCCAACCCTGACTTTGCTCCGGGTGTCAACCCCGCCCACTTCCTGCGTTGGGCGCAAACAGGTCTGTTCAGGGTCGGTCAGATGGTGTCATCGACCGGAGTCAAACAGTTCTCAGACCTGAGGGCGAAGTGGGACATCCCCCAGCAGGACTTTTGGAAGTTCCTACAAATAAGGCACTTTTTGATAACTGGCACTAGACCCCGGAACGCTGCTAGAGAATTGACCCTCTTTGAGAAACTCTGTGTTGCTGTCCTTGACCCGACCCACACTATTTCCACACTTTACAAGATTGTTTGTCACTCCCAACCTATCGATACTCCTTCCTTTGCTGTGGCTTGGGAGAGGGACCTGGGCATTTCCTTATCCCCTAGAGATTGGGGAAAAAAATTCTTAAAAACCCACACGAGCTCTGTTTGTGTCCAGATCAGAGAGACCCAATATAAAGTTGTGACAAGGTGGTACAGGCACCCCTCTCTTCTCCATGCTATGTATCCCTCCTCATCAGCCCTCTGTTGGCGCTGCTCCTCCCCATCTGGCACCCTTCTACATATTTGGTGGACATGTCCACTGATCCAACCCTTTTGGCGGGAGGTTATACGCATTTCTCGGGCCATCCTTAAGATTCAAATCCCGCATGATCCAGCATTCTGACTTATTAATCACTCCACAATTCCAGTGTCCCAACACAAACATTCCCTATTGCGACATTTAATTAACGCAGCGCGTGCTGTACTCCTCCCACATCCCTCCTACGAGTCGTACATGGTTCACTAAACTAGATTATTTCATGCGAATGGAGGATCCGTTCCTCTCATCCCCTCCCCCCCCCCCCCCGCCCCCTCTCTCTCCCTTTCTTCCTTCCTACTTCTCCTTGCTTCTACCCTTGTTGCCTTTCGGTGCTCCTATTCTGGTCTTCTATTAGTTTTCATGTTTCTTATGTATGAGAACACCTTTAACTGCTGCTGTGCAACACGGCTCGCCCGCTGACATAGCTAGATTTCCCTGCGATAATTCTTTGGAGTATACCCTGCTCCTCAGATGTTCAACTCTAACCGCCTGCAAATTTGGTATATATTACCTCTGACGGTTACACTCGCTTCTGCAGGTTTGCTGCTTCTTCTATTGACGCTTATACAATTAGATTTGTGTCTATTAGTCTTATTTATGTCGGTGTCTCTGTATTTGTAACTGCATAAATGTTTTTCTTTCTTTGTTTATGTATTTTAAACCCTTAATAAAAATTGGTTATAAAAAAAAAAAACATTCTGTCTGCTGGTATTTTGATCGCTTTGGGTCCCATCATCGGCGTGGTGACTGCCGGGATCCTGAGCACTGGTCACATGACCGCATCCCTGAGTCCCATAAGAGGTGTAAGAGGTAAGTAAGGGAAGGAGGAAGTATGAGAATTTTACATTATCAAAATCCCTAAAATTTCTGGGGTTCTAGCTACACCCCAGATCCCTGACCAGGGCCGTCTTTTTGTATGCGCTTAATGGGCACTTGCCCAAGGGTCCCAGGAGTCTAAGGGCCCTAGGCTGGTAGCTGAAGGTCCCCTCTTTCCAGGGGTTACAGTTTTTATTTTTTAAATCGGCCCTAGGGAACCTAAGATATCAGACTTCTAAGCAGTGGGCCCCATCCGAGCCTGTTAATTGCTCTTCCCAGCCAGATATCTCGGGTTCTGTCTGACTTAAGGCCCATACACACTTGCCGATAAAATGAGCGACGTTGCTCATTTTCCCCCTCCATGAGCGACGTTACTCATTTTATCGGCAAGTGTGTATGCCGCCAGCGACGACCGATGCACGGCCCCGCGGCTCTGCAACAATCGTCGCTGTCGCCAGTGCATGCATGCAGGATCTGGATTGTCGTCCACGACCTGCATGCAGGGCTGGCGGAGGCGTGACGTCACTGAGCGATATGAGCGGTCATATTGCTCAGTGTTTACAGTCGGCCGCCGACCGGCCGGCCCGGGAGGAGAAACATTAGACGACGTCGCTCATAGAGCGACATCGTCTAATGTGTATGGACCTTTAGAGTTTTTCTGAGGGTATACAACAAAAGCTGAGACTCTCCCCTTTTGGTGGACACTGGCAGCTTGCCTCTACTATTCCAGGAACCAGAGATATAAGCCTTCCAGCAGCTGGTCCCTGCTTCAGCTCCACACGCCTGGTATGCAGTTTTATATTTTCTTTGGTGGATTGCTCTGGCTTCTGAACTTTGATCCCCAAGTCCCCAGTACCTCCTGAAAGGTGGGACTCTAGTGTTTTACCCCAGTGAAAGCTAAGAAATCTATTTCCAGGAACAGAAGATATCTGCATGCTGCAAGCTGCACTCCCACCAGAAAATGATGAATTTTAAGCCCACGCCACTATCCACCCCACCCCTACCACCCTTGAGGTCATGTACCCGGGCCCTTCATTCAGCCCAATGCTCCCTTCTACAGTTTAGTGTTCTCCTTCCCGCCCCATCTCACACCATCTGAGCAGTAAAGGAGTAATTAGCAGAAATTACTGCTCCAGGTCCTATATGCTGAGCAGAAGATAAAACACCCCCTATCACCCGTGGAACATAAAAGCTGCCCTGATAGCATCCCCCACCCCTACAGCTGCAGGATGGGTAGGGGCCCCAGTGCATTGCATTGTCCAGGGCCCTACACTGCTGTTAAAACAACCCTTTCCCTGGTCATTCTGTAAAAATCTCCATATATATATTAAAAAAGAGTGAAGGCGCACTCAATGAGCAAGTATAACAGGTAATTTAATACAAAGGTAAAATCTCACATACATCTTAGTTTAAAACAGCAAGCTCACAAACGGTTCCCTAGTGCCTCCGGATAGCAGCTGGTGAATCGTTCCTCACGGCTTAATAAGCAAACAATCTCTTCGGCGTTTGAGCTCACGGACTTGATGTCAGACAACTAAGATGTATGTGAGCTTTTATCTTTGTATTAAATTACCTGTTATACTTGCTCATTGAGTGCGCCTTCACTCTTTTTTAGTGCACATTGGAATTATACAGCTGTGGTTACGCTGTTTACTTGAAGTGCCTGCACTCGCATCAGTACATTTACGGAGCAATAAGATTCAAAGAACTGAGGACATTGTGGATATGTGTTTTCCAGGAGTAAAGTAACTTTCACGCTGACTTCTCTTTCAAGTATCTGGTACATAATCACCGCTTGTAGTAACTAAGGATATGACTCTAAACTATAAATGGCCAGGCCAACAGCTTGTACACTGATGATGTCACGGCATAAGTATTTCTTCACAGCCATGGCACTCCTTGTACTGAGGTATTCACATATGCTATACTATAGTACAACACACGCCACACACTGTCCACATGCTGCAGTGCATATATCTTCTCCATAACAGTTCATATGTGGATAATATTAATGTTGATGGACACATGATTTACAAACCAAAAAAACGTAGCACTGCAATACCTCTTTACAGTATATGTCCGAAAACAAGCATAGTTCTTCAGTTAGTATCAATCTCTGAGTTTATTTGTCCAAGTTGGCAGATGTTCCAGCTAAAACAATAGGTGACATCTAAGTCCAACCTACTATAACACTTTAGGAGGGTGTCCTTCATTAATTTTCCATTATCATCCTATAGGGCCCATTTATCATAGTATATTTGCGGCTATATCCCCCAAAACAGCCTTTTTCAAGGGTTAGGGGCAAATCTATCCCTCGAATGTACGGTATGGAGGAGGGATCATAGCAGGTATCTCAGATACCTGCTGCGATCCCTCCATTGCCGTCTGCAGCTGCATCCCACATAGGTTTCTATGGTGGATGCGATGCTGCCTGATTTGCCAATATCTGGAATGCGATGCATTCCCAATATCGGTCCCTACAGCTACCGCCATCTGAAAATGGCGGTAGCCCATTGTAGCCTATGGGCTACAGATGGCATTAGTAGCCAGCAATGCTGGAAGTGGCCTATTTGCTTGTGTGGCTGTGCTGACTGCGTATGCGCATAAGCCCCACCAGTCCTCACAGACATCGCAGGGACTGGAGCCGTTGTCCCTACATTTGCTGGATGATACATCCAGTCGATAGGGTCACATATTGCAATACAATCCTGGGCAGTAAGAATCAGAATCAGAATCAGCTTTATTGGCCAGGTGTACTCACGTACACTAGGAATTTTTTGTGGTACAATGCATCGCCAAGCAGCAACATGTAGGGGGGAATACATAGCATAAGAAGGGGGAAGAACGTAGCATACATTACAAACATTACACGTATGAGATCATACTGCAAATTGCAACTGTACGATAGACTCGACATAATATACATGTAAGACTAAAAATGAATGCTGCTTGGCAGAGCAGCACCGAGGCAGCCATTCGCGGCACCATCTTGAACTCAAACAATGTATATAAAAAATGTAAGCAATACATCAAAAGATAAACCACACAGACATAAAAAAAACACATGAGCACACAGAAAGCATAATAGATGATTGGTATTGGCATTTTGGGTAATAACTTCCATGGGCTGTGTATTCCAGTCTCACAGGGTACCAGCTGCGGCAGCCATCTTCAGCTCACTGCATAGGATTACCCTGGGTGGAATAGTCCACCCCTAGAAGAGATGACACAAAATGAGGGTGATTGCAGTGTCCTAACGTTCAGAGTAGGGTGCCAACAAAACTATCAGGTCCATGTATTTTAATCCCATCCAAAAGCGTACCAGATGAGGCAGCCATGTTGGGCGCACTACGGAAGTTACACTGGGAGGTAAGCCATACATGGGCCCAATGCATACATGGGAGAACGGGCACTTGTGTAGTCGTAGAATATAACCTGTATGAACAATCCACGTGAGGCACAACCTGCCCGAAGAGGAAACATCAGAGTCCCCCATTTGGGGTGCACTGTGTTAGGTGCTGCTGGCACGGTGTGCAATCAGTGGAGGTACACCTCACAGGAATACCACACGGTGGGGTGGAAGTATGCAGTAAAGAAAGCACATGGTGAGATCACCTTTGCAGGAAAACAACGAAAGGAGGGAAATTATCCTGGTCTAATTGGAGCAGTATGGGGTGGTATGAGAATGTGGGGAGCACATCAAAATCCGATGAAAATGTCTCTGTTGGGCCTGGCCTTGGTGCTCTCTAACCACCACCAGTGCTCCCTGCTCACCTTGAGGGGCAGGCCTGTAAGGCACTACTGATGCTCTCTGCCAGAGGGTTAGTAGGGCTGGTCCTGGTGATTTCATTGCAGAGGTTTGGTGAGTAAACATAGTGTTCCTGAAGTCTTTCTTGATCCTGCCCAGATAGCATGCAATATGCGATCTATGATAAATGCCTCCCGATATATACTGCACAGTTCTGCCTCATGTCTTAAAGAGCAAGAAAAGCAACTATTTCACATTAACATAAGCTGAAGCCTGTGTAATGCTTAGCTGAATAATATTCGTGAAATAAATGAACGTTGTATACATAAATAATGTATGTATACCATTCAGAGGCAGATTTAGATGTCATGGTGCTCTTAGCAAGACATCGATCTGGGGCCCCCCTTCATCAAACAATCCATAGCACTATATTTGCATTACTGATTTATTCTCCTTACATTATTTGAAGATTTTCTACCTTATACTCATTTTTAAACTTTAAGTGACCCCCCCTCGTGATTGTACAGTAGAAGCAATAGTGCTCATTTTATGGTGCTTTATGTTATCTGTCACCTATGTATATCTGGAAAATGTCAGCCTTCTGTGAGCAGTATCTCATTACTGCTGTCCAATCAATGTGCTGACTATGACAGCATGCTGGGGCAGCTGTCCAGTCAATGCGCTGTCAGCCTATTGGGGGCAGTTGTCCAGTCAATGTGCTGTCTAATCAATGACAGCCTGCCAGGGCCTGGAAGCAAGCAAAAATGCCCTCCATTATACAGTCCTCTCTGCAGGGCCCCCTGGGACCCTGAGCGGCTGCTTGTGTTGCCTAGTGGTAAATCTGCTACTGATACCGTTGCTCACCTTTATGCCTCTTCAGCAGTAGATCATGATGAGAGGGAAATGCTTCTCTAACTATAACTAAGCATGCAGAATCTGAATAACAGCTGTGCACACTGGCTGTGTAGAAATGCTCACTGTAGGACGGCTGTTTCATACACAGACAAGGCCATTGACATCACAGTAACTCAAATGCCAGCTTGTTGACTGGTATGAGGTCCCATCAGCACACTGTTATAAATCTAAGAGGAGCCTCAGTTGCCTGTTGTGGAGTACACAGGCAACTAAGCCGGGTACACACTGGCAGATATATCGGCCATTCAGTCGAATGGCCAATATATCGTGAGCTCATCGGCGGGTGTGTAACCCCGATATATATCTGTGAATGATGCCGTTCACAGACATACTGCGTTGGCCCTGTAGCATAACCGATGGCTGATATATCTGCAGATATAATGGACCATCTGGCTGTATGTACAGGCGGTCCGCTATCCGCCCATACAATTGCTGCGGGGGGTGGGGGTTTGATGCAACAGCTGAGTGGGCAAATTCGAATGCCTGCCCAGCAGGGGATCCTGACCGACACATTAAGTGCGTTGATGGGTCTGCCGATGTGATGGTCAGGTTTGTTCCCAGCCTGATATTTTACTTTTATAACTAAGCTGCAATTGTATTACTAGAGTAACATTGTTTCATCTAAGCCAGTGGTTCCCAAACTTGTTTGAATCACGGCACCTAGAGTATCATAATTTTATCATGACACCCCTAGACCAAAAGTTTCTTATTGAGAAATTTGGAAAGAAATATTCAATTAAGTAAATTGTGTTTATATGTCATCCTTAGGGTCAGTTGTGTGATGATGGACAAGATTTGCCTCTGTTTGTCCACATATTTTATGATTGACAGCCACCAGCACTGGTTTTGCCTATTACATTGACCCTAAATAATTAGAATTGGTCCTGGACCACCAATCCAAGGCACCCCTGCAAGTGTCCTGAGGTACCCCAGGGTGCCACGGCACACAGTTTGAGAACCACTGATCTATGCTGTGAATTTATCAGTATGCTATACTGTACTTAAAGTTGTGTCTAATCGTATTTAGTAGCTGCATTTTAATGACTGACTGTAAATTATGCACATTTACAAAGGTATCATACTGAAAACTATTTTACCAATCCCATCAATGAGAATTATGTCTAAAAAATGGGCATATGTTTTTGGTGCAGTTTTCAAAAACACTGTTTGACACATTCAACCGTTTATATGAATTCAAGGTCGCAAAACCAGCATTATTCAAGACTATTCATTAAGCAGTGAAAAGTGTGGAGAAGTGAGCTAGAGGAGAAGTTGCCCATAGTAACCAATCAGCACTGAAGTAACATTTATAATTTGTATACTATAAAATTATACAGAGCAGCTGATTGGTTGCCATGGGCAACTTTTCCACTGGCTCACTTCTCCACACTTTTCACTGCTTTATGAATAGACCCTATTGTGGAGCTAAAGTAGCTCCTTCCAGCGTTGACATTGTGTTTTTGAAATTCTGATTATTTTACTTGGACTGTTAGGTGGCATTTACGCACAAAATGGGAGATTAATCAAACCTTGGAGAAAGACAAAGTGGAAAAGTTGCCCATAGCAACCAACTGGCCTCTAACAGTCCTTTATCTAGTACAGTCTATTGAAGCTGATTGGTGCTATGGGCAACTTCTCCACTTTATCTCTCTCAAAGTTTTGATACATCTCCCCCTAAGTGTCTGATTCAGAGGTAGAAGCAATGTCGATATCGGTCGCAGTGGAGCAATTTTTTACCACTGTGCCTGCGTCATAGGCCACACTGCACACCTGTGGCAGTTGATTAGCAATGGTGGATGCAATGAGGAGTTATTCTCAAAGCAAATGACAGGTAGTGACTGTTTGGAGGAGGTAACGGAGGGTGGCTACAAAAAAGCAGGCATGTCACCACCCTTTTCTGGGCGTGTCTTAGTCAGTTACTACAAATTAACTTGAGTTTGGACTGGACCCTGAGACAAGGAATGCTTATAAGTTCAATGGTGTGACAGATGTTGCAGTTTTTGGACGTAAGTGGCAGATCTGAGACTCTGGCGGTGGACGTCACTGTGCACAAGACAGCCGCTGAGTCATTAGCATATTTCCACAAGTCTGCTACGTCCAATATCGCAGTTGTGAATGTAACTACGTGTACCTCTGGATCAGGGCCTAAGTTATACCACAAGTAATAGTCTATAGGTTCATTACACATAAACTTCTTTTCATTTGAATAGGTGCAGCATTTGGTGAGCAGATGCACATGTCCTGTGCAGTTTTCTATGGCCAAAGTATCTGAAGGGAAATACAGAGTGGGAGAGTCAAACAGTCTGATTTTTATAAGGGTAAGTAGTTGTGAACATACCAAGTGCATGTATTTGTAGCGGAAATTCATAAGGACACCATCACTAAGTAACATGTCATAATCATAAAGTTAACCTAAAACAGTCACATTAATATCCCAAAATATAAGTGAGTGTTGTTAGAAGACTATTGAATATTAAAATATTTTTTTTGTCTTAAGTTAGGATATGCACCTTATGTGCTGACTGCAGTCAATTAAAAACTTTCATTGACTGAAATTGTTTACACTATGGTGTGATGTACTGTATAGTACAGAACCCTCTTAAACCCCTTAACGGCTGAGGGCCATCCAGTTAAACTTATCCAGTGACATACGATTATACTTAACATTTAAAATAAAGACTCGGAGACTTGAGTTTGGCAGAAAAACTTGACGGCTATTTATTTATAAGTAGTAAACTAATGTATCTAATAAAACAGAGTAAAGAAATTAAGAGTATGGTGGCAATAAAGAACGGCATTAACAGCCCACACCAAATGCTCTATACCAACCCAAAAAAGTATTTTTTCAAACCAGCGCTCCAACACAGCGGTGCTGCAGACTCTGCTGAAGTGGTCACCCCCACTTCCAAAAAAGGCTTATCAACAATGTACAATATGCAGATATGCGCACCCTGGGGTTTTACAGGATATTAGTATATTCTATCCAGACCGTGTAAGTGTTCAAATGTTCAAAATCTTCATTAAAGTCGGGTGAAGTTGTTCATTTTTCCTCCAAAAAAACAGAAGTATGGAAATATATAGTGAAGTACAGTTTTATTGGAAAAAAAATTTTTGGGAAAAAATTGGTAGCATGAACACAATTGAAATACAATAGAAAATATATAAAATGTAAATTCCACCAATAATTTGTGGGGCAAATATGCGTACCAGAAAGTATGGGGTCCCCAACGAAGGTTACCCTATAGCGCTTTTGAGGTATTTTGAACAGGTACCTCCCGGGATCTCGGTACTGCTACTCCTCTGGCCGTGGTATTCCTGGGTGTCTCCCCTCTCACTGGAACAATCGCAGTCTGTCCCACAGCACCAACGCGTTTCAGCTCTCTGGGAGCCTTTTTCAAGGTGTGTGGTGGAATGGAAACTGGGGAAATTTATACCCAGTGGAGTGATGTGATTGGCTCAGACTGGACTTTCCATGGATTCACATTTCTTTTAAATAATTATATAATACTATCCATATAGATACTGTGGGATGTTATAATGCCCCCTCTGTGGAAAACGATTCTTTTAAAATGTATTTTAAGGTTTAAAAACCGGCTGTAACTCCGGAATTCGGCGTGCGTTCCAACTCGTGGAACGCACCCTATTTCCGGTTCCGGCTGCCGTCCTCCATCGCGCACTTCCGGCGCTACGCATACTAACGGTGCTCATGCGTTCCAGCTGTTGGAACGCATGGTGCATATCCCTTTTCGTTTCACATGACTAGGGTTTCCGGTTGCGCTGTGAAACGCAATGATTCTTAAGTATCACAAAGTGGCAACATAATTAGAGATACCACTTGGGGGTTAAAAATACAAACGTGGGGCGGGAATAAATTGTAACAATGATAACTAGTATATAACCCACGTTTTATGGAGTAACCCCTTTTTTTTTTATAAAAAAGCATAGTAAAAAGAGACTTTGGACATTTGAGTGAAACAATGGCAGCAATATTAAGATATGGATATATGAATTTAGACAGTGAGCACAACCCAATAATCAGGGGTGTTTTTCTCACTTCACATAAAATACCATTTAAAATATAGAGAATAAATAAAAAATATATACATATGGTGAATATAAAAATACATATATATACATATTCTAAAATATGAAAAGGTCGGTATAAAACATCTTAAAAATATATTCAAAAGACACATAGAGACAAGGCTTTAGATTATATGATAGAGCACAGACCTAGAAAAATGGATTGAGGCTAGAGTTCATTTTTATAGGAACCATTTCAGTTCGAAGTCCAGGTTAAGACCCTTTGGTGTCAGGGTCCCCATATTATAGATCCACCGCATTTCTGTTTGTGCGAGGTTTTCTTCTAAATTTCCATTTCTCCAGTGGTTCTGTACTTGTTTAATGCCTACTACTTTCTCTAAAGCGTTACAGTTCTTATTGTGTGTTAACTTGAAGTGATTTGAAACTGAATGGTTCTCGAAACCCTTTTTGATGTTCCGGGTGTGTTCTGCCCAACGTTCCTTCAGGGGTCTACTTGTACGACCAATGTACTGCAGTTTGCAACTGCATTCTATAAGATAAATGCAGTTCTTGGTGTTGCATGTGATGAATTCTGAAATATTATATGTGTTCCCCGTGGTATTGGATCGGAATTCCTCCGTCTTGCTTGGTTGATTGGAATGGCTCCTGCACATTATACACAACCCACATCTGTGAAACCCCTTCGTTTTGATTCTGCTAGATTTTTTAGGTGCGGCCGCACTTTTTACTAGCTTCTGTTTTAGATTCGGTGCTCTTCTATACACGAATTTTGGGTTCAGTGGTATTACTTTCTCTAGGATTGGATCTCTAGTTAAAAGATGCCAATGTCTTTTTATAATTAGTTCCATTTCTTTATGTTGGCTGTTGAAAGATGTTATAAAAGGTAAAGTGCATGTGTCTTCTTGAAGTTTGCTTTTTGGTTTTAAAAGATCTTGTCTATTCATTTCTTGTATTTCCTTGATGTATTGATCCATTTTATTTTCCTCATATCCTTTCGAAACGAATTTTTTCTTCATATCAGCAGATTGGTTGTTGAAAACTGTAATATCCGTGCAGTTTCTCCTTAATCTTCTGATTTGACCTTTTGGTACATTTTTTAGCCAATTGAAATGGTGGTTACTCGAGACTGAAATGTAGGAATTACTGTCTGTTGGTTTAAAGTAAGATTTTGTCTTTAAACGATTATTTTCAGCATAGAGAGTAAGGTCCAAAAAGTTTACTTCCTTTTTACTAGTGTTGAATACTAGAGAAATGTTAAAATCGTTTCTATTGAGCGATTCACAAAAAGTGTTTAGGGTTTCTTCATCGCCTTCCCATATAAAAATAATGTCGTCTATAAAACGATACCACAATTTGATGTTAGATAAAAAGGGGTTATTTTCTGACCATATGTGATGATTCTCCCAATGGCTCATAAAAAGGTTGGCATACGCGGGGGCAAAACGGGTGCCCATTGCAGTCCCCATTTTTTGTAAATAAAATTTCCCATTGTGCCAAAAAAAGTTGTTGTTTAAAATAAACCTGATACTCTCCATTATAAATGGAATCTTCTCTTTTTCGAGGTTGCTGTTTTGAAGATGGTGTTGCACAGCATTAATTCCTTTTTTGTGGTCAATAATTGTATATAGACTGCATACGTCTGCAGTGGCCATGATGTAATTGGGTTCCCATTCAAAGTTTTATCTAACATCAAAGGAAATACAAGAAATGAATAGACAAGATCTTTTAAAACCAAAAAGCAAACTTCAAGAAGACACATGCACTTTACCTTTTATAACATCTTTCAACAGCCAACATAAAGAAATGGAACTAATTATAAAAAGACATTGGCATCTTTTAACTAGAGATCCAATCCTAGAGAAAGTAATACCACTGAACCCAAAATTCGTGTATAGAAGAGCACCGAATCTAAAACAGAAGCTAGTAAAAAGTGCGGCCGCACCTAAAAAATCTAGCAGAATCAAAACGAAGGGGTTTCACAGATGTGGGTTGTGTATAATGTGCAGGAGCCATTCCAATCAACCAAGCAAGACGGAGGAATTCCGATCCAATACCACGGGGAACACATATAATATTTCAGAATTCATCACATGCAACACCAAGAACTGCATTTATCTTATAGAATGCAGTTGCAAACTGCAGTACATTGGTCGTACAAGTAGACCCCTGAAGGAACGTTGGGCAGAACACACCCGGAACATCAAAAAGGGTTTCGAGAACCATTCAGTTTCAAATCACTTCAAGTTAACACACAATAAGAACTGTAACGCTTTAGAGAAAGTAGTAGGCATTAAACAAGTACAGAACCACTGGAGAAATGGAAATTTAGAAGAAAACCTCGCACAAACAGAAATGCGGTGGATCTATAATATGGGGACCCTGACACCAAAGGGTCTTAACCTGGACTTCGAACTGAAATGGTTCCTATAAAAATGAACTCTAGCCTCAATCCATTTTTCTAGGTCTGTGCTCTATCATATAATCTAAAGCCTTGTCTCTATGTGTCTTTTGAATATATTTTTAAGATGTTTTATACCGACCTTTTCATATTTTAGAATATGTATATATATGTATTTTTATATTCACCATATGTATATATTTTTTATTTATTCTCTATATTTTAAATGGTATTTTATGTGATGTGAGAAAAACACCCCTGATTATTGGGTTGTGCTCACTGTCTAAATTCATATATCCATATCTTAATATTGCTGCCATTGTTTCACTCAAATGTCCAAAGTCTCTTTTTACTATGCTTTTTTATAAAAAAAAAGGGGTTACTCCATAAAACGTGGGTTATATACTAGTTATCATTGTTACAATTTATTCCCGCCCCACGTTTGTATTTTTAACCCCCAAGTGGTATCTCTAATTATGTTGCCACTTTGTGATACTTAAGAATCATTGCGTTTCACAGCGCAACCGGAAACCCTAGTCATGTGAAACGAAAAGGGATATGCACCATGCGTTCCAACAGCTGGAACGCATGAGCACCGTTAGTATGCGTAGCGCCGGAAGTGCGCGATGGAGGACGGCAGCCGGAACCGGAAATAGGGTGCGTTCCACGAGTTGGAACGCACGCCGAATTCCGGAGTTACAGCCGGTTTTTAAACCTTAAAATACATTTTAAAAGAATCGTTTTCCACAGAGGGGGCATTATAACATCCCACAGTATCTATATGGATAGTATTATATAATTATTTAAAAGAAATGTGAATCCATGGAAAGTCCAGTCTGAGCCAATCCCATCACTCCACTGGGTATAAATTTCCCCAGTTTCCATTCCACCACACACCTTGAAAAAGGCTCCCAGAGAGCTGAAACGCGTTGGTGCTGTGGGACAGACTGCGATTGTTCCAGTGAGAGGGGAGACACCCAGGAATACCACGGCCAGAGGAGTAGCAGTACCGAGATCCCGGGAGGTACCTGTTCAAAATACCTCAAAAGCGCTATAGGGTAACCTTCGTTGGGGACCCCATACTTTCTGGTACGCATATTTGCCCCACAAATTATTGGTGGAATTTACATTTTATATATTTTCTATTGTATTTCAATTGTGTTCATGCTACCAATTTTTTCCAAAAATTTTTTTTTCCAATAAAACTGTACTTCACTATATATTTCCATACTTCTGTTTTTTTGGAGGAAAAATGAACAACTTCACCCGACTTTAATGAAGATTTTGAACATTTGAACACTTACACGGTCTGGATAGAATATACTAATATCCTGTAAAACCCCAGGGTGCGCATATCTGCATATTCTATACCAACCCAGCCAAGTAACAACACTAAAAACACCAAACAAAGGTATCCACTCAACCTCCACTTGACTACCCACCAGTCCGGGCGGTGAGGCTGCCCTCGTTAAGGTGGTCCAGTAGATGTTATAACAGTCATCGAAGGTGAGCGCACCCAAACCAATTAGCAAACTCCACCAACAACAGGTAATAATCAGTTCTTTCCCGCCAACAAGCGAGGTTCTGACAACAGAAACCACGCACCGCCAAAATACCCCTAAACCAAACCAGCAACCCCCGAAAACAGATCCTCAACAAAGCTAGACAAGCCTTCCTCAGTCAAATGCACCCCATCCCTTCTAAACAGGTAAAAATACCTAAACCTGATCCTGGAATGCCGAACCACAAAACCACCATTGACTAACACCCCCTTGGACACAGCTGAGTTCACTTCATGCCAAAACAATTGTGGCACGATCTCAGACCAAACCACCGTACAGGATGGCCATGCCCTCATAGTACACAGTATGTCATGCATGATGTCAAGGCGCAGCTGCAAAGTGGACACCTTCCTTAAATCATTACCACCAAGATGAATTACCAAAATCCAAGGTAACCCAAAAAGCTGCATCTGACCAAGCAGCTAGGGCTTCAAATCCTGGCACAACATACCCCGCACACCAATCCAACGAACACCTGCGTGACCAACCAAAGACGGAGCCCCGTCTGAAAGCATCAATTCAGCTGCCCAATACACAAAGGAGTGCCCGACCACCCAGACCTCCAAACCATCAACTACCACACCTATAATTAAGGGGAAAATAAAACAAATGTTAAAATTTTGGGGTACAAATATTGGTCCAAGCCTAGGCAACAGAAAGGCATGCAATAACTTTAGTAGAGGATCTGCCAAAAAGAAAAATAGTTTAGATGGAAAATTTCCATAAAAGACAAACTTCCGGCCAATCGAAGCGACAAAAAGAAACAGGAGGAATAGCCATGGAGGAAGGGGGGGGGAGAGAAGGCGGAAGATGGGAAAAAAACAGGTGAACTAAACCTGCTGAGGAATTTAGGATTGAAAAGCCAATTAGCCGAATTAAAATTGAATATACCAGATTCAGTCCGTCAGTACAGGTAAAAAATTGTTAAAGAACTCCAGACCCCCATTACCAACAGCGGCAAGTAACTAATCCCTGAGCAGGGAAGACAGGGGGAGACTAACAAGACGTGAAGACCACAGACGAAAACAGGCCAAACCAAGTAAAGAAACATTAACCAGAAAAAACTAAAAACAGCACAACTACCGAGGGAGTGGGCGAATGTAACGTTTATAACTGGCCGAACGCCATCAGCCCCAAGCCTTAATTTCGTCCACAGAGCAGCCCGCAAACGCAGCAGAGGTGGCAGCTCCAATCCTAGACGAGTGTGTGCCGAAGTCCCCATGAGAAAAACCCAAACCAGCCAGATTGCGCTGGAGCATCCAGCCATACTGATATTTAGTCAGTGGCAAACCATCCGCATGTAAAATCCATGACCCCCCAGAGGATGGCCGTACCTCCACA
Organism: Pseudophryne corroboree; assembly: GCF_028390025.1. NCBI lineage: Eukaryota > Metazoa > Chordata > Amphibia > Anura > Myobatrachidae > Pseudophryne > Pseudophryne corroboree. The sequence goes on from NC_086445.1 coordinate 498,410,066, forward strand.
TACATATTGGGGGTAATTCCAAGTTGATCGCAGCAGGAATTTTGTTAGCAGTTGGGCAAAACCATGTGCACTACGGCGGAGGCAGATATAACATGTGCAGAGAGAGTTAGATTTGGGTGTGGTGTGTTCAATCTGCAATCTAATTTGCAGTGTAAAAATAAAGCAGCTAGTATTTACCCTGCACAGAAACAAAATAACCCACCCAAAACTAACTCTTTCTGCACATGTTATATCTGCCTCCCCTGCAGTGCACATGGTTTTGCCCAACTGCTAACAAAATTCCTGCTGCGATCAACTTGGAATTACCCCCATTGGCCAAAGCCGCCGGACATACCCGTTCATCCCCCGAGGGCACCATCGTGACCCAATGACCTCGACCCAATTGGTCCATTTTGGACCGACGCAGTCTGAATAGCAAGGACCTCTCTCCTGTGGCAACATCCGCACGCATCATAGTCGCATTTGTCCGTTTCTGCAACCAATCCCAAAATTGAAGATAGCAGGGAGCTATCAATGGGACGCCTTTTATCAGGAGGAACGGGCGCCAGCCGCGCATGGCCTTAGTTAAAAGGACTACCCTTAGTGTAGTCCAGAATACTTCTCAATTTGGAGAACCGTAGCTCTCGACCGACCCTCCACGAAGAGTTTCCAAACAAATGACAGCAAAAGCAAACAACCGGTCTCACCTCGAACTGCCAGCTCTCTAATACAAATCAAGGACAGCCCCTATCCTCTGCACCCATAGGCCACTAAAACAGGTCCGCCCCCAGCCTGAGGGGTTTAACCATCTCCTGTCCTATTTAGTCCTTTCGCTCACAAGGAGCCTGAGCCTCAATTTGTACAGGCTAACTTACAGAAGCTATCCATCAAAGAAAGTTAGTGGAGCAAGCTTACAGTGTTTGGAAAACGGTTACACCTAGTCATTTCACTCCGCAGATCACATGACTTTTGTACCAGGTCAGAGCTGGTGGAGATCAGGCCTTGTCCCATACATACTGTATAATGGAGTGCATTTTGACAATCTAGGTGCAAACCAATTCAATTTGTGGTGCACATTCTGGGCTATATTCAATTGATGTCGGATCTTCTCCAACGGAGATGATCTGACACATCACTATTCAATGCTGGCCGGAAACGGGCAGCATTCCGACAATGCAGACTCGACTTGATTACATGTCGAATCTGAACCAGCAGCAAACTGTCGAAAACAGCCGCGTTTTCGACACAAACACGAGGATTGGCGAGTAACTCCCCGATCCACGTGTTTTTCGACAAGTGACGTTTTTTGTGACGGATGAAAAAACAACACTTTAATTGAATAGGTCGAATTTTCTGACTGTAGGAAAAACCGGCACTTACTGAATAAACCCCTCTGTGTGTTTCTTTCGTAAATAATATCTTCTATTAAACTGCAGAAGGTGGAAGAGGAAAACACCCATATAGTATTCATTCTGTAGTGTCACACATGGTCCGAACTTCTGTTTAACCTTATCAAGTGCCAGTTTAGGACTACTTTGTTTCCACTATATATTGTTAAGAATTCACACCTGGAAAAGACAGTGTTGGGCTGAGGTCGGCTGGACCCACTCTTCTAGTTAATTGACCCCCCATATGGCATTATTATTTATATGTGTAGCACTTTAATAAACTCCCACAATATAATATATAGTCATCATGCATATATTTATATGATGGATGAGGGGTACAGTAAAGATAAGAAATAAAGGTGTGTGACGTGACTATCAGTAAAATCTTTATATATCATTGTCAGTAAGTGAGTTCTTCTCTTGTAGATTCTGCGTAACCATGTGATGGTCAGAGTAGGAGGTGGCTGGGACACACTGGAACATTATTTGGACAAGCATGATCCCTGCCGCTGCACATCCCTCTGTATGTAAATCCAAATGACATTATTCTCTGTATGTTTAAGTGTCTCTGATCGTAAAAAAAAAATTCTACTCCCGAGATATTTACGGGTCATGTACAAAAGTGCAAATACAGTATGTAGATGCTAGAATGGTTTATTTGTATGTGCAAACGCACGTTTTTGTCTGCCTATAATATACATGTGTATCTCATAGCAGGGACTGGGTAAAAAACAAAATTGTCTGAACACCGGAACGCCGGACTGGACCGGCTCACTGCAGCGACCTCTATCACTGTGGTGCTTGTAGTGCGCGTCCCCGCTTATACCCATCCGTGGGGTATCCCATCCAGATAGTATGTGTCTGTGACAGCTGTCACCGGGGAAACAGGAAAGGAGAGATTACAACCTCCTTGTATGGTCTGGACCGTTTCAAATTTTACCCCATGCTCGGACCATACTTGGAGGATGGGGTAAAATCCATAACGGTCCCGGATGGGGACAGGCAGGGACGCACACTACAAGCTCCACAGTGACAGAGGTTGCTGAAGGGAGCCAGTGCTGTCTGGAGTTCTGGGGTCCAGACCAGTCTGGTTTTTACCAATCTCCTTTTAGTATTCTGCTCTTGGATCAACATTAGCGGGATTATTGATACACGTAACAAAGATCACGGTAGAAAGATTGCAAATTTTACTGGAAAGTCCTTTAGGAGTAATGGCATAATTATTACATTTTCACATTAACTTAACATATATTACTTGTGGATGTCTTAATTACCCATGAGTTCTTTATTTCATGTCAGATTTCTATTTTTGAACATTAGTGTTACATGGGTGTTTGTGTGCATATCAACACGCTTTCTAATATCAATGCTTATGTCCTGGACACGGCTGGTGTTAGCGTCTTCCTTGCTCTCTAGTGTAGGGTCTGCACATGAAGGGATTAGCCCCGCTCTATGGGGTTGATGTATCAAGCAGTGAACAAGTGGACCAATGGAGAAGCTGCCCATAGCAACCAATCAGCTTTGATGTAGCATTTTTCAGGTACATTCTATAAAATTATAGGTAAAAGCTGATTAGTTGCTATTTATATGGGCTTCTCCACTGTTTTCACTGCTTGATACAAAAACGCCATATCTTCACTCCCCCCGATTACTCTGCTGTCCCTGCTCTGCTCTCTATGCTAGTGCTTACTGGGCTTACTGTTGCATCAACTTTGCTCCTCAGTCCTTTTATGGGGAGACTTTTTATTTAGATGTGTTGTATAACAAGATAAATTATTGCTTGGCATTTATATGCATGTAGTTTGGAATACGATAGATGGTTGGTAGATGAAGAGGATACTAAAGGTTGACAAAGGAACATGAAGCAATCATTGGTCCTGATGGAAATCACACTGGAGGTACAAAACATCACCTTTGTGGAGAAAAAGCTGCTATAGTGAGAGTATAAAGGCAATGGGAGTCATTCCGAGTTGATCGCACGCTGCCGATTTTCGCTGCGCTGCGATCAGGTCTCTACTGCGCATGCGTATGCACCGCAATACGCACACGCGTCATACGGGTACAATGCGGATCGTTGTTGAGCTATGGATTTAACAAAGAATCCATACGCACAGCCGATCGCAAGAAGATTGACAGAAAGAGGGCGTTTATGGTTGTCAACTGACCATTTTCTGGGAGTGGTAGGGAAAACGCAGGCGTGTCCGGGCGTTTGGAGGGCGGGTGTGTGACGTCAATTCCGGCACCAAAAAGACTGAACTGATTGCAAGGGCTGAGTAAGTTCGGACCTACTCTGAAACTGCACAAAATGTTTTTGCAGAGCTCGGCTGCACAGTCGTTCGCACACTTGCAAAGCAAAAGTACACTCCCCCGTGGGCGGCGACTATGCGTTTGCACGGCTGCTAAAAACAGCTAGCGAGCGATCAACTCGGAATGAGGGCCAATGTTCTAAGGAGTAGAGGGTTTGCACGGCATGGAGGCGAAGTTAGGCAGAGTGAAGGCGGTCCTAGCAAAGTATCACTGGTGCACCTCATTGTGTATAGCAGATCTGGAATGGGATTTCCTTTTGCAATCTAGATTTTTGAAATTCCCACTGAATGTGAACTAGCCCTTAATGTTTTTATTGTCTACAAAGAGTATAAGCAGCCAGTTTGAGGCCTGGACCAATTATACTAGAGGCATGTTATGACTTTAGTGAGCTTACTAGTTACTGGCAATATATTGTAGTGCTGGGTCCCCCATCTCATAGCCACTAGCGGAGAGCAGTGAAGGCACATATGCCATCCCCACTCTTCCCTTGATATACATGTTCCCCCACCATTCTCTTCATTTCAGTGGAGGAGGACTCTGGTCTTCACCAGTTCTCATCTTCTCTGCTCAGTGTTGGAATGAACTCTGTGCAGAGCACCTTTGACCTCTACTTAATGACCATTCATATCATGGAGCAGCAGCATTATTTGCTGTTTAGAGGAGTGCTACACTCTGGCCCCTCCTCCACCAGACACTACAACAGGGTTTGAGTTGATGGTAGTAGTGGACTGAGAGAGCAGTATGCAGTGGTTCCCAATCCCAATAAGCGTAGGACCAGTGCCCTGTCTCCCCTCACCACATACTACTCCATCTGAGGCTACAGAGCAAACCCAAATGGCCAGTGTGGTTCCCACACCCTGAAACCCATGCACCCGGCCACTGTTATATTGATGAAACAGCATAATTTACTAGGAACTTGTGTCATTACTGTCACAGGTGATTATTGCCATAAATATTAGGTAATGCCACACACAGCAATATATGGGGGCCATATTGCATTGGTATGTTTTACTCCATACTGTTTCTGAGAGCACACAGATGTCAGGATAAACCTCCCTTTGCCACTATCAACACTAACTTTGTGATGTAGATCATTTAGTTATTTTCTAAAAAAAAAATTATTTAATTCTCAAATATAATTCCCTTTATTCCTCTAGAGCAGTGTAGATCTATTTAAAACCGCCATATGCTATAATCACAACAAAGTGATTGATTAGAGCTGCCAACATTACAGTGATGAATACACAGCTATGCCAGCTGTATATTAATCCGTGGCTACCTTTCCTAATTAGACTAATTACTGCTCAGATATTTTGATTGTCATGAAGTTGGTCATCTATTTCATATGTCGGTGAAGTTGAGAGAAGTTACAGGTTTGTGGACTATTCATCTTTATGTGGCAGACTTTCTGTGCGTTTACCATTCATAGCTCAGCAGACAGCTCACTCATAGCACAGCGGTAAGAGCACTCACTGTACCTGTTTCCTTTGTCTCTGTGACAAAGGAATCATTGAGAAAACACATATTTAACTTACTAAGTGCACAGCTGCCATAGAAGTATATATTTGTATTTATTTCTAACAAACTGTATAATGTCTTTTATACATCAATCTTTTGGCTACCCCCTTGGAGTTTATAAGCGTTGGGTATGGGATACCAGCGTTCGGGATCCCGGCGGTCAGCATAACGATGCTCGGCATTGTCAGCGGTCGGGATTCCGGAATCAGTATCCTGACCGCTGGGATGCCGACTCCGGCAATGTAACTGTATCCCGTTTCTAACACATGTTAAACAGAATGAGGCTGGATTCACATTATGACAAGTCAGCTGTTAGTTTGACCAGCCTAGCGTGGCATCCACTCCCCCAAGCAGACCCGGCGCTTACCGCTCAGCAAAGGGATGCAAAGCAGGTAGGCGCCAGGCTAGAGAGGCGCTCTCCCCGCTCTGCATCCCAGTGCTGAGTTCCCCTGCTGATGCCGGCTGCTGCGCCTGTCACACTCTATGACAGACAGCGGCACCGGCATCAGGAAGCCTCCTCTCCCCCTCCCCTATCACAGACTCACAGTGAAGTGTGCTGGGCGGATCTAACAGAGGTCAGAGCTACACGGGCAGGCTTGGACTGGCCCACAGGGGAACAGGGGAAACCACTGGTGGGCCCCACTGCCTGGGGCCCCACCTCCTGCTCTAAGGATCAAATTCCAGACTGTGCACTTGAATTATACATTATACATATGTTACCTTATACTGGACTATGGTGTATTTTCTACAGTGCATTGCTGTTATTAATCTGGAACATTATTATGCATGCAGCAGCTGAATTTACTGTATATATTTATGAAGGGGCCCAGACATTGCACTCTCTAGTGGTTAGTCAAACTAATGAGGTGGCAGACCCCACCCCTCTGCAGACTGGCCACACCCCTAAACACAGGCCCCTACCACTGCATCCCCCCCGGTAGGCCCTACATGCCCCAGTCCGACACTGTACACGGGAATAAGGGGGTCGAGTTGCCAGACTTCTTTATGTAAGTGGCTGGAAAGAGTGAGTGAAAGTGTGTGTGAGTGTATATGTATACAGTACCTGATTTGTGTGTATGTATACAGTGTCTTTGTGTGCGTATGTATACAGTATCTGTGTATATGTATGTGTGACTGTACTGTGTGTAATGTATGTACAGTATGTAATGTATGTACAGTATGTGCGTGTGTGTATGTACTGTATATGTGTATGTGTGACTGTGCAGCACAATGTGTGTAAGTGTCACTGGTACAGGGGGCGTTGCGTCTTGTATACACGTCACTGGTACAGGGGGCGTTAAGTGTGCAAGCGTTACTGGTACAGAGGGCGTTGCGTCTTGCATAAGCGTCACTGGTACAGGGGGCGTTACGTGTGTAAGCGTCACTGGTACAGGGTGCGTTGCGTGTGAAAGCATCACTGCTACAGGGGCCGTTACGTGTGTAGGCGTCACTGATACAGGGGGCGTTGCAGGTGTAAGCGGCACTGGTACAGGCGGCGTTACGTGTGTGTCACTGCTACAGGGTGCATTACATGTGCAAGCATCACTGGTACAGGGTGTGTTACGTTGTAAGCGTCACTGCTACGGGGTGCGTTATGTGTGTAAGCGTCACTGCTACAGGGTGCATTACGTGTGTAAGCGTCACTGCTGCAGGGGGCGTTACGTGTGTAAGTGTCATTGCATCTTGTATAAGCGTCACTTGTACAGGGGGCGTTACATGTGTAAGCATCACTCCTGCAGGAGACGTTACGGGGCGTTGTGTATAAGCAGCACTACCAGAGGGGGCGTTACTTGTGTAAGCGGCACTACTACAGGGAGCATTATGTGTATAAGCATTATGTGCGCTGTCCCTTTGTAAAGTATGGGAGGGTGCAAATTTATAGTTTGCAGGTGGGGGGGGGGGGGGGGGGGGCGCTGAACACCCTAGCACCGGCCCTGCCCCCAAGCCAACTCTCCAGACAAAAGGTGCTGCAAGTGTATGCACAGCATGAAACAGCAAACTATTTACATGCACCCACTGCATTTATGTCCAATTCGCAATATGCTCTGTAAACGTTTAATCAAAGATGAAGCTGCACACTTACATTTCTGCATCTGTATGTTGAGATGCTACATGTTAGATAAGTGTAATCTCGAATCTAGCACACACATGTGCACTGGTCAAACATGTGAGTGCTCCTTGTATCTCAGAATTGGGCTGATCTCAAAGGGATACAAGATACTTAACCTGTGCATGCATACCTTTACTATATACACACTTGCCTACTCTCACGGAATCACCAGGAGGCTCTTGAAAATCGGCTGGCCACCCGGAAAAGTGGGCAAGTCTCCCATAACTTGCTCACACACCCACAGGCGCCCGGACCGAGGAGAACAGTGGGTGGGGTGATGATGCTATTTGCGGTGAATTGCGTCATCATAGCCCTGCCCCCGCTTTGCATTACCGGCAATGTAGGCATTACATAGCCAGGGGCAGGGCTGTGATGATGCAATCATGGATGACTATACAACACTCACAAATAGGAGCATAACGTATTCATCATTGGCGGCCAGGTGGTGAGGTGCGGTGGTGGATACTTAATTTCCAGAACAATTCAGCATTGCTCCGATGTGGGGGCAGCTACTCCTAAAATCAGCTTTTCCCGTGATCCCTAACACTGCTACTGAAGTAGCAGTAATACAGACCGGTGCCTGTCTGGCCGACTGCACATGTGTGACTTGATGTCACGCATGCACATGGCCTCAGGGCACACAGTGCGATGGCAGTGGAATGGATCTACTTCGATCCATATTATCAACCCGGATCCGCCATCCCACAGTAAGTGGTGTTGCTCCAGGAAAGACACCAACTGAAGATGGCATTGAGTCCCGCAGGCAAACTCTGAAAACTTTTTGGAGTTTGCTGAACACTTGGCAGCCCCATCAGGTCCCTAATAATCAATAGGCGGGCCCATTGTTGAAAACGTGCGGAAAGTAGCGTTTCCACATCTGTAACGGGCCCATTAATGATGATGAATAGACCACTTAACGCCCCTGCATACCTCTCCAAGCACTACAGGCTGCAAGTACAAGATGAGCTGAACTCTAAATACCAATTCAAACTGTGCACATGTGCAGCTAGGTAGACTGGCACCAAGATGCATCAATATATTACCCAACTTTGCATCAGCCCTATAGTGCATATATTTTCAATCTTGATTTTTTTAAATAAGTGATTAACTTAAAAAAAAAAATGTTATTCTTTTCAGTGTTGTACCTTTCAAAACAAATGTGAAAAGTACAATATTTTACATGCTGTCACCCCTCACATAAACACTGGTGTTATCAGCTTTCATCTAAGTGAATTAAAAGAAGTTGGCTACTTTTTCCATTTCATTTAAGTAATACATTGCTCGAACAGTTCCTTTACTATAAACCAGATGGATAAGGAGACAGCGCCAGTTCTAGAGGAGTTGTGCAGCCATCTGAAAAGCCACAGTGACATATGTCAAAACAGCAATATCTTACCATGTGGACTTGTCATATTCAAGCATGAAATTCATATACATGATACACTGCAAAATACGTGGCCGAAGATCACTTTGGATTTAGGTGACACAGCTACTTTAGTCACTTTTCACATTAGGGTGATACTATCCTTTTATAAAAATGTAGGTCTCATATACAGACTCGGCAATTACAGATCAGATTTTTGTGAAAATGCATTACTTGAGCTAGGTCATTGATTTGTGGGGGTTATAATAGTCTGACAGGTTGCCCGAGAAAAGCCATCTAGAGGCTCTCTAGCATCAATCACCTGAAATACTTTGTTTTATTTGCACAGCATCACTGTCACTCATTTGTCACTTGGAGCTCTGCCAGTAGCCGACTCTATTCTGCTGAGATAGGTATGAGAGACAATTGGGTCTGTGCGTGGCTCATTACCTCCTTAGTGCTATGTCACCCGTCCCTGAGTCTTGTGACATAGTCTGCAGCATTCTATTCTTGGCTTTTTGTGAGACATTAACAAACTCTTCGCCACTCGGATTGATGTCATTCTTTGGACTAGTACAAATGATCTGCTGTATATTAAACTACAAATTTTAAAATCCGTTATATAGCTCATATAAAAAAATGGAGGCTCTTTTATTTGACTCCTTGCCTATCTTCGGCAGAATTATGAAACAATAGCAGGATATCCATTTAGCCCTTAGTACCCCTGAAGCATGCCATAACAAAAACAAATCCCAGAGCATGTCATAGTTATTATTTTAGGGTTTATTGAGTTAGCACTTCCTGATGAGAAGGAATATCAGTTACTCTGTAGGTCACTTGTAAGTTGTATACCAGTGCAGATATGTCATGTGATGTCATGCATCTGTACACCTAGTTTAGTATGAAGTCCATGGATGTGTAGGCCAATGTGGTGGCTTCTGTGTGGGCACAAACTTTTACGATGGGATGAGCAAAAATCATATTTATTGCACTAATGTATAGTAATGAAAATGTTCAAACAGATAAAAGCGTAATAAAGTATGGACCAATGTGCCCTCACTGTGAATACACTAGTAAAGCTATATAGAGCATCATTGTAGGAGAACTACTGTGTATACAGCCCCAGCAAGCCCTCTTCTGTCTCTTCACCCCAGCACTGTGCGTAAAGCCCGAACCAGCCCCCTCATGATGCATCAGGTACACATGCCTTCTTCTGGCTGCTCCTTATGCGATACGGCTCCTCTCTCTAACAGCAGCAGAGCATAATGTCATGTGCTGGGAAGCAAAAAAAAACCCTTTATTGTACAGTGATGGCAGCGGCAGATAGCAGGAGCCAGCAGCAGCGGATGGTGGTAGGACCAGAGTCGGCAGCAGGAGCAAGCAGTGGGTGTAGGACTGCAGCCAGCAGAAGGAGCCAGTGGCGGGGGATGGTAGTAGGATCAGAGCAGGCAGAAGGTGTAGGAGAGCAGGGTCTGAGACTCCGGGACTGCAGTCCCAGCAGCCCCTCACCTTATATCAGCCCTGAGTGCAATTTTTTTTTTTTTCATGACTTGATTATATAACTGAGACCTGGGGGTTTATTTTGGAAACGTCGGGTTGCAAAACCCGGCACTCCTAATCGTGTTTATGCTCGATATTTAGAAGAGCAATGCTTTTACTAACCGTGTCTTGCTAGTAAAAGCATTGCCCTTTTATATATTGGGCATAAACAACAATCAAAAGTGCTGAGTTTTAAAGCCCCAAGTGGAGAAAATGGCATATTTATAGGAGGATACACAACCTTTTCTTCTTATAAAGGCCCTTGAGTTCTCCGCTGTCTCTGAGATGCCAGATATTGGGTCATATACTGTATCTACACTTAAAAACAGAATGCAAAAAAAAACCAAACACATTTCTAGGTACATCACTAAAAAAAGTCCTTGGGGAAATGTAATAGGGTGTGAGTGAGAGTCAGAAAGTGAGAGATTTTGGGAGAGTTCTCCTGTTTTATTTAAAGTGTCGATCATTTACATGGCAAAACCAGGTTGATTTTGCCATATAAAGGATTGCCACTTTAAATAAAACAGGAGAACTCTCCCAAAATCTCTCACTTTCTGATTCTCACACCCTATTACATTTCCCCTTATCTCTCCTCATTTAAACAGACTAAGGTAAACCAGCAGTATATTAGAAGAAAAAATAAACATTTAAATGAATGATCCTAAATAGTAGTAGACTGACCTCTGCTGTGATATTTTCCGTCTCCACCTTGTAGCATTCTTGAACCCACACATTTAGGTGCAGACTGACTGAATGGTGTATAACTAAAGACTGTCAGGTGCTGCTTGCACACATAACAAAGCATTGTGTTTCACAAATTATTCTTAAAGAATCAAAGACAAATGGTATCTGTGACACATCTATGAGATGGACCTTACTTTGTACTTTGATCCCGTACATTTCCCCAGAAATGTTTGATAAACCTTAGCGAGAGAGAAAGAAAGAGAGAGAGAGAGAGAGAGAGAGAGAGAGAGAGAGAGAGAAAATGGAGAAATTCCCCACAAAAACCAATCAGCTTCTGTTTGTTTTAGAAACTGTGCTGGACAAATGATAACTAGAATCTGGGTGGTTGCTATGGCCAACTTCTCCACTTCATCTCTAACTATGGTTTGATACATCTCCCCCAGAATGTTTCTCATTTAAAAAGAGATATTTAGTATAGCAAACTGGCACATTTTCAGTTCTCACGTCCTTAGTAGCATATTACAATAAATATATTTATATTAAATATATTTTTATGTTATGAATATTCTGCATAGGGCAGTTGTGTTCTACGTAGGGGTTACTGACATCAGCAGGGTGCCTCTTTATCTATCACTTGTGTCAGTTACATCAACAACCCTGCACTAGTCCTCTCCGGTCAGGCAATGACCATTGCCTCTCCTCTTCCCTGGTTACTGCATCTCACGCACAAATCATGCCTGTTCTGCCTTACTGTTTGCCATTGGGGATCGGTATGAAATACCTCCAATCAAAATCCCGACATTCAAAATCCCGACACCAATTGACCGATGGTCAAAATCCCGACAAGGTCAAAATCTCGACATGGACAGAATACCGACATTTAAAATACAGACAAGGTCAAAATACCGACATGTAAAATGCCGACAGGTCAAAATACCGACATGTGTTTTTTGTTGTTTTTTTGTGTGTATGTCGACATAAGTCAACATGGACACCATATAAAGTGTACCGCGTCCCCTCGCATGGCTCGCTGCGCTCGCCATGCTTCGGGCACACTGTTATAATCCTTTATATTCCCCCTCAAGGTCCACTGGGATGGTAAAGTATGAACAAGTCGGTTTCAATGAAAAAAATCATGAAAAACTCATGTCGGTATTTTGACCTGTTGGCATTTTACATGTCGGTATTTTGATCTTGTCGGTATTTTAAATGTCGGTATTTTGTCCATGTCGGGATTTTGACCATCGGTCAATTGGTGTCGGGATTTTGAACGTCGGGATTTTGATTGGAGGTAAACTGACTGCATCCCTGCCATTGTGCAGCGTTGCAGACAACATGTTGTGCTATATATAGTGTAATAATAATAATAGTCACATTGCAGGATGCTTATTAAAAGCCAAAAGATTAAAGGATTGTGACAAATGGTTTGTGTTACAATAATAATAGATATAAATTGTATGATTTTGAGGAAACAAGTAGTGCAGTAGCAGGAAATAATTATACTGATGTCAATTTGGGGCAATTCAGTATCTTTCCATTGTGTGTCCCTAAGATATTTAACTAAAATATTATTGACAAAGTAAAAGTGTTACACTAAATTAATGCACAATGTTTTATACACTCTTAAATAATACATTTACATAGAAAAATGTTTTTATTATTTTGAAGGCACTGTTTAATGTTTGCTAACATATCATGTATCAAAAACTCAGTCATTTATAAATGTTTGCTCTTTAATTTCTACAGCTCATAAACAGGCTTCAAAATCAGGAAATCCGCAGAAGCCATTGAATCCGATTCATGAGATCAAGGCTCTTGTAACACCAAGATCAGATAATCCCAATAAAACTCAAACTACACTGATTGTAAGCAGATCCCAGAGTCCGCTGCCCCCAGTGGACTGGAAGACCTACACTTCTAACAGTGGCAGAACCCATTCTTCATCATCTGGGTCCCCTGAAAGTGCTGACAAGACTGCAGGGTTTAGAACTCCACAGAGGCAGCCTGATCTCAAAAGGAATTTTGCATTCAGGTAGAAAACAAGTATATATTTATATTCTAATACTTCAATTTAAGGGTCCTCTTTATAGTTTATTGACCTTTTGTACAGGGTTCAAACGGGTCAGGAAAATTCATAATTTGCCCATTATGAGTATGGGTTGATGGCAGAGCTAGTGTCTTCCTATAAATTATTGAAGGAAACAAGCTGTAAATTACAGGCATATGGATGTGTGTCACTAAGTATAGGTACTAAGGGGCCATTTATTAAGTTTTAGACCCGATAAATGAATTTTCTTATTGCAGCTATTCTCAGGAATAAGTAAATCTGCGATTTTGTGTTGTGGGTCCAGGGTGGCCTACAGCAATGGATGACTGGGGTCTGAAATGGCCCCGCGGTCATGACTCACGTTACGTGGCCTAGCGTCACACCCCTGCAATTCTGTATGCCAGGTGGCCGAGCAGAGCGCCTGCTTGGCCAGGCAGTTATGCTGTACTGGTCCATCAGCACTTCTGACAATTGCCATAAGTGCCAGTCCTGTCCTGCCTACGGTGCATACTCGGCCATCAGACAGCGCATCCGCAAGTGGCTGTTACAAGGTATTGATCCAACTGGGTCAATGTCAGAGTATAGCAGCCTCAATAAAAACCTATGGAGGCTGCTATTGCGATTGAAAGCAGGAAAACCACAACAGATATCTTTGATATATCTACTATATCTCTACTATCTGCTGCAGAACCCCTGTAATACTTACATTTTGTAAGTTTTCAGAGGATTTCCTGCAAAATGGGTTTAATAAATATGCCCAGAAGGGATACAAAAGTACAAAAATACAGACATCAGCAAGAAGTCCGAATTACATAAACTGAATCCCTCAGAAATGTCCAATTATGAGCGTATTATTAAGTGGGCGGATCAGGTAGGACATTAGACCTGATGATGAGTCACATGCAAGCCCTAATGCAGACGCATGTAGTGATGTATAAGTAACTGCACTTGCATCACAGCAGGACATGCATCTTATAGAAGCTTGCGAGCAGTTCTGTTGTACAGTCATGTCTCGCCAATGGCTGAATGGATATTACTGGGTGGGCATTTCATGATGCATTGCCAGAGTTGCAACACGTTCTGAGTTGTACATATAGTGGGTCATTCCGAGTTGTTCGCTCGCTAGCAGATTTTAGCAGCATTGCACACGCTAGGCCGCCGCCCTCTGGGAGTGTATCTTAGCTTAGCAGAATAGCGAATGAAAGATTAGCAGAATTGCGAATAGAAAATTCTTAGCAGTTTCTGAGTAGCTCCAGACCTACTCACAGATTGCGATCAGCTCAGGCCGTTTCATTCCTGGTTTGATGTCACAAACACGCCCTGCGTTCGGCCAGCCACTCCCCCGTTTCTCCAGACACTCCCGCGATTTTCCCTGACACGCCTGCGTTTTTCCGCACACTCGCAGAAAACGGCCAGTTTCCGCCCAGAAACACCCACTTCCTGTCAATCACACTCCGATCACTTCAACGATGAAAATTCATAGTTCGGACGTGAGTAAATCTACTAAGTTTTGTGCTAAAATCCTTAGCGCATGCGCACTGCGAACCATGCGCATGCGCATTTTAGCCTTAATCGCTCCGTTGTGAAAATTGGCAACGAGCGAACAACTCGGAATGACCCCCATAGTGATAATGATTGCTGTGGTGAACAGAGGGCTTTAGCCGGTGCAAACTACTCGTTCGTATCTATGCCCGGCAACTTGAGGTGTAGGAATGAAAGTAGTCACACTTGATTCAGGACGGCTAGAGGATCATGTAATTATTGTAATTAAGTGAATGATTAATGATGTGCATCAAATTACATTATTTGACTTTCGCTATATGTACAAATATATTTTTGTTTTAACACTAGGTTAAATTGATTTATTCATACATGACTTAGACTGTGACTAAATAAGCTTCATAGCAATGTTATTTTTCATTAATAGGGGACAAGAACGACCAGCTACACCATCTCGGAGACAATTGTTCTCTGAAGATTCTCAAGCTAGCCAGCAGTTTATGTACTCACATCCTGGCCACGATAGGCCTCGTTTCTCCACATCTTCTACAGGATCCCGCCTTACTGTAAGTGAAGATGAAAAGCCTCAATCGTCAGATGTGTTTTATGAGAACCACCTAAGAACACAATCAGGGAAGAGTCCAGCTCCATATTTTAAAGATCCAATGATGAAGGATGTCCACCATAGTCAGTTACACAATACCGATGTGAAAGGCCAAACAGCAGCAACAGAAAAAGATGACATTCAGCGGGAATCAAGACCTAAAACACCTTCTCGCTTTCTACGACCACCTAGCCCCTCCAAATCTATGCTCTATAGTCAGCAAAGCAAAGTAGCAGAATACCAACCTAAGACAGATTCAGATATCATACGTTCATCTTCTCCATCTAAACAACTTAGTACACGATCTTCCTCTCCAAGTAAACAACTTAGCATACGTTCTGCCTCTCCAACCAAACAACTTAGCATACGCTCTGCCTCTCCAACCAAACAACTTAGCATACGCTCTGCCTCTCCAACCAAACAACTTAGCATACGCTCTGCTTCTCCAACAAAGCAGCTTAGCCAGCCAACAAAACAAGAATTAAATGTGAGATCCATGTCTCCCTTCAATAGGCCCTCTACGCCAAGCAGTAGTTATTATGGTGAATCCCAATACAGAGATCACAGTAAATCAGTAGGAAATTTTAACCCTTCTCATAATAAACTCTCAGCAATAAGAAGTGTTCCTACGCATATTGAACAAAATAAAAATATGAGAGCTGGTAGGAGTACTCCAACAATACAACTTAACACCAATGGTGTAGCAGAGAAGGGCTACACTAAGCAGTACAGACAACCCAGTTCTTTGGAATCCTCAATACTGTCAGATAATAGAGAAGAAGGGTATAGATATACACCATTGCCCATTGGTCCCGATCAAGAAAAGGAGTTGTATCAGAGTCTGGAAGATGAAATCCTATCAAACATCAAAGTATTAGAGGAAGATTCAGATGAAAATAGCAACCAAGGAAACAAGTGTAGTGACTTTACAGCTAGTATAGCAAGTGATGTTGCTGTTCATGACTTTAACATGAAAAGGACTTCAGTATCTGCTATGTCTTTGATTAGAAGCACACAAAAGACGCCTGATGGGGATGTAGAAATACCCAGGAGTGGAGTTTACATAAATACCAAATGGCAGACAGGACAAGGAAACTATGATGATGTTATCTCAGAGCTTACCAAGGGACATGTCAAACTCAATAAAGTTGATGTGGAAAATTGGATTTCCAAAATACCTCCAAAACCTGTTGTGGATGATACTACAGAAGTTTATGTACCTCTTCAGCACCCAGAATCACAAGAGAACGGTGGACCAGAAGCAGCAACAGAGAGAATAGCTAAAAAGAAATTGTCTTCTATTCAAAGCAAGACTAACAAAGTCAGCCAATTGCCATCTCAGCGATTAAGACAGCAGGCAATGGAATCCAAAACGAAACATTTAGAGACTGTGGATGACAACCAGGAGTCATCAGTCCAAAGCCCTATAAAAGAAGCTGACCAAGAACAGTCAAAATTACCACAAGCATCCAAACCAAAAAGAGCCCTGAAAAAGCCAGAAAGAGTGCCATCAATATATAAACTCAAACTAAGGCCAAAAATCCGCCCTAGACGAGACAACAGACCAGAAAAGAAGCCATCCAAAATTCCAACCCCAGTTTCCTATCGACAAACACAAAGCAAGTCGAAAAAAACACAAAGCACTGTTATACGACCTTCTGCAACTCGGAGTCGGAAAGAGTCACTGAGTACAGCTGTTAGTACAGGAGACTTAGATACAGATGACGGAACCTGGTCCTCAGAACAGTCTCTATCCCTGGACATTTCCAATTCTCAGAAGATGCAAAGTTGTGATGTAGATAATCCAAGCAAAATGGAAGATGAGGAAGAGACATGGGTTTAAAATGTTGGAACACATTACTAAATCAATGCAATGCAGTGTTATTTTGTGGTTAAGTAATCAAACGCATCTTGTACTGATATTGTGCCATAGTTTGTTACAAACCTACAGAGATCCATGACAAGTAATTAACATGCATTTTATCACAATTTTGTTCATGTACAAAGCATAACATAGCCAAAAGTGTTACAGTCATAAAAACAGTTACTTAGAAATTTCCCTTAGATTTATATAAGACAAGAGCAAAGTCAGATGATTTTGGTGTATAGTATAGCAATTTTATTCGGTACTGCAAACGTATGTAGTAGAAACAGACTTTTAAGCTTAATGAGTGTATAAAAATAGCCCTTTAAAGAGCACAAATAATCACAGTCCGTTAATTGCAATGCACACATTAATATTTACTGGGAGTCAAATGTATATTGTTTTCTAGAATTCAAATTCTTGTATACCTTGATGACTGGGGTCCGTAGAAATAGATTTCAATCACTGTTTTATTGTATTTATTATGCAAAAAGAAGCAGGGGATGATTTTATGAATTAACAAAAGTCACATACAAATGTTGTCAATGATTTTGATTTAAAAAAAAACACAAATGAAAGCAGAGTGCAAATCATATATTAATTGGTTGTGTTGCCATCCACATTGCAGCGGTTTCAAATGTGAATACCAGTCCTAAATGTAAACCGTATATACTGTAAATCATTCAATGTATACATAAAAATGCTTTTATATTATTTAAAAAATGCTGATTACTTACTTTTGCAAACATAAGGCATTTACAAAGGAAATAACTGTGTTTTGTGGAATCATTAAAATTATTAATAATAATAATAATAATAATAAAATAATAATAATAATGATGATAATAATAATAACAACAACAATTTCATATATATTATTTATATGTATATTACTAATTTGTCCATTATTGGCAGCTGCTAATACCTTAATACAGAGGTTTTCAACCGCAGCCCTCAAGGAACCCTAACAGTTCAGGTTTTAAGTTTATCCATGCTTGGCTGCAGGTGACTTAATTAGCACCTAGGTCAATTTGATTTAACCATCTATGCTGAGGATGTACCTAAAACCTGGACCATTGGGGTGCCTTGAGGACAGCATTTGAGAACCTCTGCCTTAATTGGCACAATTTTGTATTATGTTGTGTCAAGTGACTGCACAGTACTGACTACAAGCTGATAACTGGCACGTACTCCGTGGTGCTTAACATGCGGCCCTCCACCTGTTCCCTAATAGCAAAACTGGCTGGACATGCTGAGATGTGTAGTTCTACAACAGCTAGGGGTGGGTGGGAAAGGGGGGAGCATGTTGTGCACCACTGCTTGTATAATTGTCCAGTAATGAAAATGATTTGTTCCAGTAAGTTTAAGTTACTCATAAAATAAATTAACAGAAAGTCTATAGACCATAGGTATACATGTAGTACAGACCTCATTAAAACTAGGGAGTGGTGGGGCATCTCTGTGGATGCAATAAGGGAGGTCCTACAAAATGGGTACAATGTCATATTTCAACAGCTTGTAATACTCTGCTGCATTGTCTTCAGGACCTGGACACTTATTAGATTGGAGGATTAATATGGCCTGGACAATATCAGTTTCAGTGATCTCAGGATCTAATACATCTCTCCTCTCCACGCTCATCTAGAAGTGCTGCTAAAAGTGTAGGGTCATGAGGTGAGGCTTGTTAAAGAGGAGTGTAAGCTTTGGGGTTGGGTATGAAGAAATCAGTATTGGAGCTTTGAATGACTGCGGTGTCATTGTTAATTGTTTCAGTCATATTGGCCAATAACTTTCCCATCCTCTTCCCCCAGAGAAAAACTTATCTTTGGTGATGTCCAGTTTCAACTGAGTAGGAGAGAGTGTAGATAAACAGCAAGCTATATAAGATGGAGCAGCCGATTTGTCAACTGCCGAGTCATCAACATTGTTGATGTACCTTTGAAAAATAAGAATTTACTTACCGATAATTCTATTTCTCGTAGTCCGTAGTGGATGCTGGGACTCCGTCAGGACCATGGGGAATAGCGGCTCCGCAGGAGACAGGGCACAAAAGTAAAAGCTTTAGGATCAGGTGGTGTGCACTGGCTCCTCCCCCTATGACCCTCCTCCAAGCCTCAGTTAGGATACTGTGCCCGGACGAGCGTACACAATAAGGAAGGATTTTGAATCCCGGGTAAGACTCATACCAGCCACACCAATCACACTGTACAACCTGTGATCTGAACCCAGTTAACAGCATGATAACAGCGGAGCCTCTGAAAAGATGGCTCACAACAATAATAACCCGATTTTTGTAACAATAACTATGTACAAGTATTGCAGACAATCCGCACTTGGGATGGGCGCCCAGCATCCACTACGGACTACGAGAAATAGAATTATCGGTAAGTAAATTCTTATTTTCTCTGACGTCCTAGTGGATGCTGGGACTCCGTCAGGACCATGGGGATTATACCAAAGCTCCCAAACGGGCGGGAGAGTGCGGATGACTCTGCAGCACCGAATGAGAGAACTCCAGGTCCTCCTCAGCCAGGGTATCAAATTTGTAGAATTTTGCAAACGTGTTTGCTCCTGACCAAGTAGCAGCTCGGCAAAGTTGTAAAGCCGAGACCCCTCGGGCAGCCGCCCAAGATGAGCCCACCTTCCTTGTGAAATGGGCATTTACATATTTTGGCTGTGGCAGGCCTGCCACAGAATGTGCAAGCTGAATTGTACTACACATCCAACTAGCAATCGTCTGCTTAGAAGCAAGAGCACCCAGTTTGTTGGGTGCATACAGGATAACAGCAAGTCAGTTTTCCTGACTCCAGCCATCCTGGAAACCTATATTTTCAGGGCCCTGACAACATCTAGCAACTTGGAGTCCTCCAAGTCCCTAATAGCCGCAGGTACCACAATAAACTGGTTCAGGTGAAACGCTGACACCACCTTAGGGAGAAACTGGGGACGAGTCCGCAGCTCTGCCCTGTCCGAATGGACAATCAGATATGGGCTTTTGTGAGACAAAGCCACCAATTCTGACACTCGCCTGGCCGAGGCCAGGGCCAACCGCATGGTCACTTTTCATGTGAGATATTTCAAATCCACAGATTTGAGCGGTTTAAAATGTGATTTGAGGAATCCCAGAACTACGTTGAGATCCCACAGTGCCACTGGAGGCACAAAAGGGGGTTGTATATGCAGTACTCCCTTGACAAACTTCTGGACTTCAGGAAGTGAAGCCAATTCTTTCTGGAAGAAAATTGACAGGTCCGAAATTTGAACCTTAATGGACCCCAATTTGAGGCCCATAGACACTCCTGTTTGCAGGAAATGCAGGAATCGACCGAGTTGAAATTTCTTCGTGGGGCCTTCCTGGCCTCACACCACGCAACATATTTTCGCCACATGTGGTGATAATGTTGTGCGGTCACCTCCTTCCTGGCTTTGACCAGGGTAGGAATGACCTCTTCCGGAATGCCTTTTTCCCTTAGGATCCGGCGTTCCACCGCCATGCCGTCAAACGCAGCCGCGGTAAGTCTTGGAACAGACATGGTACTTGCTGAAGCAAGTCCCTTCTTAGCGGCAGAGGCCATGAGTCCTCTGTGAGCATTTCTTGAAGTTCCAGGTACCAAGTCCTTCTTGGCCAATCCGGAGCCACGAGTATAGTTCTTACTCCTCTACGTCTTATAATTCTCAGTACCTTGGGTATGAGAAGCAGAGGAGGGAACACATACACCGACTGGTACACCCACTGTGTTACCAGAACGTCCACAGCTATTGCCTGAGGGTCTCTTGACCTGGCGCAATACCTGTCCAGTTTTTTGTTCAGGCGGGACGCCATCATGTCCACCTTTGGTCTTTCCCAACGGTTCACAATCATGTGGAAGACTTCCCGATGAAGTCCCCACTATCCCGGGTGGAGGTCGTGCCTGCTGAGGAAGTCTGCTTCCCAGTTGTCCACTCCCGGAATGAACACTGCTGACAGTGCTATCCCATGATTTTCCGCCCAGCGAAGAATCTTTGCAGTTTCTGTCATTTCCCTCCTGCTTCTTGTGCCGCCCTGTCTGTATACGTGGGCGACTGCCGTGATGTTGTCCCACTGGATCAATACCGGCTGACCTTGAAGCAGAGGTCTTGCTAAGCTTAGAGCATTGTTTTATGTGGAGAGAAGTCTCCAGACTTGATCACACTCCCTGGAAATTTTTTTCCTTGTGTGACTGCTCCACAGCCTCTCCGGCTGGCATCCGTGGTCACCAGGACCCAGTCCTGAATGCCGAATCTGCGGCCCTTTAGTAGATGAGCACTCTGCAGCCACCGCAGAAGAAACACCCTTGTCCTTGGAGACAGGGTTATCCGCTGATGCATCTGAAGATGCGATCCGGACCATTTTTCCAGCAGATCCCACTGAAAAGTTCTTGCGTGAAATCTGCCGAATGGAATCGCTTCGTAAGAAGCCACCATTTTTCCCAGGACCCTTGTGCAATGATGCACTGACACTTTTCCTGGTTTTAGGAGGTTCCTGACTAGCTCGGATAACTCCCTTGCTTTCTTCTCCGGGAGAAACACCCTTTTCTGGACTGTGTCCAGAATCATCCCTAGGAACAGCAAATTGTCGTCGGAAACAGCTGCGGTTTTGGAATATTTAGAATCCACCCATGCTGTCGTAGAACTACTTGAGATAGTGCTACTCCGACCTCCAACTGTTCTCTGGACCTTGCCCTTATCAGGATATCGTCCATTTTCTTTGAAGAAGAATCATAATTTCGGCCATTACCTTGGTAAAGACCCGGGGTGCCGTGGACAATCCAACCGGCATCGTCTGAAACTGATAGTGACAGTTCTGTACCACGAACCTGAGGTACCCTTGGTGAGAAGGGCAAATTGGGACATGGAGGAAACATCCCTGATGTCCCGGGACACCATATAGTCCCCTTCTTCCTGGTTCGCTATCACTGCTCTGAGTGACTCCATCTTGATTTGAACCTTTGTATGTAAGTGTTCAAATATTTCAGATTTAGAATAGGTCTCACCGAGCCGTCTGGCTTCAGTACCACAATATAGTGTGGAATAATACCCCTTTCCTTGTTGTAGGAGGAGTACTTTGATTATCACCTGCTGGGAATACAGCTTGTGAATTGTTTCCAATACTGCCTCCCTGTCGGAGGGAGACGTTGGTAAAGCAGACTTCAGGAACCTGCGAGGGGGAGACGTCTCGAATTTCCAATCTGTACCCCTGGGATACTACTTGTAGGATCCAGGGGTCCTGTACGGCCCCAGCGTCATGCTGAGGACTTGGCAGAAGCGGTGGAAGGCTTCTGTTCCTGGGAATGGGCTGCCTGCTGCAGTCTTCTTCCCTTTCCTCTATCCCTGGGCAGATATGACTGGCCTTTTGCCCGCTTGCCCTTATGGGGACGAAAGGACTGAGGCTGAAAAGACGGTGTCTTTTTCTGCTGAGATGTGACTTAGGGTAAAAAAGGTGGATTTTCCAGCTGTTGCCGTGGCCACCAGGTCCGATGGACCGACCCCAAATAACTCCTCCCCTTTATACGGCAATACTTCCATTTGCCGTTTGGAATCTGCATCACCTGACCACTGTCGTGTCCATAAACATCTTCTGGCAGATATGGACATCGCACTTACTCTTGATGCCAGAGTGCAAATATCTCTATGTGCTCTATAGTCAATAAAATACTGTCCCTGTCAAGGGTATCAATATTTTCAGTCAGGGAATCCGACCAAGCCACCCCAGCGCTGCACATCCAGGCTGAGGCGATAGCTGGTCGCAGTATAACACCAGTATGTGTGTATATACTTTTTAGGATATTTTCCAGCCTCCTATCAGCTGGCTCCTTGAGGGCGGCCGTATCTGGAGACGGTAACGCCACTTGTTTTGATAAGCGTGTGAGCACCTTATCCACCCTAAGGGGTGTTTCCCAACGCGCCCTAACTTCTGGCGGGAAAAGGTATACCGCCAATAATTTTCTATTGGGGGAAACCCACGCAACATCACACACTTCATTTAATTTATCTGATTCAGGAAAAACTACATGTAGTTTTTTCACACCCACATAATACCCTTTTTTGTGGTACTTGTAGTATCAGAAATATGTAACACCTCCTTCATTGCCCTTAACATGTAACGTGTGGCCCTAAAGGAAAATACGTTTGTTTCTTCACCGTCGACACTGGAGTCAGTGTCCGTGTCTGTGTCTATGTCGACCGACTGAGGTAAATGGGCGTTTTAAAGCCCCTGACGGTGTTTGAGACGCCTGGACAGGTACTAATTTGTTTGCCGGCCGTCTCATGTCGTCAACCGACCTTGAAGCGTGTTGACATTATCACGTAATTCCTTAAATAAGCCATCCATTCCGGTGTCGACTCCCTAGAGAGTGACATCACCATTACAGGCAATTGCTCCGCCTCCTCACCAACATCGTCCTCATACATGTCGACACACACGTACCGACACACAGCACACACACAGGGAATGCTCTGATAGAGGACAGGACCCCACTAGCCCTTTGGGGAGACAGAGGGAGAGTTTGCCAGCACACACCAAAACGCTATAATTATACAGGGACAACCTTTATATAAGTGTTTTCCCTTATAGCATCTTAATATATAATCATATCGCCAAATAAGTGCCCCCCCTCTCTGTTTTAACCCTGTTTCTGTAGTGCAGTGCAGGGGAGAGCCTGGGAGCCTTCCCACCAGCAGTTCTGTGAGGGAAAATGGCGCTGTGTGCTGAGGAGATAGGCCCCGCCCCCTATTCCGGCGGGCTCTTCTCCCGGTTTTTCTGAGACCTGGCAGGGGTGAAATACATCCATATAGCCTCAGGGACTATATGTGATGTATTCTTTTTAGCCAGAAAAGGTATTAACATTGCTGCCCAGGGCGCCCCCCCCCAGCGCCCTGCACCCTCAGTGACCGTTGGTGTGAAGTGTGCTGAGAGCAATGGCGCACAGCTGCAGTGCTGTGCGCTACCTCATGAAGACTGAAAAGCCTTCAGCCGCCGGTTTCTGGACCACTTCTTACTTCGGCATCTGCAAGGGGGTCGGCGGCGCGGCTCCGGTGACCCATCCAGGCTGTACCTGTGATCGTCCCTCTGGAGCTAGTGTCCAGTAGCCTAAGAAGCAAATCCATCCTGCACGCAGGTGAGTTCACTTCTTCTCCCCTAAGTCCCTCGTTGCAGTGAGCCTGTTGCCAGCAGGACTCACTGAAAATAAGAAAACTATCAAAACTTTTACTCTAAGCAGCTCTTTATGAGAGCCACCTAGATTGCACCCTTCTCGGCCGGGCACAAAAACCTAACTGAGGCTTGGAGGAGGGTCATAGGGGGAGGAGCCAGTGCACACCACCTGATCCTAAAGCTTTTACTTTTGTGCCCTGTCTCCTGCGGAGCCGCTATTCCCCATGGTCCTGACGGAGTCCCAGCATCCACTAGGACGTCAGAGAAATAAGCCTAATGGTGTCCCTACCAAAAAGGAGTTGGGAAACATTTTGTAGACATCCCCCAAATTTAAATTTGGAGCATAAATGTAGAGAGTAAATTTATTGTCATGTATCTGAATATATATTAGCAGAAAACTCCCTTCAGGGTCAATCACTGAGTCCAAAATGGTATATGGAAAGGTTTAGAGTGATAGAAGGCCGAAAGACATTTCCCAATCCAAACATACCACAATGTGAAGGTCATCTCTGCCTTTCCAATATGTTTCAAGGAGCTGACTTTACAAGAAATAGAGGGGTGTGTGGGTAACAGCGTGTGGAATATGAATAAATGATATCATCCTACCCCAAAAGTTGTATGGGTAGCACCTGATGGTTGTCAGCTGCCTGAAAAGAACAGGACAAATGGGAACACAGGTTGCTGAGCAGCATAAAAGATGGTGGAATCAGGTCTACAGAACACATATCCAATGGTCATCGTACATATCAAGAGGTACAAATAAGTAAATGAAAGAAATATTCAGAAGGCAAATGCAAAGGTTAACGTGCTCTGTCAAGTGAACACAAACAGCATAAATTGGGAGAGAACAGTTTCAAGATAAACAAAATTGTAATCAGAATGGCATAAGGCATTGAACAGTAAAATGAATTCAATACAGTAAGTAGCAATATGTAACACCATTAGGTGGCATAGTGTACACACTGATGAAAATGGTTTCACATACTGTATCATGTAGGCAAAGCCAATAAGCATACACAAGAAACAATAATAATAATAATAATAATAATAATAATAATAATAATGTCCAATCACAGCAAAGTGCACACAGGAACTACAACAAGCTCAATAGAGCAAGTCAATTCCTCCATGCAGTAAACATTCCTCCATGCAATAAACATTAGGGTAGCACCATAGACAGCAAAGGGCCATATGTTCAGGTCCCAGCCAGAGCACCTCTCTCCAAGAAAATAATCGCCAAGACCAATATTCACAAAATGGATACACAGATTAGGAACATGAAACTTGGAGGGCACGTAGGAACAGGAAACAGGCAGGTGTACTTCCAACTTGGTAGGGAAAAATTGATTGAGGGAGAAAAAACAAGCAATGTTCACTAGACTGGTATAGTCACACGGATACTTAATACACTCACCACTTTTTCATGAGACTACAGCCAGGGTTCAAGACATGCCAACAAAGCGAGAACCCAAGGTGGACCTCAGGTGAGAATGAGATATGTAGGGGGGTATGGAGCTGGACTGCACACCTTAACGCTAAAAATAATGAGAGGTGCTACCATGCTGAGACGTGTAGTGTCACACAAATAAACAGAATGCAGGTACACGATCCAAACATTACTGTGAATGCATAAACACGCTGCTACCACACCTACTGGTTGGCGTTGACTGTTTCCCAACTGGTCACTCACCACTGACCAGGCCCTGCATCGGTAGGTGGCAGAGGGTGGAGCTTTGAGATGCTTGGCTAAAAACCAGAACAGCTGGAGAGCTGGACTGCGTTTGTCACATTCTTATTAGTCACACAATGAAAATACAGTTGTCTTGAAGGCAAGGTGTTTATTTGCTCTAAAAATCTTTAAAAAGACTAGTTTGTCACTAAAGGTGCTAAGAACCATTTCATAGCAAACAAATATGTTACATTTTTCTGCACTCTGCGTGTATAGTTGAGTCGCTTGACCTTGTTTCCATGTCAAAGGTATGGCTTTTTGGCTGCAATTTTTCCATGAATACCACTTCTGGCCAGACTACTCCAAACAGTAGGTGGGTGTACCTGTGTCCCACTGGTGTCTGCAATCAATATGATCACCCCTGTGCATATTTGACCTCCCAAACCATACTTGCTGATTAATCTTGTTTAATCACAGGCAGGAGCGTTGAGGCGATTCTAGATATTCAGCATGCATTACACATCTCCACCACTCGGTGGCTAATGCTCCACTAATCCAGTACTTTCGATCGTATAGCGGCGGATTGATCTACAGCTCTGGCAAATGGTCAGTGACGACTGTAATGTTAATAGATGGTGACCAATGGTCAGACGGTGAGAGTTCTCAATATAAATAAATAGTTTATACAGACACAAACGAACATGCTAAAACACTTGTGTATGCAGATGCAAGATTGTGTATGGGGACGCAACTAATTGTGTAAAAGGAAGTATGTACAATGCATAAACACCGTGCTTTTGAAATACATGTACAGTATGAGCGTCCGAGTTTCCGTGACATTCACTTTATTATAATTTTTTTTCTTTGTTATACATTCAATGGAAGGGTGCACACAGGTTTCACATAAATCTTGTCTTGTAACCTGATCGGAACTCCCTACCTGTCTTCTGCATGAACTGTGCAGGCTCCCAGGGGGGAAGGGGAAAGTGGGATGGGGGGTAGGGCGAGGCAGTGGAAAATACCGTGTTCAAAGAACGGGCCAATGCTGAAGGAGCATCAGAATCCCCTAGCTAAAATACACAGGGTCGATAGGGATAAGCGAGGTCTATGCACATAACGATACACCAGACCCCATCGCATCACAAAGTGCCAAATGTCCGAGGCACATGAACCCCCGCTTTGTAGCATTATGTGCATAGACCCCGCTTAACCCTATCGCCCCTGTGTATTTTACAGGTAGCTAGGGGATTCTGACGATCCTTCAGCACTGCCCTGTAGCCTTCAAAACCTATGCCGTCACTCGCTCCATAGCTGAGTGCTGACACAAGGTGCATGTTCATGTGCCTTGGACATTTTGTCACTTTGTGATGCAATAGGGTCTGGGGTATCGTTAAGTGCATAGACCTCGCATATCCCTATCGACCCTGTGTATTTTAGCTAGGGGATTCTGACGCTCCTTCAGCATTGCCCCGTGACCTACAAAATCTGTGCTGTTACTTGCTCCATAGCCGAGGGCCTCCATGGGGCAAGGAGTCACAGGGCGGTAGCTATTTCAATTGAGTCTGCCCTGCTACAGAATTGTGTGTACCGTATGGTGCATAGAACCTTAACAGTACAACCGCTCCTGCAGCTTTGCCCAGGTTTGTGAATAACTCCCTCCCTGTCTACTGCATGACCTGTGCAGGCTCCCAGGGGGGAAGGGCGATGGGCTAGCAGGAGGCGGTGGAAAATACAGTGCTTTTGAAATGCAAGTACTGTATGAGTCCGAGTCCCCAGTATGTTCTTCTAGTGTACTAATTAGCAAGAACAGCTTGTAATGTACAGTGGCAAGTTTAATCTATGTATATTGGAGAGATAAAAGTTCCTCCCTAAGTTCCTAGATGCCAAATCACCATCCTTAGTATCTCTGTACAGTATGTTCTACTAGTGTACTATTTAGCACGAACAGCTTTTAACTGGATGCCAAATCAACGTACTTAGTATCTCTGTACAGTATGTTCTATTAGGGTACTAATTAGAACGAACAGCTTTTAACTGGATGCCAAATCACCGTACTTAGTATCTCTGTACAGTATGTTCCATTAGGGTACTAATTAGCACGAACAGCTTGTAACGTACAGTGGCAGGTTTGATCTTTCTATGTATAATGTAGAGAGATAAAAGCTCCTCCCTACGTTCCTGGATGCCAAATCACCATACTTAGTATCTCTGTACAGTATTTTCTATTAGGGTACTAATTAGCACGAACAGCTAATTAGTACCCTAATAGAACATACTGTACAGAGATACTAAGTACGGTGATTTGGCATCCAGGAGCTTAGGGAGGAGCTTTTATCTCTCTCCATTATACATAGAAAGATTAAACTTGCCGCTGTACGTTACAAGCTGTTCGTGCTAATTAGTACCCTAATAGAA
This sequence comes from Pseudophryne corroboree, assembly GCF_028390025.1. Classification (NCBI taxonomy): domain Eukaryota; kingdom Metazoa; phylum Chordata; class Amphibia; order Anura; family Myobatrachidae; genus Pseudophryne; species Pseudophryne corroboree. Next base: position 498,438,224 of record NC_086445.1, read on the forward strand.
CATACTGCACAGAGATACTAAGTACGGTGATTTGGCATCCAGTTAAAAGCTGTTCGTGCTAATTAGTACACTAGTAGAACATACTGTACAGGGATACTAAGGACGGTGATTTGGCATCTAGGAACTTACAGAGGAGCTTTTATTTCTCTCCATTATACATAGAAAGATTAAACTTGCCACTGTACGTTACAAGCTGTTCGTGCTAATTAGTACACTGGTAGAACATAGAGTACAGAGATACTAAGGACGGTAATTTGGCACCCAGGAACTTAGGGAGGAGCTTTTATCTCTCTCCATTATACTTAGAAAGATTACAATGGAGAGAGATTAAAGCTCCTCCCTAAATTCGTGGATGCCAAATCACTGTACTTCGTATCTCTGTACAGTATGTTCTACTAGTGTACTAATAAGCACAAACAGCTTGTAACGTACAGTGGCAAGTGTAATTTTTCTATGTATAATGGAGAGAGAGAAAAGCTACTCAGTAAGTTCCTGGATGCCAAATCATCGTACTTAGGATCTTTGTACAGTATGTTATATTAGGGTACTAATTAGCTGTTCGTGCTAATTAGTACCCTAATAGAAAATACTGGGGGTCATTCCGAGTTGTTCGCTCGCAAGCTGCTTTTAGCAGCTTTGCACACGCTAAGCCGCCGCCTACTGGGAGTGAATCTTAGCTTATCAAAATTGCGAACGAAAGATTAGCAGAATTGCGAATAGACACTGCTTAGCAGTTTCTGAGTAGCTCCACACTTACTCGGCATCTGCGATCAGTTCAGTCAGTTTCGTTCCTGGTTTGACGTCACAAACACACCCAGCGTTCGCCCAGACACTCCTCCGTTTCTCCAGCCACTCCCGCGTTTTTCCCAGAAACGGTAGCGTTTTTTCGCACACACCCATAAAACGGCCAATTTCCGCCCAGAAACACCCACTTCCTGTCAATCACATTACGATTACCAGAACGAAGAAAAAACCTCGTAATGCCGTGAGTAAAATACCTAACTGCATAGCAAATTTACTTGGCGCAGTCGCACTGCGGACATTGCGCATGCACATTAGCGACTAATCGCTCAGTTGCGAGAAAAAAATAACGAGCGAACAACTCGGAATGACCCCCCCTATACAGAGATACTAAGGATGGTGATTTGGCAACCAGGAACTTAGGGAGGAGGTTTTATCTATCTATATTATACATAGAAAGATTAAACTTGCCACTGTACGTTACAAGCTGTTCGTGCTAATTAGTACACTAGTAGAACATACTGTACAGAGATACTAAGTACGGTGATTTGGCATCCAGTTAGAAGCTGTTCGTGCTAATTAGTACACTATTAGAACATACTGTACATAGATACTAAGGACGGTGATTTGGCATCCAGGAACTTAGGGAGTAGCTTTTATCTCTCTCCATTGTAATCTTTCTAATTATAATGGAAAGAGATAAAAGCTCCTCCCTAAGTTCCTGGATGTCAAATTACTGTCTGTAGTATCTCTGTACAGTATGTTCTACTAGTGTACTAATTAGCACGAACAGCTTGTAACGTACATTGGCAAGTTTAATCTTTCTATCTATAATGGAGAGAGATAAAAGCTCCTCTGTAAGTTCCTAGATGCCAAATCACCGTCCTTAGTATCTCGGTACAGTATGTTCTACTAGTATACTAATTAGCACGAACAGCTTCAAACTGGATGCCAAATCACTGTACTTAGTATCTCTGTACAGTATGTTTTACAAGTGTACAAGTGTACTAATTAAAACTAGCAGCTTGTAACGTACAGTGGCAAGTTTAATCTTCTATGTATAATATAGAGAGATAAAAGCTCCTCTGTAAGTTCCAGGTTGCCAAATCACCGTCCTTAGTATCTCTGTATAGTATTTTCTATTAGGGTACTAATTAGCACGAACAGCTACTTAGTACCCTAATAGAACATACTGTACAGAGATACTAAGTACGGTGATTTGGCATCCAGGAACTTACTGAGGAGCTTTTATCTCTCTCCATTATACATAGAGAGATTAAACTTGCCGCTGTACGTTACAAGCTGTTCGTGCTAATTAGTACCCTAATAGAACATACTGCACAGAGATACTAAGTACAGTGATTTGGCATCCAGTTAAAAGCTGTTCGTGCTAATTAGTACACTAGTAGAACATACTGTACAGAGATACTAAGGACGGTGATTTGGCATCTAGGAACTTACAGAGAAGCTTTTATCTCTCTCCATTATACATAGAAAGATTAAACTTGCCACTGTACGTTACAAGCTGTTCGTGCTAATTAGTACACTAGTAGAACATAGAGTACAGAGATATTAAGGACGGTAATTTGGCACCCAGGAAGTTAGGGAGGAGCTTTAATCTCTCTCCATTATACATAGAAAGATTACAATTGAGAGATTAAAGCTCCTCCCTAAGTTCGTGGATGCCAAATCACTGTACTTAGTATCTCAGTACAGTATGTTCTACTAGTGTACTAATTAGCACGAACAGCTTGTAAAGTACAGTGGCAAGTGTAATTTTTCTAAGTATAATGGAGAGAGATAAAAACTCCTCCCTATGTTCCTGGATGTCAAATTACCATGCTTAGCATTTCTGTACAGTATTTCCTATCTAGCCAGAAACCCTGCATCCTGTGCAAGCTAGGCGGACAACTGGAGGGTACTGATACACGGTTGCTTCCCGTTTCCCTTTCCAGTGTCACATAAACTAGTGGTTGGTCTGCCCCGAAAGCCAAGAGTCTCCTCTTTTGTATGGTACCAGTCCTGAGTCTCTGGGACACCCAAAACCAGAGATATCAGTACGCAAAGTGGACCCATTTTCCCATAGACTATAATGGGCCCGTTAATTCAGACCCACCATGGTTTCCGGCGCTTGCCATGAGCCTTGTGGGGGTCCCAGAAACTTGGGGTTGGTACCCTCTGGTAGCTAATTGTCTCCCCTTCCATACCAAACTAGCGATGAAGGCTCCCACCTCCCACGCTGAGAGTCCCAGGTTTGAGTCCCAAAGTGCCAACCTTTTTTTTTTGTTTATATGTTCCTGTGACATTCACTTTATTATTATTTTTTCTTTGTTATACATTCAATGAAAGGGTGCACACAGGTTTCACATAAATCAAAGTAAATCTGCAGCAGCGATTCATTCCGCTAAATACAAATACACAGTGGTAATGAGTATAAATTAGTGTATTCCAACGCAACTAACTGAGCAACACAGAACTGTAGATCGTTGGCATTTGTGTATTGTACCTGACCTGAACTCCCTCCCTGTCCACTGCATGACCTGTGCAGGCTCCCAGGGGGGAAGGGCGATGGGGGTAGGAAGAGGCGGTGGTAAATACTGTGCTTTTGAAATACAAGTATTAGCGTCCGAGTCCCCTAAGGCATAAACCAACACCAATGGGAAGGAAGTGCCAACGTTTTTATTAATGTGTTCCTGTAACATTCACTTTATTATTATTTTTTTTCTTTGTTATACATTCAATGGAAGGGTGCACACAGGTTTCACATAAATCAGAGTGGGCGGGGTATTTTCCTACATACAGTAGTATACTGTTGCACATGTCTTGTAACCTGATTGGAACTCCCTCCCTGTTTACTGCATGTACTTTGCAGGCTCCCAGGGGGGAAGGGAAAAGTGGGATGGGGGTAAGGTGAGGCAGTGGAAAATACTGTGTTCTAAGAAAAGGCATAATCAAAACCATGGGGAACTTTGTGGTGTATCGTTATGTGCATAGATCTCACTTATCCATATCACCCCTGTGTATTTTAGCTCGGGGATTCTGACGCTCCTTCAGCATTGCCCCGTAGCCTGCAAAATCTGTGCTGTTACTTGCTCCATAGCCAAGTGCATCCATGGAGCTAGGAGTCACAGGCGGTAGCCATTTCAATTGAGTCTGCCCTGCTACAGAATTGTATGTGTACCGTATGGTGCATAGAACCTTAACAGTACAACCGCTCCTGCAGCTTTGCCCTGGTTTATGTGAATAACTCCCTCCCTGTCTACTGCATGACCTGTGCAGGCTCCCAGGGGGGAAGAGCAATGGGCTAGAGGGAGGCGGTGGAAAATACTGTGCTTTTGAAATGCAAGTATTGTATGAGTCCGAGTCCCCAGTATGTTCTTCTAGTGTACTAATTAGCACAATCAGCTTGTAATGTACAGTGGCAAGTTTAATCTTTCTATGTAGAATTGTATGTGTATCGTACGGTGAATAGAACCTTGACAGTAGAATCTCTCCTGCAGCTTTGCCCTGCTTTATGTAAAACTTGTTTTGTCAGTTTGCTATGCGATCGAGCCCGGTGTAACGTAATGTGCATAGACCTCGCTTATCTCTATCGCCCCTGTGTATTTTGGCTAGGGGATTGTGACGCTCCTTCAGCATTGCACCGTAGCCTGCAAAACTTGTGCCATCTCTCACTCCATATCCGAGCACTGCCTGCCACGTGGTGGGGGTTCAGAGGCAGCGGCCATTTTGCCAGTGTGCTATGCGATCGAGTCCGGTGTACCGTAATGTGCATAGACCTCGCTTATTTCTATCGCCCCTGTGTATTTTAGCTAGGGGATTGTGACGCTCCTTCAGCATTGCCCCATAGCCTGCAAAATCTGGACTGTTACTTGCTCTGTAGCCTAGGGCCTCCGTGGGGCAAGGAGTCATAGGTGGTAGCCATTTCTATTGAGTCTACCCTGCTACAGAATTGTATGTGTACTGTACGGAGCATAGAACCTTAACAGTAGAACCGCTCCTGCAGCTTTGCCCTGGTTTATGTGAACAAAAAAATAATAAAGTGTCTGGAAAAAACTAACATGCATTCATACTTTAGGAATCGAACCAGGGACTGAGTATAGGAAGCGGAACACTTCACCACTTCGCCGCGGACAGATGAAATAATCCATTGGTTTTGATTATGCTGTAATGGCTACGGGATTAGGACGCTAACATACTGTACAAAATTCCTAATTTTAAGAGGCAATAGTGAACTTCTAACACGTCCATTTGCGACAGTGTACACTACTGGTTTTATGTTGTTTTGTCTGCAGAACTTGGACGCTCACATATTCATAAAGTACTGTAGATGGATCATATACTGTATGCTGTACTATTTGCATCTGTACCGTATATACTGTATTAAATAATGCAGCGTAATGAGTATTTACTGTATTAAATAATGCAGCGTAATGAGTATTTACTGTATGCAGCGTAATGAGACGCCTTAGTAAAGTAGTCCTTATTATATATTTCAGTATTGTATTTTACGGGAGACCACATGCATGCGCAGTGGTGATTGTAAAAAGTGACATCTGTGGATGATCGCAGGTATTACACGTAAAGGTAACGCCAAATGCTCTGGCTCCGTGCGATTAGGTACGCCTCTCTGACTAGGCGCGCCTCCCTACGCCCTGGTACGCTGCGTATGCTCGATCGGGACAAACGCCTCAGCCAGTCAAGATAAAGGTGGCTACATCTGTAAATCCACAATTACTCCGTAAGAAATCGGAGTTCCTGTCAAATGAGATCACAGCAGCATTTCCATACAGTGGAGATGCTTTGCAAGCCAGCATGCCTGCAGCCCGATGAAACCCTGTCTGCAAATGTTGCATCTTTTCTTATAAAGTGTCCACCATCTGGGCTGCCATCTCCACAGTGCATCAAAGGAGTGTCAATGTACGCCACCTGTTTTTATGGACAGCTTTGACCCAATGTATGTAAAAGACATTGCTGAAATATCCTGAATGTTGCTTCCCACTACCTGTGATCTGTACCCTTGTTACCTTATAAAAAGACATCTTTTGTATCAGAGTATGGCATAGTAATTGTTAGTGGATGGGCTACCTTTTGTGTACTGCTGAATTTCCGGTCTATTTTTGCAAAAACCCGAGCTTTAGCTTGACCTATATCTTGGCTTAATCCCCTGAGAAGGCTCCAGTCGTAGCACTGGCTGACTCCTTGCCATTTACTGGCACATTTGCTCTTGGCTCTTTGACACCTAAAGTGTGCACGCCAGATTATTCAGTCCTATATTGCCTCATTATACCAGTACCACACCAGTCCTGTTTCCTGATGCTCCAAACCAGTCACCAGTAAATTCTTGGTGCCTGCATTGTCTGTATATCATCTTGCTTCAGTTGTTACCTACACTAGCAATATCTGTTGTAGCTGTTATACTCCAGTCTTGTTTTCTGTACTCCAATCCTGATTTTAGGTCACACTGGGTACCTCATATGTGTGAGATTCCAGCCAATGAGATCCACCCCCTAAACTTAACATATAACATATGCACTTGTAACCTTTTGCAGTACAGTACCTGTTACAAAGATATTATGTTAGAAAGACTTTCAATACCCCTTATAATGGCTCCTTGCTTGATCCACACCTGTTCCATGGTTTTAGGCTCCTCCATGTTTTAGTATTTGCAGCTTGAAATTATCAGCACTGCTACTAAGTGGCTACAGTCCTGATTCTGGAACTTGGTATAGGTCTTTCCACAACTGTGCCCGTTCAGACACTCCTTCCTGTTCAGAACCAAATCCACCTCCTGACCATGCCCTGCTTGCAGATGCATGCTTAGAGTAGCACTGAGCTACATTCTCTAGCTGTACAATTCATAATGGATATCTTGCACCCCTTTCTGCATTATATTTTGGGGTTAGAAGATGGTAGTAAAAGCTCCAAAAATGGGGGCTGACCACATAGCTTTCTCTCAGAGTGGCTGCCTAACACATCTGAATATTTTTCTCTTGTGCCTATTCTGGATATTTTGTTTCCAGTGGTGTCTCTGTTTCCTTCCTCTCTAATCAAGAGCATAGCCTATAGCAAAATGGCTCTACTCTGTAATGAGGTAAAAGCATATAGGTAGTATTGATGTAATGTAGCGTGGGTACGATTTACAGTGCATCCAGAAAGTATTCACAGCGCTTCACTTTTTCCATATTTTGTTATGTTTCAGCCTTAGTCCAAAGTGGAATAAATTATTTTTTTCCCTCAAAATTCTACACACAGTATCCCATAATGACAACGTGAAAAAAGTTTTTTTTAAGATTTTTGCAAATTTATTAAAAATAAAAAACTAAGAAATCACATGTACATAAGTATTCACAGCCTTTGCCATGAAGCTCAGAATTGAGCTCAGGTGCATCCTGTTTCCACTGATCATCTTGAGATGTTGCTACAGCTTAATTGGAGTCCACTTGTGGTAAATTCAGTTGATTGGATATGATTTGAAAAGACACACACCTGTCTATATAAGGGCCCACACATGACAGTGCATGTCTGAACACAAACCAAGCATGAAGTCAAAGGAATTGTCTGTAGACCTCCGAGACAGGATTGTCTTGTGGCACAAATCTGGGGAAGGGTACAGAAAAATATCTGCTGCTTTGAAGGTCCCAATGAGCACAGTGGCCTCCATCATCTGTAAATGGATGAAGTTCAGAACCACCAGGACTCTTCCTAGAGCTGGCCGACCGTCTAAATTGAGCGATCGTGGGAGAAGGACCCTGGTCAGGGAGGTGACCAAGAACCCGATAGTCAATTTGTCAGAGCTACAGCATTCCTCTGTGGTGAGAGAACCTTCCAGTAGAACAACCATCTCTGCAACAATCCACCAATCAGGCCTGTATGGTAGAGTGGCCAAATGGAAGCCATTCCTTAGTAAAAAGCACATGGTAGCCCACTTGAAGTGTGCCACAATGCACCTGAAGGACTCTCAGACCATGAGAAACAAAATTCTCTGGTCTGATGAGACAAAGATTGAACTCTTTGGCGTGAATGTCAGGCGTCATGTTTGGAGGAAACCAGGCACCGCTCATCACCAGGCCAATACCATCCCTACAGTGAAGCATGGTGGTGGCAGCATTATACTGTGGGGATGTTTTTCAGCGGCAGGAACTGGGAGACTAGTCAAGATAGAGGGAAAGATGAATGCAGCAATGTACAGAGACATCCTGGATGAAAACCTGCTCCAGAGCGCTATTGACCTCAACTGGGGCGATGGTTCATCTTTCAGCAGAACAACAACCCTAAGCACACAGCCAAGATATCAAAGGAGTGGCTTCAGGACAACTCTGTGAATGTCTTTGAGTGGCCCATCCAGAGCCCAGACTTGAATCTGAGTGAACATCTCTGAAGAGATCTGAAAATGGCTGTGCACTGATGCTTCCCATCCAACCTTGGGAGGTGTTGTAAAGAGGAATGGGTGAAACTGCCCAAAGATAGGTGTGCAAAGCTTGTGGCATCATATTCAAAAAGACTTGCGGCTCTAATTTCTGCCAAAGGTGCATCAACAAAGAATTGAGCAAAGGCTGTGAATACTTATGTACATGTGATTTGCCATGGGCAACGTCTCCACTGGCTCACTTCTCCACTGTTTTCACTGCTTATTCCATCTGCCCTATAGAGTTGGAGTTGCATGGCTAAAAGCTTGATCCCAAGATGAACTACAGGAGATTCTAGGTACTTCATCTACAGATCGCAGTAATTCAGCAGGAAAGTAAGGAATCGGAAACTGCTCCAGGTACCTTGGGCCCTGGCCTTGTATGGCTTTGAAAGTCAGTAAGCCAATCTTGAAATAATTCACCATCTTACAGGCAGCCAGTGGAGGGAGTACAGAATGGGTGTTATGTGGCTGGAATGGGGCTGGTTGGTTAATAGTCTGGCAGCTGCATTTTGTACCAGAAAATGATCTTAGAGTAATGATATATTTGAGTAGAGTATGCTAGAAACAGAGTAAATCAAGTAGCAGTAACTGGAGTACCATCTGTAATTTAACAGAATTAAATAATAACAATATGGCACATGTACAAATTTATTATGCATCATACTTTTCTGGGCACAATGGTATTATCTTATTAGGCTGTACAAGCTGGCAAACCTAGTGTCTAACCACATCACAATATGGAGAATAAACATTCTTCATTTTCCATTTTTATAAAGTTCTTTATTGACTCAAAAGATCTGGAATACAAAATAAGAAAGAAATATAATTGCTTCTGCATGGGCAATCGTCTCTTCTCTGCTGGTTTGCAGCACTCAGTGGTTTTAACATTAGAAAAAGGTATATTGAGTTCTCACAGATTCATGTACAATACATAACAAATATATAGATTTGTATGTCAATATATGTATATGTTATGCATGATAACAAACAAAATAGTATTTCTACTGGCATCCGTTCAGATGGTCAACAATGTTAAGGTCCACACTCATTAGGTTGATCATTATCGGTCGACACTGACATGGTCGACATGGAAAAATGGGCGACACATGAAAATGGTCGACACACGAAAGGTCGACACCCTGGAAAAGGTCGCCATGCGTTTTTCACGGTTTTTCTTTTTTGGAACTTTCATACTTTACGATCCACGTGGACTACGATTGGGAATGGCAACCTGTGCCGAGCGCAGCGAGGCACCTTGTCCGAAGCATGGCGAGCGAACGTGGTGTACTAATTGGGGTTCCCTGTCACTTTACGCAGAAAACGACACCAAAAAAGTAAAAAATCTCATGTCGACCTTTAGTCCATGTCAATGTCGACCAATAGTGGTCGACCTAATGAGTGTCGACCTTAACATTGTCGACCATTCATACCGGAACCATTTCTATTAGTAATAGTAAATACAGCAATGTTCATTTTAGGCTGAAAAAGTGCGACAAATGTGGATACATTATAAACCGGGATAAATGCGGATTCCCGTGATGACATTGCACATAATTCTGCGCAGCCATGACTAGCTTTACACGCATGTAGACAGACTGCTGCAGGAATATGGCTTCATTTGTTCTCCATATCATGGGCTGGTGGGACAAGTGAGGATCATGGTAGTCCAGGCAGAATGTAGGCTACACACAGCACTTTGTCCCATTCTACACACTAATGACACAAACGGATATACTTTTCAGAACAAGATATTCTTAAGGGATGTAAAGGGACAGAAATATTCATATTTGGACATATGTTCCTGATGGCCTTAGAGGTGTCAATTATTGGGCCTTAGGGGGTTATTCAGAGCTGGTCGCAGATTCAGCTATTTTAGCAAAACCTGCAACCACTAAAATCGCATGCAGTGGGGTGCCCAGCACAGGGCAGGGCCGCCCAGCATGTGTGGTGCCGCCCCACGATGCAATCGCAATTCAATGCCGAAAATCACCTGTTCGTGATTTGTGGAATACTGCATCCCACTCTAAATAGCCCCCTCAGCCCAATAACCTGTATATCTGAAGTACATAATAGATGTACGTGCACTCATGTATATATGATCTAAAAAAGAAAACGTAACATAATGGTGATACAAATAAATGATTTAACCTTCCCCGCTGAGTGTTTTCACCCCTGTGCTGAGGCCATTATACCATATTTTTTTCAACCACTACATATACTTTGAGGTTTTTGCTTCGGCATTAATTCACTGTTTAAAAATTGTAACCAGCAGGATTCTATATGTACAGTAGGTTTAAAAAAATTTTTTTTGAAAACAATATATAGATTTTTTTTTTACATTTTGGGAAATTTTTGCTCTTGTTTTAAATGCTAACCATATGTGAGAATATTATCACAGCCCCACAAGGCCTACCATGTTTTAAAATTAGGAAACCTACCACATTAACAGGCATATTTATCACAAATCGTAATTGATTTTGTAATTGTGATGCAAAATTTTCGACTATATTTGCATTGCGATTTTCATTTAAATCGCATGAATGTATCATTGCTCGCACGATGGTACAGAGCTTACGAGAAAGCTCGGCCTCAGTGAATCCATCTCCCTTCATTTTCCCTCTGTTTATAGCGATTACTAGATTCCCAAATACTACTGTGCATGCACCGGCATTAGAAGATGAACGTAACAGAGGTGGAGCCGCTATGGACAGTGCTGAAAGGAGACACCTCTCACGGTGCTGCGCTGACTACACATTGGATCCTGATGATGGATAGACGTGTAGCAAGCATAGGAAACAGAAGTGGCAGCAAGTTTAAATATAAAAGGTTTGTTGCATACAAAAGTATTTGTACATGTACATACAAACTTTGGGCACCAATCTAAAGAAAAATCATGTTAAAAAGAAATGTAGTCTGAACTCACTCTGCTTACACAGGTGGTCTTCAGTTTGCCGGCTGTCGGGATCCCGGCGCACAGTATACCGGCGCCGGAATCCCGACAGCCGGCATACCGACACTTTTCTCCCTCTTGGGGGTCCACGAACCCCCTGGAGGGAGAATACGCGCCACCGTGCCCGCAAGGGGCTCATTTGCGCTCGCCACACTGTTGGTATGCCGGCGGTTGGAATCCCGACGCCGGTATGCTGGTCGCCGGGAGCCTGGCCGCCGGCATACCATACTACACCCGCTTACACAGGACTTTTCAGGCTCTGCTCCATAACCTGTACAGTATATTCCACAGCAGCAGAGAGGAGGGGAGGGTGGCGGGAGCTTCAAGGATCTCTTCTCTGCCTGGAAACATTCAGTTATCGGACCACTGCACGGAGGAAGCCTCTCCCCGCCATCTGAAGATGGCGTTGATTCTGCAAGGCTTCATCTATATTTCTATATTTTAACATTAGTACATCTGAACAGATCTAATTTCCCATTACAAGTATGGGAAATGCAATCTTTTTACTGTGAAAAGTGAAATGGGCCTAATTCAGATGTGATCACTGGGCTGCGTTTTTTGCTGCCCTGCGATCAGATAGTCGCTGTCTACAGGGGGAGGGGATAATGCTGTGCAAGTGTGCATTCGCTTCATTAGCAGAGCTGCACAAACATCAGTTTGTGCAGTCCCTGCGCAGCCCAGGACTTACTCAGCCGCTGTGATTGTTTCCTGCTGATTGGTGTCGGAGCTGACGTCAGAAACCCTCCCTCAAAATGCATGATTCCGCCTGGATAACGGTCAGTTGCCACTCACAAACGGTCTCTTCCTGTCAATCTTCTTGCGAACGCCCGTGTGTTCGGATTTTTCGCACCATCCCATCGCTAGGCACTGATGCCCGGTGCTGTTGTGCGACGCGCCGGCGCATTGCGGCTCACATGCATGCGCAGTTCAGAAAACGCACAGCAGCGATCAGATCTGAATTACCCCCAGAGGTACTTATCACTCCCCCACAAAAGTGATGTCTCTGTGCATGCACAGCCACTGTTACCTCCTAATCAGCATAGCCAGCAGGCCCCACCGGTCATCAGGACAGCAGCTAGTAGGGACAGCATAACTGGAAAGATGGGATCCCCCTCTATCAAATCTGCGTGCTCCCACAAGTGCTCATGCAATATTGGGAGGATGAGTTTTTTTATTACTTAAAAGGAGGTGATTGAAATTTGTTAACCTTAATGTAACATTCCTTAATTTTGTAACCAACACATTTCTGCATAAATGTGGTGCCTAGTGTCACAGCAGGCAAGTACCAAATAATGGAATGGGACAGGCTTCCCAAATGCAAAAGACGAGGTCTGGGCTTCCCAGACGTAAAACTATATTACTTGGCATTCCACCTTGACCAGCTACCTTTCTCTACATACAGTATGTCTGTCCTGCATGAAGATTGTGGCTTTAAGGTATGAGATTTCAGGTATCCTCAGTAAAGTGACCTAAGATTTGCATTACTAAAAACTATGGTCTTTCCCTCTCAGCCACAAAGTATATGCATGCAGATACACTAGCAGATCACGGTATTATTAACATAGTCTGATACCCATTGGACATGACCAGAAGCTTCTTCCTCACACTTGCCTCAATAATAGATCCCACAAATTGCCCCACAGTAGAGCCTATGGTCTCTTTTCTATATATTTCTATTCCAGGGTACCTCAAGCCACTAGCTGTCAGACTTTCTGATCTAATTCTATGGACGCCACTAGTACTTTGACAGTTTTAAGACGTTATTTCTCCGTAACAAAATCCACAAACACTGCTTACAATATCCTCCAGACTAGACCTCCCTAATTTGGGGCTGATGCAGTGCACCACACGAAGCTCCATACCAGAGCGTATGCAACATTGTCAGTTGCAGATGAATGGACATAGCTGGCTGGCAAAGAAGCCTTTGCACGTAGTGAAGTGAGGGCAGGTTAATTGGCACAAGTCAGATATGCAGCCCATACACACAGAGATTCACCTGATTTCAGATGCATATACTTGGTGCAACAGATGCAAGGATGTACTGATTATGATGTGGTTATTTAACCAAGCATATAGGTATATCTGTATTTAGTTCAGTGCATGCAATAAGAGTGTAAATGCAGCCCCATTTGTGTCCTGTTTAAAAAAAGGTTGACAATCCCTGCACTACTGTAAATCTCAGGCAAATTCTGTATAGCTATAATGGGCAGTGCACTTTCAGGATTTGAATAAATAAAATGATTTCGATCTTGCGTCATATAGTCTTTTTATAGAATTATTAGCACAGAAGTTAATGCGCAGATATCATGTGTTCTATTATATCCCCCCATGCCAGTTGTTAATATTTTGGTTAGTCTGCTGTTAGAAATAGTTGACACGACAGGAGAAATAGTAGGAGCAAATCATAAAGCACAATAAAAAAACTAACAAAATAAATTGCCATGTTCAGTTATCATTCATAGTATTGAACATTTATTTTTGTTGTTAAAATTCTTTACATGTGAAGCCAAAGGATAAAACCTGAAGCCAGAACCTGTATATTAAATCCCTAAATATTGATGTCCTCAACTTCAGTATATATAAATTCCCTTTTTTGTGCACCATAGCTAGCAGGGCACCTATGGCATTCAAAGCAAAGTGCCCATTTTATTTAACAGAAATATGTTGTGCCTATTAACCAACCAGGTGGGGAAGGTTTGCCAAATTGTGCAGGCTGTACTCCGTATTCTCAGCAGTGTTGCCCAAGTTCATCTCAATTTAGTGTACGCTCAAATAACATAAGTAAAATGTATAAGTTGTACATAGGATAAAAACTATGCAAACAACTAAATATAATGCATGTTGCTTTATTAAAAATGCATCCATGTCTTCATCATTTTTGTTTTTCAGAGTGAAATGTATTCTATTAGATCACTGTACTGTTTTGTTGACCAGTCCATGACAAGACTTTGTAATTTTAGTTTGGAAAGAAAGCCTTCATTATACTGTTTCCTTAGGCACATGTTGCTGCAAATTCTCAGCTATCAGTTAGTAGCACTGTGTTTGATTATATTAAATATAAGAAAAATGAATATAGAATGTTTAACAGCCAGTACGGTACTTGGGCTGCCTTATAAACTTGAACCAGCAGAGAGCGCTGTTTCATTAGTAATATACAGTAGGTGCACCAATTACCAAATCAATAGCAAAACATTACTACATAAAACACACCAATCAAACAACTTTTTTTTTTTAACAATAAACTAAAATAGTAGTATGATGCCTTGGCCACACTATTTTTTTTAGTAGACAAAAAAAACATTGAACAAGATTATGGTTTTAAAACTCCCCAACAGTAAAGAGTAAGCGATAAGAAATGGCTATAGTTTCAGGTTAGAGGAATTAGCACGGTATACTTTGTATTTAAACTAGAAGAAAGTAGTATAGACTAATGGTTAATGACAAGAGCCTAGGGGAAAAAAAAGAAGGATAAAGATAGGTACACTGTACACACTTAATTTTATTTTATTTCTCAATGTACAGCTGCATTTCTGTACAATCACTAAAATTAATAATTGAGTTGCAAATAGTTTTTTAACCAAATAATTAGTAAAAAACAAACTATTGCTCCTCACATATTACAATTTATATATGACTGAACATGGGATCCGGTCAGGATCCCAATGGTTGGGATCTCGGCTGTCAAAATACCGAAGCCGGGATCCCAACACAGCTAAGAACAACAGCGCTGGAATCCAGAATGGGATCAGAATCCTGGTGCCAAAATAACGACACCTAGAATCACGATCATTCCTATCCCGCCACGCATGCCAGGTAAGCCGTGGGGGAAAGGATAGGTTCAAGCGGGTGGTCTTCAGTATGCCGGCTGTCGGGATCCCGGCGCACAGTATACCGGCGCCGGAATCCCGACAGCCGGCATACCGACACTTATTCTCCCTCGTGGGGGTCCATGACCCCCCTGGAGGGAGAATAAAATAGCACGCCACTGTGCCCGCAGCGTGGTAAGCCGGCGGTCGGGCTCCCGGCGCTGGTATGCTTGTCGCCGGGAGCCCGACCGCCGGCATAACATACCACACCCGTTCAAGCTGTGTGAGGAGGGTTAGGCTACGAGAAGGGGGGTTAGGTTTAGGCTGCAGGGAGGGGGAAGTTAGGGTTAGGCAACCTTGGGGAGGGTTAGGGTTTTATTGGGGGAATGCAAGTATACTTACCTTTCCCCTGTCTGGATTCTCACTGTCGGGATGCCGCGGTCGGTATTCTGACCGCCGGCATAACGAACCCAACCCCTGAACAGAAAGACAGTTGAGCATTATACTATATTAATATGATTACAACTCACACTCTTCTGTCAGTTTTCATCTGATTTTGGAGGGAAAAACTTTCACCGAAGACAATCAGATTTGACAATCCACATTTAATCATACTGAATACACTGACTGCTTGCACAATTCTAGAAAAACACAATCTGCTTTCAACACATTTGGCCACCACAATTTGATCTCTCTTAAAATCTATATAAAGTGATTATACACTAAGGCGGCAATTCAGTTAGGTGCGAGTTTGTACAAGGCAAACGTGCATCATTAAACTTACACACTTTGCTTTTAATGCATGCACCTGAGATTCTCATAATACAATTAGAAATCCCAATTCGCACTTCTAGCAGCGAGAGTATGCACATTTTGTTTAAAAAGTGTAGTTGGAAAAAAGAATGAAAAAGTGGGGAGACCTTCCTGGACCCCAAAAAAGTGACAACTTCGTTAGCAGGACCATATAAAAGGCTGTTGGTAAGCTTAAGGAAAGTACTGGATGCTTTTGAAAGGTGTCAAATGGCTTATTTGTGCATGCAAAAAAATTATGTAAATAGCCTGCAAATTTCCTTTAATTACGCAGGAATTAAACGACAAATGCAAAATATAAATAAAAATTACAAAAATTAAAAAGTAGAAAAAAAATGATTTGGGGATAATATGAGGCTACTTAAATAAAAAAATAAAAATAATAATAAAAAAATAATAATAAAAAGCTATTTTTTTTCATTGAAATCATTTTATTTATTTTTGGGGTAATAAACTAACGAATAAGTTAGCTTTTGGGTAACTTGAGGCCATTTATTTATTTTCACACCAAAAAATTACATGTAATTATTGGACCAATTATGCTTATTGAAAACTTTCACATGTCTAATTAGTCATGTGGGAGGAAGAGAAGGGCAAGGTGTTCTGAAGCAAGTCCCGACATTTTCTCTACCTTCTCAGGGAAGTGTGAACAAAAACAGGCACATTTACTCTGAAAAAGAAATGCGAGTTTAGAATTGAATTGCAACGGTAATTCACAATGCAAATTTACGGTGAATTCGCCTTGCTGGATCAAACTCGCACCTAATTGAATTCCCTCCTAAAGATCACTTTCCCTAACTGAAAGTTCTACCAGTTTCAGTTTACAAAATAAATAGGGTCAACTATGTCAACAACTAGAACACAGGGTTTTAGGTCAGCTCCCAGCCACGTTATACAGTTAGGGTCAGATTCAATTAAGGCCGGAAGCTGTCGACATAGCTTTGTGTATTATGTCTCGGAAGGTTGAATCCGCTCACAGCTTATGGAGGTAAGAACAGAAGCAGCCTACCGTAACTGGCTGATGGCAGCTCAATGTAATTTAATCTGCCCCATAGTTTGATTAAACTGCCAGCACATACACCTTTCCATGAGATAGATGCTACAGCTGAAGCCCTATTTGGGGACTATAGTATATGCCCTAGATTTTTAAGTGGCTGTTCCTGACAACCATGGACAGTATGGACAATGAAGTGGCTATTAACTCTCTGAAATGAAGTAGCTAGGGGGTAATTAAGTCAAGTGGACCTCAAGATCAAAGCATTATAGATGTAACCACTGTAGATATTAAAAGTGGACTTTTAATATCAAAGCAAAAGTCTTAAGTTTATCTAGACTCATAATTCAGAAGATTTATTTTTTTACATTATTGAATATAAGCATTTTTTTTTTTAACAATAGTGAAGTGTGTGGTTGATCTTAAAATTAGCAGACGAGCTCAAGAAGATAGCCATCAAATGGTTTAAAGACGGCTGAGAAGCTCTAGAAAGCTCCAATAAAGAAACTGCAGCAGCCAACAAGGCTGCAAAAGAACCAAAGAGGCAAAACCCCATGAAGTAAGCAAAAAAATATAAAGAAGCTGACACTGAGCAAAGGAGGTAGCTAAACCAAGTAAGTCTTCTAAAACACAACCTCAGTATTAGCCCGTTAATGTTATTTTATTTTTTTATAATAGGCTCCACATTAACAAGATACCACTAAAAAGCCCCATTGTGGTTATAAGTGGATATCCCTCAAATGTAAGATAACAAAACTACACAAATGTTCATACAGTATGTGGCACAAACCAATATTATCACTGCAAAGAAATAATCAATCTGGTCATATTGTAAAACTGAGTAAAGATAACGCTGACCTCACTAACAATCTACAGTGAAGATTAGAACTAATTTCATTACCCAAGTACCACATCAGATTTCTTAAATTAAAATGCCATCTTAAAAGTAATCAAGCTTTGATTTTAAATTGGCAAGAATGACGACTGATGAAGTATGTGTAGCACTTGATACAGCTGGAGGTTGATAGAAATCTTGTGTTCCGTAGAACAATCAGCAGAGCAGCAGTAACAATGAGGACATACTAATAAGACCATAAACTGGTTGGAAATAAGGCAATTAGTACAGAGTAGATGAAAAATTAAGACTAAGAGAAGAGGCGGAATTGATTTAAGTCTCTAGATCCCTATTGTGCAATTATCAACACATGCAGATTATTTTCTTTCAGAAATCTAAGAGTGGGAGATAAGGGGGAGCAGAAATGTCAAACTCGGTCATATACAAATACGCCAAGTGAGAACATAAGAGCAGAAAGACCAAACACATAAAGACATGGACTCTCAGAGCATCACCATGGCCACTGCAGGTACAGTATTAAGTCTGGATTTAAAAAGGTGGCTGTACTGATGGAAATTAATTGTTATATATACTTCTAGTAGGTGAGTGAAGGGAATGAGTAAAACAATACAATTAAATTCAGCCCTCGGCTGCCACTGTGAACAGTAATAGACTGCTTAGCAATATACTGCCAGTCGCTCTGGCAAAGACATACTTACACAAAACATTAACATGGTTTATAGATCAGAATTACAGTGGACCTGTAAATGCTGAATTGTTCTCTCAGCAATGTGCTTATGCATTAAAGGTAAAAGAAGACGTGTAATGTGAAGTGCAATTCTTATTAAACATCATGTTTTTTCACAGACATCAGTGGACCAGCTTGAGCAAATGCTTGGCTGCTTCGATGATATGTACTGTACCCTGTAAGAAGAATTGGATGTGTAAGATCAACAGCACAGGTAGCCAGAGATATTACAGAGACCCTCGTAGGAAGGTCTATCTGCCTGAGGTTTAATATTTAGCTACAAGTGGCTCAATTGCCCAACAATTCCATCTTAGTCTATTCAGAGATAGCGATGTCATCAATACCAACAAGGACATAGACCCAGACTGGTAACTAATAATAGGAGCTCAAACACAGGTCATTTCATCTAATGTCAAAGTAATCACTAAGAGATTATGTAATTACTGAACATCTTCTCAGATGTCAAAGGGGTAAAACGAAGGAGGTGTATGGGTAATCACAAAAGTGGTCATTATATCTGGAATCCTATGGAAAAAAGTAAGGGAATGCTATGCTATAACATAAAATACTTTGTATAGGCTGAAAACTCTCCATCACTGGAATTAGGTTTACTATTGGGTCCTTTCGCAGAAAAGGTGATCATTGTTCACAGTAAATCCCAGTAGGACTGAAACCAAAAACACTTGAACAAAGTACATGATGTGCCATCACATTATGGAACAGCGGTTGCGGCGTAGAGCTCCCTGGAAGCGGATAGCAGCGTGTACATGCTTGCATCTTGCACAGCCTACACTCTTAAGCAGTTCACTGAAAAGTAGCAGTATGTGCCAATTATACTTGGCTGAGCATTCAATGTAGCCACATTTCCAGGTCTTCTTCACCAGATGGGACACGTTCCAACGTGGGATAACACGGCCTCGTTGTAGGTCGCGCTTATTGCCCACTATGATGATGGGAGTCTCCGTTGTGCCAATCACTCTGCAGCAAGGGGTGAGAAAAAAGTAAGCAATGCATGTGAAACTGTGACAAATTCTTATCAAAAATGTATTTATAAATTATGTGGAAATACAAAATCAACAAAGAAATCAGCTATAAAAGATAAATAACTATAAATTATACACCATTTCAATACAGCCATTGTGAGGGTTTTATAGTTGAGCAGATCTACCTCTCCATTAAAGGACGTTAATTTAAATAAACCTGCTATATTACAGCATTATTTCACTTTGTGAGACGACGTGCTTGCTGACATGGGTCCGGATACAGGGCAGAACATAAAGATGCCATTATGCATGTGAGTAGAGATGTGTCTGGACATTTACGTTTCCATGAGTTGCACAAAAAGCAAGATAACTGCAACCTTAAATCTAGAGTATAGATGTGTCCAAGGCATAAATGTTCTATTCATCATCAACTCAAAAAACGAGTCCCGTTTGTGTAGGTGCTAAAACGTACGTATTTGAAGGGGATGTAATTATGTGACCAGCGGTCAGGAGACACAACACCTCCCCCTGCATCCCGCACAATGAAAATCCCGACAGTTGGCATGCAGACTAGCAGGGACTATTCCCACTCGTGGGTGTCCACAACACCCACATATAGTGTAGGAATAGAACCTGTTCGCCACCGAGCACATAAAGGGCTTGTTGTGCTCGTCCTCTCCGCCGGCATTACGCTGCCGGGATACCGGCGGAGGTATGCTGACACCGGTCATGCATACCGAACCCTATTTCAAGATCTGTACAACTCAAAATAAGACGCATCTCCATGGGGCATATTCTTCCTGTGCTACACGCACCCATTATCCTTATCTAAGAACAAGGCACCTCAATAGCAAGATACACACAAGCTGTAACTATTGCAATACTTCTAACAATGCCATATTTAACTCCTCACAAAACCACTGTATTCCCATATCTTAACCAAGACACTGCTTGAGTATTATGCCTCCAGCTAGTGCAACACTATTCCGCTTGGCCTCACTAAAGCAGTCTATCCCAGTTACTGCAAACCAAATCTATTAATTGGTGATTCCTAATCTTCTGCTCCGTTAAGCACACCCCTTCACATCAGTGCTTATTTTAATTTTTTCCGACTAACAAGAAACATTCTTATTTGTGTGCTCTATTAGCTAATAATCAATTACATTTGAATGTATTAGTCTATCCAATATATTATTTACAGTAGAATACTGAAAGATAATGTTTTTGTTTTTTTTGCAGCTATTCTAGTTCTACGCAAAAAAAAAAAAGACATTAATTTTCACTAAAATGACTTTTACTGTATATAACAGAACCCTGTACACTCTTGTAGTCTCTCCGCATTGCAGTGTCCTCATGGTCAACATCTATCATCCTTTCTGTCTACTGGGTCATTGAGGGATACTGTTTTACTGTCACTTTTTTGTCTTCTTATTTCACTGTTTCATTTATCCATTTGTATGGTCTCTTTGTAACTTTTAATACTGAATTGTTTATGTTTCGCTTTCTTTTTTCCTCTATGACATGGCAAATGTTTGGTGGCACATTTAATAAGATTAAAAAAATAGGATTTTGAATACCTACTGGTAAATCCTTTTCTCATAGTCCATAAGGGATATTGGGGACAGAATTAGTACGATAGGGTATAGATGGGTCCAAAGGAGCCAGTGCACTTTAAATTTCTTCCACTGGGTGTGCGGGCTCCTCCCCTCTATGCCTCCTCCCACAGCTCAGTTATAGGTAAAACAGTGCCCGAAGGAGAATGACATACTTGAGAGAAGGAACATAACAACAATAAGTGTGGTGAGATTTGAACACCAGCACACCAATACATAACTTAGCCAGCAAAGTCTGGCAACATTAACAGCAACAGCTGAACAGGAACACGTAACAGAGAACCTGCAGAAAGTCAGCGCACGGAAGCTGGCGCCCAATATCCCTTATGGACTACTAGAAAAGGATGTACCGGTAGGTATTCAAAATCCTATTTTCTCTAGCATCCATAAGAGATATTGGGGACAGAATAAGTACGATGGGGATGTCCCAATGCTTCCAGAACGGGCGGGAACGTGTGGAGACAACTGCAGCACTGCCTGCCCAAACTGGGTATCCACTTTGGCCAGGGTATCAAACTTGTAGAATTTCACAAAGGTGTTCGTCCCCGACCAGGTAGCAGCTCGGCATAGTTGCAGGGTAGAGACTCCACGGGCAACCGCCCAGGAAGAACCCACCGATCTAGTAGAGTGGGCCTTCAGAGACTGTGGAACCGATAAGGCTGCCGACGCATAGGCTTGTTGGATAGTAAGCCTAATCCAATGAGCAATGAACTGCTTTAAAGCAGGGCAATCATTTTTCCGCGCATCATACAGCACGAACAAGGAATCCGTATTTCTGATCCGAGCCGTCCTCTTGACATAGATTTTCAAGGCTTGCACTGCATCCAATGCCTCCGGAAGAGCAGAAGTGTCAGAACCGGACGGAATCACAGTAGGTTGTTTCAAGTGAAACGCAGAGACCACCTTCGGCAGGAACCTCTGTCTAGTCCTGAGATCCGCTCTTTTCTCGTAAAAGACAAAGTACGGACTTTTGCACGACAAGGCCCCCAATTCTGAGACACGCCTAGCAGAAGCCAGGGCCAGTAACATCACCGTTTTCCACGTGAGGTACTTATCTTCTACCGTCGTCAGAGTTTCAAACTAGGAGGACTGTAGAAAGCGTAACACTACATCCAGATCCCAAGGTGCCGTAGGCGGCATGAAAGGAGGTTGTATGTGAAGCACCCCTTGTAAGAAGGTCTGAACTTCCGGCAAGAGAGCCAATTTCTTCTGAAAGAAGATGGAAAGAGCTGAAATCTGGACCTTAATGGATCCCAGACGTAAGCCTTTATCCACTCCAACCTGGAGAAAACGGAGGAACCTTCCCAAGTGGAATTCCGCAGAGGGATATTTGCATTCCTCGCACCACGAGACATATCTCCGCCAGATATGATGATAGTGTTTTGACGTCACAGGTTTTCTGGCTTGCACCATAGTGGCAATTACCTTTTTGGAAAGCCCTTTGTAAGCTAGGATGTTCCGCTCAACTTCCATGCCGTCAAACGAAGCCGCTGTAAGTCCGGGTAGATGAACGGTCCTTGTTGAAGAAGATTCCTTCTTAATGGTAGAGGCCAAGGGTCCTCTACGGACAAGTCCACGCTCTTCGGGGCCAATACAGGGCAATCAAGATAGCTTCCACTCTCTGATATCTGATCCGCTTGAGCACCCTTGGGATCACAGGAATCAGAGGAAACAGGTAGACCAGCTGGTAAGGCCAAGGTAAAGTCAGCGCATCCACTGTGCTCGCCTGATGGTCCCTGGTTCGTGAGCAATAGCAGCGAAGCTTCTTATTGAGACGAGAGGCCATCAAGTTGATCTGTGGGCAACCACACCTGTCGATGATCAGTTGGAACACCTGAAGGTGTAGTCCCCACTCCCCCGGGTGGAGGTCGTGGCAACTTAGGAAGTCCTCCTCCCAGTTGTACACTCCCGGAATGAAGATTGGAGACAGCTCTCTTGCATTTCTCTCTGCACAGAGGAGTATTCTTGACACTTCTCGCATGCAGACCCTGCTTTTTGTCCCTCCTTGTCGATTTGATGTACGCCACCGCTGTGGCGTTGTCCAACTGCACCTGGATCGCCCGATCCCGCAGTAGATGAGACGCCTGAAGCAGAGCATTGTGGATAGCCTGAAGTTCTAGAATGTTGATTGGAAGTAGGGCCTCTTGGTGTTACAATCCTGAGCACTCATGTTTTGTTTTTGTTATAAATTACCTTTGCTTCAGTTTGTGGAACTACAGGTCACAGCTAGCTCCTGCATAGTTGTCTCCCAGTGCCTTTGCTCCTGCACTCAGCAACTGACTTCACAGGTGTCTGGATTCTGTAATTACAGCTCGTTATATCAATTACTGGGGGCCTGTCTGGTGCTCACAACTGATTGGTCCAGCCTGTTCTTTTAAGCCTCTCAATCCCAAGAGGCTTTGCCAGTTATAACTACTCCATGTGGTGTTCTGCTTCCTGGTTCCTCTCTGGTCTCAGTTCATCTGTCCAGTGGGTATTGCCTTGTTCCAGTATTGAATTCCAGCTACAACATCTTGCTGACGACTTTAGTCTGCCGACTGCCGCTACCTCCTGTGTCACCCCTGGAGTGCCTGCTGCTGTTCCATCTCCACGGCCCCAGCGTACCATCTGGCCGTGTGCACCCTGCCACCTTCTCCAGTTCCTGTTTGTTCCTGTGTATCCCTGCGGTTGGTCATATACAACACCTCTACCATAACTCCAGTCCAGTTCAGGTATCAAGTGACCCAGACAGGGGGCCGCGACCTGCACGTCGGAAGCCGCGAAGCCCATATCCCCTTGCGGGGTTCCCTGGTGAAAACCTTCCGGCGTGTTAGACTCCGCGCCTCTGTTCTGGGTAACGTCAACCACTTGGTACCTGATCCCAAATTCCGGATTCTGCACCAGTTCCTGACATTATAACTGGCCCACCACTTCCTGGGCATGGACCCGTCACAGCAAAATCCGGCTCAAATCTTGGCTGGTCAAATACAAAATTTGACGCAGCAACTGCAAGATCTAAAGCTCCGAGTTTCCACCCAGGAAGAAACTAGCAGGTCATTGGTTGTAACCAGAGCTCCTGGGCCTGAACCAAAGCTGCATCTTCCAGATCGGTTTACAGGTGACCGGAAACAGTTCCAGAATTTCCGTGATAGCTGCAAGCTATATTTCAGACTCCGGCCATTATCGTCTGGTTCTGAGGCTCAGCGAGTAGGTATCATCATCTCCCTCCTACAGGGGGAACCCCAGTCCTGGGCGTTCGGATAAAAACGGAGAATCCCGCCTTGCACACAGTGGATGCCTTTTTTAGCGCCCTAGGAATTCTTTATGATGACCCGGACCGAGCAGCTTCTGCAGAGGCTCACTTACGAGCCCTGAGACAAGGGAAAAACACGGCCGAGGTATACTGCACTGAGTTTCGCAGATGGGCAGGTGATAGTGGTTGGAATGACCCAGCCCTCCGAAGTCAGTTCCGCTTAGGCCTCACTGAGCAAATTAAAGATTACCTTGTCCAGTATCCTACTCCTGAAACCCTGGACAAGCACATGCAGTTAGCAATTCGAGTAGATCGTCGGATCAGGGAACGGAGGATGGAGAAAGGTGGAGGGTCACCATCTCCCTCAGCAGTAGCCTTGGAAGAAGCCGAAGATTCCAGTGAACCCATGCAGATTGGGGCCTTTCGTCTTTCTGCTCAGGAAAAATCTTGTAGACGATCGATGGGCCTATGCTTATATTGTGGAGCAAAGGGTCATTTTGCCCCCTGAAGTCGGGAAAAGACAAGACCCAGGGGTAAAAGGGGAGTTACTCCTGGGTCTGGCTGGAATCTCTCCAAAAAATTCAGTCTTGCTTCCAGTTCAAATTAGTCTACCTACTCAGCAAGTTGCAGTCAAGGCTTTTGTTGATTGTGGTGCAGCTGCCAACTTTATGGATATCTCTTTCGCCCGGTCCTGGAACATTCCTATACTAAAGATGAAGCCTTCTGTGACTATTTGTGGCCTTGATGGTAACCCCCTCCTCAGTGGGCAAGTGTCTCAGCAAACTCCTGCTGTTCATTTAACTACTGGTCTTCTGCATTCGGAGAAGATTATTTTCCTCCTTGTCAATTGCCCCATGGCCTCCATAGTCCTAGGGCTTCCATGGTTGAAATCCCATAATCAATCCATCTGCTGGAAGACAGGAGAACTCTTACAGTGGGGAACAGAATGTACAGTAAGATGTCTGTCCTTGCCAGTGCGATGCTCTCAAGTTATACCAGAGGGGCTACCGACTCCATATCATTCATTTGCGCATGTCTTCTCCAAGAAAGAGGCGGATACTGTTCCCCCCCATCGACCTTACGACTGTGCCATCAGTCTGGTATCCGAAGATAAATTACCTAAGGGTAGATTATATGCTCTTTCTTTGCCAGAAACTAAAGCCATGGAAGACTATATTCAGGAGAACCTAAGCAAAGGGTTTATTCGTCCTTCAAAATCACCAGTAGGAGCAGGATTCTTCTTTGTGGCAAAAAAGGACGGCTCCTTACGTCCATGCATTGATTATAGAGGACTCAACAAAATCACGGTTAAGAATTCTTATCCTTTGCCTTTGATTTCCGTGTTGTTTGATCAACTCCGGATGGCGGAAATCTTCTCTAAAATTGATCTTCGGGGGGCATATAACCTCATACGAATTAAGGCCGGTGACGAGTGGAAGACGGCCTTCAACACTCATTCTGGGCATTATGAATACCTTGTTATGCCATTTGGATTGTCAAATGCTCCTGCCGTCTTCCAAGATTTTATCAATGATGTGCTCCGAGAATTCCTGGGAAAATTTGTTGTGGTCTACTTGGACGACATCCTGATATATTCACGGTCACTTGAGCAGCATCGAGTCCATGTCCAGATAGTGTTGCAAAAGCTCCGGGAGCACCATCTATACGCCAAATTAGAAAAATGTGAATTCGAAGTGAAGCTTCTTAGGATACGTGATCTCTCCCAAGGGGTTCTCCGTGGATCCCAGTAAACTTCAAGCAATTCAAGATTGGGCACAACCTACTAACCTTAAAGCTATACAACGCTTTCTTGGGTTCGCTAATTATTACAGGAGATTTATTCGTTCATTTTCAGACATTGTTGCACCTATTGTTGCTTTGACCAAGAAAGGTGCGGATCCATCACATTGGTCACCTTCAGCTCTACAAGCTTTTCTCAAGTTAAAAAAAGCCTTTATATCTGCACCTGTTCTTAGTCATCCAAATCCTGACCTGCCTTTTGTTATGGAAGTGGATGCTTCTGAAGTGGGAGTGGGAGCAGTCCTATCACAGAAAGATCCAGTGGATTCTAAACTTCACCCGTGCTCTTTTCTGTCCAGAAAGTTCTCTCCTGCCGAAGCCAACTATGATGTTGGAAATCGTGAACTGCTTGCTATCAAGTGGGCTCTAGAAGAATGGAGGCATTGGTTGGAAGGGGTGAGACACGTGATTACAATCCTCACTGACCATAAAAACTTATCCTATATTGAGTCAGCCAAGAGACTGAATCCAAGACAGGCACGATGGGCATTATTCTTCACTAGATTCAACTATGTGATCTCCTATCGGCCAGGATCGAAGAATCTTAAAGCAGATGCCTTGTCACGAAGCTTCCTTCCAATTCAAAATTCATCCTGCTCTTCTGAACCAATTATTCCTGTTTCCAATATCCATGCTGGTCTTGCTCAAGATTTAGTCTCCCAGATTCAAGCCAAACAGTCTCTTGCACCCATGGGGACTCCCTCAAGACTCCTCTTTGTCCCTAAAGAGTACAGGAAAGCAGTTTTATCTGAATTTCATGTAAAAAGAGTCTCTGGGCATCCATGGATTTCTAAGACTCTGGATTTATTGTCTCGCTCAGTTTGGTGGCCTTCTATGTTTCAAGATGTTAGAGAGTTCATTCTTGCTTGTGAGATCTGTGCTCAACATAAAACTCCTCGTAAAGCTCCCATGGGACATCTTACGCCTCTTACGGTTCCCTCAAGACCTTGGTCCCATATTTCTATGGACTTTGTGGTTGATCTTCCCAAGTCATCCGGGTACAATACCATTTGGGTTGTGGTAGACCGGTTCAGTAAGATGGCTCACTTTATTCCTCTTCGCAAGCTCCCCAGTGGCAGGGAATTGGCAACCTTGTTTATCCAACATATCTTTAAATTACATGGATTACCACAGGACATCGTCTCCGACAGAGGAACTCAGTTTATTGCTCAATTCTGGCGAGCTTTCTGTTCAGCCTTGGATATTAATCTTAGTCTGTCCTCTGGTTATCATCCGCAATCCAATGGACAGACTGAGCGAGTGAACCAGTCTCTTGAACAGTATCTCCGTTGTTATGTTTCCAAGTACCATAACGATTGGGTGGACCATCTGGCATTTGCTGAATTTGCATATAATAATTCCAGTCACTCTTCTTCATCCATGTCACCCTTCTTTTGTCTCTCTGGGTTCCATCCTAGGTCTAACGCTTTTGACATCCTGCAGCAACAGACTTCTTCCCTTGATCCTGTAGCTCGTCTGAGGAAAATTTGGAGGAGAGTACGTCTGGCACTCAACCAAGTCTCTGTTCGTTCCAAACAATTTGCTGACAGACGACGAAGACCTTGTACTCTTAAAGTGGGTGACATGGTGTGGCTGTCCACACGAAATATCAAGTTACGCCAGCCCTCTCAAAAATTTGGGCCTAGGTTCATTGGTCCATTCCGGATTATTAGACAGATTAATCCAGTAGCCTTTCGACTCCTTTTACCAAAATCACTTAAGATCAATAACACTTTCCACTGTTCCTTGTTGAAACCAGCATTTGTGTCCCAGAGATTTAGAAGATCTCCTTCCAGAAGGCCTGCCGCTGTGTTAGTTCAAGGTCACAAGGAGTTTGTTGTGGAAAAGATTCTGGATTCCAAGTTCAGGAGGGGTCAAGTTCATTTCCTCGTGCATTGGAAGGGTTACAGTCCGGAAGAGAGAACCTGGGTGCCAGAGCGGTTTCTTCATGCACCCAGACTTAAGAGGTCTTTCTTCTGTGAATTTCCGGATAAGCCTGGTTCTAGGGGTTCTTAACCCCTCTTCAGGGGGGGGGTACAGTTACAATCCTGAGCACTCATGTTTTGTTTTTGTTATAAATTACCTTTGCTTCAGTTTGTGGAACTACAGGTCACAGCTAGCTCCTGCATAGTTGTCTCCCAGTGCCTTTGCTCCTGCACTCAGCAACTGACTTCACAGGTGTCTGGATTCTGTAGTTACAGCTTCATTACCTGAAAACTACTATTCAGCTTGTCAGCCTGCTCAGTCTGCACTGCAGCTGCATGTTATATCAATTACTGGGGGCCTGTCTGGTGCTCACAACTGATTGGTCCAGCCTGTTCTTTTAAGCCTCTCAATCCCAAGAGGCTTTGCCAGTTATAACTACTCCATGTGATGTTCTGCTTCCTGGTTCCTCTCTGGTCTCAGTTCATCTGTCCAGTGGGTATTGCCTTGTTCCAGTATTGAATTCCAGCTTCAACATCTTGCTGACGACTTTAGTCTGCTGACTGCCGCTACCTCCTGTGTCACCCCTGGAGTGCCTGCTGCTGTTCCATCTCCACGGCCCCAGCGTACCATCTGGCCGTGTGCACCCTGCCACCTTCTCCAGTTCGTTTGTTCCTGTGTATCCCTGCGGTTGGTCATATACAACACCTCTACCATAACTCCAGTCCAGTTCAGGTATCAAGTGACCCAGACAGGGGGCCGCGACCTACACGTCGGAAGCCGCGAAGCCCATATCCCCTTGCGGGGTTCCCTGGTGAAAACCTTCCGGCGTGTTAGACTCCACGCCTCTGTTCTGGGTAACGTCAACCACTTGGTACCTGATCCCGAATTCCGGATTCTGCCCCAGTTCCTGACACTTGGGCAGACCACCTGCCTTGGAACTGCGCCCCTCGGGTAAGAGCTCCCCATCCTCTTAGACTCGCATCCGTCGTGAGGAGGATCCAATCCTGAATCCTGAAGCTTCAGCCTTCCAGGAGGTTGGAAGACTGTAGCCACCACAGGAGTGAAATCCTGGCCTGGGGTGACAACTGAATCATCCGCTGCATCTGAAGATGGGAACCGGACCACTTGTTCAGGATGTCCAATTGGAAGGGTCTGGCATGGAACCTTCCATACTGTATCGCCTCGTAGGCGGCCACCATCTTTCCCACTAATTTTATGCAATGATGAATGGAGACTTGAGCAGGTCTGAGTACCATGCAAACCATTTCCTGGTGTGTTCTCGCTTTTTCCACTGGGAGGAACACTCTCTGTGCTACAGTATCCAGTAGCATGACCAGAAACAGGAGTCTCTGAGATGGTTCCAGGTGGGACTTTTGCAGATTGAGGATTCACCCGTGGTGAGACAGAAGTTGGATAGTGCAATCTATATGGAGGAATAGACGCTCCCTGGAACTCGCTTTTATCAGGAGATCATCCAAGTATGGAATTACATTGACCCCCTGGACCCTGAGCTGAAACATCATTTCTGCCATCACCTTCGTGAACACTCTTGGAGCTGTAGACAGGCCGTAAG
Organism: Pseudophryne corroboree; assembly: GCF_028390025.1. Lineage (NCBI taxonomy): Eukaryota > Metazoa > Chordata > Amphibia > Anura > Myobatrachidae > Pseudophryne > Pseudophryne corroboree. The sequence continues at coordinate 498,467,646 of NC_086445.1, forward strand.
GTAACGCCTGAAACTGGTAGTGATCGTTCAGTAGGGCAAACCTCAGACAGGCCTGATGGGGAGGCCAAATTGGGATATGTAGGTGAGCGTCCTTGATATTCAGGGACACTAATAATTCCTGTTGTTCCAGGCCTGCGATCACCGCTCTTAAAGATGCCATCTTGAATTTGAAAACCTTTAGGTAAGGATTCAAGGACTTCAGATTCAGAATGGGTCTCACAAACCCGTCTGGTTTTGGTACGACAAACAGACTGGAGTAGTAACCCTGTCCTTGTCGTAGTAGGGGTACTGGAATAATGACCTAAGCCTGATTTGAAAAACCGTTGGGGAGGAGTACCGTTGAACTCCAGCTTGTAACCCTGAGGGATAAAATCCCATACCCAAGCATCTTGGAAGGAACCATCCCAGATGTGGCTGAAGTGACGTTACCGAGCTCCCACCACGAGATCTCCTCGGGGTGGGTGGGCACCGTCATGCTGAAGTCTTTGCAGGAGCAGAACTGGTGTTCTGGTCCTGAGATCCAGCAATGGCAGGTTTCTTAGATTTTCCTCTGGAGCCTCTAGCTGTGTTGGAGGCCCCTCTTGCCCTAGATCGAAATCTGGAGGACCAAAAGGACTGAGTAGACGGTCCCGGATAGGTATGTCTAGCAGGTGAAGCCCCTGAAGGGAGAAACGTGGATTTTCCAGCAGTAGCTTTGGAAATCCATGCGTCCAATTCACCTTCAAAGAGCCATTCACCTGTGAAGGGAAGAGATTCCACATTACGTTTGGAGTCAGCATCAGCAATCCACTGACGTAACCATATGGCTCTACGCGCAGACACAGCCATAGCCGTGGTCCTAGCATTAATAATGGCAATCTCTTTAAGGGAAGGACTCTTGCCGTGTCCTGAATGTGAGTCAGGAGAGTAACAGTATTAACTAAGGTCATATCACCCGAGAGACCTTCCTTAATTTGATTAGCCCAGGAATGAATTGCATGTGTCATCTATTAACCTGCAATAACCGGCCTTTGAGCAACACTTGCAGCAATGTAAATAGATTTTAGAGTGGTCTCAATTTTCCTATCTGCCGGGTCCTTTATTGTAAAGGAGCCCGGAGCAGGGAGTACCGCCTTTTTAGAAAGGTGAGAAACTGAGACGTCTACTGCAGGAGATTCTTTTCAGAATTTTCTGCCATCAGGGGCAAAGGGGAATGTATGCAAAAACCGTTTGGACACCTGAAACTTTTTATCTGGAGTTTTCCAGGCCATTTTAAGTAAGTCCTCTAATTCCTTAGAATCAGGAAATGTGACTGCCATTTTATCTTATGGGAGGAAAAATGACTGCTGATTAGCAGCATCCTCCAGGGGGAGCTTTAACACATCCCTAATAGCCAATATGAGGGACTCAATACCCTGGGTGGGGATGGGATCCCCACTTATGGGGTCCACATCATCCCCATCATCCTGTATATCATCATCGGTATCTGAGAGTAGTGCAGGTAAAGCACGTTTATGTGCACCCTTAGTAGACAGGGGGGGATGTTTAGCAGTGAGACTTGCCACTGCTTGTTGCAGTTCCTGAGTCTTATTGGCATTTGCAGTGAGCTGAGATGACATATCAGACATCATAGTTTTGACTCCAACCAGGAGGGCTCAGGACTCTCCCCCACATTGTTATCAGCATTTAGAGATAGCTGACTACACTGCTCACATGATATGGAGTCAGATGAACTAGGAGAGAATCTAGCATTACATACACTGTATGACTTCTGTTTTACCATTGTGAATCAGAAATAACAGGTACAATATACATACAACACAGCCTGATATTGATATATTGCAAGCCTGCCCTAGTGCATGTGAGAGGAGACACAGAAGAGAGGACCCTAACGCACCCAGCGCTGCACAGCCCCAGTGAGGCTGTCAGCGTTTTTATGTAATCACAGTGAGACTGTAATTTGATAAAATCCCTCAGAGGGATTGCTATTGTGCAGTAATATAGCGGCTCTGCCCCTCTCTACCCGGTACCAGCGATCCAGGGACTGTTTGGAGGAGTTGTGGAGGCTGCTGCTGCTATGCAGAGGAAGGCGCCAAAATGCAGCTGAGCCTGCTCTCGTGTAGCCCCGCCCCCCGCTATGGCGCCAGAGCTACCTCTGTATATTTATACTGCCCATGTCTCCCAAGTTGTAAAACCTTACATAAATGCTTGGTTTACCATAAATTATCCAGTCTCACGCAGGGGCTATAGCGGGTCCCCCCCAGGAGGGACCCTGTCGCCACATCCACGCTTTTTGCCGCACAGTAAACCGGGGGACCATCTAGCGGGGCCCCCGGTTGGTACTCACCACCGATGATCACCTTCAGGCAGCGTTAGGGGTGTGCGGCATGCTGCGGCTGCGATAGCCAAGGCGCCATTCCCCGCTGAACAAACAGCCCCTCAGGACAGTGGTCCTGCAGCGGGGAAGCGGCTCTGCACCTCAAGAGGCCTGTAACCGCCCCCCCCCCCCCCCAACTCCCACGGTGCAGGTATGCTGTTGCCCAAACAGCATACCGAAATAAAGAAAACTATAAATGAAACTGAAGAAAAACTCTGGAGCTAGCAGAGTGTGCATCCTCTCCTGCGGGCACTTTTTCTAAACTGAGCTGCGGGAGGGGGCATAGAGGGGAGGAGCCAGCACACCCAGTGGAAGACATTTAAAGCGCACTGGCTCCTTTGGACCCATCTATACCCCATCGTACTAATTCTGTCCCCAATATCCCTTATGGATGCTAGAGAAATATTAACAGTAATAATTACATACTTACATATTCACATGACCCTGAAATGCTTTTGCCTAGTTCACAAAACATATGTACTTGAGGTTTTATACGAGTGTAGAAGAAAACAAGATGAACAGAAGCAGGGATACCTTTTTTTAAATTTCTTCTTCTTCCCTACTACTGTCTGTCACAGCTGTTCCATGGAATTACCCAGTCCTGCCAATCAGAAAGTCAAGGCCACATGCAGTGTCGGAATGGGGCATCTAGGGCCCACCGGGTGATTGCAGTGGTAGGAGCTCATACTTAAGGGGTGTGGTCTGCCACCAGAGGGGGTGTGCTCAGTCACCACAGATGCTTGGATAACCAATAGGCAAATCTTGGTGTAGTCTCTATAGAAGCAAACCAAGCACCCATGTTTATCAGTGGTCCTGCTTCAGGATGACTGGCCCTCTAACAGAGTAAAAATGTACAATTTGAAGGAAGTCTGGAATCTGACCCCAGAGGTGGGGCCCACTGGGGATTTGCCCTGTGCCCCTGTGCACCATTCCAACCCTGGCCACATGGTGATATCAGAGATGCTTCCTCCACAATGTTGGATGTATGTTTATACAGACAAAAGGAACATCACTGATTGGACCCTGGATTGTCACTGACAGCTGGGGTACAGAGATAAGGGGTCACACAGCAGCATAACATGTACAAATCTCATCAGACATGGGGTTATATTTACTTATATTCGTGTTTTTGCCGTTTTTAAGGGTGTTTGAACTCGAATGGTATCGGGTGCATTTTACTGCAACTTTTTGAATCCTGATACGGTCATTTACTAATCTGCCGAGTTTGCAACATTCGTCTTTTCCGATGTCGATGTGATTCGTAATGTCAGGCAGTGTTTTACGGGAGTGATGAGTAAAACACTGCCTGACAAAACACAAGGAATCCCGGCCGGATCTGTGAGATCCGTGCAGGGCTTCATTGTACACTTTAAAAAAATATTTTAAAGTGTTAAAATTAAAAAAAAAAATTGTGTGGGGTCCCCCCTCCTAAGCCAAACCAGCCTCGGGCTCTTTGAGCCGGTCCTGGTTGCAAAAATATGGGGGAAAAATTGACAGGGGTTCCCCCATATTTGAACAACCAGCACCGGGCTCTGCGCCTGGTCCTGGTGCCAAAAATACAGGGGACAAAAAGCGTAGGGGTCCCCCATATTTTTTGAACCAGCACCGGGCTCCACTAGTCAGAGAGATAATGCCACAGCCGGGGGACACTTTTATATAGGTCCCTGCGGCCCTGGCTTTAAATCACTAACTAGTCACCCCTGGCCGGGGTACCCTGGAGGAGGCTTGCTGGGACTTGTAGTACTGCTACAAAAAACAATATTCTTTTTTTTACACATGGCTATCAGCCCCCCATCCGCAGCCCTTGGATGGGGGGGACAGCCTCGGGCTTCACGCCTGGACCTTAGGTGGCTGGAGGGGGGGGGGACCCTTGATTTAAGGGGTCCCCACTCCTCCAGGGTACCCCGGCCAGGGGTGACTAGTTAGTGATTTAATGCCAGGGCCGCAGGGACCCATATAAAAGTGTCCCCCGGCTGTGGCATTATCTCTCTGACTAGTGGAGCCCGGTGCTGGTTCATAAAATACGGGGGACCCCTACGCTTTTTGTCCCCCGTATTTTTGGCACCAGGACCAGGCGCAGAGCCCGGTGCTGGTTGTTCAAATATGGGGGAACCCCTGTCAATTCCCCCCCCCCCCATATTTTTTCAACCAGGACCGGCTCAAAGAGCCCGAGGCTGGTTTGGCTTAGGAGGGGGGACCCCACGCAATTTTATTTTCAAGTTTTTACAGTAAACAGACCCTTTCCCATAGATAACCATGCACAGATCTCACTGATCCGTGCATGATTATCCAAACTCGCCTGGAAAAAGCAGGTCTATTTTTTTGCTCCTTTTTTTAACGAATCGCAAAAAAATACACCCGCACTTGAGCACTCAGAGACTAACACCCAAATACGAATGAATAGTGAATACCCGTGTTGTATAAAATAACAGCCGCGTTTGACCGATGGTCTATTCATTCGTATTTCTGGACTTTGCCGTTCAAACCATTACGAATGGCCCAAACACTGCCGAGATTTGTGCTTAGTGAATTCCCGTGTTGGGACTTAGAAAAAAAAACACAAATCGGGCAAACTCGGATTATTAGTAAATATTGGCCATGATGTTTATAAACTTAATTATAGCAAGGGGTTAATCAAATCAGACTGGCCTACTATGCAAGCCACCCCTATCTGTGGAGACCACTGTCATGTAGTGTTAGATATTCATCCACATTAACCAACTGCAAAGGACTGGATGCGGTATCCGCCCCTATGCAAAATTCTACGTATCTTTGTGGTCAGCCTGCCTCTATACGTATGCTTGGTTTGCTAGATGTCATCATGAGGGCGAACTTGTACCGCTCTATACAGGATGCAAATGATGTTGAATGCTATACATACTTTCTGACAGTCTCCGGCAACAGTAATATCTCAGGGGATTAGTCAGTGTTATTCCTTTTATTTTAAAATTGCATTTGAATGTTTTGTCTCATTTTTAAGGAACCAGTTGCATTATCTCAGTTTTATTGCAGTTTTTCTGTATAAGCATTATACATTTGATAAAGTAGAGGACTATCGTATATTAGTCCGTGCTCATTGATGATTAGAACCTTAGGGTCTATGTATTAAGCCTTAGAGTTAGAAAAGGCACCAGCCAATTAGCTTCTAACTGCCATGTTACAAGTTGTGTTTGAAAAAATAAGAATTTACTCACCGGTAATTCTATTTCTCGTAGTCCGTAGTGGATGCTGGGAACTCCGTAAGGACCATGGGGAATAGACGGGCTCCGCAGGAGACTGGGCACTATAAGAAAGAATTAGGGCTACTGGTGTGCACTGGCTCCTCCCTCTATGCCCCTCCTCCAGACCTCAATTAGGGAAACTGTGCCCGGAAGAGCTGACACTACAAGGAAAGGATTTGGAATCCCGGGTAAGACTCATACCAGCCACACCAATCACACCGTACAACTCGTGATAACTATACCCAGTTAACAGTATGAATAACAACTGAGCCTCACTGAACAGATGGCTCATAACAATAACCCTTTAGTTAAGCAATAACTATATACAAGTATTGCAGACAATCCGCACTTGGGACGGGCGCCCAGCATCCACTACGGACTACGAGAAATAGAATTACCGGTGAGTAAATTCTTATTTTCTCTGACGTCCTAGTGGATGCTGGGAACTCCGTAAGGACCATGGGGATTATACCAAAGCTCCCAAATGGGCGGGAGAGTGCGGATGACTCCGCAGCACCGAATGAGCAAACTCAAGGTCCTCCTCAGCCAGGGCATCAAACTTGTAGAATTTTGCAAACGTGTTTGATCCCGACCAGGTAGCAGCTCGGCAAAGTTGTAAAGCCGAGACCCCTCTGGCAGCCGCCCAAGAAGAGCCCACCTTCCTCGTGGAATGGTCTTTTACTGATTTAGGATGCGGCAGTCCAGCCGCAGAATGTGCAAGTTGAATCGTGGAGCAGATCCAGCGAGCAATAGTCTGCTTAGAAGCAGGAGCACCCAGCTTGTTGGGTGCATGCAGGATAAACAGCGAGTCAGTCTTTCTGACTCTAGCCGTCCTGGAAACATAGATTTTCAGGGCCCGGACTACGTCTAGCAACTTGGAAGCCTCCAAGTCCCGAGTAGCCGCAGGCACCACAATAGGTTGGTTCAAATGAAACGCTGATACCACCTTAGGGAGAAATTGGGGACGAGTCCTCAATTCTGCTCTGTCCATATGGAAGATCAGATAGGGGCTTTTACAGGACAAAGCCGCCAATTCTGACACCCGCCTAGCCGAAGCCAAGGCCAAAAGCATGACCACTTTCCATGTGAGATATTTTAATTCCACGGTCTGAAGTGGCTCAAACCAATGTGATTTTAGGAAATCCAACACAACGTTGAGATCCCAAGGTGCCACTGGGGGCACAAAAGGGGGCTGAATGTGCAGCACTCCCTTAACAAACGTCTGAACCTCAGACAGGGCCGAAATCTGGACTTTAATGGATCCCAATTTTAGTCCCATAGTCACTCCTGACTGTAGGAAGTGCAGAAATCGACCCAGCTGAAATTCTTCTGTTGGGGCCTTCATAGCCTCACACCAAGCAACATATTTTCGCCATATGCGGTGATGTTTTGCTGTCACATCCTTCCTAGCTTTTATCAGCGTAGGAATGACTTCAACCGGAATTCCCTTTTCCATCAGGATCCGGCATTCAACCGCCATGCCGTCAAACGCAGCCGCGGTAAGTCTTGGAACAGACAGGGCCCCTGCTGTAGCAGGTCCTGTCTGAGAGGCAGAGGCCAAGGGTCCTCTGAGATCATTTCTTGTAGTTCCGGGTACCAAGTCCTTCTTGGCCAATCCGGAACGACGAGTATAGTTCTTACTCCTCTCTTTCTTATTATCCTCAGTACCTTTGATATGAGAGGAAGAGGAGGGAACACATAAACCGACTGGTACACCCACGGTGTCACTAGAGCATCCACAGCTATCACCTGAGGGTCCCTTGACCTGGCGCAATATCTTTTTAGCTTTTTGTTGAGGTGGGACGCCATCATGTCCACCTGTGGCCTTTCCCAACGATTTACAATCAGCTGGAAGACTTCTGGATGAAGTCCCCACTCTCCCGGGTGGAGGTTGTTCCTGCTCAGGAAGTCTGCTTCCCAGTTGTCCACTCCCGGAATGAACACTGCTGACAGTGCTATCACGTGATTTTCCACCCATCGGAGAATCCTTGTGGCTTCTGCCATCGCCATCCTGCTTCTTGTCGGTTTACATGGGCGACCGCCGTGATGTTGTCTGACTGAATCAGCACCGGCTGGTTTCGAAGCAGGGGTTTTGCCTGACTTAAGGCATTGTAAATGGCCCTTAGTTCCAGAATATTTATGTGTAGGGAAGCCTCCTGACTCGACCATTGTCCTTGGAAGTTTCTTCCCTGAGTGACTGACCCCCAACCTCGGAGGCTTGCATCCGTGGTCACCAGGACCCAGTCCTGTATGCCGAATCTGCGGCCCTCGAGAAGATGAGTACTCTGCAGCCACCACAGCAGAGACACCCTGGCCCTCGGGGACAGGGTGATCAGCCGATGCATCTGAAGATGCGATCCGGACCACTTGTCTAACATATCCCACTGAAAGATCCTTGCATGGAACCTGCCGAATGGAATTGCCTCGTAAGAAGCTACCATCTTTCCCAGGACACGCGTGCAGTGATGCACCGACACCTGTTTTGGTTTCAGGAGGTCTCTGACCAGAGATGACAACTCCTTGGCCTTCTCTTCCGGGAGAAACACCTTCTTCTGTTCTGTGTCCAGAATCATACCCAGGAACAGCAGACACGTCGTAGGAACCAGCTGCGACTTTGGAATATTCAGAATCCAGCCGTGCTGTTGTAGCACTTCCTGAGATAGTGCTACTCCGACCAACAACTGCTCCCTGGACCTCGCCTTTATAAGGAGATCGTCCAAGTACGGGATAATTATAACACCCTTCATGCGAAGGAGTATCATCATTTCGGCCATTACTTTGGTAAATACCCTCGGTGCCGTGGACAGACCAAACGGCAACGTCTGGAATTGGTAATGGCAGTCCTGTACCACAAAACGGAGGTACACCTGGTGAGGTGGGTAAATGGGGACATGTAGGTAAGCATCCTTGATGTCCAGTGATACCATGTAATCCCCCTCTTCCAGGCTTGCAATAACTGCCCTGAGCGATTCCATTTTGAACTTGAACTTCCTTATATAAGTGTTCAAGGATTTCAAATTTAGAATGGGTCTCACCGAACCGTCTGGTTTCGGTACCACAAACATTGTGGAATAGTAACCCCGTCCCTGTTGAAGGAGGGGAACTTTTATTATCACCTGCTGGAGGTACAGCTTGTGTATTGCCGCCAGCACTACCTCCCTGTCTTGGGGAGTAGCTGGCAAGGCTGATTTGAGGTAACGGCGAGGGGGAGACGCCTCGAATTCCAGCTTGTATCCCTGAGATACCACTTGTAGAACCCAGGGATCCACCTGTGAGCGAACCCACCGGTCGCTGAAGTTCCGGAGACGGGCCCCCACCGCACCTGGCTCCACCAGTGGAGCCCCAGCGTCATGCGGTGGATTTAGTGGAAGCAGGGGAGGATTTTTGTTCTTGGGAACTGGCTGTATGGTGCAGCTTTTTCCCCCTACCCCTGCCTCTGGGCAGAAAGGACGCGCCTTTAACCCGCTTGCCTTTCTGGGGCCGAAAGGACTGTACCTGATAATACGGTGCTTTCTTAGGCTGTGAGGGAACCCGAGGTAAAAATGTCGACTTCCCAGCTGTTGCTGTGGAAACGAGGTCCGAGAGACCATCCCCAAACAATTCCTCACCCTTGTAAGGCAAAACCTCCATGTGCCTTTTAGAATCCGCATCACCTGTCCACTGCCGAGTCCATAATACTCTCCTGGCAGAAATGGACATTGCATTAATCCTAGATGCCAGCCGGCAAATATCCCTCTGTGCATCTCTCATATATAAGACTACGTCTTTAATATGCTCTATGGTTAGCAATATAGTGTCCCTGTCAAGGGAATCAATGTTATCAGACAGGGAATCAGACCACGCTGCTGCAGCACTGCACATCCATGCTGAAGCAATAGCAGGTCTCAGTATAGTACCTGAGTGTGTATATACAGACTTCAGGATAGCCTCCTGCTTTCTATCCGCAGGCTCCTTTAAGGCGGCCGTATCCTGAGACGGCAGTGCCACCTTTTTTGACAAGCGTGTGAGCGCTTTATCCACCCTCGGGGATGTCTCCCAACGTAACCTGTCCTCTGGCAGGAAAGGGTACGCCATCAGTAACTTTTTAGAAATCACTAGTTTCTTATCAGGGGAAGCCCACGCTTCTTCACACACTTCATTCAACTCATCTGATGGGGGAAAAACCACTGGTTGCTTTTTCTCCCCAAACATAATACCCTTTTTAGTGGTACTTGGGTTAATGTCAGAAATGTGCAACACATTTTTCATTGCCGTAATCATGCAACGGATGGCCCTAGTGGAATGTACATCAGTCTCGTCCTTGTCGACACTGGAGTCAGACTCCGTGTCGACATCTGTGTCTGCCATCTGAGGTAGCGGGCGTTTTTGAGCCTCTGATGGCCTTTGAGACGCCTGGGCAGGCACTGGCTGAGAAGCCGGCTGTCCCACAGCTGTTATGTCATCGAACCTTTTATGTAAGGAGTTGACACTGTCGTGTAAAACCTTCCACATATCCATCCACTCTGGTGTCGACCCCGCAGACTGAGGACAGGACCCCACAAAGTCCTTTGGGGAGACAGAGAGAGAGTATGCCAGCACACACCACAGCGCTATATAAACAGGGATTTACACTATTACAGAAAGTGATTTTCCCTATAGCAGCTATACAATACAGTTTTGTGCCTAAATTTAGTGCCCCCCCCCCCTCTCTTTTTTACCCTTTGAGCCTGGAAACTGCAGGGGAGAGCCTGGGAGCTGTCTTCCAGCGGAGCTGTGAAGAGGAAATGGCGCCAGTGTGCTGAGGGAGATAGCCCCGCCCCTTTTTCGGTGGGCTTCTCCCGCTCTTATATTAATATTATGGCAGGGGATTTTTGCACATATATAGTTTATTAGACTATATTATGTGCTGTTTGCCAATGTAAGGTACTCTAATTGCAGCCCAGGGCGCCCCCCCCCCCCCAGCGCCCTGCACCCATCAGTGACCGGAGTATGTGGTGTGCATAGGGAGCAATGGCGCACAGCTGCAGTGCTGTGCGCTACCTTAATGAAGACCGGAGTCTTCAGACGCCGATTTCCAGGACGTTCTTCTTGCTTCTGGCTCTGCAAGGGGGACGGCGGCGCGGCTCCGGGACCGGACGACCGAGGCTGGGCCTGTGTTCGATCCCTCTGGAGCTAATGGTGTCCAGTAGCCTAGAAGCCCAAGCTAGCTGCAAGCAGGTAGGTTCGCTTCTCTCCCCTAAGTCCCTCGTAGCAGTGAGTCTGTTGCCAGCAGATCTCACTGAAAATAAAAAACCTAAAAAATACTTTCTTTTCTAGAAGCTCAGGAGAACCCCTAGTGTGCAACCAGCTCGAGCCGGGCACAGATTCTAACTAAGGTCTGGAGGAGGGGCATAGAGGGAGGAGCCAGTGCACACCAGTAGTCCTAATTCTTTCTTAGAGTGCCCAGTCTCCTGCGGAGCCCGTCTATTCCCCATGGTCCTTACGGAGTTCCCAGCATCCACTAGGACGTCAGAGAAATGATAGTCAGGAGCTGATTAGCTGGCATTTTATCCCCAACCCCTTTATCTCTCCCCAAGGCTTAGTACATAGACCCCTTAATCTTTCCGAGGAGCTAGATCGCTAGGATATTGTACATCATAAACTACAGTATTACTGTGTGAGTATTAACTACATTATATACTGTATTATGAGGAATAATGGTTACAATATTAAGCAATTGTAAACACGGTCTGGTGGTTCCCTATACTACTACCTGGTGGCAGCTGGACTTATCTGTCTATGTGGGTCATTCCGAGTTGATCGCTCGCTAACGATTTTCGTGCGCAGCGGTCAGGTAAAAAAAATGGCAAAACTGCGTATGCGCCGCAATGCGCACATGCGTCATACGGGCACAAAGAGCATCACTGCTGTGCACTGGATCTAGCAAAGATTCCATTCGCACAGCCGAACGCAAGGAGATTGACAGGAAGAGGGCGTTTATGGGTGTCAACTGACCGTTTTCTGGGAGTGTTTGGGAAAACGCAGGCTTGTCCAGGCGTTTGCAGGGCGGGTATCTGACGTCAATTCCGGGACCTTCGTCGCTGCAATCTTCGCACACAATAAGTAACTACAGGGCTGGTCTTGATTTGCACAAAATGTTTTTGTACCATTCGACTGCACAGGCGTTCGCACACTTGCAAAGCTAAAATACAGTGCCCCGTTTGCACGGCTGCTAAAAGTAGCTAGCGAGCGATCAAATCGGAATGACCCCCTATATACAGTATGTACTGGCCAGGAAAGAGGGTAGTACAACCTGTTTATTAATAGAATATGGAGGAACAGTATAATCACTATAATTTTTTTCCAAGGACCCAGAGTAGTCTGGATCCAACACACTCTGCATCTCCCATACTTGCATGCATACAAGCCACTCAGCATCAGGCTCAATATCTTAGTATTACAGTATTAGTAGATGTCGAAGTCAAAAATATTACACACACACCACATGCAAACACCAAACAGAGTGGCCTCTGTGCGTGCGCGTAGTCGCCGCGCGTACGCATACACGCACGCTACGTACACTGGTTCATGAGCCTTGCGTATTGGCGTGTGGTATGAGTATATACAGTAGCATACACATTCGCACAGAAAAGCCACAAAGACATATTCAATATTCTATTTATATAGTGCATAATTTACACATAGGGAGTCATTCCGAGTTCATCGCTCGCTAGCAGTTTTTAGCAGCCGTGCAAATGCTAAGCCGCCGCCCTCTGGGAGTGTATTTTAGCTTAGCAGAAGTGCGAACGAAAGGATCGCAGAGCGGCTACAAAAAAAAAAATTGTGCAGATTCAGAGTAGCTCCAGACCTACTGTTCTCAGCGCTTGCGATCACTTCATACTGTTCAGTTCCGGATTTAACGTCACAAACACGCCCTGCGTTCGGCCGGCCTGCGTTTTTCCTGGCACACCTGCTTTTTTTCGAACACTCCCTGAAAACGGTCAGTTGACACCCAGAAACGCCCCTTTCCTATCAATCACTCTGCGGCTGGCATTGCGACTGAAAAGCGTTGCTAGACCTTGTGTAAAAATACATCGGCCGTTGTGAAAGTACGTCGCGCGTGCACACTGCGCCGCATACGCATGCGCAGAAGTGCAGCATTTTCACTTAATCGCTGCGCTGCAAACATTTTTCACTAGCGAACAACTCGGAATGACCCCCATAGTCTCCACACACTTTTCCAGCAAGTTACATATACTCAAAAGATAGAACAACAGAGTTATTCAGGGTTACAGGATGTGAGGGGATGGAGCAAGGTTAGGACTTAATGTTTGGTATCCAGATGTGCAGTATTTTGAGATCTACATTCCGGTTGCTATTTGCAGTTTATCGCATGTTTCTGCGCATAGATATGCGCAGAATTGTAATATTCACAAACTACTGTAAATACTGTACTCTTGATATTCGGCGGGAACCCAGTGGTGAACACCTGCAAGTACACCTGGACCAAGCATCGTCCATTCATTTAAACCAACTTATGACCCCTAATGTACTGTAAATGACCTGCCCTTAGACCTATGAAAGAAGAGCTTACATTTCCCATTGTACTGTATTTGGACACATTTTGGTAAATTTACTAAGATGGGAGTTCTATTTAAGATGGGATGTTGCCCATAGCAACCAATCAGATTCTACTTCTCATTTATCTAGCACCTTCTAGAAGATAATACCTGGAACCTGATTGGTTGCTATGGGCAACATCCCATCTTAAATAGAACTCCCATCTTAGTAAATTTACCCCCTTGTATAAAAGAGAGTCCTCCTGGCCAGGCTCAGGCTATTCTCTGAAGGTCATCTTGCTAAGACTGACTGAGGCCTGGATCCGGGAGCGCTCATGAACAAACGTATGTACTATTGATTGTAGCTCTTCTCTGTAATATTGTTGTATCTTTTATCTGTATCTTTAGAGTAAATACTGTTGATGCGTTGGACCACAACATAACATTTAACTACTGGTGTCGCATTCCATTCTTGTTTGCGGATAAGGTGTATTCAGCCACACGTGTCGCTGCATTGTGCGCATAGCGTGTCGGCGTGTATACGCAACGTGCATACATATCTTAGCGGTTATTTCCTTACGTTTGGCGGCTGCAGCGGCCCGAACCACAGTGTGATACGGTATTGCTTTTCCTTGTAAATTAATCAAACCTTACATAGAATTGTATAGACAAGCATGTTAGTAGAGTTAAAATGTGATCTTCAAGGCAGGGAATAGATATGAAACCTACTGTATACCTAGCAACATCTGTATTTTTTATGTGTCACCTGCTCTGTCATGTCTTTCCCAATTTCTGGGCCTACTTAGCTTCATTTCCAAATGAGCCTTACATATATATGCTGGTGGTCTAGCTACAGTAAATGCATAAGAAGGCATTGTGTACACGCTAATTGTGTACGAGGAAGGCAATAAGAATTCCTGTCTTGAATTTGTACATGGATCACAGATCTCTACATACTGTAAGTCACAGGTGGTTAGCTTGCACATATGAAAGTACCTCTCATTAGTTCTTTTTTTGGATCTTGTTTTACTAATATCTTTACAATGTTGACATATTTAAAAGTGAGAATGTAGGGCCTAATTGAGCATGGATCGTAGATGTGCGAAAAGTCGCAAATATACGATTCATCACACTGACATGTGGGGGGACGCACAGCACAGGCCAAGTGCCGGGTACTCCCCCCCATCCCCCCGCAAACATGCAAAAGCATCTCACAGTGGCAATGCTTTTGCATGTTTGTCTACGCAGCCTAGCTAATACTTATACAAGCAAGTATTTGTCTATTTGTACTTGTTGCCTAGCTACATTCATTAGCTTTTCTTCAGAAATGGACATTAGTGTGGAAACTACAAATGCATGCTGCTGTTGTGGAAGATAATACTTGTACTGCATATGTGGTATAATTATTCTGACCTACAGGTATGAGAATTAAATGGCCACAGCTTTCCTCAACTTTGCTGGTTCCTCATTTTTTATGTTTTTTTTTTAAATTATTTTGACTTTGTAATCATGCACTTATGCCTGTTTAACCAAAATCTAAAAAATCTACCAGATATTGTAACTCTTTGCACTTCATGGTTTGCTGTGCGGAATCAAACACCAAAATCCCTGCAGTCTGAAGAAAAATGTGTTATCCTGCAGATTGTCAATTGCAGTTCAACTTGCAGCTCACAGAAAGGTTCATTGAGAGCTAACACTGGACAGAGGAGCCAGCTAGGGAGGGATGAGCAATAAAGGTTTGAGGCATCACCATCAGTTATTACTGGGACTAGTGATGCAGTAGTCTTAAATTTGGTACATCTAGTCAGAGGCGTAACTAGGGTTTTCGGAGCCCGGGGCAGGATGAAAAGTGGCGCCCCCCCCCAAAAAAAATACCCATCAAATCAAATGTGTTGGCACACAGTGAAAAGGGTAGTATTCATGTGACCGCCGGTCAGCTGACCGACAGTCACATGACTTTCTCCACCAGCCCGACGGGTCACTGACCAACAGGGACTATTTCCACTCGTGGGTGTCCACGACACCCATAGAGTGGGAATAGAACCCGTGGCGACCGCAGGTCGCCACCGAGCCCGCAGCGTGGCGAGCGCAGCGAGCCCGCAAGGGGCTTGCTGCACTCGCCCCTCCCCGCCGGGATCCCGGCGTCGGTAAGCTGACCGGCGGTCAGGAGACCGCCGGTCAGGCGTACTACACCCAGTGAAAAAATGGGCGGCACCAGAATGGGCGTGGTCACATACCAGAAGGGGTGTGGCCACTGAAAATGGGGCGTGCCAACATGACTATCACCTACCCCCTGTGTCGTCTCTCAGCACACTGGGCCTAATTCAGACATGATCGCTAGGCTGCATTTTCATACAGCCTGCGATCAGGTCTAAACTGTGCATGCGTATGCACCGCAATGTGCAGGTGTGTCGCACGGGTACAAAGTGGATTGCCGCTCAGCGATGGGTTTGTGCGAAGAATACATTCGCACGGGCGTTCGCAAGGAGATTGACAGGAAGAAGGCGTTTGTGGGTGGCAACTGGCCGTTTTCAGGGAGTGGTTGGAAAAACGCAGACGTGTCCAAGAGCTTGCAGGGTCCCAGACAGGCTGAAGTGATCACAGTGGCTGAGTAAGTCCTGGGCTACTGAGAGACTGCACAAAATCTGTTTGTACAGCTCTGCTACACATGCGTTCGCACACTTGCAGAGCTAAAATACACTCCCCTGTGTGCGGTGACTATGCTAATGCACTACTGCAAAAAAACCCTAGTGAGTAATCAGTGCTGAATTAGGCCCACTATCACTTCCCCCTGCATTGTCTCTCAGCACACTACCCCTTGTGTCGTGTCTCAGCACACTATCACATACCCCTTGTGTCGTCTCTCAGGACGCCTTCATTCAATTTTTGCACATTACGGCAGTAGAGTTCCCTACTTACACAGTACACAGGTAGAGTCCTCTTTTTACACAGTACGCAAGCAGAGTCCCCTTTTAATGCAGTACACACAGTGACAGATACACATTGCCCCAAAGTGCCAGATACACATTACCCCACAGTGTCAGATACATATTACCCCACAGTGCCGGATATATATTACCCCACAGTGCCAGATACACATTGCCCCACAGTGCCAGATACACATTGCCCCACAGTGCCAGCTACACATTGCCCCACAGTGCAATATACACATTGCCCCACAGTGCCAGATACATATTACCCCACACTGCCAGATACATATTACCCCACAGTGCCAGATACACATTGCCCCACAGTGCCAGATACATTTTACTCCACAGTGCCAGATACATATTACCCCACAATGCCAGATACAAATTACCCCACAATGCCAGATACACATTGCCCCACAGTGCCAGATACACATTGCCCCACAGTACCAGATACACATTGCCCCACAGTGCCAGATACACATTGCCCCAGAGTGCCAGATACACATTGCCCCACAGAGATGCACGTTGCCCCATAGTGCCAGATACACATTGCCCCCCCCCCCGCTATCATCTGCTATGTGAGGGGAGGAGAGCGCAGCGCCCCTCCTGCCCCTCAATGCACCATGAAGTCCGGTCTCCTGCTGCCGGCCGCGGGTATCTTGGCACCGGTTCATTAGCCAATCAGAGTTCGCGGACCGGCAGCCAATCAGGAGCCGGTCCGCCAGCTCTGATTGGCTAACAAACCAAACCAATGAGACTTGCCACGACGTCGCCGGAGACAAGATACTGAGAACATTGAGGGGCAGGAGAGGCGCTGCGCTCTCCTCCCCTCACATAGCCGTGGGATGAGGGATGGCCATGATGCCCTGGCCGCCGGCGGTGCCCCCCTTTGCTGGGCCTGCCAAGGCGGCCAGGGCACGTGCCCTGCTCGACCCCCCCTTAGTTTCGCCTTTGCATCTAGTATACAAAAGCAATTGGGCATACTTTCCTTCTCTCCTTGATCACCCAAGGGACTAAAACTGAGGAGCAGGCCACCCTCCTGTATCTAGGTTACTTCCTAGAGAATGGACACACAATTTGTGCCATTATACTGCCTAATGACGAGCACACTTGTTCCCACGTCGCACAGTGAGCATTTCCCCTCCAGGAACTCTACCAGACAAGAAGTTTGAAAAGCTGGCAAGTATGCAGTAAGACAAGTGGCCAGATACCTAGTGGCATTTAGGGTGCACTGATTAGCAGAAATAGCGACATTTGTATCTTACATAAAAGCTGCGGCTTATTTGACAAACTTCATCCGACCCTTGGCACATACCCTCCAACTGTACCTTTTTAATAGGTACAGTACCTTTTTTTCATGGTCTGTACCGATTTTTGCCTCCCCAAACTTCCATTGAAAGTATAGGAAAAGGGGCGTGGCCACCCCCCTTTTTTCCCGCGACCACGCCCCCTTTTCGGATTTGTACCGATTTTTCTGTGTAAAATGTTGGAGGGTATGTTGGCACTGTACTTTCACTTACACCTGTCAGAGTGATCAGTCAGTGCTTAGTAGGGTCTCAGAGTGCTGTGCCAAGCTGAGACACTTTTCGGCAGTATGGCCCAATCGCGTAAGGCATGGGCACGCCCACTTAGAAAAACCTTCAGCCACGCCACATCAAAGGGGGGTTTGATCAATGTGGTGACAAATCATACATCTACCCCACTATGTGTAGTGTTCACACTAGGGGGTATATTTACTAAAATACAGGTTTTCAGAAGTGGAGATGTTGCCCATAGCAACCAATCAGATTGTAGCTATTACCTTTTTGATGGTGCTAGATGAATATTAAGTAGAATGTGATTGATTGCTATGTGCAATATCTCCACTTCTAATAACCCACACTTTATTAAATATACCCCCAGGTTGTTTTAGTAGACCTAAGAATGCGCCTGTGTCAGGGTGCTTTGTTGAGCTCCGGATAAGTGCCCTTTAGATTGGAGGGGGTTTATGCTGCACCACCTCCTGTACTTTGAGAGTGCAGGTTTGGGCTTGGATGCCAAACTTCCCACTGAATCCACAACCTCTGACTGCTACTGTATCAACCTGGTCTGAGGTAAATACATGTATTTACATGTGTTATTGTACACTTAAGGAATTGGAGACACTGCTGTGTGGCATATTATGTATTGGGGCATTGATGTGACACAAATGTATTGGGGGCACTGTAGTGTGGCTTATCATGCATTGGGGCACTGATGTGGGGCATATCATGTATTGGGGGTTCTGATGTTTGGCATATTATGTACTGGGTGTACTGATGAGTGGTATATCATAAATTGGGTGCACTGCTGCATATCATGAATTGGGGGCACTGTCAATCGTTCACAGCTCTATATTCCTGGCCACGCTTCAAAGTAACTCCTCCTTTTCTGCAGAGTGTCCTTTTGCAAACCAGCGGTTAGCAGCTGCCTTCAAATTAGGGCGGGTGAAACAAAGCACAACTACTCAGTGTCAGACTGACCAAACAGGGCACAAGGAAATCTCCGTTGGGCACTACTGTCCAGAGTGCACACTCAAATATTGTTCTCAAGACTTGGTCAACAGCATGTGGGTAAAGTTTCTGTCAATTTACTGTATATGGCTGGGAAGAGTATATTGGGGAGAGCACTGGCAGTAAAAATAAGATTTTACTTACCGATAAATCTATTTCTCGTAGTCCGTAGTGGATGCTGGGACTCCGTAAGGACCATGGGGAATAGCGGCTCCGCAGGAGACAGGGCACAAAATAAAAGCTTAAGGATCAGGTGGTGTGCACTGGCTCCTCCCCCTATGACCCTCCTCCAAGCCTCAGTTAGGATACTGTGCCCGGACGAGCGTACATAATAAGGAAGGATATTGAATCCCGGGTAAGACTCATACCAGCCACACCAATCACACCGTACAACTTGTGATCTGAACCCAGTTAACAGTATGATAAACGCAAAGGAGCCTCTGAAAAGATGGCTCACAACAATAATAACCCGAATCTTTGTAACAATAACTATATACAAGTATTGCAGACAATCCGCACTAGGGATGGGCGCCCAGCATCCACTACGGACTACGAGAAATAGATTTATCGGTAAGTAAAATCTTATTTTCTCTGACGTCCTAGTGGATGCTGGGACTCCGTAAGGACCATGGGGATTATACCAAAGCTCCCAAACGGGCGGGAGAGTGCGGATGACTCTGCAGCACCGAATGAGAGAACTCCAGGTCCTCCTCAGCCAGGGTATCAAATTTGTAGAATTTAGCAAACGTGTTTGCCCCTGACCAAGTAGCTGCTCGGCAAAGTTGTAAAGCCGAGACCCCTCGGGCAGCCGCCCAAGATGAGCCCACTTTCCTTGTGGAATGGGCTTTTACTGATTTTGGCTGTGGCAATCCTGCCACAGAATGTGCAAGCTGAATTGTACTACAAATCCAACGAGCAATCGTCTGCTTAGAAGCAGGAGCACCCAGCTTGTTGGGTGCATACAGGATAAACAGCGAGTCAGATTTTCTGACTCCAGCCGTCCTGGAAACATATATTTTCAAGGCCCTGACAACGTCAAGCAACTTAGAGTCCTCTAAGTCCCTGGTAGCCACAGGTACCACAATAGGTTGGTTCATGTGAAATGCAGAAACCACCTTAGGTAGAAATTGAGGACGAGTCCTCAATTCCGCCCTGTCAGAATGAAAAATTAAGTAAGGCTTTTATATGATAAAGCCGCCAATTCTGACACACGCCTGGCTGAAGCCAAGGCTAACAGCATCGACACCTTCCATGTGAGATATTTTAAGTCCACAGTGGAAAGTGGTTCAAACCAATGTGACTTTAGAAAACTCAACACCACATTGAGATCCCAAGGTGCCACTGGAGGCACAAAAGGAGGCTGTATGTGCAGCACCCCTTTTACAAATGTCTGAACTTCAGGTACTGAAGCCAGTTCTTTCTGGAAGAAAATCGACAGGGCCGAAATTTGAACCTTAATGGACCCTAATTTTAGGCCCATAGACAGTCCTGTTTGCAGGAAATGAAGGAAACGACCCAGTTGAAATTCCTCTGTAGGGGCCTTCTTGGCCTCACACCACGCAACATATTTACGCCAAATGCGGTGATAATGTTTTGCGGTTACGTCCTTCCTGGCTTTGACCAGAGTAGGGATGACTTCTTCTGGAATGCCTTTTTCCCTCAGGATCCGGCGTTCAACCGCCATGCCGTCAAACGCAGCCGCGGTAAGTCCTGGAACAGACAAGGCCCCTGCAGTAGCAGGTCCTTTCTTAGAGGTAGAGGCCACGGTTCGTCCGTGAGCATCTCTTGAAGTTCCGGGTACCAAGTCCGTCTTGGCCAATCCGGAACCACGAGTATAGTTCTTACTCCTCTCCTTCTTATGATTCTCAGTACTTTTGGTATGAGAGGCAGAGGAGGGAACACATACACTGACTGGTACACCCACGGCGTTACCAGAGCGTCCACTGCTATTGCCTGAGGGTCCCTTGACCTGGCGCAATATCTGTCCAGTTTTTTGTTTAGACGTGACGCCATCATGTCCACCTTTGGTTTTTCCCAACGGTTTACAATCAGGTGGAAGACTTCTGGGTGAAGTCCCCACTCTCCCGGGTGAAGGTCGTGTCTGCTGAGGAAGTCTGCTTCCCAGTTGTCCACTCCCGGAATGAATACTGCTGACAGTGCTATCACATGATTTTCCGCCCAGCGAAGAATCCTTGCAGCTTCTGCCATTGCCCTCCTGCTTCTCGTGCCGCCCTGTCTGTTTACGTGGGCGACTGACGTGATGTTGTCCGATTGGATCAACACCGCCTGACCCTGAAGCAGAGGTTTTGCTTGACTTAGGGCATTGTAAATGGCCCTTAGTTCCAGAATGTTTATATGAAGAGACGTTTCCAAGCTTGACCACAGGCCCTGGAAATTCCTTCCCTGTGTGACTGCTCCCCAGCCTCTCAGGCTGGCATCCGTGGTTACCAGGATCCAATCCTGAATGCCAAATCTGCGGCCCTCTAGTAGATGAGCACTCTGCAGCCACCACAGGAGAGACACCCTTGTCCTTGGCGACAGGGTTATCCGCTGATGCATCTGCAGATGCGATCCGGACCATTTGTCCAGTAGATCCCACTGAAATGTTCTTGCATGGAATCTTCCGAATGGAATCGCTTCGTAAGAAGCCACCATTTTCCCCAGGACCCTCGTGCACTGATGCACTGAGACCTGTCCTGGTTTTAGGAGGTTCCTGACTAGCTCGGATAACTCCCTGGCCTTCTCCTCCGGGAGAAACACCTTCTTCTGGACTGTGTCCAGAATCATTCCTAGGAACAGTAGACGTGTCGTTGGAATCAGCTGCGATTTTGGAATATTTAGAATCCACCCGTGCTGACGTAACACTACCTGAGATAGTGCTACTCCGACTTCTAACTGTTCCCTGGATCTTGCCCTTATCAGGAGATCGTCCAAGTAAGGGATAATTAAAATGCCTTTTCTTCGTAGAAGAATCATCATTTCGGCCATTACCTTGGTAAAGACCCGAGGTGCCGTGGACAATCCAAACGGCAGCGTCTGAAACTGATAATGACAGTTTTGTACTACAAACCTGAGGTACCCTTGGTGAGAAGGGTATATCGGGACGTGGAGATAAGCATCTTTGATGTCCAGAGACACCATATAGTCCCCTTCTTCCAGGTTTGCTATCACTGCTCTGAGTGACTCCATCTTGAATTTGAACCTTTTTATGTAAGTGTTCAAGGATTTCAGATTTAAAATTGGTCTCACCGAGCCGTCCGGCTTCGGTACCACAAACAGCGTGGAATAATACCCCTTTCCTTGTTGCAGGAGGGGTACCTTGATTATCACCTGCTGGGAATACAGCTTGTGAATGGCTTCCAAAACTGCCTCCTTGTCGGAGGGAGACTTTGGTAAAGCAGACTTCAGGAAACGACGAGGGGGAAACGCCTCGAATTCCAGTTTGTACCCCTGCGATACTACCTGTAGAATCCAGGGATCCACTTGCGAGTGAGCCCACTGCGCGTTGAAATTCTTGAGACGGGCCCCCACCATATCTGAGTCTGCTTGTAAAGCCCCAGCGTCATGCTGAAGACTTGGCAGAAGCAGGGGAGGGCTTCTGCTCCTGTGAAGCGGCTGCATGGTGCAGTCTTTTTCCTCTTCCTCTGCCCCGGGGCAGAAAAGAATGGCCTTTTGCTCGCTTGTACTTATGGGAACGAAAGGACTGAGTTTGAAAAGACGGTGTCTTTTTCTGCTGATGTGGAGTGACCTGGGGTAAAAAGGTGGATTTTCCAGCCGTTGCCGTGGCCACCAGGTCCGATAGACCAGCCCCAAATAACTCCTCCCCTTTATACGGCAATACTTCCATGTGCCGTTTGGAATCCGCATCCCCTGACCACTGTCGCGTCCATAACGCTCTTCTGGCAGAGATGGACATAGCACTTACTCTTGATGCCAGGGTGCAAATATCCCTCTGTGCATCACGCATATATAGTAATGCATCCTTTAAATGTTCTATAGTTAACAAAATATTGTCCCTATCCAGGGTATCAATATTCTCGGTCAGGGAATCCGACCATGCGACTCCAGCACTGCACATCCAGGCTGAGGCGATTGCTGGTCGCAGTATAACACCAGTATGTGTGTATATACTTTTTAGGATATTTTCCAGCCTTCTATCAGCTGGTTCTTTGAGGGTAGCCGTATCAGGAGATGGTAACGCTACTTGTTTTGATAAACGTGTGAGCGCCTTATCTACCCTAGGGGGTGTTTCCCAACGCGCCCTAACCTCTGGCGGGAAAGGATATAATGCTAATAATTTTTTAGAAATTAGCTGTTTTTTATCGGGGGAAACCCACGCTTTTCACACACCTCATTTATTTCCTCTGACTCAGGAAAAAATATTGGTAGTTTTTTCTCACCCCACATAATACCCTTCTTTGTGGTACTTGTAGTGTCAGAAAGGTTCAATGCCTCTTTCATTGCCGTGATCATGTAACGTGTGGCCCTACTGGACATTACGTTTGTCTCGTCACCGTCGACACTAGACTCAGTATCTGTGTCAGGGTCTGTGTCGACCCACTGAGGTAACGGGCGTTTTAGCGCCCCTGACGGTGTCTGAGACGCCTGGACAGGCACTAATTGATTTGCCGGCTGTCTCATGTCGTCAACAGTTTTTTGCAAATTGCTGACATTATCACTTAATTGTTTAAATACAATCATCCAGTCAGGTGTCGACTCCCTAGGGGGTGACATCACCAACACAGGCAACTGCTCCGCCTCCACATAATTTTCCTCCTCATACATGTCGACACACGCGTACCGACACACAGCACACACACCGGGAATGCTCTGATAGAGGACAGGACCCCACTTAGCCCTTTGGAGAGACAGAGGGAGAGTCTGCCAGCACACACCCAGCGCTATATATATATATATACAGGAATAACCTTATATAAGTGTTATTCCCTTATAGCTGCTGTTATTATCGTTATTTGCTGCCAAAAATGCCCCCCCTTCTCTTTTTTACCCTGATTCTGAAGCAGGACTGCAGGGGAGAGTCAGGGAGCCGTCCTTCCAGCGGAGCTGTGAGGGAAAATGGCGCTTGTGTGCTGAGGAGATAGGCTCCGCCCCTTCACGACGTCCTTATCTCCCGCTTTTTTGTGTAAAATGGCAGGGGATTAAAATACATCCATATAGCCCAGGAGCTATATGTGATGTATTCTGTTTTGCCACCTAAGGTATTCTGTTATATTGCGTCTCAGGGCGCTCCCCCCCCAGCGCCCTGCACCCTCAGTGACCGGAGTGTGAAGTGTGCTGAGAGCAATGGCGCACAGCTGCGGTGCTGTGCGCTACCTTAGTCTGAAGACAGGATGTCTTCTGCCGCCGATTTCACCGGACCTCTTCGTCTCTTCTGGCTCTGTAAGGGGGACGGCGGCGCGGCTCCGGTGACCCATCCAGGCTGAACCTGTGATCGTCCCTCTGGAGCTAGTGTCCAGTAGCCTAAGAAACCCGATCCACTCTGCACTCAGGTGAGTCCGTTTCTTCTCCCCTTAGTCCCACGATGCAGTGAGCCTGTTGCCAGCAGGACTCACTGAAAATAAAAAAACCTAACTAAACTTTTATTCTAAGCAGCTCAGGAGAGCCACCTAGATTGCACCCTTCTCGGCCGGGCACAAAAATCTAACTGAGGCTTGGAGGAGGGTCATAGGGGGAGGAGCCAGTGCACACCACCTGATCCTTAAGCTTTTATTTTGTGCCCTGTCTCCTACGGAGCCGCTATTCCCCATGGTCCTTACGGAGTCCCAGCATCCACTAGGACGTCAGAGAAATTAAGTTTTGCCTAGTATGCCCAGAAATCTTATACTAGCTCTGGAAGAGGGTAGGGGGGTCGCTGCTGTGTGGGCTTGGCTATGCCATCAGAGAAGAAGACACACTGACCAGACGCTTGGCTTCAGCCTACAACATCAGAGAGCCCTGTGATCAGCTGCCCAGGTCCTGACTGCATGATCTCACAGTAGATCTTCACTGGACCTCGATAATGCCGTTGCACATTCACTTGGGATGAGGTCTCACTGAAATGTCACCTCGGTCTCCTTCCTGCAGCATCTCTGGCAATGCTGAAATTCAGGTGAACAGTAGTATCCAGAGTCCTTCTATCTAACGTAACTAAGAGGGAAAGGTATGTGCTTCTCAACATTATTCGGTTTATCTATGACATAAGCGGTAATATTATCTGTATTTCTGGCCACCTAATGCTTGACGAGTCAATAACATAACAAAAACTGTATACACCTGGCGCCACCGCCCTCAAAGTATTAGCAGCTAGTCTCGGGGATTAAGTTCCAATTCCCCCAAATTTGATAACAGAAAAAAGAGAATGTGAGACAGCGCTAATTACTTTGACGTCTTTTTATATATAATTAAAACACAATTTTACAATATCACATATAAATACCGGCCAGTATTCTTTAAAATATGCATATAATCTGATTAACTTCTAGGAAAATCAATATAGCTTAACCCTTTATGGAGCTGCTGGATCTAACTGTTTTATACAATAAAGCTGCAGTGTTATAATGCAGAGGTAACACTCTATCCTTTCTGGAGGCAAATGGATCGATGTAATTTGCAAATTAAAGTCCCACTGTAGATAATTCCATCACAGTTCTTTATGGGTATAGCATGCACCTCTACCAATCAATTCAAAGGTGATATGCAGTTCTTAATGCGTACCAAGCTAGGATAAGGGTGTTATGCGTGTTGGTAAAAAGCAAATCCTCCCAGTACTTGAATAACATACACCAAATGAGCTGCTGGTTGGTTAATAAACAGTTCTTTTAGGTGCACCATGCAAAGCACCAAATACCTCTCACAGCTGCTCCTCTCACTTATGGCTCTGCCTGTGTTCTCAGGCTGCAGTGTGGAGTCCGTTGTATTCCCCCTTAGCACTGGGGTATTTGTATTGAATGTACGCCGGCCGGCTTAGCAGACGATGCTGCAAGAGTGGTGTTATATCTCTCCCGGATGTCTTGCTCGTGACAAACGCGTTTCTCCGCCTCCTAATTAGTATCGGCGGCTTCCTCAGTGTCAGTATTTATATGTGATATTGTAAAATTGTGTTTTAATTATATATAAAAAGACGTCAAAGTAATTAGCGCTGTCTCACATTCTCTTTTTTCAATAACATAACACATTACAATCATATGTCTGATAGATATTTGTATATTTAAATGAACGACTTTCTTATGAGATAAGGCTATGCAAGGATATGCAAGTTTATTATACAGGACAGATAATGTTGCAACGGGATAAATCCTCATCTTTCTAAAAGATTTTTGGTATATCTGTTTAATATACAGTATATGGTCTAATGTATGAGTCTTCCACCTGCAGCCCTCCAGCTGCTGTGGAACTACATATTCCAGCATGCCCTGCTTCCCTTTTAGCATGACCTGCAGCCCTCCAGCTGCTGTGGAACTACATATTGCAGCATGCCTTGCTTCACTTTTAGCATGCCGTAATAGCAAAAACTGTGGCAGGGCATGCTAGTATGTGTAGTTCCACAGCAGCTGGAGGGCCGAAGGTTGGAGACCCATGGTCTAATGTATATTGTGTGTAATGACATGGTCCCCATGCTGTCCTGTGAGTTCCCTATTCTTGCAGACCATGGGTATTACTCTCACTCATTCTTCACTGTCCTGTTAGACCCCATAACATGCTAAGATAGACGATAAAATATGCGAGCAGGGTTTTATCCAATATAATAAGATTGGGACTATGGGCCTAATGCAGCATGGAACACATCTACAATGCGTTCACATGCTAAAGCCCTTCCGGAGTGTGCGCATGGCCAGAATCCACCCTGCGCGTGTCCACACAGTGAGATGCGACAGCATCTAACATATGTGAACGCCTCTGCCTGATTGACAGGCAGAGACATTCGCGGGCTGGGAGGGGGTGCTGACGCAACATTTTTGGGGCAGCGCTGAGGAAGCGTGGTCTGAACAACGCAGGCTCATCTGCACAGCCGCTGCAAGCCTATACATGGCTGGTAATCGATTGTCTTCGCAGCTACGCTGCGCAGGCAGAGGGTTACCCTTGACATGCGAGCGCTTTGCTGCTGTGCAAAACGTTTGCATGTTATCGGGAAGGGCCCGGCATGCACAACTACAACCCATGCTGAATTAGGCCCTATGGCTCTTATTCAGGTTTGTTAGCAAACCAAAAAGGCACACTAATGGGCAAAACCATGTTGCACTGCAGGGGGGGGGGGGGCAGATATAACATGTGCAGAGAGTGTTAGATTTGGGTGGGATGTGTTCAAGCTGAAATCTAAATTGCAGTATAAAATAAAGTTGTCTAACATTTTTAGGTTACATGCAAAAGCAGCCAGCATTTACCCTGCAGAAAAAACAATATAGCCCACCCAAAACTAAATCTCTCTGCACGTCACATCTGCCCCACCTGTAGTGCAACATGGTTTTGCCCATAAGTGTGCTTTTTTTGTTTACTAACAAAACTGAATAATGACAGGATAGCCTATACAAATAGAGCACGGATCAGTCTTTTACATATTACTGGTAGATTTTATTGATTTGTTAAATTTAAAAAGTTAGCTGTTTAATAATGTTGTAGCGCCAGGTGTCAGGAGAACTCCCTCTAGATAGCTTGCTCGCATCATTTGGAATTTGTACCAGTGGCTGTGCAGGGAGCCCCCATCGGTCTAAAACGTGGGGGAAAAGGTAAATTATTTGGGGGAGGGGGGGCGCACTACACCCACTGCTGCGTGTACCCGTGCTTCCCTAATCTATGTTTCTATTGTGTATATATTGGGGGTCATTCCGAGTTGTTCGCTCGTTATTTTTCTTCGCATCACAGCGATTTTCCGCTAACTGCGCATGCGCAATGTTCGCACTGCGACAAGTAAATTTGCTATGCAGTTAGGTATTTTACTCACGGCATTACGAGGTTTTTTCTTTGTTCTGGTGATCGTAGTGTGATTGACAGGAAGTGGGTGTTTCTGGGCGGAAACAGGCCGTTTTTTGGGAGTGTGTGAAAAAACGCTACCGTTTCTGGGAAAAACGCGGGAGTGGCTGGAGAAACGGAGAAGTGTCTGGGCGAACGCTGGGTGTGTTTATGACGTCAAACCAGGAACGACAAGCACTGAACTGATCGCAGATGCCGAGTAAGTTTGAAGCTACTCAGAAACTGCTAAGAAGTGTCTTTTCGCAATTTTGCGAATCTTTCGTTCGCAATTTTGATAAGCTAAGATTCACTCCCAGTAGGCGGCGGCTTAGCGTGTGCAAAGCTGCTAAAAGCAGCTTGCGAGCGAACAACTCGGAATGACCACCATTGTGCAAATATAATCATTTTAAGAAAAGGTTTTCATGGGGCCCTGGGCACTGTCAATCCTAGTTACGCCTCCGGAGATGCCATATTGTGAATTAAAAATTAACTGAACAATAACCTTTTTGTGATTTTATCAATGCTGTATTTTTAAGTAATCTGAAATATATATATTTTTTTTTTTCTAGTCTAGAATATACAAGTTATATAGTAACTAGTTACAAAGTGAGGAACAACACTGACAGGATCCCACAACACTTGCACCATCTATCTCTCAGTTTGGGACTTCTTGCATGTCTCCATCCCCATCATTAAATCATGACACTGCTGCCATAAAGTACGAGCCTTGTACTCCCTTATACAATCACATAAGTGGAAGTAGTTAAGTAATTAAAATAAACTAATCTCCTAAAATACACTGTGCTGCTGTGACCATTCTGTAGATCGGATTGATAACACAATATTCTATCATCCCCCACTTAGAAACTATAGAACAAGGGTGAGCAAGAGATTCAGCAAGTGTTCTTATCCTAGTCGAGTGAACCTTATAAAGCCACTTGCTCTCATGTTTTCCAATGCTAACTATACACAATCAGCATGAGATTTCGGAAACTACAGCACATTGTGGTGTGAGGAGTCTTGCTAGAAATGTGTCACTCACACAATCACAATTGTCACTGCTGCCTCTGGTAAGCAGGTCCTTTGCCTGCTCTGTAGCCATAATGTTTTGTTAATGAACAACAGGAGTTTCTGCGAGTAATGTGTGTGGCATATACAAACTGAGTAACTCTATATGATAAGGCAGTAAAGAACTTTAGTTAAATGCAAAATATAGCACAACCTTTCCTGGGTATTTCTTACCTTGTTTCCAATATCTGTTGCCTCAGGGTCTTGATGTATTCAAAGCTGTCAAAGCAACAAATGTCATAGACGAGGATATAAGCATGTGCACTTCTGAGCCCCCGGCAGCACGAATCTGCCCACTCCTGTAACATAGAAACATGTCAACTTACATCTTTTAATACAGCTGTATGGAATACCCCAGCTCACAGGCACACATACCCAGACTGCACTAACCAGACTCAGAATCAGCTCTGTTATCGGGAGTAAAGTAAAAATTTCTTAGTCATCCTATAAATACATAGATCATTGTAGTGTGATTGTAACTGTTAGGTAAAATATATATACGTTAGTTAGTATTTTGGACCAGGCATTCGCATGAACGTGAGCTGTCGTGCAGAGCAGTGCTAGGGTCCCCCCCTGTTACTCCGGTCTTTCTTTCTTCCACATCTTATTTATACCCCTTTTCCACTTACGAGCACGGGTCGCAGCCGGGAGCCTGACACGGGAGCTGCCCCCTGCTGCGACCCGTGCTCGGCCCCTTTCCCATCAGCAGTCACAACCCGGCATATGCCGGGTTGGTGACGCTTCTAGTGACGCTGCAGGGGCGGCGCAGGGAGATCACATGATCTCCCAGCACCGCCCTTCCATACAGTGTAAATGGGAGCCGTGTCGCATCGACACGGCTCCCGTTTACACTACAACCCTACCCGGATCAGTCCCGTGTCCTACCCAGGTAAATAGCCGGGTAGGATTCACGGGTCACTTGATCCGGGTTTACCCTTTTCCACTTGCAAAAAACACGGGTAAATGCGCGCCCCCGTGCATTTACCCGTGTTTTTTGAGCTAGTGGAAAAGGGGTAAGTCTCTCTTCCACCTCATTCCCTCTGCCTCTCACTCTTCTTGGGTGTGGGAAGGGGGGCAGCCAATGTAGCACACATCATTGTGTATGCATCTTGGACACGCACACATGTGCTTTTTGTGGAGTGCCCAAAGACCACGTGATGTGAAACAAATGAAGTATTAGGTTAGTTTATGGGGCAAGTGTGTAAGTATGGTGGGCAATGTTGTTTTTGATATCAGGTGCTTTTTTCCTGTCGGTTCACTAGTGGCAGTGAGAACTCTGAGTGGGGACTCAAGGAGAGCATATGTGCGCCATTGTCCATCTCTTACTGTGCAATTCAGGGACAGCTTAGTAAAATATATAAGATGTAGACTTCCAGATGCTTCTCAGTACAAAGAGACACTAATCAATTAATTAGCTCCATTTCTAGTAAGTCAAAAAAATGAAATCAATACATAATTTGTGGCATTCATACTTAAAGGTGCTTCTCTCCAGCAGTACAAATACCAACAAAAAAGAACAAAATCTATATTGTATTAGATTTCTCTCTACTTATACTTCTTTGCAGTCTGCCCTGGATTTAAGAATTGCAGCTTATTCTCCAAAAATTGTTTAACACAGGTTGTTGTTGTTGTTTTTTTTTCTAAAATAATCTTTTTATTACCTTTTTTTCTAGCATATCCCAGAACATCATAACCTTGAACCTAGCATACAGTGACCTCTAACATTATGAAGATCTTTTTAGCTTTAAAGGTGCCCACTTATTGGTTTGTTTTTTATGTTGAAAATGAAGACACACAAAGCTGGGACACCGTAACTGCACCCATCAAATAGAGGATGCAGCCATTTTGTTTACAGAGGCAACATTCATGGGAAAGCATCAAATCACTAGGGGATGGTAACATCACTGCCTCACAAAGGGCCAACTGTAATTTCTATCCATTCATGTTCCATTTATAGGAAAACATTTTAATACTACAGTATCAGTGACCATTTGATTTACTGTACAATATTTATTATGTGCCTTGACATGTTTTCCCACTTCATCTTTAAACTTCCTCTCTTTTTAGTGTAAACTGGAAAGTGACACATACATAAAATCATTAAACAGATAAAGTATTTATTTATATATATATATATATATATATATATATATATATAGCACCAGCATACCCTGCATGGCTTTACAATTGTTAAAAGAAAAACGTAAACAGCACTCAGGAACTACTGAAGTACTCCATACAGCCTTTACAGTCTGTAAAGAAGGGATGGCCACCGCCCTCTATCGATGATGACCAGTGATATTAAAAACAAACAGCAGGAGCCATCGATGGTACTGAACTATGCAATGCCAAACCAATGAATGTATTAAAGACCGAATCAGCAAGGCAAGTGTTGGTCTCATTTGTTAACAATGGAAATGTACAGTACCAATTGATTCTGCTGCAGCTTCCAATTATGAGGCAGTTGTGTAAGCTCACTGCTAGACTACAACTCAACAAATACTGTAGATGGAGTAAATCCCAAAAAAGGAAGCGCTGTTCAATCAATTATATTTTTCTTATATACATTTTTTATCCTTATCAGATAGTTCCCACATATAAAAATGCATAAAACAGCTAAAAAAAAAATCACGAAAAAAAAGCAGTGAATATTATTTCCGCAATATGTATAAATACAGTAGTATAGTGGCTGGCCAATGAATCAATGTGGAGTATCCTTAAGAAAGTCATACCATGTTTATCCAGATTGCGTATTGTTAGCACATATATAAATATATATATATATATACTGTATGTAGCATGCACTTTTGTTGTTAGTGACAGTATTTACGCATGCAATATTCCACAGGCCAGTCTCATGCAAAATATTAGTATTTATTAAAAACATATGCTGTTAGTGAGGTACTTTTTTTATATAATCAGTCCAACTGCATATAGACATCTTTCTAGGAATATCACAGGATATTGCAGTTCTTTCAAAACCACTGCTGCTGGTTTCTCCTATTGTGCAGTAATGGAGTTATTTGTTTCCCATATGTAGCCTTCTAGAGTAATGACCATAATATTATTTATTGACCAATGATAGATGGTAATACCAAGAGCTCATACCACTTTTGTAGAGGTGCGGTCCATCTTTCGCAGTATATAGGTTTGTGCTACCTACCTACAATTATAGCTGAATAATGCGTTTCTCTGCCTGCGCTCCATATCAGCGGCTACCTCAGATCATTTTACATATCCACCATCCTCGAGCCTGTGCCTCCCACATCGTGTGCTCCAAGCCTTGTTTTGGTAGCTATCTTTTATAGATTCCGACGCCCATCTTTTAGATTCCCATCAAAACTCTTTTTCAGTTATGTTTATGCAGTTCACCGGCCATATTATGCTTTCCACCTCATATTAAAGTCACACAAATACGGCTGATACCCTATAAAGCTTTTACATACCGCATAAAGGACCTTCTTGTCTTTATAAACCAGCAGCAGTGGATTTGAGGGAAAAACAATATCCTGTAACCCTGGCCTGTGAATATTCCTAGAGAGGTGTCTATATGCAGCTGGACATTATATTATATAAATGGCCCAGTCAGTGGGTAAAGGAGGCAAAACTTTTTTTAGGTATATAAGCGAAAGGAGAAAAACAAAAGGCGGAATTATAAAACTAAAGACGGACACTGGGAGTCTTGTTGAAGGAGACAATTTAATAGCAGATCATCTTAATGATTATTTTTGCTCAGTATTTACTACTGAAAGAGAGGGGAAGGGGCCACAGTTAAGTTGCAGGGATATTCAGGAAAATGAAACAAGTACATTTACAGAGGAGAAGGTCCTAACAGAACTCTCAAAGCTGAAAGTGGACAAATCTATGGGGCCAGATGGGATACATCCAAGGATACTAAAAGAACTTAAAGAGGTGCTGGTAGCACCATTGACAGAATTATTCAACCAGTCATTAGCTACAGGAGTAATTCCAGTTGACTGGAAAAGAGCAAACGTAGTCCCACTGCACAAAAGTGGAAGCAAGGAAGAGGCAAACAACTACAGACCAGTGAGTCTTACATCAGTAGTAGGGAAATTGATGGAAACACTCTTAAAAGAAAGAGTTGTAGATTATCTCAAATCCGGCAATTTACTGGATCCCAAACAGCATGGATTCACTGGGGGGAGATCATGTCAAACAAATCTTATTGACTTTTTTGATTGTGTGACTAAAGTGATGGATAAAGGTGGAGCCATGGACATAGCTTATCTAGACTTTAGTAAGGCTTTTGACACAGTTCCACATTGTAGACTGCTAAATAAACTTGAAAGTTTGGGATTGGATATTAGGATTATTGAATGGATAAGATCTTGGTTGAAGGATAGAAAACAGAGAGTTGTGGTAAATGGAGTGCATTCACAGGAGGGAAATGTTACCAGTGGTGTACCCCAGGGATCTGTACTTGGACCAGTGCTTTTTAATATCTTTATTGGTGACATTGCAAATGGCATTAAAGGGAAAGTATGCCTTTTTGCAGATGACACAAAGGTATGCAACAGGGTAGACACACCAGGTGGGGTAAAACAAATGATTGAGGATCTAGGTAGACTAGAGGAATGGTCAAGAGTCTGGCAATTACAGTTTAATGCCAAAAAATGCAAAATCATGCACTTGGGTCTCAAAAATCCTAAAGCTAAATACAGTATTAATGGCACTATACTGGAAACTACTGAGGAGGAAAGGGATCTAGGAGTCACTATTTCAGATGACTTAAAGGCAGGTAAGCAATGTAACAAGGCAATGAGGAAGGCTAGTCAGATGCTTGGCTGCATTGGGAGAGGAATCAGCAGCAGAAAGAAAGAAGTAATAATGCCACTGTATAGGTCATTGGTACGGCCTCATCTAGAATACTGTATTCAGTTCTGGAGGCCATATCTTCAAAAGGATATTAATACATTAGAAACTGTACAAAGGAGGGCAACTAAAATGGTGCATGGCCTACATCACAAAACATACCCAGAAAGACTAAGAAATCTCAATATGTATAGTTTGGAGCAGAGAAGGGAAAGGGGGGACATGATAGAAACTTTCAAATATATCAAGGGTTTTAACAAAGTCCAGGAGGGAAACATTCTCCAAATGAAGAGAAGCAATAGGACACGAGGACATGCACTCAGACTGGAGGGGGGGAGGTTCAGGGGAAATTTGCGGAAAAATTATTTCACAGAAAGGGTAGTGGACAAGTGGAATAGCCTCCCATCAGAGGTGGTAGAGGCTAAGACAGTAGAGCAATTTAAACATGCATGGGATAGACATAAGGATATCCTTACAAAGAAATAAGGATCAAATAAGGTTAGAGATAAAAATAATCTAAAAAAAAAAAAGGGGCAGACTAGATGGGCCAAGTGGTTCTTATCTGCCGACAAATTCTATGTTTCTATGTTACATATATACACACACACATATATATATAACGTGAAAATAATCCACATGAACCAGCACACCTGAAGTAGCAGCAAATAGTTAAGTTTACTCCATTTTCATTTAAAAAAAAAAGTGCATAGTGCAAACATTGATGTAAACAGCTATGATGAAATAAGAGATACTTAACAGCTCAATTGCATAATGACAAGCGACAGCTCCAACAGCTGTTACAGTGCAGCAGCACCTTCATCAGGGAAAAGCCAGCAGTGTAACTAACCATCACTAAATCCCATACATATATACACAAAAACTGAGCACGAACAATTACAATCACCTGTGCATTCTGTTTGAATAACTCCCATGTGATCATCTGGTCCAATGCCGAAGCGGGACTCACCACGCTCCTTCCCCGGTGCCAAGGTAACACAATCACCAGACAGGTGTGCATGACATCACAAGCGGCCACTTCCGGCCAACGGAACTCACATCGCGGACCCATGCAACAGAGGACGGTACAGCAGGACGCGCCACCCGGAAGTGATGCAATCCCGCTGCTGACGTCGACGGCAAGTTGGTCCAGCTGTCTCCGTCTAACAGTTGTCACTAAACAACACCCACTATTTACAATTGTCCAATGGCGCAACCGGGGGGGCGGATCATATCATAATGTAAACAATCCAATAGTATCCAAGTCCAACAATCCCCTTTTGGCCAGCGGACACCACAGTCACATGATCTGCAGCATAAATACATGTAAACATAAACAAATACATAAGCAGAATAGTGCAGCCAAGTATTGTCTCATTAAGGCTAAACTAACCATGAATCTGCATAATTAATACAGGACTACACACAAAACATATCTAAACCTACACTAAAACAATACTGAAGAATGGGCCCATCAGATAAACCAGCCTAATTATCAGATTTATATTACATTGATCACAGGTGATTGCAATTGTTTGTGCTCAGTGTTTGTGTATATATGTATGGGATTTGGTGATGGTTAGTTACACTGCTGGCTTTTCCCTGATGAAGATGCTGCTGCACCGAAACAGCTGTTGGAGCTGCCGCTTGTCATTATGCATTGAGCTGCTAAGTATCTCTTATTTCATCATAGCTGTTTACATCAATGTTTGCACGATGCACTTTTTAAAAAAAAATGAAAATTAAAATGGAGTAAACTTAACTATTTGCTGCTACTTCAGGTGTGCTGGTTCATGTGGATTATTTTCACGTTTTCTATGCATGATTTTTGACCTTGCACCCTACCATAACCTTTGGAGGTGTGTGCGTTGCAGTTCGCATTGTATAACTATATATATATATATATATATATATATATATATATAGAAAAACGATGCAGGCGGCACTCGGAATACACTGCACAGCACAAGCAGGTAAGTAATAAGGTTTCGAAGTTTATTCACCTTTTCATCAGATTACAACCATAAAGTACAAAAAACATACCTTTATAGCATCTCCCCACCACGTGCACTCAACTCTGTCGCAGGTCAGACGGAAACGCCTATTGATGACGTCACCAGGCCGAACCGCGTCACCCGGGCAACATATACAAACAAACCCATAATACAACCCATGAATGGATCATCAAAAATGTTTAAATATACGGTTACATAACATCAGTATATAAATAAGAAAAATAACCAAGTGAAACAATACATAACAAACATATGCAGACAAGGACAAAAATGGCACAATGAAGTAACCCTCCAGCTCAAGGTACATTTCTAAAGCACAACCATTATAATCACACAGATAATGAAATTAACAAAAAATGAGTATACCCATTCATATTGTATTTAAAACCTTATAAATTGACCTATATTTCACAGAAAGCAGCGGAGTCCTAACGTTTCATTAAGTCCCTTTGGTGCCAGAGTCTGAAGTTCAAAAATCCAACGAGATTCTTTTCTCAACAGCCGCGCAGACCTGTCACACCCCCCCCCCCCCCCCCCCCCCCCCCCCCCCGAAGTCTCTCAGGCTCATGATCAATGATCATGTACTTAAGTGTAGCTACACTATGATGTAACAGAGCGAAATGCCGGGCAACCGGTTGGTCGCTATTCCCGGATGAAAGGGCATTCCTAATCGCTAATTTGTGGTTGGCCATACGCTCACACAACGTGCGGTCAGTTTTGCCAACATAGCATAGCCCGCATGGGCACGTAATGAGGTAGATGATGAATTTAGTGGTGCAGGTAACCCGATGATCTATCGAGTATCTACGTCCACTGTGGGGATGATAGAAAAAATAAGAATTTACTTACCGATAATTCTATTTCTCGGAGTCCGTAGTGGATGCTGGGGTTCCTGAAAGGACCATGGGGAATAGCGGCTCCGCAGGAGACAGGGCACAAAAGTAAAGCTTTTACAGGTCAGGTGGTGTGTACTGGCTCCTCCCCCTATGACCCTCCTCCAGACTCCAGTTAGGTACTGTGCCCGGACGAGCGTACACAATAAGGGAGGATTTTGAATCCCGGGTAAGACTCATACCAGCCACACCAATCACACCGTACAACTTGTGATCTAAACCCAGTTAACAGTATGATAACAGAGGAGCCTCTGAAAGATGGCTTCCTAAACAATAACCCGAATTAGTTAACAATAACTATGTACAAGTATTGCAGATAATCCGCACTTGGGATGGGCGCCCAGCATCCACTACGGACTCCGAGAAATAGAATTATCGGTAAGTAAATTCTTATTTTCTCTATCGTCCTAAGTGGATGCTGGGGTTCCTGAAAGGACCATGGGGATTATACCAAAGCTCCCAAACGGGCGGGAGAGTGCGGATGACTCTGCAGCACCGAATGAGAGAACTCCAGGTCCTCCTTTTCCAGGGTATCAAATTTGCAAAAATTTACAAACGTGTTCTCCCCTGACCACGTAGCTGCTCGGCAGAGTTGTAATGCCGAGACCCCTCGGGCAGCCGCCCAAGATGAGCCCACCTTCCTTGCGGAATGGGCCTTAACAGATTTAGGCTGTGGCAGGCCTGCCACAGAATGTACAAGTTGAATTTTGTTACAAATCCAACGAGCAATCGACTGCTTAGAAGCAGGTGCACCCAACTTGTTGGGTGCATACAGTATAAACAGCGAGTCAGATTTTCTGACTCCAGCCGTCCTTTAAATGTATATTTTTAAGGCTCTGACATCGTCCAACAACTTGGAGTCCTTCAAGTCGTCTGTAGCCGCAGGCACTACAATAGGCTGGTTCAGGTGAAACGCTGATACCACCTTAGGGAGAAAATGCGGACGCGTCCGCAGCTCTGCCCTATGTCGAATGGAAAATTAAATAAGTGCTTTTATAAAACAAAGCCGCCAGTTCAGATACTCTCCCGGCCGAAGCCAGGGCCAGTAACATAGTCACTTTCCATGTGAGATATTTCAAATCCACATTCTTTAGTGGTTCAAACCAATTGGATTTGAGGAAATCTAAAACTACATTTAGATCCCACGGTGCCACCTTAGGCACCACAGGAGGCTGTATATGCAGTACTCCTTTGATAAAAATCTGGACCTCAGGGACCGAGGCCAATTCTTTTTGGAAGAATATTGATAGGGCCGAAATTTGAACCTTAATAGATCCCAATTTGAGACCCAAAGACAATCCTGATTGCAGGAAATGTAGGAAAACGACCCAGTTGAAATTCCTCCATCGGAGCACTCCGCTGCTCGCACCACGCAACATATTTTCGCCCAATACGGCGATAAAGCTTCGCGGTGACTTCCTACCTTGCCTTTATCAAGGTAGGAATGACTTCTTCTGGAATGCCTTTTCCTTTTAGGATCTGGCATTCAAACGCCATGCCGTCAAACGCAGCCGCGGTAAGTCTTGAAAAAGACAAGGACCCTGCTGAAGCAGGTCCCTTCTCAGAAGTAGAGGCCACGGATCGTCCGTGACCATCTCTTGAAGTTCCGGGTACCAAGTCCTTCTTGGCCAATCCGGAGCCACTAGTCTTACTCCTCTTTGCCGTATAATCCTCAATACCTTTGGTATGAGAGGCAGAGGAGGAAACACATATACCGACTGGTACACCCAAAGTGTTACCAGCGCGTCCACAGCTATTGCCTGCGGATCTCTTGACCTGGCGCAATACCTGTCCAGTGTTTTGTTGAGGCGAGACGCCATCATGTCCACCATTGGTTTTACCCAACGGTTTAATAGCATGTGGAAAACTTCTGGATGAAGTCCCCACTCTCCCGGGTGAAGGTCGTGTCTGCTGAGGAAGTCTGCTTCCCAGTTGTCCACGCCCGGGATGAATACTGCTGACAGTGCTATCACGTGATTCTCCGCCCAGCGAAGGATCCTGGCAGCTTCTGCCATTGCCCTCCTGCTTCTTGTGCCGCCCTGTCTGTTTACATGGGCGACTGCCGTGATGTTGTCCGACTGGATCAACACCGGTCTTCCTTGAAGCAGAGGTTCCGTCTTAGTTCCAGAATGCTTATGTGAAGAGACTTTTTCAGGCTCGACCACACTCCCTGGAAATTTTTTCCCTGTGTGACTGCTCCCCAGCCTCTCAGGCTGGCATCCGTGGTCACCAGGATCCAATCCTGCATGCCGAATCTGCGGCCCTCCAATAGATGAGCCTCCTGCAACCACCACAGAAGGGATACCCTTGTCCTCGGCGACAGGGTTATCCGCAGGTGCATCTGAAGATGCGACCCTGACCATTTGTCCAGCAGCTCCCTTTGCATGGAATCTGCCGAAAGGGATTGCTTCGTAAGAAGCTACCATTTTTTCCCAGGACTCTTGTGCATTGATGTATAGACACCTTTCCTGGTTTTAGGAGGTTCCTGACCAGGTCAGATAACTCCTTGGCTTTTTCTTCGGGAAGAAAAACCTTTTTCTGAACTGTGTCCAGAATCATCCCCAGGAACAGCAGACGAGTTGTCGGCATTAATTGGGATTTTGGAATATTCAGAATCCATCCGTGCTGCTTTAGCACCTCTTGAGATAGTGCTAAACCCATCTCTAGCTGTTCTCTGGACCTTGCCCTTATTAGGAGATCGTCCAAGTATGGGATAATTAATACGCCTTTTCTTCGAAGAAGAAATATTATCTCGGCCATTACCTTTGTAAAGACCCGAGGTGCCGTGGACAAACCAAACGGCAGCGTCTGAAACTGATAGTGACAGTTTTGTACAACGAACCTGAGGTACCCCTGGTGTGAGGGGTAATTGGAACGTGGAGATACGCATCCTTGATGTCCAAGGATACCATAAAGTCCCCTTCTTCCAGGTTCGCTATCACTGCTCTGAGTGACTCCATCTTGAACTTGAACTTCTTATGTACAGGTTCAAGGACTTCAGATTTAGAATAGGCCTTACCGAGCCATCCGGCTTCGGTACCACAAAAAGAGTGGAATAATACCCCTTCCCTTGTTGTAGAAGAGGTACCTTGACTATCACCTGCTGAGAATACAGCTTGTGAATGGCTTCCAAAACCATCTCCCTTTCTGAGGGGGACGTTGGTAAAGCAGACTTCAGGAAACGGCGAGGTGGCTCTGTCTCTAATTTCAACCTGTACCCCTGAGATATTATCTGCAGGATCCAGGGATTTACCTGCGATTGAGCCCACTGCGCGCTGTAATTTTTGAGACGACCGCCTACCGCTCCCGAGTCCGCTTGCGAAGCCCCAGCGTCATGCTGAGGCTTTTGTAGAAGCCGGGGAGGGCTTCTGTTCCTGGGAAGGAGCTGCCTGTTGCTGTCTCTTCCCTCGTCCTCTGCCTCGTGGCAGATATGAATAGCCCTTTGCTCTCTTATTTTTAAAGGAACGAAAGGGCTGCGGTTGAAAGGTCGGTGCCTTTTTCTGTTGGAGAGTGACTTGAGGTAGAAAGGTGGATTTCCCGGCCGTAGCCGTGGCCACCAAATCCGATAGACCGACCCCAAATAACTCCTCTACGCATCGCCTGTCCACTGTCGTGTCCATAAAGCTCTTCTGGCCGAAATGGACATAGCACTTACCCGTGATGCCAGTGTGCAGATATCTCTCTGTGCATCACGCATATAAAGAAATGCATCCTTTATTTGTTCTAACGACAGTAAAATATTGTCCCTGTCCAGGGTATCAATATTTTCGATCAGGGACTCTGACCAAACTACCCCAGCACTGCACATCCAGGCAGTCGCAATAGCTGGTCGGAGTATAACACCTGCATGTGTGTATATACCTTTTTGGATATTTTCCATCCTCCTATCTGATGGATCTTTAAGTGCGGCCGTCTCAGGAGAGGGTAACGCCACTTGTTTTGATAAGCGTGTTAGCGCTTTGTCCACCCTAGGAGGTGTTTCCCAGCGCTCCCTAACC
Organism: Pseudophryne corroboree; assembly: GCF_028390025.1. NCBI lineage: Eukaryota > Metazoa > Chordata > Amphibia > Anura > Myobatrachidae > Pseudophryne > Pseudophryne corroboree. Next base: position 498,507,951 of record NC_086445.1, read on the forward strand.
TCTGGCGGGAAAGGGTATAAAGCCAATAACTTCTTTGAAATTAGCAGTTTTTTTATCGGGGCACCCCACGCTTCATCACACACGTCATTTAATTCTTCTGATTCGGTAAAAACTACTGGTAGTTTTTTCACACCCCACATAATACCCTGTTTAGTGGTACCTGTAGTATCAGCTAAATGTAACATCTCCTTTATTGCCAAAATCATATAACGTGTGGCCCTACTGGAAAATACGGTTGATTCGTCACCTTCACCACCGGAATCAGTGCCTGTGTCTGGGTCTGTGTCGACCGACTGAGGCAAGGGGCGTTTTACAGCCCCTGACGGTGTTTGAGGCGCCTGGACAGGCACTAATTGAGTGTCCGGCCGCCTCATGTCGGCAAACGACTGCTTAAGCGAGTTGACGCTATCCCGTAATTCCACAAATAAAGGCATCCATTCTGGTGTCGACCCCCTAGGAGGTGACATCCTCATATTTGGCAATTGCTCCGCCTCCACACCAATAACGTCCTCATACATGTCGACACACACGTACCGACACACAGCAGACACACAGGGAATGCTCTATACGAAGACAGGACCCACTAGCCCTTTGGGGAGACAGAGGGAGAGTCTGCCAGCACACACCAAAAAGCGCTATATATGACAGGGATAGCCTTATGATTAAGTGCTCCCTTATAGCTGCTTTTATATTAATATATATATATATATATAGCCATTTATTTTGCCCCCCCTCTCTGTTATACCCTGTTTCTGTAGTGCAGTGCAGGGGAGAGACCTGGGAGCCTTCCTGACCAGCGGAGCTGTGACAGAAAATGGCGCCGTGTGCTGAGGAGATAGGCCCCGCCCCTTTTCCGGCGGCCTCGTCTCCCGCTATTTAGTACATTTAGGCAGGGGTAAATATCTCCATATAGCCTCTGGGGCTATATGTGAGGTATTTTTAGCCTTTTTAAAGGTTTTCATTTGCCTCCCAGGGCGCTCCCCCCCCAGCGCCCTGCACCCTCAGTGACTGCCGTGTGAAGTGTGCTGAGAGGAAAATGGCGCACAGCTGCAGTGCTGTGCGCTACCTTAAGAAGACTGCAGGAGTCTTCAGCCGCCGATTCTGGACCTCTTCTTGCTTCAGCATCTGTGAGGGGGCCGGCGGCGTGGCTCCGGTGACCATCCAGGCTGTACCTGTGATCGTCCCTCTGGAGCTTCATGTCCAGTAGCCAAGAAGCCAATCCATCCTGCACGCAGGTGAGTTCACTTCTTCTCCCCTCTGTCCCTCGTTGCAGTGATCCTGTTGCCAGCAGGAATCACTGTAAAATAAAAAACCTAAGCTAAACTCTCTAAGCAGCTCTTTATGAGAGCCACCTAGAATTGCACCCTTCTCGGCCGGGCACAAAAATCTAACTGGAGTCTGGAGGAGGGTCATAGGGGGAGGAGCCAGTACACACCACCTGACCTGTAAAAGCTTTACTTTTGTGCCCTGTCTCCTGCGGAGCCGCTATTCCCCATGGTCCTTTCAGGAACCCCAGCATCCACTTAGGACGATAGAGAAAAGAGCCAGTGGTCATAGACCTACATGTGGTGCAATTAAGGCACCGAAAGCACCCTTTTCTAAGTGCCATAAAATTATGTTCACTCTGTGCCGTATCCGTTCTCATAATGCAATCTCTGATGTTTTTTCCCCTAGTGTATGTAGGCATAATGGACACAGTATCCAAATTTAGATCCTTATCTGTCCTAACAATCGGCCACAAAGTTTTTGCCGTTCTAGAAATAGAAGTGCTACATGTAATAAAATGGTTTACCCATGGCAATTGTTCGCTATCACATTTCTTACGTCTAGCTGTTAGTAATGTCTCTCTATACAGCTGGCGGTTGACAATAAAGTTATCTCAAGTGCATTGATGAAGGCTCTCATTACTGAACATCCGGTGGTGCCGATCCTTTACTCCCTGCCTAAAATACACAAGAGCTTAGTTAATCCCCCAGGGCGGCCCATCATCGCAGCCCGTAATAGTTTATTCCAGAAAGTAGCGACGTACATTGATTCATTATTACAACCTTGCATTGTAGACAATGAGCGCTACTTGCTTGACACTACTGCTTTTATCAATTATATTAGATCACTGGGGAATATTCCAGTTAATAGTATACTGTGTAGTGTTGACATATCCAGCCTTTACACAGTCATACCTAACAACATGGGATTGTCGGCTGTTCGTAAGTTACTCACCGACAATAGGCTGTATTCCGGACCTGATGTAAACTTTGTGGTGGATTTACTGGAATTGGTTTTGACACACAATTATTTTCTTTTCGATGGCAAGTTTTACTTGCAGGTTGCCGGGTGTGCGATGGGGTCCCCTGTGGCCCCATCGTACGCTAATGCGTATATGTTTTGCGCAGAGAAAGAAATCTTTTTTGATGGTTGTGTGTCTGAATCAATTCTTGTATATAAAAGATATATAGATGATCTTTTCATCATCTGGTTAAAATCTGAGGAGGATTTAGCTCCATTTATTAATGAACACAATAGTTCTAACCATCCCATTAAGTTTACTTATAACATCAGTAAGGAATGTGTTAATTACCTTGATGTACTAGTCTCTGTGCATAATGGAGAGTTACAAACTGAACTTTACCATAAGCCCACAGACCGTAATACTTTATTACATTCAGAAAGCTTTCACCCTAGACCACTTAAGTACGGACTCCCGTATTCGCAGTTCTTACGGGCAGTACGTATTTGTAGTGACAAGACAGCAGCATGTAAGCACATTGATGAGATGGTGATTAAATTTAGACAGAGGGGATATCTGATGGATACTTTATTATCAGCTAAATCTAGAGCTTTGAGCATGAATAGAGAGACATTACTAACAGCTAGACGTAAGAAATGTGATAGCGAACGATTGCCATGGGTAAACCATTTTAATACATGTAGCACTTCTATTTCTAGAACGGCAAAAACTTTATGGCCGATTGTTAGGACAGATAAGGATCTAAATTTGGATACTGTGTCCATTATGCCTACATACACTAGGGGAAAAAACATCAGAGATTGGATTATGAGAACGGATATCACTGGTCTACATACGGCACAGAGTAAACATAATTTTATGGCACTTAGAAAAGGGTGCTTTCGGTGCCTTAATTGCACCACATGTAGGTCTATGACCACTGGCTCTTTTTTCTCTCATCCCCACAGTGGACGTAGATACTCGATAGATCATCGGGTTACCTGCACCACTAAATTCATCATCTACCTCATTACGTGCCCATTCGGGCTATGCTATGTTGGCAAAACTGACCGCACGTTGCGTGAGCGTATGGCCAACCACAAATTAGCGAGTAGGAATGCCCTTTCATCCGGGAATAGCGACCAACCGGTTGCCCGGCATTTCGCTCTGTTACATCATAGTGTAGCTACACTTAAGTACATGATCGTTGATCATGAGCCCGAGAGACTTCGGGGGGGTGACAGGTCTGCGCGGCTGTTGAGAAAAGAATCTCGTTGGATTTTTGAACTTCAGACTCTGGCACCAAAGGGACTTAATGAAACGTTAGGACTCCGCTGCTTTCTGTGAAATATAGGTCAATTTATAAGGTTTTAAATACAATATGAATGGGTATACTCATTTTTTGATAATTTCATTATCTGTGTGATTATAATGGTTGTGCTTTAGAAATGTACCTTGAGCTGGAGGGTTACTTCATTGTGCCATTTTTGTCCTTGTCTGCATATGTTTGTTATGTATTATTTCACTTGGTTATTTTTCTTTTTTATGTACTGATGTTATGTATCCGTATATTTTAAAATTTTTGATGATCCATTCATGGGTTGTATTATGGGTTTGTTTGTATATGTTGCCCAGGTGACGCGGTTCGGCCTGGTGACGTCATCAATAGGCGTTTCCGGCTGACCTGCGACAGAGTTGAGTGCACGTGGTGGGGAGATGCTATAAAGGTATGTTTTTTGTACTTTATGGTTGTAATCTGATGAAGAGGTGAATAAACTTCGAAACGTTATTACTTACCTGCTTGTGCTGTGCAGTGTATTCCGAGTGCCGCCTGCATCGTTTTTCTGTGAAGGACCCGTGGCTAAGTGCGGAGTCAAGGAGGGCACCGGAGCAGTATCGGACTGTGTGGGAGTGCTGCCACTAAGAACTGTATATATATATATATATATATATATATATATATATATACATACACACACTAAAGTTTCTCACTAACAGCATATATATTTAATAAATACTAATCTTTCTTGCATGAGGCTGGACTGTGGAATATTGAATGCGTAAATACTGTTACTATCAACTTTATAAAAAAGTGCATGCTACACATATACAGTATGTGCTAACAGTACGCCATCTAGATAAACATGGATTGACTTTTTTAAATCGTATGAGAGTACAAAAGGATAATCCAGATTGATTGATTAGCTAGCCATTATACTAATTATAAATATTGTCGGAATAATAATCGGTATCCGGTCTTTAGGTCAACAGTTAAAAGGTCAACAGTCAATAGGCTGACTACTATTGGTTGACATGCATTAGGTCGACATGGTCAAAAGGTTGACATGACAATGCTCAAAATTAGATTTTTTTATTTTTATTTTATAGCTTTTTCATACTTTACCAGCCACGTTAACTACAATCGGTAAGGGTAACCTTGCCCAATGCATGGCGAGCGTAGCGACCCATGCGTGTGGACGCAGTACACTAATTGGGGTTCCATGTGCTTGAAAGTAAAATTTGACACAAAAAAAATGAAAAACTCATAACAACCTTTTTCATGTGTCGACCATTTTTGTGTCAACCTTTTCATTGTGTTGACCTTTTTCATTTCGATCTTTTGGTGTCGAACTAGACTCTGTAGCCCTTTTTTTACTGTCAACCCTTTTAAACCACACCCATAATATTCACTGCATTTTTTTTGTGTGATTTTTTTTTATAAGTTGTATGCTTTTGTAGAAGTAGAAACTATCTGATAAGAATAACATTTTTATATAAGAAAAATATAATTGATTAATCAGCGCTTCATTCTGTGCATGAGAGAAGCGGCAGCTAGGACTGTGCTTTATGTGAGCGAGCTGGAGCCAGGTGCAGGGCTGGACTGTTGACTGGTAGTTGGGCTCAACCTGTCAAGACATTGAGGCGGGCCACCCCGGCCCCATAAACAGTGACTGACTGAATACCGGATGGGCTCCGTGGCACGTAGTAGATGGCTGACAGCCTAATAGCTCTGCATTCTGTCTGCAGTGCACTGTAAGCGTGAAAAGAAAACCAGGCCCATGACTACCATCGATGATGGTAAACCATCGGAAACTGCCATCAATGGTAAAAACCATTGGCCACTGGCAGCCGAGCTAAGTACTTTATTAGCTCCTGAGTGCTGTCCACTTTCTCTGTATATGCTATTATTTTTGGAAGGGCACCTGGATAAGCTGTTTATTGGTAACAGGGCATATGGACTGTATTTTATAGATAGAAAGATAAGATAGACAGACAGACAGACAGACAGACAGACAGACAGACAGATAGATAGATAGATAGATAGATAGATAGATAGATAGATAGATAGATAGATAGATAGATACTCTTAATGCTGCAAAAACAGTATTGCCAGGGAGCTGGTGTTCCACTCTCACACCACTGTCTGTCTCATGGTGACAGACAGTGGTGTGTGTGATGACTTGTAAATACAACTGTTGCGGACCTTATTTATCATGGCCTAATGATTAGACATAAAACGCACTGTCAATATTTGAAGGACAGAGGTCCTCAAGGCACCCCAACGGTCCAGGTTTTAGGTATATCCATGGATCAGCACAGATGGTTAAATCAAATTGACTGAGGTGCTAATTAATTCACCTGTGGCCAAGCATGGATACACGTAAAACCTGGACTGTTGGGGTGCCTTGAGAAAGCCTTTGAGAACCTCTATTGTAGTGAATGAAAAGTTCATAGGGGGGTATTCAATTAGCTCCGGTAATTTCTGAGCTATTGAATTCGGCCCCCTGCCTATTCAATCGAGGCCCGTTTTCATCCATTTTTTAGGGAAATTTTCACCAATGCCTTTTCACTTTTTTTTTTTTTGTGTGAAAAGGCATTGGGGAAAAATGTCTCAAAATGGGCAAAAACGGCCCGCGTTTTCCTTGGCTCAGGTGAAAAAAATGTAGATTCGCCAATCAACAGGTTTTTCGCTATTGCTGAATTTTTCGCCTAGGTGAAAAAACGGCCCCGCTATTGAATAGGGCGAATCCCCATTCGCCCTAAAAATACAGGAAAGTCCTGTTTTTTTACCTAGGTGAAAAAAAACTGACCTAATTGAATACCCCCCATAGTCTCTAGAGCAGGCATTCCCAACCTAGGGCCTTAAGGCTCACTAACAGTACATATTTTAGTGATTTTCATGCTTAAGCACAGGTGACTTAATTAGTACCTCAGTTATTTTGATTTAACCATCTGTGCTGAAGCCTGGATATCACTAAAACCTGCACTGTTAGTGTGCCATGAGGACCGAGGTTGGGAATGCCTTCGCTAGAGTCTTCTCAACTGAACCTCTCCAGGTTGTCAGCAGAGCAATATCTGTATCAAATCTATACTTGAAGTATTTCTCCATATTTTAACTGTTGTAGGAAGTCTCCTACTTCATTCTTTTCTTCCCTCACTCCTCCTGTCACTATATCCCACGCACACCTCCTTAACAGGGATGCTGATGAGGGAAAGGGTCATCCCTTCTGCCTGAGGGTTTGTAGCATACACATCTCAGCGTGGGAAGTTGCAGAGGGATAGAAAACGGGGGAGGTAGCTTCAAAGAGTGTGAAGCGACATGCCTGTGGCGGGATTCCCCCTGCCTGAATCTGCAAATGTTATGTAACCACTCAGATCATTGACACGCTAGCTGAAGAAAATATTGCAAGAGGTGGAAGAAGAAAAGAACGTGAAAGCAGAGATAACTTATAGTAATGTGAGAATAGACTAGACAGGGAAATGTGATGCGTGTGCATACAAAAAACGCCTTTACTCCTTGCAGCTGGAAATGTTTCACATGCCTCAGTTTGGAAGGAACGGAAGGATTTTCTGAAAGAATGGGATGTGATTACAGCATTCATTTAGGGAACGATCTACTATTTATCTAGTTGCTGATACGTCACGTGTATTATTTAGACCTCCGTTTTCTTTATGCTGCTGTCTATAGGTAAACTTAATATTAACAATCAAATCGTTCTCCCAACTATACATATAATCACTCTCTTTTCTTTAGTAAGCAAAGAAAAAGGTGGATGTGACGTACAATAGTGCCAAAATAGTGACACAAACTGTTCAACATATGTAGGAAGATGTAACTAACTATTTCCTTATTCGGCATGAAAAAACGATGAAATTATTTCTATCAAAAGTGAGGCAACATAAATCATAGATTGATCAGTAGATCCTCATGTTAATTTGAATTATTATTTTTTCAATGTGAATGAATATTTGACGCTACTGTACCAACCATTTGCAATTTAATAGAAAACAAAAATGTTAATGGTGAACTAACTAGTAATTAGAGATGTGTGGGCTCATATTTACTCAGTTCTTAATGCCAAATTAGCGCAAGTTTGGATTTATCAAGATTTTTCGTATTGCCTATCCAAAACATGTGATAGCCAATAAGATGCCAATTTGAGATCCGAGTAAATTGGACCCCGCACACCTCTCCTAGTAATACGTGGCTATTCAATGGCCAGGACTGGACATATTCTCCACGTGATCAGTCTGAAGAGTTTTGAAACTGACTAGGATGACAGCAATTTAATAAATTAAGCTGCAAGTACTAGAATGTGTCCAATAAGCTTAAAATCAATATCATGGTACAATACTGGCGAAAGGGAGAAAGTATCTACCAAAGAATGTCAATGTCAATAAAATATAAACAAAAGAGTTTTTTTTGTTTGTTTAGGTCTAAATGTTTTCAGAGCACATAATCAAAACTCACTTGTAGGGTGTTGACTGGAAAAGAAGATATAGGAGGAAAGTCCATGATCTGAAGTTCGTGGACATGGCCATTCATTACAACAGCTGGTAGGAAGACACGACGAGCCTTGGTGGGGACACAGGTCTCGTTGAACTCGTTGTACATGAACTGGCGCACAATGGCACTTTTCCCCACGCCTTGGGCCCCAAGAACCGCAATCTTGAAGGTCGTCACCATGCCTCCCTGGGCCGGTGTTGGGCGATTCCCTCACACGGTCCGTGGAGTTGGCAGGATGGTCCCACTGCGGCATATTCCAGAGGCTGCAGGATCAGCCACATTCAGGAAGCATCTCCTTGCAGAGCAGAAGGCTGTATGAGCATAACAGAGAATATCAGCATTATACAATGTGATTTCACGCAATAAACCAGAGTGCATGAGTGTCTGGCCCAACTCTCATCACTAAAGAAGCTCAGATTAGCTTCTTCACACCATAGACCTGATGTGAAGTTAAACATACCCCACTTGGAAAAGGGAATTATATGTGTTTTCATACTGGCCATTTTCCGGAATAATGCATAAGCAAATACAAGTGATGCAATCGTGCGCATTTTGATCACATATGCACTTAATTAATGAGTCCAGACTGGCTTGCAATGTGAGTTCTTACATAGGCAAGGTCGAATGAGGGCTTGTCAATGCAACGGCAGGCGATGGCTAGGGAGTGGGCGAATTTCATGAATATATACATTTTTCTCTGTGCACGCAATGCAGAAGCACATACCCTATATGTTTGTCTTCTGTGCAACTCTGCATCAGGCACACTGTTAGCAGATTATGCTCATAAGAACAACACTTGTACATAAAGTGACAGTTAAAGGGCATAAGAACAGTAATTATTTTATAGTTCTTGTAGTCTGTGTAAGCAGCGGTGAAAAGGTCTCCAGAAATGCCATGTGCAAAGTGTAAGTCAGACTTCAAAGTTCAACCCACTACTTTAGTAACATCTCTTTCAGTAAAATAAACTTTTGTTATTCAGTTTAAAATACTGCTTAATTTAGCCTTATTTATTGCTTATGCTGGGTATACATGATCAGATTATAAGCCAGTCAGACCAACAGACATTTTATCTGACAGCCTGACACCCATCAGATGTCATGGGCATACACTGTCAGGTGTCACACAGTGTACAGCCACATAATATCCGGGTTCCTCCCCTGGGGAGGAGACATTTTCCTCTGCTGTGAAGGAACAGGGGAAAGTCTGCCAGTCAGCTGCGACTGTGCATACAGTGCAAGCGGCCGACATGCAACTTAAATATCACATCGGGCTGACAAGCTGGACGGTACTGCATATCCAACTGATCAATATTTTCAGATCGTTCGTGTGCAAACACAGTTCAGTTAGATTCTGGTCCAATATCATGCGGAATGCCCAGACAAATGTACAATGTATACCTAGCATGTGTTATGAGTGAGGGGAAATTAAGTATGTCTTCAAGACATTTGCCAATTTTGTGTGTGTGAATATTGTTATTATGTTGCTTGGAGTGCACCTGCTTACGTGACTAAGGGAGCATGGAGGTGCAAAATCGGTTCCATTAAAAAGTATAGGATGAGATTCAACCAACCATAAGCTTTGAGCTGGTGCAAAATTGGAGTTTGTTTTGCAAAATTGGAATAACCTTTGCAGAGCAAGGAATACCTAAATGCCCTCTTTATACTCTTCCCAATATAATTTCAATAATCTTCCCGCACAAAGATCTCTGCATGGATTCTCTTTACTTTGCAAGGAACACTGTGGCCAACTCTTCCTCACTGCCACTGTCGAAGTAAAAAATATTACATACACACAACATACAAACTCCAAACAGAGAGGTCTCTGTTCGTGCACATACACGCAGCGTGCACAGGATATACGGTAGCATACGCATTCACACAGAGAAGCCACAAAGACATATTCAACTCATATTCATACAACACATAGAAAAAAAAACATGTTTAGAAACATTTTGTATTAAATTGTATTTATATAATAGAGTGTAAAATCATATATGTATATATATATATATATATATATATATACACACACACACATATATATATATATACACATATATATGTATTATTGGAACGGAACAAGTTAATTATATCATGCTTTGTGTCAAAATGATCAGGAGAATGTGTGGATTCATTTGATAGCTATGGGTAAATTGTGGCACATTAGTTATGACCAAATATATGAATACAAAGGACTTCCTGAGACTTAAAACTGGCTTCACAGCATGGCCCTGGGGGCAAACGCATGTGTTTGCAACATAGGACAAAAGCCCTCACACTGACCTATGAGCCGTCGAGTTCTTGAGAGGTCTGGCCTCTGGACCAATGGAAGAAGATGAAACCCACTGTTGTATACACCCATTATTTTACTGTATAAAAATAGGGACCCAGAAGCAGGCAGCTCTCTGATACATTCTCATACACACACACACACACACACACACACACACACACACACACCCTTATCAGAAGTCTCCTACCTGATGGCTGGCTGCCTGAAACCAGTGAAACTAAGCGTATGTATATTGGCTGTAATTGATTCTTATGTAACTGCAACTGCTTCTTGTGTAACTGTAACCCTGTAACCATATTTATATATGTTATTTTATATGCATAACTTTTAATGTCAAATATATATATATATATATATATATATATATATATAAAAAGAAAAAATGGTGTGTCCGGCACTCAATTCCTTGATGCTGTAATTGCTGCGGTGCCCTCCTCGTGGAGCTTGCTGACTCCACCATGCAGGTACAGAGGTAGACAGGCGGCACTCAGCAGACTTGAAACAGAAGGTTTAAACGAATTTCATTTTATTAGCCACAAGCCGACATGTTTCGGAGACTAATCTCCGTCCTCAGGGCCAGTCAAATGTCGAGGATGCGGATGAGGATGTCGGATCGAGGACGGTGTACTAGCGGTTGCGCCGTGGAGCAGGTGAGTACCATCAGGCTTGTTAGGATCTTGTTTGTGGTGGTATTTATGTATGTTAGTAACACATTCACATTTGACTGGCCCTGAGGACGGAGATTAGTCTCCAAAACATGTCGGCTTGTGGCTAATAAAATGAAATTCGTTTAAACCTTCTGTTTCAAGTCTGCTGAGTGCCGCCTGTCTACCTCTGTACCTATATATATATATATATATATATATATATCTTTGAGTGTTGGACCTCAGTAATACCATGTGTGCGACTGCTTGCTTTCTCTTAAGGGACATAGTGTTACGATGTTCAGCACACTTTTATTGTATATGGTAATAAGATGCACCCTGCGTCCGCAGTATATATTAACGCTGGCATTTGAAATGTTTATTTCAAATAATTAGACATTCACACCACCTAAAGCACCATAGCAGGAAACTAACTGGACAAGGGCAAACTGAGGTGTACTGCGCCCAAAGTTGGTTTGACTCCACAATAGAATTTAGCTTTTTATAAAATGTCTTTTTGCTGTAGTAATGGAATTATGGAAAGTGTTAACAGTTCTCCTAAAACAAGGGAGTGGTGTAAATATGTAGGCTTACCATACTATCCCTTTAAACTGGGACAATACTGAATTACACAGGTTCTGTGACTGGCTTAATTCTAGCCTGCATTTCCCCTAGTTTTAATCAGCCATAGAACATTCAGGAGTATCCCAGTTTAAAGGGATAGTATGGTAAGCCTATACATATGCCATAGAAAGCATGTTGGTTGTCAATCTCACATTAAGATACCTTGCTTGCATAAAACAGTAAATTAAAGCACCTATAAGTACATCATGTCCTACGGATTTGCCCTGGTATAGCTGCTTTGGATATAGAAGAATGCTAAATATAGTTATGGAGAAGAGGTATTAGAGACACATGCATACATAAAATTAGTTATTTATCCATTACTAATCCAAAATCCAAGCAGAAAACAATAGGTACAGAGGTTCCCAAACTCTAACACAGTCCAGGTTTTAAAGATATCCATGCTTGAGCACAGTTGATTTAATTAGTACCTCAGTCATTTTGAATATCCATCTGGACTCAAGCATCAATATCCTTTAAATCCTGTACTGTAATGGGAGCTAAGTTTGATTATCTGGGGAGGTTGGCAATTTGGAAGCAGAAAGTGCTAGGTGTCGGCTAAACCTGCTACTGCAGAAGTACCTGGCCCCCAGCAGAGCTATACCTCTCATAACATTATGGGAGTGCACCTAATAGGTGACTGTCCATTACACATATGTGCATAGAACTCATAGATCAGCACACATTAGGGCTGAAACACACACGCCGGCTTTTGCCGGCCGGGAAAAACCTGGATGGCTTTTTCCCGTGCCGGTATTGTAATTAACAGAGTGAGGGGTAGGGTCCTTTCACACTGCACGGCCCCAGCCCGGCTGCTGGGTTGCAGCCGGAAATATCCACTGGAAGGTCCGGCTGCCGGGCCGGGGCCGTGCAGTCTTTGAAGGCAGTGAACCACGTGTGTGAAGGGGAGCTTTCACACACAACGTTTTTTTTCCAAGCCGTGTCTGCTGCTGCGCATGCGCATAGCATTACTCACGGCTCAAAGCCGTTGTGTGTGAAAGACTCTGCCGGATGGCAAAAAGCCGGACAAAGTTTGCCCGGCGTTTTGCCATCCGGGAGAAACCGGCGCGTGTGTTACAGCCCTTAGTGGCTATTTATGAAGCAGTGAAAAGTGTGGAGAAGTGAGCAAGTGAAGAAGTTACCCATTGAGCTGTTACATATAATTTTATAGAATGCATTTTATAAATGTTACCTTAACACTGATTGGTTGCTATGGGCAACTTCTCCACTGGCTCACTTCTCCACTCTTTTCACTGCTTCATGAATAGACCCCAATATCTCTTCCATGTTTCGTGTTGGCTTTCTAGGCGTGATGCAATGGATTGCTGGAGCTGCGGGAAGCCGGCCGATCTCGGATGTTTTTTTAAAGGGTCAACCAGTTACAAGGCATGGTTTTGCCTTGTAACTGATTGCCCCTTTAAAAAAATCGTCCCAAGATCAGCTGTCATCAAGCACCTCCGGCGATCTGGCACGCCATTACATCCGGCCAAGATCAGCTGTCATCAAGCACCTCCGGCGATCTGGGACGCCATTACATCCGGCCCATTAAAATAGATGGAAACTCTCCAATAATCTATACTGCTTAGGTGATCATTAAATATGTCCTGCTATCTCTGTAACTGGTATTCTAGTAATATGGTGGTTCGTTCTTATAAACTTTTTGCTGAATCTAAAAATGTTTCTGACACCTATCAATTCAGCCGAGATAGTCACAGGAATACATATAGAAACAGTAATAAGTGGATCAAATCCTTTTGCTTGCTATTTCAATCAACTTGCACATTTCTGAGCACTATAATCGTCTCCCTATCTCTACTGCTGAAAGCGGAACATGTCAAATCCTTCACTGTGTTGAAAAGTTAATCTACCCTTCTTCCATATTTTCCCTGTGCTCTGTGCTGCAACCTGAGCATTGAACTGAAGCTGTGTTATCTGTGGATATCTTACACTTAAATAACAGCAGCAAAAGACAGGCTGATATTCTCAAGAACCATATTTCCCTTTACAGTACATCATTCAAGTTCATCAGTCATTCAATGCAGTGATTTTTATTATGCATTTCCCCCTAACATTAAGATGAAAATCTTTACATCTTGGGGGTAATTCCAAGTTGATCGCAGCAGGAATTTTTTTTTAGCAGTTGGGCAAAACCATGTGCACTGCAGGGGGGGCAGATATAACATTTGCAGAGAGAGTTAGATTTGGGTGGGTTATTTTGTTTCTGTACAGGGTAAATACTGGCTGCTTTACTTTTACACTGCAATTTAGATTGCAGATTTAACTCACCACACCCAAATCTATCTCTCTCTGCACATGTTATATCTGCCTCCCCTGCAGTGCACATGGTTTTGCCCAACTGCTAACAAAAATCCTGCTGCGATCAACTCAGAATTACCCCACTTGTACAATGGTTGATTCTAGGAATAATCCACATGCACTTCTGTACGGGTGTGGTATAAAAGATAGATAGTGTCTAGTTAGACAGTCAATAGATAGACACCATATGTTAGACAGACATTAGGTCGACAGGGTCAATAGGTCGACATGAAAAGGGTAGGCAGTACAAAAGGTCGACAGGGTCAAAAGGTCGTCATGAAAATGGTCTACATAAAAAATGTAGACACCATGTTTTTTGCATTTTTGTGGTTTGTGTGGATAGTTTTGTCATCTGGGACCCCCAATTGTAGAAAGGCATACACTCGCCACGCTTCGGGCTCGGTGGCTCACGGAACCAACTCTATGCCAACATGGATAGAGAAGGTAGGAAACAGACCAAAAACATGTTAAATAAAAAAAAAAACATTTGTCTATCTTTATGTCGACCATTTTCATGTCGACCTTTTGACCCCGTCGACCTTTTGTACTATCTACCTTTTTTCACGTCAACCTTTTGAGCCTGTCGACCTAATGTCTGTCTAACATATGGTGTCTATCTATTGACTGTCTAACAAGACACTGTCTATCTATCAACCGGATACCCTTCTGTACAACCCTCGCAAGTTATGGTACGTATTCAGTGTGCCTATCAGGGGTTGGGTATGCTTTGCCGGCGGCTGGGATCCCGGTGGTCAGCATCCCAATGCTGGGATCCTGGACGTCAGAATGCCGGTGTGGGAGGGGCAAGTGCAACAAAGCCCCTTGTGGGCTTGCTGTGCTCACCACACTGCGGGCACGGTGGCTCCCTGCTCTCGCCACAGGTTCTATTCCCACTCTATGGGTGTTGTGGACACCCACGATTGGGAATAGTCCCTGTTAGTCGGCATGCCGACTGTCGGCATTTCTAGCGGTTGGGATTCCGGCGTCGGTATAGTGACTGGCAGGATCCTGACTGCCGATGATGTGATTACATCCCCTCCTTTAAGGGAAAATAGTTTGCAACCTTAGTGTATTAGAATCCATCAATGGGGGTCATTCCGAGTTGTTCGCTCGCTAGCAGATTTTAGCAGCATTGCACACGCTAAGCCGCAGCCCTCTGGGAGTGTATCTTAGCATAGCAGAATTGCGAATGAAAGATTAGCAGAATTGCGAATAGAAAATTCTTAGCAGTTTCTGAGTAGCTCGAGACTTACTCCTACACTGCGATCAGCTCAGCCCGTTTCGTTCCTGGTTTGACGTCACAAACACGCCCTGTGTTTGGCCAGCCACTCCCCCGTTTCTCCAGCCACTCCTGCGTTTTATCCTGGCACGCCTGCGTTTTTCCGCACACTCCCAGAAGACGGTCAGTTTCGGCCCAGAAACACCCACTTCCTGTCAATCACACTCCGATCACTTCAACAATGAAAAATCTTAGTTCGGACGTGAGTAAATCTACTAAGTTTTGAGCAAAAATACTTAGCGCATGCGCGCTGTGTACCATGCGCATGCGTATTTTCGCCTTAATCGCTCCGTTGTGAAAATCGGCAACGAGCGAACAACTCAGAATGACCCCCAATGTGCACACAGATGCTGCTTTTTATAGCTTATTCTCTTTTAGCTGGAAAATGTTTTTTTTCACTTTCATAATTAAATACATCTCACATTGCTGGGAAAAATGACAGTTTTCAGTAGACTCCTAAGATTTGGACTCACACTTCAATAGACTCATAAGACACACTGATACACAGCAAAGCCATAATTGCAATTCTGCTTAATTACATGATACACTCATAAGGAGATGTAATTTATTTCAGGGAAAACTGAGTAAATGAATACAGACTTCAAGCACTGCCAGAACTACTGTATTTATCAGTCTTTACTCATTTCCCTTCTATGAAGCATATGGTCCACGTATTTATCATGCACCATGCTTGGATTACATTTCTTATGTTTTATCCTGCTGAATCAGTATGGATACCTCGTGTTAGCCAGACTGGTTACATTTACTTGCTTTCTTTGCTCACACTTTTCTTTTGCTGTATACAGGTGGGGTGGGAGATTATCAGCCCGGGCAGCTTGGCAGGGGTGTGGTATAATAGATAAGACAGTGTCTAGTTAGACAGTCAATACACAGACAACACATGTTAGACAGTCAAAAGATCGACAGGGTCAAAAAGGTAGACATGAAAAAGGTAGACAGTACAAAAGGTCGACAGGGTCACAAGGTCGACATAAAAATAGTCACCATAAAAAGGTAGACACCATTTTTTTTTTGCATTTTTGGGGTTTGTGTGGATAGTTTTGGACCCCCAATTGTGGAAAGGCATTCGCTCGCCACAAGGTAGATAACCAACTCTATGCCGACATGGATAGAGAATGTATGAAAAAGTTCAAAAACATGTAAAATGTAAAACCTGTGTCTACCTTTTTTATGTCTACCATTTTCATGTCGACCTTTTGACCCTATCGACCTTTTGTACTGTCTACCCTTTTCATGTCGACCTTTTGACCCTGTCAACCTAACGTCTCTCTAACATATGGTGTCTATCTATTGACTGTCTATCATCCGGATACCGCTTGGCAGCAGTTGAATACAACATTTCAAACAGGGGAGACTTAAAAATTGTGTCGTCACTTATACAAAACTGAACAATTTATACCCACACAATAACAAAAGATCTGGTAAGCATACCATGTGATAAAACCATGTTATTAGTAAACCTAGTGATCAGTAATCATGAAGGGGCTGATTCATAGTGGAATCTTTTGAATTCCGCATGCTCCAAAAATGGGAGCATGCAAGTAGGAGCAATGCGCAATTTGATCACACCTAAACTTACAACAGGAAAAGAGGCGTGAAAAAGTGTTCTCACATAGGCAAAGATCAGTGAGGGCGTTCACCATCATATTCATTCATGTGACTATAGAGCATTTAGGAGGCATAACTTTGCACCTAGAAAAGGGCAGATGGAAGTACTGTATATTCCAATGATGATGGCTTATGGCAAACCAGGCACATATGTGACAAACACAGAAGTGGGTGCAATCTTGAGAGGTGTGCAGTTCTGATATGGCCATAATTATGCAATATTTGAGAGTGCACGCTCCTTTTGATCTATACATTGCTGAAAAACTTTCATCACTGCATTTCAATATGTTGCTAGCTAATTTTGGAAATAGTAGAGGGTCACAGATAACTTACCATTAGATGTTGTTGGCCGAGCACTTCTCACTCTGGAGAAAAACTCCTTGGTGGCAGGTACTGTTGTTAATGCATTGTGCAGCCAGACATGTATTTATGATGAAGAGTTTGTGTCTAGTATTGGTTGGGGAAAATCACAGGATGCCATAGACTTGAAACTGGGAATGTGCTGGTCAACAATGCCAGCAACCTGTCCAAACAGTACACAGCTTCCATCAATTTGTAATCAGAGGTAATGAAAAGCCCTGGCAATAATTGTGGGGCTTGGACTCACATCAGAGTGTCATCATGTGATATCAACTGTACTGAAGTCACGGTATGGGACAGGCTTTGCTAAAAGGCCCTTTGTTGTTAGTGTGAGTATAAATACCTACTTGTTTATTTTATTAACCATTACTTGTACAGTAAATTGTGCATCACTTTACAGAGACAGTGTTATTATTATTATTATTATTATTACATTTTATTTATAGGGCGCCACAAGTGTTACGCAGCGCCGTACAAAGGACAGTACAGGGAGACAAAACTTAGCATAACAGTAATGAAATAACAAAATTGGAGTGCAGGTAACAAAGAGCACCACAGTTCTCAAAACATAATACAGCTTAGATGTAAGTAGTGAGGGAGTGATCATCGTACTACTTGGGGCTGGCAGCCATAGATAGAGAGGAGCCTTTACCAGTAGGAGAAAAAGCAGGTAAAGATGGTCGCTGATTGAAATGTGTCGAGAAGAGGGCTTAGACAACAATAGGAAAGAGGGCCCTGCTCTGAAGAGCTAACAATCTAGTGGGGAGGGATGACAGACAGATGACATGAGGTGCAAGCAAGCAGGAGGAAGCCTGATGGCAGTATGCAAGCAAAGCAGAGATGTTCAAGGCATGGGGTAGGGGGATGGAGGAGCAGCCTAAGGACTAGGTTATGCATTGGAGGGGTACGCTTTGATAAATAGGTATAGTAGGTAACAGTATACCTATTCACATCAGTCTAGCACTACTGGAACAATTCCACACACTAGCATACCGATACCTAACACACACTAACATAACATGACCTCATACACCTAGCATTTTTACTCCATATGGCGCAAGATGCATGGCATAACAAATACTTTTTTGTGACATTTGAATCTAATTTACGTTCTAGCCGCACATATATGCGCTTAGTGTCCTAGGTAGCTCGTATTAGTATTTCTGGCACAAAATAATTTTTATAGTCACAGATTATGAACAATGATACGTGGTACAAGACATGGGGGTATATTTACTAAGGTCCCGATTTTGACCGAGATGCCGTTTTTTCATCAAAGTGTCATCTCGGTAATTTACTAAGCAATAATCACGGCAGTGATGAGGGCATTCGTAATTTTTTGGAAGTCCAACAAAAAAAATACGAACGAATACACCATCGGTCAAAACGCGGCTGTTTAAGTATGAATCTCGGTAATTTACTAAGAAGTGCAAAGCAAAAAAAAAACAAACACTGCCGTGAAAAATTACAACTCGTAAAAAAGTGCTAAAAAAAAACAGACCTGCTTTTTTAATCCGTGATTGTATAGGCATGCAGGGATCCATGAGATCCGTGCATGTATATCAGTGGGAAGGGGTGGGAAAGTGGTTATTTTCTTTAAAAAAATTGCGTGGGGTCCCCCCTCCTAAGCATAACCAGCCTCGGGCTCTTTGAGCCGATCCTGGTTGCAGAAATATGGGGAAAAAATTGACAGGGGTTCCCCCATATTTAAGCAACCAGCATCGGGCTCTGCGCCTGGTCCTGGTTCCAAAAATATGGGGGACAAAAAGAGTAGGGGTCCCCCGTATTTTTAAAACTAGCACCGGGCTCCACTAGCTGGACAGATAATGCCACAGCCGGGGGTCACTTTTATATAGTGCCCTGCGGCCGTGGCATCAAAAATCCAACTAGTCACCCCTGGCCGGGGTACCCTGGGGGAGTGGGGACCCCTTCAATCAAGGGGTCCCCCCCCCAGCCACCCAAGGGCCAGGGGTGAAGCCCGAGGCTGTCCCCCCCCATCCAATGGGCTGCGGATGGGGGGCTGATAGCCTTTTGTGAAAATGAAAAGATATTGTTTTTAGTAGCAGTACTACAAGGCCCAGCAAGCCTCCCCCGCATGCTGGTACTTGGAGAACCACAAGTACCAGCATGCGGCGGAAAAACGGGCCCGCTGGTACCTGTAGTACTACTACTAAAAAAATACCCAAAAAAAGACAATACACACACACCTTGAAAGTAAAGTTTTATTACATACATCCACACAAACATACATACATACTTACCTTATGTTCACACGAGGATCGGTCCTCTTCTCCAGTAGAATCCAAGGGGTACCTGTTGAATAAATTCTACTCACCAGATCCAGGGTACCAGGCTCCTCGTAGCATCCATTTGTAATCCACGTACTTGAATAAAATAAAAAAACGGAAAGCCGAGCCACGCACTGAAAGGGGACCCATGTTTGCACATGGGCCCCCTTTCCCCGAATGCCAGAAACCCACTCTGACTGATGTCTAAGTGGGTTTCTTCAGCCAATCAGGGAGCGCCACGTTGTAGCACCCTCCTGATCGGCTGTGTGCTCCTGTACTGTCTGACAGGCGGCACACGGCAGTGTTACAATGTAGCGCCTATGCGCTCCATTGTAACCAATGGTGGGAACTTTGTGGTCAGCGGTGAGGTCACTTTCGGTCAACCGCTGACTACAAAGTTCCCACCATTGGTTACAATGGAGCGCATAGGCGCTACATTGTAACACTGCCGTGTGCCGCCTGTCAGACAGTACAGGAGCACACAGCCGATCAGGAGGCTGCTACAACGTGGCGCTCCCTGATTGGCTGAAGAAACCCACTTAGACATCAGTCAGAGTGGGTTTCTGGCATTCGGGGAAAGGGGGCCCATGTGCAAACATGGGTCCCCTTTCAGTGCGTGGCTCGGCTTTCCGTTTTTTTATTTTATTCAAGTACGTGGATTACAAATGGATGCTACGAGGAGCCTGGTACCCTGGATCTGGTGAGTAGAATTTATTCAACAGGTACCCCTTGGATTCTACTGGAGAAGAGGACCGATCCTCGTGTGAACATAAGGTAAGTATGTATGTATGTTTGTGTGGATGTATGTAATAAAACTTTACTTTCAAGGTGTGTGTGTATTGTCTTTTATTGGGTATTTTTTTAGTAGTAGTACTACAGATACCAGCGGGCCCGTTTTTCCGCCGCATGCTGGTACTTGTGGTTCTCCAAGTACCAGCATGCGGGGGAGGCTTGCTGGGCCTTGTAGTACTGCTACTAAAAACAATATCTTTTCATTTTCACAAAAGGCTATCAGCCCCCCATCCGCAGCCAATTGGATGGGGGGGACAGCCTCGGGCTTCACCCCTGGCCCTTGGGTGGCTGGGGGGGGGGACCCCTTGATTGAAGGGGTCCCCACTCCCCCAGGGTACCCCGGCCAGGGGTGACTAGTTGGATTTTTGATGCCACGGCCGCAGGGCACTATATAAAAGTGACCCCCGGCTGTGGCATTATCTGTCCAGCTAGTGGAGCCCGGTGCTGGTTTTAAAAATACGGGGGACCCCTACTCTTTTTGTCCCCCATATTTTTGGAACCAGGACCAGGCGCAGAGCCCGATGCTGGTTGCTTAAATATGGGGGAACCCATGTCATTTTTCCCCCCATATTTCTGCAACTAGGATCGTCTCAAAGAGCCCGAGGCTGGTTATGCTTAGGAGGGGGGACCCCACGCAATTTTTTTTAAAGTTTTACAGTGTTTATTTAAAAAAAAAAAAATGAACCCCAGCACGGATCACACAGATCCGGCCGAGATTTATTGTGATAAAGTCGGCAGTGTTTTGCTAATCACTGCCGTAAAAAACGGGAAAAAAAACACGAATGACATCGACATCGGAACAAATGAAAAATCCGAATACGACAGCTTAGTAAATTAGGCGTAATAAATTCAAAAAGTTGCAGTTTTACACTTTCGATGTCATTCGTGATTGAACTTTGACCTTTTTCCGAAAATTACGAATGTTAGTAAATATACCCCATGGTGTGGGTCATTTGTATTGGGACCTCTGTTTTTTGCCCTTTTACCCACATGTGCTATTAAGTTGCACACTGAAGCTACATGACATGCAAGTGTCAGTACTTAGGGTGCTCGTTCATTGTATTTCTGTTGCATTAGTGATGCGAATAAGACACACTGGGGGAATTCATTTTTTTTTGGCCACACTTATTAAGGGGTGCCTGAGAGAGCAATTCAATTGTTGCTCAGCTTGGGTGCGACTGCTGTAGGCCAGGGACGTGCGGTGAAGTAAATGGCTGAAGAGGTGCTGGCTAGTACCGGAGCCAGATTTATACACAAAATATGAGCCCAAGGGTTCATGAGGGCATCTTGATCAGAGATGTACGTAAAAGGTAGGCAGATGAGGCACTGCATCCCCTGTCAGGGTTTTTACTCCAGAGTTTTGACTATAAAAATGATTAGAATACAAAGATGATATTTAGATTATATTCTTTGTATTGTTCACATAATTTATATAGTCAATACTCTGGCATATACATTAGTATGACAGGAAAGGCTCTGTCTCAGCCCTACGCACGTCATTGGTAGGCACCCATTAGTTGCCCAAAAGCACTGGGCTTATCCGTGCTAGTGCCTAAACCAGTCTAAACTAATGGGCGCAAAGCGGACAACTTTTCACACATTTCTGTTCGCCACCTCAGGAGGCAGTGAGCAGAAATGTGTGCGCCTGTGGCTATTGACGCCCAGACGGAGCAACAAGAAACAAATTCCAATTTGTGGAAAAGTCTCTGGCGGGACACATGGCACAGATACGTTGCAAAGCCCAACTATACCATTACGCACCCCAACTATACCATTATGTGAAATCTACGCACCCAGAGAAAAAACACACACAAATAGTGTGAGAGCATACAAAATGCACTCTGATAGGGCTTTGGTTGGAAAAGAACCCATGTCCCCAGTGCTATGAGGCAGCAATGCTAATCACTGTGCTATCGTACTCTCTTATGCTGCCATTGATACAGATGGGCTGCATCCTACAAACACTTTGGAACAGAATAAATGTAGCCACAGTTCCATGGATGTAAGAGGTCGGAGTACACAGAACAATCTGAACAGGGCTGTCATAGTATCACGGATATTTATGTGAAACAAACTGGTGACCAAATCACAATAAAAAGTGTACTCACCATAGCCACTGATGTAAACTAGTGCCAGAAAATATTCCAAGATGGTTTGCCAACTAAAACAATGATTTTGGGCAAAGAAAAAACTAAAAAATAAGGCTAATGATCTTGCCGTTGCCAGGTGAGATTAAAGTGTCCAGTAGTTGTGCTACTACATAGTGTTAAAGTCTTTATGTACATGCTCCTCAGATACCTCTGAGGTGACTGTTCCAACTTTCAGATTACTTCTCACACAAGCCTGCGGCTATAATTCATGGATTTTTCAGGATGTTCCTTAAAAATATCTGACAATCATTGTATCCCACCAAGAAAACGGTACAGTGCAGAAAATCCAATATTCCACGTGTAAAACCAGTGTACGTAGATAAGACCAAAAACTGTGCAGCATCAATTTTTCTATTGAAGAAGTGGGAAGAAATGGGAACAATTAATAGAGGGGCACACAACTTTATTCATTTAAAATCAAACTGTGACTTTCCAGCTGTTGGAAAACTGCAAGTCGCAGCATACCCTCGCACTAATCAGCTGGGACTTGTAGTTTCACAACAGCTTGACCAGGCCTGAATAAACAGGTCAATTATGCATGTAGAAATCATGCTTACAAAATAATTTTACCTGATTTAGGGCCGCATTCAATTAGCTGAGAAACACTTTTTCACTGTAAAAAACAAAAAACAAATTTACAGTGAATTGCGGTAAATTCACAAAAGCGTCTATTCAATTGTCCACAAAAACTTTCATTTAACAGAAAATTTCAATTCACCAACTCTGAGCAGGTGATAAACTTGGTAAAAATGATGTGATTTGTTTCTGAACCCCTGGGACAAACCCCCTGACTAATTAGGCACTTAGAATTTTTTTATTATTTTTAATTGCCCAATAATGAAATGTCATTTTTGGGGTGAAAAAGTGCTAAATGATGGAAATTGGGGTACAAGGTATGATACAGGTATACTGGGGTGCTTTATGAGTGTGATAAGTGTTTTTAAGCTTGCAGGTGGGAGTAATTAGTCCGTTCCCACTTCTTTTTTTTTTTAAAGTGACACAAATGTATACTTATAATTTAATTTTAGCTCTTATTTTGCTGAAAAAAATGTCTTTCTATAATTTTTTTACATTTTCAATTTTTCTTATATAACAGCCATTTGACCCAATTTAAATACCAGAAATATATTTGTTATAACCAATAATACACTTTTATACTGTTATCTGATGGTAGTTTAGCTTTTTTGGGGGGCACAGACAGATTTACCCATTTTTCACTTATGGTGGCAATTTATGCGTTAATACTGTTTCCGCTAATTTGCATTTGAATAGGGTGATTTGCGGAAGCAAGCATACCCGCAAAAAGTCAGTTTTCGTGACAAAAAGATGCACAAATTACGAAAACGGCAGCCGCGGTAGATTACTGCGATTTTGCAGCTAATTGAATTCGGACCTTAGCCCATTAAGACACGGAAAAGTTTATAGTATTAGAATACTGGGTTGGAGTACCAATCTAGAATTTTAATATATTAGATGGTCTTTCATTCAAACAAATTTATAGAAAGTGTCATTTGTAAATATATATAGAAAGTGTCATTTGTAAATATATCTGTTTCATTTTATACTGATTAAGATATGATGATTATTTACCAACACTGCTGAAAAGTGCAAACTTGGGCAAAACTACAGTAACCACACATGGTCTAATCTGCACTAAACAAACACAAGTTACATAATAATAGGTTGCTGAAATAGGTGCAAGTCTGACCATAACAAACTATAGCAATGCTAGAAAATACCTATAATATCGCTGTAGAGATCCATTAAAGCGTGTAAATGATATGGTCTAGTTATCAAACAGGGCCAAAAAGACAGATTTTCTATATACTGTACAGAAATTATTTTTTGACGCTGTCTACTGGGTAGCAGCAGTAAGCAGATACTTACTACATCGCCATCCAGTCGTGGTCCTTTCTGCACATGTGTGACTAGGCATTGCCAGGTCACATATGCACATTGGACTGGAAGACCAGTCTCAGGGTTACTGTGCAAATTTAATTAAATGTATGTATATATATATATATATATATATATATATATATATATATAAAAACACATTTTTAAGACCCCCCCCACAAATCATACAAAACAGTTTTTTTATTTTGTACATAATGATCTAGAGTAGACATTAGTTCTAAATTCTGTGAAATTTCCCATTTTTACAGGATTTGGGACTTAAGTCCTTTGATAAATCGACCTCAATACAGTAACTCTTTATTTAAGCCACACGTGCAAAATAATTTTCCCTGCAACAGCACCCTCCGAAGGGGAACAGAGACAGGATATGCAGTTTGTGTTTTTTTCATCACTGCCACTTACTCCTGATGTGGATCTATCCAGTGTTTAAACATCCTAACACAAATATTTTATCTTACATAAAATAACGACAGAGACTAAAGGTCCATACACATGGAGCGATATAATTTTGGCTAGGTCGCTGGAAAAGAAAAAGCATCCCCTTGCTTAAATGAGTTAGCCATAATCACTCATAGTCAAAATCGCTGGTAAAGTTAGTCAAAATCGCTGGAAAAGTTAGTCAAAATCTCCTACAGCCAGTTCAAGGGAAATCTCTCAGTCAAAATCTCTCATAGTCAAAATTTCTCCGTGTGTATGCACCTTAAGGGTGTGTACACACGGTGAGATATTTTCTTTCGATTTTGACTATATAGTCAAAATCGTAAGAAAAGTTAGTGCAGATCGCAAGGTGAAAGTCACCTTGCGATCCTGATTCGATCCCGATGCGCGGCCCCGCCATGTCGGCATCGCAAGAAAAGATAGACTGTGCAGGCAAGTCAATCCTTGCTAGATCGGTGTACTATCTAGTTCATCTCACATGTCAATGACATCTCACATAAGCCAAAATCTCACATAAGCCAAAATCGTAAGCACACATAGTCCATATCTCAAGAAAAGTTAGTCAAAATCTGTGCTATCTGGGCTCCAGGGAGTTCAAGGGAAATCGCAAGTGAAAATCGGGCATAGCAAGGATCTCACCATGTGTACATACCCTTAGGTTTGGCAGAGAAATGTTAGCTGATTTATTTAAATAACTATTAACTTTAACTAGCTGTAAAGACAATGATTAGATAATGGTGGCAAAGAAAGAACGGCTAAAACTCATTCCCCAATCTGCAAAACTGCAACATACTACCCAAACAAACTAACAACAAAAGGTATCCACTCGACCTTCTACCATGACTACCCACCGTCTGGGTGATGTCGCTGCCCCCGTTTAGGTGGTCCAGCCATTATACACAGTCAACGAAGGTGAGCGCAACAAACAATCCATCTATGACCTAAAACAGGTAACCTGCCGTTCTTTCCTGCCAAAACTGCTAACGCAAAAGCTACCCGCACACCAAAAAAGGGGAGGGTGGGCGGGAAGATCAGAATAAAGAGGCTGACTCCTCCTCCAGCTAGCCCTAATGAATGAAACTACCCCCTCCATCCCTGTATCCTTATTGGATATTCCTATCACCTGATACCCACAATGCTATTCCCAGCCTAAGATGCCTATTCAGTCACTACGCTCCTAATTTTTCTGACAGTTCACAAAAAGCACTCGATCTATCAAAACATACTTCTAGTATATAATAAAAATAAGCGATTGACGTTAGTGGAGATTCAAGTACTTGTTATGGGTTGTAATCTTAGTTACAAATCAATTTTAACATAACTTAAGGGCTGAAGCAGAAGTAAATTGGGCATACATTACTCAAAAGTGCACAGTGTTTTCTCACATATACAATTCTAGATGTGCCTGCCCCTGCGTGGGTTGTATATATGAATGACTTGCTAGTACTGATTAGCAGCAGCCTGTACGTGCACCTGCCCTACACCTCCTAACCAGTGGCGTAAGTTCGTCCCAGTTGCCCGGAGGCAAGATAAATATTGGTGCCCCCCTATTTACTATATTAAGATAAATATATGTATGTAGATGTGCATGTATATCTCCTATATAATAGCTCACATCTGTGACTCTGTGCCTGGCCGTAATGCTGGGCGGAGTCAGAGACACAGATCAGAGCTGCTGCTGATATTGGCTGCTGCCCGTTCTCCCATAGGCAGCAAAGTGACACTGATGTGCTCCCCGGCTGCCTGGCGGGGGGGGGGGGGGTTTAGAGATGGGCGGCAGAGCAGCTCCCGCGGCAGCAGGCGGCAGGGACACCGCACACACTGACGTGCTCCCTGGCTGCCTGGCGGGGGGGAGGAGGGTTGAGGAGGAGGAAGAGGAGGAGGAAGAGGAGGAGATGAGCGGCTGCCTGGCAGGGGGGGGGGGGGAGATGTCCGGCAGAGTGGCTCCCGCGGCAGCAGGGACACCGCACACTGATGTGCTCCCCGGCTGCCTGGCGGGGGGGAGATGTGCGGCAGCAGGGACACCGCACACACTGATGTGCTTCCCGACTGCCTGGCGGGGGAATGAGAGAGAGATGAGCAGCACCCGCGGCAGCAGGGACACCGCACACACTGATGTGCTGCCCCGGGTGCCTGGCAGAGGGGGGGGGGGGAGGGGAGATGTGCGGCAGAGCGGCTCCCGCGGCAGCAGGGACACCGCACACACTGATGTGCTCCCCGGCTGCCTGGCGCGGGAGGTAAGGGGGGGTTCGGGAGATGAGCGCCACCCGCGGCAGCAGGGACACCGCACACACTGATGTGCTCCCCGGCTGCCTGGCGGGGGGGGAGAGATGTGTGGCAGAGCTGCTCCCGCGGCAGCAGGGACACCACACACTGATGTGCTCCCCGGCTGCCTGGCGGGGGGGAGATGTGCGGCACCCGTGGCAGCAGGGACACCGCACACACTGGTATGCTCCCTGGCTGCCTGCCGGGGGGGGACATGAGGCACAGCGGCTCACGCGGGAGCAGGCGCACCGCACACTGCTGTACTCCCCGGCTGGCCGCGACAGCGTTACCCTGACACTGAGCCCGGGTGGCCTGGGGCTCTGCTGCTTCTGCTGAGAGATGGCATCCTTGGGGCAGAGAGATTAGCAGTGTCACTGATAGCTGCTAACGATTACCCTCCAACTACCTTGCTGCCAGGTACAGTACCCGCAGCACATCCACCGTCCGCCACACCTGCCCTGACCCTCCCCCATACGCGGTGCCTCCGGAACTCTTACCCCACCCGCAGCCCCCACTCCCCTGCCCCCCCACCACCGCAGCACCTCCCAACCCCCTACCACAGTCCCCCCACCTCTGCCCTCCTCCACCCACAGCATCTACATACACCCTCCCCCATCCGCTGACATCCCCCACAACCACCCCCAGCGACTCCTGACCCCCTACCCCACACCCGCCCATCCACCACTCGCAGTGCCTTCAGACCCTTCCACCATCCACCGCACCTGCCACTCCAACACACGCCACTCCACCACCCCTCCCCCCACATGCGGCGCCTCCAGACCGTCTACTCCACCCACGCTCTCCACTCCCCTGCCCCTCCCTCATCCACAGAACCTCCCAACCGCACCCCCCCCCTCCACCCACAGCATCTACAAACACCCTCCACCATCCGCAGTCATCCCCTGCAACCACCCCTCCCCCACCCCCACTACCTACTGACCCCCTACCCCACCCGCGGCCCCACTGCACCAACCCCTCAACCACCCGCAGCGCCTCTGGACCCCCTCCCCCATCTGCCGCACCCCAGCACCTGCCCCTCCTCCACTCGCGTCGCTTCCTGACCCCCTATCCCACCCGCAACGCACTCGCCCCTTCCCCACCCGCAGCACCTCCTGACACCCTGGCCCCGCCCCTCCACCACCCGCAGCGCCTCCTGACCCCCTCCCCCATCTGCCACACCCCCGCACCTGCCCCTCCCCCACTCACGGCGCACTCGCCTCATCCCCACCTGCAGCGCCTCTGGAACCCCATCCACCAGATCCCCGTACCTGCCCCTCCACTACCCGCGGCACCCCCGCACCCACCCATCCACCATCTGCAGCGCCTTTGGACCCTTCCACCATCCTGACCCTCCCTCAACCACAGACCCTCCCAACCACAGCCCCCCCCCCGCATCCACTCCCCCTCCGCCCACAGCCTCTACATACACCATCCCCCATCCGCGGTCAACCCCCGCAACCGCCCCTCCCTCACCCGCAGCACATCCTGACCCCCTCCCCCATCTGCCGCACCCCCGCACCTGCCCCTCCCCCATGCGCATCGCTTCCGGAACCCCTACCCCATCCGCAGCGCACTGGCCCCTTCCCCACCCGCAGCACCTCCTGACCCCCTAGCCCACCCGCTCGGCCCCACTGCACCCGCCCCTCCACCACCCGCTGCTCCTCCCAACCCCCTCCCCATCTGCCGCAATACTTCATATAATACATATATTGAACGGCGTACAGGGGTTAAGGGGGCGTAGCCCCTTACGACGTTGTGAAGAGCGCCCGCATATATACACGTGTGTGTGTGTGTGTGTGTGTGTAGTGTTCTAAAAAAAATGTATATACTGTATTTATACATTTAATTGTCTTTTATTTTAAATCACACATTTCTCAGCAGTCATACCCAGGATTAGAACCCATGACCTGTTACACTAACAGCAGACACTTTACTGATGGAGTTATTTGCTCCTGTAGAGGAAGCATGAGAATTCTAACTATATGAAGTTACGTGTAATTGGCAGAGAATTATCTTCATATAGTTAGAATTCTCATATTTCCTATACAGGAGCAAACAGCTTCATCAGTAAGGTGTCTGCTTCCAGTGTAATAGGTTATGGTTTCTAATACTGGGTATGACACTTGTAAAATGTGTATATTCAGTATAATAAAGAGGGCGTGATTTGTAAGGTGCAGGGACCAGTGAGGAAGTCGGCCACTGAAAAGACAGTGGCAGCTATCAATTAACTTAATTCAATGGTGTCACAGAATGGGAGGAGAGGTGCCCCCCTTCAGAGCAGGAGCCCGGCGGCAGATGACTCCGTTGCCTCCCAGAGTTCCGCCTCTGCTCCTAACTGTTGAATAATATGCTTGCAGGCAGATCTGACCAAGACAAATGAATGCATGTATAACATGATCGTGGAGTATCTGTTTCTGCCTCGTTTTGCCATTTGCTGATGAAAATCAGAGTTACGCTGCGCTTCCATTACTGTGACAGACATAGTAATGGAGATCCTTCCCTGTCTTTAAGTGGCAGGACACAGTTGGGACAGAGGGAACACTGCAGATAGGGTAGAAGTAGAGTACAGACATGCAGTGTCTCAGTGTGCATTGGTAGACACTATTATACAGTGTATCCGAAAAGTATTCGCAGCGCTTCACTTTTTCCACATTTTGTTATGTTACAGCCTTATTCCAAAATGGAATAAATTCATTTTTCCCCCACAAAATTCTACACACAATACCCCATAATGACAACATGAAAAAAGTTATGAGATTTTTGCAAATTTAATTAAAATAAACTAAGAAATCACATGTACATAAGTATTCACAGCCTTTGCTCAATACTTTGTTGATGCACCTTTGCCAGCAATTACTGCCTCAAGTCTTTTTGAATATGATGCCACAAGCATGGCACACCTATCTTTGGGTAGTTTCGCCCATTCCTCTTTACAGCACCTCTCAAGCTCCATCAGGTTGGATGGGAAGCGTTGGTGCACAGCCATTTTCAGCTCTCTCCAGCGATGTTCAATCTTCAATCGGATTCAAGTTTGGGCTCTGGCTGAGCCACTTAAGGACATTCACAGAGGTGTACTAAAGCCACTCCTTTGATATCTTGGCTGTGTGCTTTGGGTCGTTGTCCTGTTTAAGGAAGATGAACCGTCGCCCCAGCCTAAGGTCAAGAGCGCTCTTAACATTGCTGCATTCATCTTTCCCTCTATCTTGACTAGTATCCCAGTTCTTGCCGCTGAAAAACATCCCCACAGCATAAAGCTGCCACCACCATGCTTTACTGTAGGGATGGAATTGGCCTGGTGTTGAGCGGTGCTTGGTTTCCACCAAACATGACGCCTGACAGTCACGCCAAAGAGTTAAATTTTTGTCTCATCAGACCAGAGAATTTTGTTTCTCATGGTCTGAGAGTCCTTCAGGTACATTTTGGCAAACTCCAGACGGGCTGCCATGTGCTTTTTATTAAGGAGTGGCTTCCGTCTGGCCACTCTACCATACAGGCCTGATTGGTGGATTACTGCATAGATGATTGTCCTACTGGAAGGTTCTCCTCTCTCCACAGAGGAATGCTGTAGCTCTGACAGAGTGACCATCGAGTTCTTGGTCACCTTCCTGACCAGGGTCCTTCTCCCACGATCGCTCAATTAAAATGGCCGGCCAGCTCTAGGAAGAGTCCTGGTGGTTCTGAACTTCTTCCATTTACAGATGATGGAGGCCACTGTGCTCATTGGGACCTTCAAAGCAGCAGATATTTTTCTGTACACTTCCCCAGATTTGTGCCAAAGACAATCCTGTCTTGGAGGTCTACAGACAATTTTTTGACTTCATGCTTAGTTTGTGCTCAGACATGCGCTGTCAAGTGTGGGACCTTATATAGAGAGGTGTGTGCCTTTCCAAATCATGTCCAATCAACTGAATTTATCACAGGTGGATTCCAAATAAGCTGTAGGAAAATCTCAAGGATGATCAGTGGAAACAGGATGCACCTGAGCTCAATTGTGAGCTTCATGGCAAAGGCTGTGAATACTAATGTACATGTGATTTCTTAGTTTTTATTTTTAATAAATTTGCAAAAATCTCAAAAAAACTTTTTCATGTTGTCATTATGGGGTATTGTGTGTTGAATTTTGAGGGAAAAAATTAATTTATTCCATTTTGGAATAAGGCTGTAACGTAACAAAATGTGGAAAAAGTGAAGTGCTGTGAATACTTTCTGGATGCATTGTATCTGTGTCCAGCCAGCAAGTGGGCAATACCTGCAAGAGTCTTTAAAAAAGCAATTCATTATTTAACTTCAAATAGTTAATTAAAAATTCAAATCAATATAAGGATTTCAATATTTTTCATTATTTGATTAACAGCTTACTCTGGGTTTAATGAGAGGTTTAACACTGTATATAACCATTTTTTTTATTTGTATGTGGGCTGTAGTAAAACAAATATTAATCACTAGAAACACTGAGCTGTGCAGGATATTAATACATTTGAAATTACATGTACAGCTTTGTCATCCAGTAAACAACACATTCTACACTGCTTTGCTGGCAAAAAATGGAGTCAGGTCACTAGGGGCTGTTGCCAGGTCAGTTAAAGAGAGCTGTGACAGCTTCTCACAGTCACAGCTCCATGCCCACGTAAACTTTAGAACACTATGATTTCATTACAGACTAAGGAACAGCCAAAACGGAACAGAAACAGGAAGTACACAACAGTTGGTCTGTTTTTCTTAATTGGTTTTTGGAGGCAAAGCTGGACTGACATTTTATAGCTTTTACTACAAAAAGGACACCTGCTGGATATGAACCTTATTCTGTGATGTAATGTTAAACTGTTGCTCTTAATAAAAACTACATTTTATTCTTGCAGCAGAATTTGAGAAGATCATTATATGGAAGTGCTGAGTAAAAATACTCCACTTTATGGAAATAATGTGACTCATCACTTATATAACTTATCACTCTTAGGGGCAGATTTATCAATTTCTGCATATCTCATTTGATAAATCTAATTTCTCGACCCATTTATTAAATGAAAATGCTCTTGCAGGGACAGGGACTCTGATCAGAGCTGGATAAGGTAGTGAGGAAGGGGGGGGGGGGGGGAATACATTACCCTGTACCCCGCTCTCTCAGGGCTCGCCATGCCTGCTGTCAACCATAGGCCATTTGCATGTTTTGTTTTTAAGAAGTAGTTCAGCCGCCGAGGGCCCCAACTCTCCCACCATGCACCTTTAACGCTGAGTACCCAGTGCATCCAGTTCACATCGACGGCAAGCACCAATTTACATTTGCTCTTGGAGGAGACCATCACACAGAAGGAGCAGCGAAGAGCGGTTGTGCATTTCTGTAGAGATCTGTAGAGCAAGCACAGCTGTCACATAACAGGATACTCGTTCCAACCACAGAGGTAGCCAACCAAAAGCGCTGACAGAAGGCTACAAGCGCAGCTCTGTGACGTCTCTAAAGAAAGGCAGAGGACGTCAAACGTATGCTTTATCAGCCACAATTTTAGGAAGATTGCAGATTAGCTGCACAAAGTATCATGCTTAACAGCTGCTTCTAATTAGAGCGGACAATTATATTACAGCAACCATTAGTGGTATGGGTATATATAAATAAATAAATAAACAAACAAACAAATATATATATATATATATATATATATATATATTTATTTGGAAAGGGGGGGGATAGGGGTATCTGCGACTAGCAGTGTCTATTATATTAATAAAAAATGAAGAATATTATGATACGGTTTATATAAAAATAACACAATATTTATTTATACAATTTAAGACATGATGTTGGATAAAAAGTATATGGAGAGTAAAAGCCTAAAAAATTTTTTTTATAAAAATTACAAGGTACAAAAAAGAAAAAAATGACTGAATGGCTATGTGCAATTTAGCTAGAACCCAGGATAAAAAAAAAAAAGGCCTGAGAAATGACATTATCACTAAAGATGAATTCTCCTATTTAATGTCATCCAACCCCACGACCCCCATCTTTTATTTTTTACCAAAGATCCACAAGGACCTGTCCAATCCACCGGGAAGACCGATAGTCGCAGGGATAGACTCTCTCACGTCCAGTCTGTCTAAATATGTGGACATATTTTTGAATCCATATGTTAAGAAACTTCCATCCTTTCTTAAAGACACTACCATGGTACTGAACGAAATGAAAAACGTGGTATGGAAGGAATCATATTTATGGGTGACCATCGACGTACAATCATTGTACACTTGTATAGAACATAAAAAAGGAATTGATGCAAGCAGAGAGTACCTAAACCAAGATGACTCCCTCACAGATCACCACAAGAAATTCATCTGCGACCTAATGGAATTTATTTTAACCCATAATTATTTTACATTTTTAGATAAATTTTATCTACAACAATGCGGCACCGCCATGGGTACTATTTTTGCACCGAGCTTCGCGAATTTGTTCATGGGTCAGTAGGAGGAGAAGCACGTTTACACCACACAGCACTTTAAGGAATCAATCATCAAGTACAGGAGGTACATTGATGATATCCTGATTATATGGGATGGGAGTACAGAATCATTCATGGACTTTTTTAAACTTTTACAAACCAACGATTTTAACCTTTCATTTACTTGTAATCTGAATAAAACCTCTATCGAATTCTTGGACTTGATTCTGACTGGAGAACAAGGTACGGTTTCCACTAAAAATTATATTAAATCAGTGGCTAAGAACAGTTATTTACATTATAAGAGCAATCACTCAAAAAAATGGAAAGACAATATACCGTACTCCCAATTTCACCGAATCAAGAGGAATTGTAATCAAACTAAAGACTGTGAGGAACAACTAGGAATATACAGAAAAAGGTTTGAGGAGAAGAGCTACCCCAAAGCAATCTTGGACAAAGCGGTTACTAAGACAAGAAATCTGGAGAGAGATAACCTGCTAATATACAAAGATAAGACAGAGAAAAAAGAGGCGGTTTCATTTATAACAACCTACAGTAACCACGAACAAACCATCAGGACATCATTAAGAAACCATTGGCCCATACTTCTTATGGACCCAGTCCTTAAGGGAATTCTTCCAACTCAACCAGAACTCGTATTTCGGAAACCAAGAAACCTTAAAGAAATCCTTGCACCTAGTATGCTACGAGAACTGCCATCTGAAGGTAACAAGCATCTTCTACCCAAATGTACTGGATCGTATAAATGTGGACATTGCAACATTTGCAAGTACCTCAATCCCAACAGAAAAACCTTTAGTACTACGGATGACACCCAGGAGTTCAAAATTAAGAAATTTATGAACTGCAACATCACATCAGTTATATACCTAATTGAATGTACCTGCCACAAGAAATACGTGGGCAAGACAAAAAGACCTCTTAAAATTAGGATACAAGAACACGTTAGAAGTATCAAAAATAAACTGGAGACTCATCTGCTATATAGACATTTTAAACTGGAACATAACTCCAACCCAGAAGAGATGTCCTTCAAAGCCATTGAACACGTAACCAGCGGTGACAGGGGAGGAGACCTGGCCAAGAAGCTCTCCCAGAGAGAAATGTTTTGGATATTCCAGCTAAAAACCACACACCCCCTGGGCTTCAACGAGGGATACGAAATTGCACCCTTTCTCTGACAGAAGCATCAATCATATTTGGATTTGTATATTTATTTCTTTTCTAGCACTTTGCACCTTATAACTGTAGAATGTCAAATATTCCTAATAAAAACCTGTTACGGTGTGAGTAAGTCATTTCGCCAAAAAATACAGTCACACCGCACTGGCACACGCCCAATCTCGCCCGATCTTGGAAGCTAAGCAGTGTTGGGCCCAACCAGTACCAAGTGGGGAACCACTTGAGAAGATTGGGTACTGTATAAGGGTAGACCAGTAGACTCGTAACGGTAATAAAGTAGAGAATATTGACACTTAGCCAACTCTCTTCTGGCACACATATTATTTAATATCCGTACTCTTTTAACTATGCGTATTGTTTAGTAGCATATATATACATAATTACTTTC
Source organism: Pseudophryne corroboree (assembly GCF_028390025.1). Taxonomy (NCBI): domain Eukaryota; kingdom Metazoa; phylum Chordata; class Amphibia; order Anura; family Myobatrachidae; genus Pseudophryne; species Pseudophryne corroboree. Next base: position 498,542,985 of record NC_086445.1, read on the forward strand.
TCACTATATCCACGAAAATGTATACTATATTGTCTATCCTGAACCATTTGTTACTCACATCCCATATTAATCTTATTATACTTCCCACCTCAATCTAGCACTCATGCACTATTAACTAAGGGTCACCACTCTAAATTTATTCCATTATTCACTCATATTTCATCTAAATATCTCCTGGCTCTTTACTAGGGCTGCATAATATTCTCTGGGCACATCTATCTAATATATGGATTTCTCTATTATTAATATGCAAAATCTGTGATATAATCTGTTTATATAGATAAAAAGCCAGGCAGCATTATTCACTTCATATATACAATCTAAATGCATATATATCAGCCTCTCTGAAGTAATATAACTCGCAAATACGTTTATTACAATAATAATAAACTAACATTGACATTTGTCTTATTTATCTCGAGCTGCCACTGCTCCTTAATACAAGGATATGTCTGCATTCTATGGGCTCCTCAAAGATGGCCGCGGTGCATGCTGAAATCATATCTAAAAACCAACTCAAAGATGGCTGCCGCATCTATATTTCAGTCCACGATCTCCATAGAAGCTGTGAAGTACCCGCCCATCCGGAAGAAGGGCGGAAGAACTCATACGCCAAACCGGAAGAAGGGCGAGGCATTGACAAAGTTAAAAACACTTTCCGGAAGTCGCGTGTGCTGCGCATGCGCAATACGAGTTTACGGACACAGGAAGTGGGGCGGAAATGACGCGAAAAGCGTCCGTAATTGATGTATTATGTTTTTCTTTGTTTACAGATCTCGTTTTGGTTAGATAAAACTATATTTGGGCCTGCTAGGAGTAGCCATATCCCCTATATACATTGATATTGAATTTTGTGAGAAAACACTGAATGTGTTTTCCAACAGGAAGTGATGTCATAGCCAATTATTTTTAATCATGGCTGCTATAAATAAGAGTGTTTGCACATTAGTCCCTCACCCCTTGATGAAGTCTTAAGGACGAAACGCGTTGGGTGTACCTCTACTGACTCTCCATCTCTAAAGATAAGCACTACTCTCTTATCTCTAAAATATATATATCAGTTTTATATTATAGGTTTTAGATTAATGAATTTTTTTTTATCCTGGGTTCTAGCTAAATTGCACATAGCCATTCAGTCATTTTTTTCTTTTTTGTACCTTGTAATTTTTATAAAAAAATTTTTTTAGGCTTTTACTCTCCATATACTTTTTATCCAACATCATGTCTTAAATTGTATAAATAAATATTGTGTTATTTTTATATAAACCGTATCATAATATTCTTTATTTTTTATTAATATAATAGACACTGCTAGTCGCAGATACCCCTATCCCCCCCTTTCCAAATTTTAAACTCCAAAGGCAGCTTATCCCTGCCTAATATTTAGGGGCTAGCTGACACCTTATATCTATAAAGGAGTGTCTTTTATTAAAGTATTTCACTATATTATTCTATCTGCTCACATCCACCTGTGGCGCCGTACCCCCACTGCTCAAACATATATATATATATATATATATATATATATATATATGTATATATATATATATATATATATATATATTAGAGATGAGCGGATTCGGTTTTACTCGGATTTACTCGGTTCTTAAAACGGCATCTTATTGGCTCACGGATGTCACATGTTTTGGATAGTTAATCAGATGCCGTTTTGAGAACCGAGTAAATCCGAGTAAAACCGAATCCGCTCATCTCTAACATATATATATATATATATATATATACATACACACAGTGGAGCAGAAAAGCATTTGGACAGCCCCCAATTGTGTAAGTTGACCCACTTAAAAAGATGAGAGGTCTGTAATTTCCATTATAGGTACACTTCAACTGTGAGAGACAGGATCTGAAGAAAAAAAAAACCAAAAACCAGGAAATCACATTGTATGATTTTTAAACAATTTAGTTATATATTATTGTGGAAAATAAATATTTGGACACCTACCAAGCAGCAAGATTTCTGGCTCTCACAGACCCCGTTACTTCTTCTTTAAGAAGCTCTTCTGTCCTCCACTCGTTACCTGTATTAATGGCACCTGTTTGAACTGGGTATCTGTATAAAAGATACCTGTTCACACCCTGTCCACCATGGCCAAGACCAGAGAGCTGTCTAAGGACACCAGGGACAAAATTGTAGAGCTGCACAAGGCTGGGATGAGCTACTCAACAATAGGCAAGTGGATTGGTGAGAAGAAATCAACTGTTGGCACAATTTTTAAAAAATGGAAGAAATACAAGATCACTGACAATCTCCCTCGACCTGGGGCTCCATGCAAGATCTCACCTCGTGGGATATCAATGATCTTGAGAACAGTGAGGAATCAGCCCAGAACTACACGGGGGGACCTGGTCAATGACCTCAAGAGAGCTGGGACCACAGTCACAAAGGTTACCATTAGTAACACACTACGTCGTCATGTATTGAAATCCTGCAGTGCCCAAATGTCACCCTGCTTAAGCCATCACATGTCCAGGCCCGTCTAAAGTTGCCAGTGACCATTTGGATGATCCAGAGGAGGATTGGGAGAATGTAATGTGGTCAGATGAGAGCAAAATCGAACTTTTTGGTATAAATTCCACTCGACGTGTTTATAGGGAGAAGAATGATTAATGGCATCCCAAGAACACCATACCCACTGTGAAGCATGGGGGTGGAAACATCATGCTTTGGGGCTGCTTTACTGCAAAGGGGACAGGACGACCGATCCGTATTAAGGAGTGGATGAATGGGGCCATGTATCGTGAGATTTTGGGCAAAAACCTTCCCTCAGTAAGAGCATTGAAGATGGAGCGTGTCTGGGTCTTCCAGCAAGACAATGACCCCAAACACACCGCCCGGGCAACTAAGGAGTGGCTCCGAAAGAAGCATTTCAAGGTCCTGGAGTGGCCTAGCCAGTTTCCAGACCTCAACCCAATAGAAAATCTGTGGAGGGAGTTGAAAGTCCGTGTTGCCCGGCAACAGCCCCAAAACATGACAGATCTCGAGAAGATCTGCATAGAAGATTGGGCCAAAATACCTGCTACAGTGTGTGCAAACCTGGTCAAGAACTACAGGAAATGTTTGACCTCTGTAATTGCCAACCGAGGTTATATTATAAAGTACTGAGTTAAACTTTTTGATTGTCCAAATATTTATTTTCCGCAAGAATATACAAATAAATTGTTTAAAAATCATACAATGTGATTTCCTAGGTTTTTTTTTTCAGATTCTGTCTCTAACAGTTGAAGTGTACCTATGATGGAAATCACAGACCTCTCTCATCTTTTTTTTAAGTGGGTCAACTTGCACAATCGGTGGCTGTCCAAATACTTTTTTGCCCCATTGTGTGTGTGTGTGTGTGTGTGTGTGTGTGTGTGTGTGTGTGTGTGTGTATGTATGTGTATGTATATATATATATATATATGTGTGTATATGTATATGTATATATATATATATATATATATACACACACACACACACACACACACACACACTTTATTTTAGTCCTTAGGTACCCCATTGTCTTAAGTACCCCGGCCCCCCTGGAGCGTTAATCCGGCTCTGAGTACATCCTGGCAAAGACCAGAAAAGTGATAGCTTACGCGGCTACCAGGCCACAAGGGCATGCATCAGAGAGGGATCACTATTATTTTCCTGATCACCAGGGGCGCTATTTTATTTAATTAAGATGCGCACAATGTTTTTTGTTGGATATAGAAATAAATTATTGCTGCCACTTGCAACCACCAATGCAAATCTGTGTGCATCTAGCAAATACGGACTAGTAAGCCTGAGCAATTTGCTAGCCAGCCCTTGTCTAGATGTTAGCCTATGTATCTGGGAAGTGAGTACATTCTGACTGCAATCTAGTTGTGTTTTAAGCATAAATTTGCAGGAAATTAGCAATCCTGGATGTGGATTGCAAACTTAAATGTTCTGATTGAAATATGAACAATTTCCCCATGCTTACAGTTGCTATATACACACAGACATACACTGGCGGTGACAAGTACCGACAATAATTGTATTTTTGCATTCATATATGGCAATATTATTGGCAAGCAGTTGGTCCCAAGTATAACATGGGTAAAAAGCGAGCACAGGCATGCATGTTTTCTGACAATGTTTTATTGATTTATGTTTGACTGAACATTTATAAAGCATTATACCCTAGTACCCAATGGCTAGGTATACTAGGAGAGGTCCAGAGCTACTTACTGTAGAGCTAGGCCGGGCATCACTAGGCACATGTTCTGCCAGACAAGAGCACAAACAGCATGTGGTCTGAGTTAGTTCGCCTCACAACCACCTCTTACGTTGGTTGCCTGATAGCTATTCCTGCGCTTTGTAAAAATGGCAACATAATAAATGTAATATCTTGTATATTCTACATTAAAATGTAGTTTAATCAGCATGTCACTGCCTAATGTGGCATTTTAGCATTGAGTGATTATCGGCCGACTGCGCATGTGTCACAGTTGCCAAGATACTGTAGCGATGTCACTCTCAGTGAGGATTAATTTGCAAAGTGACAGACAGTCAGAAACAGTTCGGGAGGGCTTGGGGCCGCACGACCGGCGGCCGGGATCCCGGCACTCAGCATCCCGATGAGGGGGGGGGGGGGGGGGGGAGTGCAACAAAGCCGCTTGCGGGCTTGGTAGCGGCGAGTTGCACTCGCCACAGGTTCTATTCCCACTCTATAGGCACCCACGACTGAATAGTACCTTTTAGTCGGCATGCCGGTATTTTCAGTGCTCGGGATGCAGGATTGGATGACACATTTAGGAATTGAAACCATTTTTATAGTATCATTTTTTTTCAGGGGCTCTAATGTAATTGGACAAACCAACATAATCATAAGTACGGTCTTGCAAACGTTAAAATGTTTAATACTTTGTTGAGAACCCTTTGTAGACTGAATTCTGGAAACCATGGACATCACCAAATGCTATGTTTCCCCCCTTTATTATGCTTTGCCAATCCTTTATTGCAGGTGTCTTCAGTTGTTGTTGTTTGTTTGTGGGTCTTTCTGCCTTTAGTTTTGCCTTCAGCAAGAGAAATGCATGCTTGATAGGGTTGAGATCAGGAAATTGACTCAGCCATTGCAGAATATTCAATTTCTTTGCCTTAAAAAAAATCCTGGGTTGCTATTGCAGTATATTTTGGGTCATTGTCAATCTGTATTGTGAAGCACCGTCCAATCAACTTTCAAGAATTTGACTGAATCTGAGCAGAGAGTATATCCTTACACATTTCAGAATTAATCTGGCTGCATCTGTCTTCTGTCACATCATCAAAAAACAGTAGTTACACAGTGCGATTGGGAGCCATGCATACCCATACTTTCACACTGCCTCCACTATATTTAACAGAAGATGTGGTATGGATCATGAGCCATATCTATCCTTTCTACATACTTTTTCTTCCCAATATTCTGGTACAGGCAATGGTTTCATCTGTCCAAGGAACGCTGCTACAGCAGTGGGCTGATTTCTTAGATGTTTATGTCAAAGTCTAATCTCGCCTTTCAATTCTTGAGGCTTGTGAAGGGTTTGCACCTTGCGGTGAACCATTTGTATTTTCTTTCTTGAAGTCTTCTCTAAATGGCAGACTTGGATAATGATATGCCTACCTTCTGCAAAGTGTTATTCACTTGACAGGATGATATAAAGGGGGTTTTCTTTAGTATGGAGAGAGTCCTGCGATAATCAGCCACTGTTGTCTTCCGTGGATGTCAAGGCCTTTTTGTATAGCCAAGCTCACGAACACATTTTTTAGAATGTACCAAACTGTTGATTTGGCAACTCCTAAGGTACCCGCTATTGCTCTGATGTATTTCTTTTATGGCCTAATGTGGACCATACACCAAACCAACTTTACTCCAACCATCCAAATGACTATCCAACTTGTCTGTTTACCTAAAATGCTGCCCAGTACACCTAACCAACTTTTTCAGACCATCAGCCAACTTCTCTCCAACTTGTGATGTCACAGGAGTAGACGACAGTGTCTGCCTACTTCTGCATGTTTTGAATAAATGTGTGATGCCTCTATAGCGCACAAGCCGGCAGCATGTACAGTATATGCAAATGAAGCCTACAGAAGCTGAAACAGGAAGCAGAATGTTAGCCTAAGCTATAACTTGGCCTCTAGCTACTCGCACGGACGTGCTCTTACCGGAGCCTGTCTCCCGGCAAATAGTAACTTCAAGTGAAAAACAGGATTTTAATACCTACCGGTAAATCCTTTTCTATAAGTCCGTAGAGGATGTTGGGGACACCAAAATAACCATGGGATATAGACGGATCCACAGGAGACATGGGCACTTTAAGACTTTCAAAGGGGCGTGCCCTGGCTCCTCCCTCTATATCCCTCCCCAGACTCAGTATGGAACTGTGCCCGGAGAGATGGACATTTTGAGGAAAGGACTTAACAAACAAGGTGAGCATGATACCAGCTCACGCCATAAACATGCCGAATAACATGGCATTCAACTGAACACATGCCAACGGACATGAACAAAATTCAGCAACAAGCTGAAGAAACCATAACACAATATGTGTGTAACCAGAACTAAACTGCAGATACAGTACGCACTGGGACGGGCGCCCAACATCCTCTACGGACTTATAGAAAAGGATTTACTGGTAGGTATTAAAATCATGTTTTCTATTACGTCCTTGAGGATGTTGGGGACACCAAAAGAACCATGGGATCATACCAAAGCTCTATAACGGGCGGGAGACTGCGGACGACTCTGCAGCACCGATTGACCAAACTTTAGGTCTTCATCGGCCAAGATATCAAACTTGTAAAACTTAGCAAACGTGTTTGACCCCGACCAAGTAGCTGCTCGGCAAACTTGTAATGCCGAGACACCCCGGGCAGCCGCCCAGGACGAGCCCACCTTTCTAGTGGAATGGGCTTTTACCGATTTAGGTAACGGCAAACTTACCGTGGAATGAGCCTGCTGAATCGTGTGACATATCCAGCGGGCAATGGTCTGCTTGGAAGCAGGATACCCAAGTTTATTGGGAGCATATAGCACAAACAGAGACTGTTTTTCTAAGTGGAGCCGTTCTGGCAACGTAAGTTTTCAAAGCTCTGACGACATCCAGAGACTTTTCCTCAGCCAAAGTGCCAGTAGCCACCGGCACCACAATAGGTTGGTTAATATGAAAAGAGGAAACCACCTTTGGCAGAAATTGTTGCTGAGTTCTCAATTCTGCCCTATCCTCATGGAAGATCAAATAAGGTCTCTTGTGAGACAAGGCCGCCAATTCAGACACCCGCCTTGCGGATGCCAATGCTAACAAAATGACAACCTTCCAAGTGAGGAATTTCAACTCCACTTTACTTAAAGGTTCAAACCAATGTGATTTTAGGAATCTTAAAACCACATTAAGATCCCAAGGTGCCACAGGTGGCACAAAAGGAGGTTGGATGTGCAGGACCCCTTTTACAAAGGTCTGCACCTCAGGAAGTGAGGCCAATTGTTTCTGAAAGAAAATTGACAAAGCAGAAATCTGCACTTTTATGGAGCCTAGTTTAAGGCCCGCATCCACTCCATTTTGTAGAAAATGGAGAAAACGTCCAAGGTCAAACTTCTCCACTGGAGCTTTCTTGGACTCGCACCAGGAAATATATTTCCTCCAAATACGGTGATAGTGTTTTGACGTCACACCCTTCCTAGCAAGAATAAGAGTGGGAATGACTTAATCGGGAATACCCTTACGGGCTAAAATCTGGCGTTCAACCGCCATGCCGTCAAACGTAGCCACTGTAAGTCTTGATAGACGAATGGTCCCTGCCGCAGCAGATCCTCGCGAAGAGGAAGAGGCCATTGATCTTCGACTAACAACTCCTGAAGATCCGGGTACCAAATTCTCCTTGGCCAGTCTGGAACTACAAGGAGCGCTGGAATCTGTGATTTTCTTAGGATTCTCAGAACCTTTGGAATGATAGGAAGCGGAGGGAAAACGTACACCGACGGATACACCCAAGGTGACGTCAGTGCATCCACTGCCACCGCCTGAGAACAATACATTAGTAGTTTTTTGTTGTGGTGGGACGCCATCATGTCTATGTGGGGAATCCCCCAAAGATTGGTGATTAGAGTGAAGACCTCCTGATGGAGGCCCCACTCCCCTGGATGTAGATCGTGTCTGCTGAGGAAGTCTGCTTCCCAGTTGTCCACTCCCGGAAGGAATATTGCTGACAGAGCGCTTACCCGAGTCTCTGCCCAGCGAAGAATCCTTGTGGCTTCTGCCATTGCTGTTCTGCTCTTTGTGCCGCCTTGGCGGTTTATGTACGCTACTGCTGTCACATTGTCTGATTGGATCAGGACAGGCCGGTTTCGAAGAAGATGCTCCGCTTGTAGAAGGCCGTTGTAAATGGCCCTCAACTCCAAAACATTTATGTGAGGAGTTTCCTGACTTGACCATCTTCCTTGGAAGGTCACCCCTTGTGTGACTGCTCCCCAACCTCGGAGACTTGCATCCATGGTCACTAGGATCCAGTCTTGGATCCCAAATCTGCATCCTTCTAAGAGGTGAGAGCTGTGTAGCCACCACAGGAGTGAGATCCTGGTGTTGGGGGATAGAACTATCCTCCGGTGTATATGGAGGTGGGATCCGGACCATTTGTCCAACAGGTCCCACTGAAATACTCTGGCATGGAACCTCCCGAATTGGAGGGCCTCGTATTCCGCCACCAATTTCCCTAGTAACCGAATGCATTGATGAATGGAGACTGTTGGTGGTTTCAGAATGAGTTTTACCAAACTCTGAATTTCCAGTGCTTTCTCCGGAGGGAGGAACACTCTCCGCTGGACCATGTCCAGAAACATACCCAAAAACGCCAACCGGGTTGTTGGAACTAATTGTGATTTCGGCATGTTCAAGAGCCAGCCGTGCTGTTGTAGAAGTGACAGAGACAGTGTAATGTCCTGTACCAGTTTTTCCTTGGACCTCGCCTTTATCAAGAGATCGTCCAAGTACGGGATAATTGTAACTCCTCTTTTTCTGAGGAGAACCATCATTTCTACCATGACTTTTGAGAAAATTCTCGGAGCCGTGGACAGGCCAAACGGCAACGTCTGAAATTGGTAATGAGTATCCTGGATTGCAAACCTGAGATAACTCTGATGAGGGGGATAAATGGGAACATGAAGATAGGCATCCTTTATGTCCAAAGTGTCGAAGTCAGAAAATATTACAACACACACATTACGTACAAACACCACATAGATGGCCTCCGTGTGCGTATGTATTCGGCTGTGTGTGCAAATATTCGCAAATTGCGTATGGTCGCTCCCGCGGTCCTGCGCATTAGAGCGTGGTATGAGTAATTACAGTGGAATTTGTACTCGCATGGAAAAGCCACAAAGACATATCATAAATCTAATCTATATATTGCATAAATCCCACACTGTCTGCTTCCTCTTCTAAATAGCATGAACATCGGTCACACATAAATTAAACTCCCAGAGACTATAATACAATGGCCTTATTTACACTAAGCTTTGAAATTCTATGAAGAAGGCAAACACCTTTGTTTACTAGGGTAGCCGAGTTTCTATTGAAAGCAATAAGAACTGGATTGTCATTGTCTTACCTGAAGACAAAACAAATAAAGAGACAATACCCAGAAACCTAGGCTGAGAGAAACTCAATTAGCAAGAGCTAACAAAAATACAAACCAGACATTTAGAAATCAGAGATATTAACATTCATAGTCTGAACTCTTGGAGATGTGTTTGTATATATATATATATATATATATATATATAATTCCTAACAAATTGTAATAGCAGGAGTATGTGTGTGTGTGTGTGTGTGTGTATGTATATATATATATATATATATATATATATATGGATATATGTGGATATATGTATATCTTGAGGATGGAAATAGATAATCATATCATGTGTGGGATCATATTATTTAGAGTCAGGTAAACATTAATCTGGTGGGAATAAGAATATTATTATATATTACCACATTAAGTTATTAATAATACCAGATTTATGTATGATTAATGTGATGGGTTTAACTGGTCATGGGGCGGGAACTCAGATGCAAACAACAGAAATCACATCTCAAGTCTTAGCCATCGCCCACTTCTTGAGCTGACCAATGATCCCCGGTGCACAGGATATGTCCCACCCCCGAACCAATGGAAGAAGAGCACACAGTGTCTATTGTGTTATGTTTTGATCTACTGTATAAAGAGCCAGCTGCATGCCAGGTCACTATCACAGACTCTGAAGGTCATCACCCTTGATGACTGAGGACCGGACCGGGAAGCGCAGACGAAACCAAAAGTATGTACCATTGACTGTAGCCATTATTCTTTTGTATTGTATTGCTTTGTGATTGTAACCACCTTTCAGTAATAATATGTTGTGGTGTCGGAACCCAGCAGTTTAAATACAATCTGGTGTCGTGTTTTCCTTTCCCTGCTAAGGTTTAAAGTGTATTACTATCGCATGCACAGCTGTTAAGGGTTCACGGTGTATCTTTGGGTGTGTATGCGCTGCGTGTACTTTGTACAGTCAGCGCGGCGTTTGTACGCAAAGTCCGTACACGGTACGGGACTCTGTACGCTAATGGTGTAATAGGTACGTAGGTTGTGGATTAAGTATAGCGGCCGCAGCGGCTTCATTTAAAGTGTATGAAATGTCTTTTTAAAGTGTTGCTTTAGTCCTGTACGTAAACCAGCATTTATAATTGGGGGCTCATCCGATTTCCACATACTCACAGCCTAACAGGTCATAGCAGACTTAATCTATCAGCAAAAGGGTGGACAGAAAGTATCCTACGTAACCTTTTCATGGTCGATGGATACACTGAAAACCCTACTTGTGTGCTGATTAGATGACGTCTGCTCTGTATGGTTTGCAGAGGTGCTGGTAGAACCCGTAACACAACAGGAAAAAAGCTGATTAAAAATCTGTGAAATTTTTTTTGGCGCAAAAAAGCGTACAAAAAAGACACCCATACTTTGCATACCCTCTCACACTGTTGCCATAAGACTAAAACTTTTGTTTAAACTGTATTGCCTCTTGGGTAAAGCTGCCTATCTGAATGAATTGTATTGAAGTGTATTTGAGTGAGTGAACGTAGGAGTGAGTGGATTTGAACCCCCGGAAATCGGGTCCCGTGGTACACCAAGTAAGTGGAGGCTTGGTGGCGTGAGGCGGCTGACTCACGTTAATATAGATTGAAATACGCAAATCGTGAGGAGATTTGCAGAGGAGCATAATAGGGAATTGTGCATTGTGTAGTATTGAAGTAAAAAGGTTTTTTTGTTACGCTCCGAACTGAGGGTCGCAATTTGTACATCGAACCGTGTTTGTACGGCAGATGGGTAACAAGTACCTATACGCTGTGCGATTGGACCGCACGTTTGTGGGTGCGATACATAGTGCAACTTGATACCCCTTTTACGAGCTTTTGCGTAAAATTGCGGTATCATTAGCGCTGTGTAGAGCATACGCAAGTGTGATTTGTGTATAAGTGTATAGGGAGTTTTCGCTGGTCTCTCTCAGAAAAATATCCAGCGGCGGATATTTACTGGAAAAATTAAGTCACTCCTAACACTTCCAGTAAATAGAAACCAATAGGGCCTCACTGGGTATGCGGTGTTCACTATTGGAGTGAGTCGTGGTACTCAGCGAAGAAGGAGCGAGTGAAAGCGCTAGGTGTCTTTCACCATCTATCTGCGGTGTGCATTGGGGATTGCGTTTATTGGCAAAAAGTCTGCGATGGGATCCAATTGCACAAGCAGTGGGCGTTTGGTAGCTAGGGTTCAGGCTGAAGAAGTGGGACCGAAAAGGTCAGAATTGCGACCGAGAGGGTCAGCAAGATTTATTATGTGTGAAAAGTATGGTTCACACACGGAGGTTTTTTGAATGGTTACGTATGACTGACATAGATAGGGTACCATTCCCTAAGGTGGGCAGCTTTGAACCCGAGGTACTGCAGAATGTAAGCAGTAAAATATGTCTTCTTAATTCCAGAAAACAAAGGATTAGACATAACGATTGATTAAATTTATGGCAGCAAGAGGGGGAGATGCAAAGGGAACAAACTCGTAAAGCAGGTTCCAAACCTAGCTGGAATGGAGACACGAACTCACCATTACCGACACAGGTCGAAGGGAATAAGATGGCTACAATCAATGGAACATCTGTAAATGATAGTAGTATGCAAGAGCAATGTATTAACCCTAACCTTTGCAAGTTGTATCCTATTTTGAAGTCTTTTCAGGGTCATAGGTCACAGGAAGATGAAGGATCCAGTTAAATCACAGCTCTCATTCAGGCAGTCGCTTGTCAGGAAACTCAGGTGGGGCCTGTCCACCCAGTTAAAGCAGTACCAGTGTTCCCCACTGAAAGAACTGGTGAGGTCACAGCTACCGGTAAGTGTGAGACGGGTCATTGCGCAGAGACAACAACACCCTACAGTAAACAGATTAGAAACGGAATGGTAGCATTACATCCTGTCTTGGAAATAGTAACTCCCAATGGGGGAACCGATAGTCAGGGAGTAATCCTCACCAGGAATAATGCAATGTATTGCCCGTGGTCCAGAGCTGAGCTGCGGTCAATCATTTCAGAATTCCCCGATCCCCGGGAGTATTTAGCCAGATGTCAAAAGTTTATCAGAGATCTGGGTAATGCTTATGAACCAGCTAATAAAGTTGGCGGATACTTATAAAAGCATGCCTACCCCCTAATATTGACACCCAAAAATGTATCACTGATAGTAGGTTAGAGTCGGATAGTCCTATGACTGACGGAAACAATCAGGAAAATATAGAACAAATTAATAGGCAACTAGAGTTGTGTTTCCCCATTACTGTTAAGTGGAGAAGAATTTTCTCCATAAAACAGAGGGAAAATGAAATGGCATCCGAATATTTCCATCGGGCCCTGCAAATAATGGATAGATACATTGGGGTATCAGATACAGGGAACGATGCGAATTACAGGGAGATGGCTGTCTCTGTGCTAATGGACAGACTCAATAAGACAGTAAGGGACAGGGTACAAACATCTTTGTCTAATTGGAGAGGGGCCACAGTAGCTTGTCTTAGAGCGTGCGCAATTGAACATCATAAGAATATTGCTAGGCGTAGAAAACAACAGGAGGAGAAGCTGATGACAATAAGTCTACAGGCTCTTGCAGCAAAGTCTCATCAACCTAAACCCCAAAACCTGGATAGTAAGAAAAGACCTAGGATATGTTACACTTGTAGGAAGGAAGGGCATTTTGCCAGAGATTGTAGATATAGTAGAACACAGTCAATATAGACCCCTAGACAGAGAAAACAAGCCACAGTATTAAACACATAGACGGGATCAGGGGACATATAGCAAGGAATCACAAGCCATATAGAAAACACAGATTCGGTTAATGGGAAGAACAGAATAAATTCAACTTTACCCTTTTGACAGAACTTGCTGGGGTTAAGATGGGGCCTCTAAACTTTTGCTTCTTTCTCTAGCAGAAATGGCCCCTGATTAACATAACAGGAGTTTATGAGATGATATACATATACTGTGCTCCCGCCCAGGAAGCACAAAGTATGTTGGATACCCACGAAGACTAATGTTGCATTTCACTGTTCTAGATGCATGTCCATCACAGGTAAAGAAAATTATCTCACAGATACCGGGTTCCCTATGAACTTAGGATGGACAGGACACTGGATTGATGGCTGGGATAGTCCCAGTAGAGTTAAGACATACAGAATTTTTTTTAGGGGTATAGACAGTAGAGAATCACTTCCCCATAGTGCACAATCCAGTTGTCAAATTTTATAAAATCCTCTTTGCCTCTACAAACTTATCTGATACTAACATCTATGTGATTTTCCTTCAAAGTTTCCGCCTCATTTCTTACATTCACCGACAGGAGGGTACAATACATGGACCCGATCACAGTTCAAACGCCACATGCCTAATCGGTCCTTCAGAGCTCTGCCCAAATCCAGTATATCTCACCAGCATAAGGACACCAGTTTTAATGCAGTGTGCCTGGTCATGCACAAAGGGTGCAGAATGAGAATACTGGTGAAGGGAGACTGTCCACAGACACCGATATGCATGATGGTGTGACAGCCTGATGGTGAACGCAAATCTGACAAATTTTCTTTTTATTATTTCCCCTCTCTTTTCACTTTCCACAGATGGTTTACTTCACACAACTGATAGCACACAACAATTAAATTGAAATACAAGATTTGTGTTCATTGTTGGTGAATGCCAAACCTGACATTTCCAAACCTGACATTTTCTTTTTTTTTATTTACTATTTTTTTCCTCTCTCTTCTCTCATCCAGAGATGGTTTACTTCACACAACTGATAACACACGATAGTAAATTAAAATAAAAAAAATTGTGTTCCCTACAGGAAGAGGCAGTCTGGAGGACAAAGGGGTATGGCCAGGAGTCCTCAGGACTGTGGACAGGTGGACAAGGTAAGCCGGTGGCCCCCAGAGCATATCTTCCAAGCCTAGCTGAGGCGGCACACGGTCTGACTCATCTGGGCAAAGAGGGTATGTGCAAATTGGTAAGAGCCTACTGGTGTGCACCAGGATTCTCTTCTCATGCAGGTAAGAGAGCAATGACATGCTTTACTTGCTTGAGGAAGAATATTGGAAAGACAATACCAACAGAGCCATCCCATATCCCTCCTACAGACGGACCTTTTCAGGTAATACAAATCGACTTCATACAGTTACCACCATGTAGGAATTTGAAATATGTGTTAGTTTGTTCTGATGTATTTTCCAACTGGGTAGAAGCGTTCCCTGCTGCCACAAATACCGCTACGTTCACTGCAAACAAAATTGTGCAGGAATTTGTGTGTAGATATGGTATAACTAGAATAATTGAAAGTGACAGGGGTACCCATTTTACAGGTGAAGTCTTTCAGGTCATGTGCAAACTGATGGGAATTAATAGCAAGCTGCATACTCCGTACCGTCCACAGGCAAGTGCAAAGGTAGAGAGAGTGAACAGCACTATTAAGAACAAGCTGAGCAAATTAATGGCTGAAACTGGATTGCTGTGGCCATAAGCTTTGCCACTAGTGTTGTACAGCATCAGAACCACTCCCAGGTCTCCCCTTAACTTATCACCCTTTGAAATTCTTTTTGGTCGACTACCTCATATAATGATAGACCCCCAGGATGATTTGAAATGAGCCAGCAGCTGAGAAATCAACAAAGAAATTTAAAGCTGGTGATCCCTGACCTACCGAACAGTAATTGTCATGACATTGAGCCTGGGGATTATGTGATGATTCGAAATTTCTTACGCTCAGGTTGCCTCATAGACAGGTTGGAAGGACCATACCAAGTCTTGTTAACCAGCACAACAGCACTGAAGGTCACCGAAAGAGAGACTTGGGTCCACTCGTCCCACTGCAAGAAGGTCGCTGACCCGGAGAGAACTCGTGACAAAGAGCAGAGTATAGAGAATCTTGTATCACTGGAGTGTTTGTTCCGGGAAAGTTGAGAGGCAGGACTGTTGAAGGGCATCTGAACACAGAGAGTAACAAGATCAAGAACGGTTGTCGCACCATTTTTCTTTTTTCACCTCCCCCTGAATTTTCCTTTCTTTTCTCCTTCTTATTTTCCTCCGTTCCCCTACCGAAATGGATCGATCGCAAGAGACTGCGTTTCGGGTTCTGTTAGTAATTCAGGTTTTGATCAGAACAGTTTGTTTTGCTGAGGGTCCCAGAGAGGTCAAGCAGGGATCTGGAATGGGTTCTGATGGCGAGTATGAATTTGTAGGATCTCAGGAGCAGCACATCACTTTAGTAAAGTCTGGCATCAGTAAGCGCTCTGGTAGTCAGGGAGCTCGGAGGCACTGTGAGGGGTTATTGTCTGATGAATATTGTATTTGTAGGAATTGTGAGAATATAGTAGAAGATGGGTGCATCCAGAGATGTCAGTCCAACCTTAATATCGACATGGACCGCCATCCATTGAGTGATTACCACTCACTAGTGGGTAAGGTCTTAAACCAGACAGAATGCTGGGTGTGCTCACAAGTACCTCAAGGTCAGAGTAAGTCAGAATTAGTACCATACCCTTTAGCAATAGATGAGTGTGAAGATACAGGGTTCTTCTAATCACTCAGACACAGAGCCGATGAAACCAAAGTGATGGTTTATTTCTCACAGCACACAGGAATAGATAATTCACAGGAAACAGATGTAAATATAGTCCAGAAACAGTATACAGGTAGCAGTCCAGATAGTAAGTCCCAGTAGAGGATTTAGGTCCACAGCAATTCCACACAGAAGTTCCAGATAAACAGGTCCACACAGCAGAACTATCACTGAGCCTACACAGCAGTGATAGCAGATTAGTCCATGCAGTAGTAAGTACATATAAGTCCACACAGCACTGGTGATGCGTTCCACAAGGTTCCCTGGCAGAGAATCACCCCTTAGCCAGAGTCCTGCGACTAACATCAGGAGCTGACCTGCGCAACCTCTTTTAAAACCTCCCAAATTCCCATCATGCCGCGCTCACCTGGGGAGGAGACGCAGGTTCCTGATTGGTGGTATCCCACCTCAGGTATTTCCCTACTCCCTCCCACAGCTGGCCTTCTCCTGCTGACCACATGCTGGGTCAGGCTCCGCGTTGTCTGTGAGAGACCAGGATGTAACAGGACAGTAAACAGAAGGAACAATGACAGGGAAATTGGTTAAGGTCCTGATTGTCCCCTGTGGAGGAGAAGCTTCAGAGAGACATTACCTGATCCTCAAATGTATTTCCTGTGTGACCATATGAGGATCATAGATGGACTCAATAGACATAGCAATGATAACCTGTAATAACCTCATACACAGACTGGCATCCTCCTACAAGAACATAACGTGACAGCACTAGGTGCCAGGTCACAGCACACCTGTATTTACCTGGGTAAGATTATAGTACAGAATATATAGGGTAATGGATGAACACACACATGGGGTAATAGGGACACAAGCCAGAGAGACATGGAAACAGAAGGAATAAAAAGTACATTAAACGCTATAAAGATTGAAACACCACAAATACAGTATTAGCCCCCCTTATATCCCCACATTCCTTCCTCTACTTTTTTATTCCTGTTCTGAAGTGTTGAGGAAACATTACCACCCAGGAGCGGTGGGTGCAGGGGAGAGAATATCATGCATGTGTGTACCACCTGAGTCCCACAGGGTGATGTCACACCAGACCCATGTGGTAAGAGGCAGTAGTGTTAAACAACCAGCAAGGACAATATTACAATATGACACATTCATTTTCACCAGCAGGGGATTTAGCAATTCAGATGTTGAGTATCCCCACTCCGCAACATTGCAAACTTTTACACCCGGCACACCTAGTGGGTGTACTAATACCTGTGCCTCTGGCACAACGGGGCAGGGAGTACCTTCCACCTCCCCCCCTTGCACAAGGAACAGCTGCCTAAAGGCAGGCCAATGTTGGGGTTCTGCCCCCAGCACTTCCACAACTCTGTCCAGTCCTTCCTTCCTCAAACCCCAACTAGGGGGCGGGCAAATTTCCGTAGAGCACGTGGTCTCAATACCCAGTGCTGAGGATGGACCCTTCATCAGAAACAATTCAGCTGGTGGCTGCAGGGGAGTCACCAGCACAGGCTGGTCCTGTGCCAGCGCTCCCACCTCAAAAGCCAGTATCTCACCTGCAGCTCCTTCTGTGCACTCCTCCTCCTGGATAACCTCCTCCCCCGCCAGTCCTGTGCGCTTGGTAGCTGGTGGGGTACCAGTCAGGGTTTTAACAACTGAAGCTTCCACAATTATCTCCACAACTTTCTCTTGCTCTGCAGATGGAAGGGGAGCGGGTTGCACTGTGCCTTCACCCTGGTAAAGGAGACAAGGTAACAAGCGGCGTCTCCCAACCTCCACTTGATCTGTAGTTGCTTGGATCTGGCTTAAGGCAGGCACATCCCTCGGCACATAGTTATAGTCCACAACACTTTCACAGGCATTACGGTGGTGCAACACATCCTTTTCTGGTTCCTGCTCTGATATTATGTTAACAGTCTCTGCTACCAATGTCACTTTTGAATCACAGGGTACGTACCAGTATTTACATTGCAGCTGCTCATTCTCCAAATCGTTAAAATGGAATAATCCTTCATAATCTTCTTGTGGAGTTAGGGTAGCGGGAGATACACAGGGCATTTTCTCATCAGCCTTCCTCAGTGAAATGAATGGGGCTGCCATTGCCAATCCATCGCGATCACAATCCTGCGAGCTGTTCTGTCTGATATTTTTCTTGGTCTTCCAGATCTTGGTTTAACTTCCACTGTTCCTGATGACTGCCATTTCTTAATTACATTCCGAACAGAGGATATGGGCATCTGATAACGCTTTGCTATCTTCTTATAGCCTTCTCCTGCTTTGTGAGCGTCAACTATTCTCAGTTTCAGTGTTCTACACAACTGCTTAGAGGAACACATGGTGCTGATTGTTGGAGCAAGGTCAGATGAGTCTGGGCTTTTTAAAACCTTTGAGATTGACATTACCTGGTCTTTCCAGACAATGATTGAGAACAATCCATGACACTGCCAGGTATCAGCTGTCCAAAGGGGGCAGTACAAGGTATTAACTCTGCAGGGTGCCCAAACTTTTGCAGACGCCATTTTTTGTTTTCTGTTCTTTTGAAAGTATAAATGATGGAAATAAAATCAAACTTTTTTTGACATGTTATAAGAATGTCTAATCTGTAATTTGATGCTTTTTGGAGATTTTTCCATCTTTCCTTGGCTTCTTTTTGCACATTAAAATTAATTTTTGCTTGGGGTGCCCAAACTTTCGATCCCCACTGTATATATATATATATATATATATATATATATAGAAAAAATGTATAGACTCGTGCGCTTCTTTAGGGATCGACCGTAAAGAGAAATCCTTATCTGAACAATTTGTAAATTTGCTAATAGAGTAGCCACAACTGGCTGATATCACAGTTTTGTAGGCTTAAATAAGTCTTTGTCAACACCTTCCACTCTTCAGGGTGGCGGCTCAGTTCCTCAGTGTACCAAAGGTATATGGCATAAATTCTGTAGCAAAAAGAGGATGGAGAAGAACAAGCGCCTATGGTGCAGTAAGTTCTTTAAAGTGTAAAATGACACTTGAGAAAATATAAATGCGTACCGGATGAAATCTTTAAACCACGCCTAATAGTAAGATGTCAGTCAGGATGTTTCTTCACCAACAACACCATCTATAAATCAGAGAAGACGGAATCGCCGCATAGCGTAATACTTCAGGATTAACAATGATATCCCCGCAATCACCCAGTTAAGCGTACCAGATTTAGATGAATAGTCAGCATGAACATCTAATGGTCTTGTATCCAGAAACCTCTCATCAAATCCAGTACACAGGGTAGTTGTAGTATCAGTCAAATGACTAGAAAATTTATTCAAAATGTAGGCTATAAAACATCATCCAAGTGAACAATATGATAAGTTAAAAGAGTAATAAATATAGCTTAGCTTAGCAGCCGGGTAAGATTCTGCTCTGGTCTCAACGCGTTTCGCCAATCAAGGCTTCCTCAGGAGATCAGAGTACAGTCCAAATCAAAGTCTATTTAAAGCTACCTGAGTCAATTTGACCCTCTACTTCCGGTTCACGGAACTCCCGGAACCGGAAGTGATGTAATAACCATCCAAAACGAAAGTAAAAGATATTACAAATAAAATTAGACAACTGTCATATAATCAGTGATATTAGAGGTTTGGTGGGACATTAAACAATTTTAAAGAGGACAAAAGGCATCAATAAAACACGTGTTTTTCGTACATACGTTTACTAAAACCCGGAAGTGACGTCACTTCCTGTCTCCGTGTATTATTTAATATGATCGGAGATAGTGTTAATTAAACATTGGTGGCATCAGTGGATGCCCTGAAAAATAGTTGATCTATGTTGCACAGGCGGCATGCTAAAAACGCCGTCTGTGCATGAGATTCCGTGTATGGCATCGCTCCGAGACCGGAAGTGACGTCACTTCCTATCTCCGTGTGTTTTTAATATAGTAGGAGTTGGTACTATTTCAACATTGGTTGCAACGTGGATGCCCTAAGGAACTAGTTAATCTATGTTGCACAGACGGCTTGCCAAAAACGCCGTCTGTGCAAGAGAATCCGTACGAGCTATCGCTGCGGGACCGGAAGTGACGACTTTCGTCTCGTACGCGTCACTTCCGGTTTCTTCCCACGTCGGCCGCCGGGGATACTTATGATAAACTAATAATCAGGCTAATGAGTGCAGAATAATAATTCTCATATATAATGATAAATACATATATGCGGAGATTTAAGAAAGATGATTAGAATAATAATATAGTCATAACTGAATTAAAAAACGTCACCAGGAAGTGACGTAGACAAAGGGAATTAGCATATGTAAACAATAAAAATGTTTTAACAGTCAACTTACACATAGTTTAAAAAACCGTATATATTGAATTTGAGAAATATTTAGAATCAAAGGGCAAGATAATTAAGAGAAGTGTGGATAAAACCTTAATGAGAACCATTTTTTGCCGCACTTGTTTTAAGACGCACAGACAAGTACGATGATGTTAATAAACGGGAGGACAGATCGAGGCACTGATTCTAGAATGCTCAACAGATTAATATTAGAGGCATATGACAATAAAATGATGTAATCTATAACATAAAATACAATGTGGTACATGTAAGACGGGGTTAAAATATAACAGCTGAGTAAAAGGGGAATGTTCAGGAGGAGCTTATAAAAAGGGTGCAATTTCATAACCCTCGTTATGTCCATGTGGGGACATGGTGTTCAAAGTAAAAATCCAGTACATCTCGCGTTGAGATAGTTTCCTTAATAAATCTCCACCTCTAGTACCCAGCTTTACATGTTCGATCGCTTTGAAAGTCAGTGTATCTGGTTTTGAGTTGTGGAACTCCGTGAAATGTCTAGAGAGGGGGTGGCTTTCAACATTGTTTTTTATGTTACGCACATGTTCTTGAATACGTAATTTAAGGGCTCTCTTTGTTTTCCCAACGTATTTCCGCTGACATCCACATTCGATCATATACACTACTGATGTAGTGTTACAATTTATAAAGTCCTTTATCTTGAATTCCTTCTTACCATTTGTGTCCGAAAAAACTCTTCTGCTAGGGTGTACATACTTGCACATAATACAATGTCCGCACTTATACATCCCTTTGCATTTGGGAAATCCGGTAGCTTCACTTGGTGGTTCTTTGAGCAAACTTGGCGCGAGTATTTCCTTTAAATTGTTAGATTTCCTGAATATAATCTCTGGTTTTTCTGGTAGTAGCTCCTTCAGAATGGGATCCATCTTAAGGATATGCCAATGTTTAGAAAAAAAATTCTTAATTTTGTGCTCCTCACAGTTGAATTTAGTTATGAATGGTGCTATTAGCTTTTTATTCTGATCTTTCGGTTTTGGTTGTAAGAGGGATTCTCTATCCAGTTTTTCACCTCGATCCCTTGCTTCCTTTATGATGTATTCCGGATAACCGCTTTCCCTAAACCTGTCCGCATAAATGTTAGATTGGTCAAGAAATGTTTCGACATTAGTGCAGTTTCTTCTAATTCTATACATCTGAGAATAAGGGATGTTGTTTTTCCACTGCAAAGTATGACCACTGTCGTAATGCAGGTAGCTGTTGGTGTCTACTGTTTTGATAAAAAATTTTGTGATAACCGTTTCATTCTTGTTACTGAGTATTAGGTCTAGGAATTCCACTTGTTCTTTGTTTGCTGTGCTAGTGAAAGTGAGATTGAAATCATTCTTTTGGATCTCTTCCATAAATTGATTGAAACTACATCTTGGAAGCACTAAGACTGCTTGGAGACACGGCATCTTATAAACCACAACCCAAAGATCCAACGGAGGGATTCATTAATGAACTAAGATCTACATTGGTACCAGCCCTACACAAGAATATCATCACTAAGGATGAGTATCAATACCTCATGAATAGTAATCCGGTTATACCAATCATGTATCACTTACCAAAAATACACAAGAGACTAGACGCTCCACCAGGAAGACCTATCATCGCGGGCATAGATTCCTTAACAGCACACCTTTCCGAATACGTAGACCTCTTTCTAAAACCGTATGTACAAAATTTACCCTCTTACCTCAAGGACACCACTAGTGTCCTGAGTCTGTTAAAAGACTTCAAGTGGAAAGACACATACATGTGGACAACTATTGACATACAGTCCCTCTATACAAGTATTACCCATGAGAAGGGAATAGAGGCTTGTCGTGCGAAATTAGTATCGGACCCGAACAATTCGCAGCAACATTGTGACTTTCTATGTACACTAATTGATTTCATTTTAACGCACAATTATTTTAAATTCGGAGATACATTTTACCTACAGATATGCGGAACCGCAATGGGTACAGTTTTCGCGCCTACTTACGCAAATATCTTAATGGGAATGTGGGAACAAATCAACATTTATGATAGCCCTTGGTTCATCAACAATATCCGGTTTTATAAGAGATACATAGACGACATCATTTTAATCTGGGAAGGAAATCTAGAAAGTTTCAATCAATTTATGGAAGAAATCCAAAAGAATGATTTCAATCTCACTTTCACTAGCACAGCAAACAAAGAACAAGTGGAATTCCTAGACCTAATACTCAGTAACAAGAATGAAACGGTTATCACAAAAATTTTTATCAAAACAGTAGACACCAACAGCTACCTGCATTACGACAGTGGTCATACTTTGCAGTGGAAAAACAACATCCCTTATTCTCAGATGTATAGAATTAGAAGAAACTGCACTAATGTCGAAACATTTCTTGACCAATCTAACATTTATGCGGACAGGTTTAGGGAAAGAGGTTATCCGGAATACATCATAAAGGAAGCAAGGGATCGAGGTGAAAAACTGGATAGAGAATCCCTCTTACAACCAAAACCGAAAGATCAGAATAAAAAGCTAATAGCACCATTCATAACTAAATTCAACTGTGAGGAGCACAAAATTTAGAAAAAAATTTCTAAACATTGGCATATCCTTAAGATGGATCCCATTCTAAAGGAGCTACTACCAGAAAAACCAGAGATTATATACAGGAAATCTAACAATTTAAAGGAAATACTCGCGCCAAGTTTGCTCAAAGAACCACCAAGTGAAGCTACCGGATTTCCCAAATGCAAAGGGATGTATAAGTGCGGACATTGTATTATGTGCAAGTATGTACACCCTAGCAGAAGAGTTTTTTCGGACACAAATGGTAAGAAGGAATTCAAGATAAAGGACTTTATAAATTGTAACACTACATCAGTAGTGTATATGATCGAATGTGGATGTCAGCGGAAATACGTTGGGAAAACAAAGAGAGCCCTTAAATTACGTATTCAAGAACATGTGCGTAACATAAAAAACAATGTTGAAAGCCACCCCCTCTCTAGACATTTCACGGAGTTCCACAACTCAAAACCAGATACACTGACTTTCAAAGCGATCGAACATGTAAAGCTGGGTACTAGAGGTGGAGATTTATTAAGGAAACTATCTCAACGCGAGATGTACTGGATTTTTACTTTGAACACCATGTCCCCACATGGACATAACGAGGGTTATGAAATTGCACCCTTTTTATAAGCTCCTCCTGAACATTCCCCTTTTACTCAGCTGTTATATTTTAACCCCGTCTTACATGTACCACATTGTATTTTATGTTATTGATTACATCATTTTATTGTCATATGCCTCTAATATTAATCTGTTGAGCATTCTAGAATCAGTGCCTCGATCTGTCCTCCCGTTTATTAACATCATCGTACTTGTCTGTGCGTCTTAAAACAAGTGCGGCAAAAAATGGTTCTCATTAAGGTTTTATCCACACTTCTCTTAATTATCTTGCCCTTTGATTCTAAATATTTCTCAAATTCAATATATACGGTTTTTTAAACTACGTGTAAGTTGACTGTTAAAACATTTTTATTGTTTACATATGCTAATTCCCTTTGTCTACGTCACTTCCTGGTGACGTTTTTTAATTCAGTTATGACTATATTATTATTCTAATCATCTTTCTTAAATCTCCGCATATATGTATTTATCATTATATATGAGAATTATTATTCTGCACTCATTAGCCTGATTATTAGTTTATCATAAGTATCCCCGGCGGCCGACGTGGGAAGAAACCGGAAGTGACGCGTACGAGACGAAAGTCGTCACTTCCGGTCCCGCAGCGATAGCTCGTACGGATTCTCTTGCACAGACGGCGTTTTTGGCAAGCCGTCTGTGCAACATAGATTAACTAGTTCCTTAGGGCATCCACGTTGCCACCAATGTTGAAATAGTACCAACTCCTACTATATTAAAAACACACGGAGATAGGAAGTGACGTCACTTCCGGTCTCGGAGCGATGCCATACACGGAATCTCATGCACAGACGGCGTTTTTAGCATGCCGCCTGTGCAACATAGATCAACTATTTTTTCAGGGCATCCACTGATGCCACCAATGT
Organism: Pseudophryne corroboree; assembly: GCF_028390025.1. NCBI lineage: Eukaryota > Metazoa > Chordata > Amphibia > Anura > Myobatrachidae > Pseudophryne > Pseudophryne corroboree. The sequence continues at coordinate 498,567,548 of NC_086445.1, forward strand.
TTAATTAACACTATCTCCGATCATATTAAATAATACACGGAGACAGGAAGTGACGTCACTTCCGGGTTTTAGTAAACGTATGTACGAAAAACACGTGTTTTATTGATGCCTTTTGTCCTCTTTAAAATTGTTTAATGTCCCACCAAACCTCTAATATCACTGATTATATGACAGTTGTCTAATTTTATTTGTAATATCTTTTACTTTCGTTTTGGATGGTTATTACATCACTTCCGGTTCCGGGAGTTCCGTGAACCGGAAGTAGAGGGTCAAATTGACTCAGGTAGCTTTAAATAGACTTTGATTTGGACTGTACTCTGATCTCCTGAGGAAGCCTTGATTGGCGAAACGCGTTGAGACCAGAGCAGAATCTTACCCGGCTGCTAAGCTAAGCTATATTTATTACTCTTTTAACTTATCATATTGTTCACTTGGATGATGTTTTATAGCCTACATTTTGAATAAATTTTCTAGTCATTTGACTGATACTACAACTACCCTGTGTACTGGATTTGATGAGAGGTTTCTGGATACAAGACCATTAGATGTTCATGCTGACTATTCATCTAAATCTGGTACGCTTAACTGGGTGATTGCGGGGATATCATTGTTAATCCTGAAGTATTACGCTATGCGGCGATTCCGTCTTCTCTGATTTATAGATGGTGTTGTTGGTGAAGAAACATCCTGACTGACATCTTACTATTAGGCGTGGTTTAAAGATTTCATCCGGTACGCATTTATATTTTCTCAAGTGTCATTTTACACTTTAAAGAACTTACTGCACCATAGGCGCTTGTTCTTCTCCATCCTCTTTTTGCTACAGAATTTATGCCATATACCTTTGGTACACTGAGGAACTGAGCCGCCACCCTGAAGAGTGGAAGGTGTTGACAAAGACTTATTTAAGCCTACAAAACTGTGATATCAGCCAGTTGTGGCTACTCTATTAGCAAATTTACAAATTGTTCAGATAAGGATTTCTCTTTACGGTCGATCCCTAAAGAAGCGCACGAGTCTATACATTTTTTCTGTTTATTATTGTGCTGGTAACTTAGACCTGAGCTGCTCTTTAACATTCGACCTTCTATTATTGTGTTAAATACCTTCTCTTTTGCTGTAAAAATGTTACGTTTGTGTGGCCTGAGTAAAAAAAGATCAGAGCTATGCCAACAAGTCTTTAATGAAGAAAAATCCCTGGGTAACTTAATAATCAATGAAAACATTGACTCCCTCTTTTGGGATATAGAAAAATCATTGACTAAAGAAATTAGAACATGGTGGGACATAAAAGGCTTAGAGCATTATCTTAAAGTTAATAGAGTGCCAAGGGGCCTAAGGCTAATGAAAAATCCTACATTTGGATTAGACAGGATAGAATTTATGGGTGAATGGGATAAAATTCTCCATGACTGTTCCATTAATCTCATGAAATTAATCGTGAAAGAGAAGAAAAACGAACTCTCTTCCATAGAAGATGACCTCAAAAATAAAGACCTGGCACTCACCAAATTCAAAGATAGTTAGGAATTCAAAATAAACGAAAAAGTCCTCAACAAAAAACTAGAGAGAGTGGAAGAAGAAGTCATCAAAAATAAAGAACATAAGTTCCAGAGAGACAAAAAAGATTATGATACTAATAACATTAAAAACTGGTCTAGTACTCGGCCCCAGGATAGAAGTAGAGGAAGAATACCATTTAAAGCAAGAGATCACTCACAAAGTCGACCAAAATCTAGAACTGGTTCACCTTCCTCCCACAAACAGCCATTCAGGCAAAGGATTGATGTAATAAGGACAGAAAATCGATATTCCACACTGGAACAACCATCTACAAGCACACAAGCTGACACAGTGGAACGTTTTTTAGAACAAAGACCCCAGAGACCATACAGAGACAAGGATCTACATACAAGAATAAAGGAAGTTACCAAAACAGCCTTGCCATTAAAAAGAAGATTACAAGAAGGGGAAAACGAGGAGGACGAAGAAGAAAACCCCAAAAAAAGATACTACCAATAGACAATCCAAAGGACAAAGGCATATTCAACCTATCTAATCATACCTTGACACAACCTCAAATCTCACTACTAAGCAAGGGGATTACTTTTGCACCCACCCAGAAACCGGACAAATTTTCTATGTTTATTGATCTTAATAAATATGTGAGGAATCTGACATTGAAAAGACATTTTGCGAGGAAAGATACAGCCATCTTGACCAACTACAACGCTTCAAAATCAGGGCTAAGACCCCCTTCAAAATTCTTTCCATTAGAATCAAAGGGATCGCATATTAACATCTTTTATGATCTGGTCAAAAAGGACTTAATCGAAACTGGTGATTTTAAAGTAAAGAAATGTAACTTGACAAATTCAGAAAAACATGCATTAAAGGAATTGAGAACTAATTATACAATCATCCTTAGACCAGCTGATAAAGGTGGTGGTCTAGTGATTCAAAATAAAGAGGATTACATCTTGGAAGCACTAAGACTGCTTGGAGACACGGCATCTTATAAACCACAACCCAAAGATCCAACGGAGGGATTCATTAATGAACTAAGATCTACATTGGTACCAGCCCTACACAAGAATATCATCACTAAGGATGAGTATCAATACCTCATGAATAGTAATCCGGTTATACCAATCATGTATCACTTACCAAAAATACACAAGAGACTAGACGCTCCACCAGGAAGACCTATCATCGCGGGCATAGATTCCTTAACGGCACACCTTTCCGAATACGTAGACCTCTTTCTAAAACCGTATGTACAAAATTTACCCTCTTACCTCAAGGACACCACTAGTGTCCTGAGTCTGTTAAAAGACTTCAAGTGGAAAGACACATACATGTGGACAACTATTGACGTACAGTCCCTCTATACAAGTATTACCCATGAGAAGGGAATAGAGGCTTGTCGTGCGAAATTAGTATCGGACCCGAACAATTCGCAGCAACATTGTGACTTTCTATGTACACTAATTGATTTCATTTTAACGCACAATTATTTTAAATTCAGAGATACATTTTACCTACAGATATGCGGAACCGCAATGGGTACAGTTTTCGCGCCTACTTACGCAAATATCTTAATGGGAATGTGGGAACAAATCAACATTTATGATAGCCCTTGGTTCATCAACAATATCCGGTTTTATAAGAGATACATAGACAACATCATTTTAATCTGGGAAGGAAATCTAGAAAGTTTCAATCAATTTATGGAAGAGATCTAAAAGAATGATTTCAATCTCACTTTCACTAGCACAGCAAACAAAGAACAAGTGGAATTCCTAGACCTAATACTCAGTAACAAGAATGAAACGGTTATCACAAAAAAATTTATCAAAACAGTAGACACCAACAGCTACCTGCATTACGACAGTGGTCATACTTTGCAGTGGAAAAACAACATCCCTTATTCTCAGATGTATAGAATTAGAAGAAACTGCACTAATGTCGAAACATTTCTTGACCAATCTAACATTTATGCGGACAGGTTTAGGGAAAGAGGTTATCCGGAATACATCATAAAGGAAGCAAGGGATCGAGGTGAAAAACTGGATAGAGAATCCCTCTTACAACCAAAACCGAAAGATCAGAATAAAAAGCTAATAGCACCATTCATAACTAAATTCAACTGTGAGGAGCACAAAATTAAGAATTTTTTTTCTAAACATTGGCATATCCTTAAGATGGATCCCATTCTGAAGGAGCTACTACCAGAAAAAACAGAGATTATATTCAGGAAATCTAACAATTTAAAGGAAATACTCGCGCCAAGTTTGCTCAAAGAACCACCAAGTGAAGCTACCGGATTTCCCAAATGCAAAGGGATGTATAAGTGCGGACATTGTATTATGTGCAAGTATGTACACCCTAGCAGAAGAGTTTTTTCGGACACAAATGGTAAGAAGGAATTCAAGATAAAGGACTTTATAAATTGTAACACTACATCAGTAGTGTATATGATCGAATGTGGATGTCAGCGGAAATACGTTGGGAAAACAAAGAGAGCCCTTAAATTACGTATTCAAGAACATGTGCGTAACATAAAAAACAATGTTGAAAGCCACCCCCTCTCTAGACATTTCACGGAGTTCCACAACTCAAAACCAGATACACTGACTTTCAAAGCGATCGAACATGTAAAGCTGGGTACTAGAGGTGGAGATTTATTAAGGAAACTATCTCAACGCGAGATGTACTGGATTTATACTTTGAACACCATGTCCCCACATGGACATAACGAGGGTTATGAAATTGCACCCTTTTTATAAGCTCCTCCTGAACATTCCCCTTTTACTCAGCTGTTATATTTTAACCCCGTCTTACATGTACCACATTGTATTTTATGTTATTGATTACATCATTTTATTGTCATATGCCTCTAATATTAATCTGTTGAGCATTCTAGAATCAGTGCCTCGATCTGTCCTCCCGTTTATTAACATCATCGTACTTGTCTGTGCGTCTTAAAACAAGTGCGGCAAAAAATGGTTCTCATTAAGGTTTTATCCACACTTCTCTTAATTATCTTGCCCTTTGATTCTAAATATTTCTCAAATTCAATATATACGGTTTTTTAAACTATGTGTAAGTTGACTGTTAAAACATTTTTATTGTTTACATATGCTAATTCCCTTTGTCTACGTCACTTCCTGGTGACGTTTTTTAATTCAGTTATGACTATATTATTATTCTAATCATCTTTCTTAAATCTCCGCATATATGTATTTATTATTATATATGAGAATTATTATTCTGCACTCATTAGCCTGATTATTAGTTTATCATAAGTATCCCCGGCGGCCGACGTGGGAAGAAACCGGAAGTGACGCGTACGAGACGAAAGTCGTCACTTCCGGTCCCGCAGCGATAGCTCGTACGGATTCTCTTGCACAGACGGCGTTTTTGGCAAGCCGTCTGTGCAACATAGATTAACTAGTTCCTTAGGGCATCCACGTTGCCACCAATGTTGAAATAGTACCAACTCCTACTATATTAAAAACACACGGAGATAGGAAGTGACGTCACTTCCGGTCTCGGAGCGATGCCATACACGGAATCTCATGCACAGACGGCGTTTTTAGCATGCCGCCTGTGCAACATAGATCAACTATTTTTTCAGGGCATCCACTGATGCCACCAATGTTTAATTAACACTATCTCCGATCATATTAAATAATACACGGAGACAGGAAGTGACGTCACTTCCGGGTTTTAGTAAACGTATGTACGAAAAACACGTGTTTTATTGATGCCTTTTGTCCTCTTTAAAATTGTTTAATGTCCCACCAAACCTCTAATATCACTGATTATATGACAGTTGTCTAATTTTATTTGTAATATCTTTTACTTTCGTTTTGGATGGTTATTACATCACTTCCGGTTCCGGGAGTTCCGTGAACCGGAAGTAGAGGGTCAAATTGACTCAGGTAGCTTTAAATAGACTTTGATTTGGACTGTACTCTGATCTCCTGAGGAAGCCTTGATTGGCGAAACGCGTTGAGACCAGAGCAGAATCTTACCCGGCTGCTAAGCTAAGCTATATTTATTACTCTTTTAACTTATCATATTGTTCACTTGGATGATGTTTTATAGCCTACATTTTGAATAAATTTTCTAGTCATTTGACTGATACTACAACTACCCTGTGTACTGGATTTGATGAGAGGTTTCTGGATACAAGACCATTAGATGTTCATGCTGACTATTCATCTAAATCTGGTACGCTTAACTGGGTGATTGCGGGGATATCATTGTTAATCCTGAAGTATTACGCTATGCGGCGATTCCGTCTTCTCTGATTTATAGATGGTGTTGTTGGTGAAGAAACATCCTGACTGACATCTTACTATTAGGCGTGGTTTAAAGATTTCATCCGGTACGCATTTATATTTTCTCAAGTGTCATTTTACACTTTAAAGAACTTACTGCACCATAGGCGCTTGTTCTTCTCCATCCTCTTTTTGCTATATATATATATATATATAGATATATATAATTCCTAACAAATTGTAATAGCAGGAGTTTGTGTGTGTATGTATAAATATATATATATATATATATATATATATATATATATATGGATATATGTGGATATATGTATATCTTGAGGATGGAAATAATCATATCATGTGTGGGATCATATTGTTCAGAGTCACGTAAACATTAATCTGGTGGGAATAAGAATATTATTATATATTACCACATTAAGTTATTAATAATACCAGATTTATGTATGATTAATGTGATGGGTTTAACTGGTCATGGGGCGGGAACTCAGATGCAAACAACAGAAATCACATCTCAAGTCTTAGCCATCGCCCACTTCTTGAGCTGACCAGTGATCCCCGGTGCACAGGATATGTCCCACCCCCGAACCAATGGAAGAAGAGCACACAGTGTCTATTATATTATGTTTTGATCTACTGTATAAAGAGCCAGCTGCATGCCAGGTCACTATCACAGACTCTGAAGGTCATCACCCTTGATGACTGAGGACCGGACCGGGAAGCGCAGACGAAACCAAAAGTATGTACCATTGACTGTAGCCATTATTCTTTTGTATTGTATTGCTTTGTGATTGTAACCCCCTTTCAGTAATAATATGTTGTGGTGTCGGAACCCAGCAGTTTAAATACAATCTGGTGTCGTGTTTTCCTTTCCCTGCTAAGGTTTAAAGTGTATTACTATCGCATGCATAGCTGTTAAGGATTCACGGTGTATCTTTGGGTGTGTATGCGCTGCGTTGTACTTTGTACAGTCAGCGCAGCGTTTGTACGCAAAGTCCGTACACGGTACGGGACTCTGTACGCTAATGGTGTAATAGGTACGTAGGTTGTGGATTTAGTATAGTGGCAGCAGCAGCTTCATTTAAAGTGTATGAAATGTCTTTTTAAAGTGTTGCTTTAGTCCTGTACGTAAACCAGCGTTTACAAAAGACACCATGAATTCCCCCTCCTCCAGGCTGGAGATCACCGCTCGGAGAGACTCCATCTTGAATTTGAATTTCTTCAGGAAAAAATTTAGAGATTTTAGGTTGAGGATTGGTCGTACCGAGCCATCCGGCTTTGGCACTACAAATAGGCTTGAATAAAAACCTTCCCCTTGTTGCTCCCGGGGGACCGGGATCACAACCTGATTTTGACATAATTTTTGTATTGCTCCACAGACTAGAGCTCTGTCTGGAAGCGAAACTGGTAAGGGTGATTTGAAAAAATGGCGGGGGTAACGTCTTGAAATTCCAGTTTGTACCCTTGGGTCACAATTTGTAACACCCAAGGGTCCAGGTCCGAGCGAACCCAAACCTGACTGAAAAGCCTTAGACGTGCCCTCACCGGTGCGCTCTCTTGTAGAGGAGACCCGGCGTCATGCGGTGGATTTGGCGGAAGCCGGGGAGGACTACTGCTCTTGTGAACTCGAGGAAGCGGGAGTTCTCTTGCCCCTTCCTCTACCTCTGGTAGCAAGGAAGAAGTTACCTCGGCCTTTTCTATATTTGTTGGGCCTAAAGGACTGCATTTGATAGTGCGGTTTCTTCTGTTGCGCAGGAGCATTAGGTAAATAAGTAGACTTACCCGCAGTGGCCGCTGATACTAAATCAGTAAGGCCGTCACCAAACAGTTCCCCACCCTTAAAGGGAAGGGACTCCATGTTTTTCTTGGAATCCTCGTCAGCATTCCATTGATGAGTCCATAGCGCACGCCAAGCCTCAATAGACATAGCATTAGCCTTAGCCCCCAGGAGGCCAGCATCTCTTGCAGCCTCTTTCAAGTACGCAGCCGCGTCCCTGATATAACCAAGCGTCACTAGGATGCTATCCCTATCCAGAGTATCTAAATCAGCAGATAAACTTTCAGCCCATTTTTCAATGGCGCTACTAACCCACGCTGATGCAATAAGCGGTCTAAGCTGCGTCCCTGTGGTAGTAAATATAGCTTTTAAAGTAGCCTCCTGCTTACGATCAGCCGGCTCCTTAAGAGTCGTCGACTGAGCTGCAGGGAGCGTTACCTGTTTTGACAAGCGTGCTAGGGCTTTGTCTACTGTGGGTGGTGTTTCCCACTTATCCCTATCAGCTGCGGGAAAGGGGTATGCCACCTTGATCCTATTAGGGATGAGAAATTTCTTATCAGGCGTATTCCAAATGCCATCAAAAAGGTCATTTAGTTCAAAACAAGGAGGAAAAGAAACCGAGCATCTCTTTTCCTTGTAAATAAGGACCCTCGTTTCTGGTGTAAAGGGGTCCTCCTCAATACGTAATATGTCTTTGACAGCCACAATCATATATTGAATACTCTTAGCCAATTTAGGATCTAATCTTGAATCAGCACAATCGGCACCGGTATCAGAGTCCGTGTCGGTATCTGTGTCATCTAATTGGTCAACACCACGTTTCACCGACCCTTGTAATAAAGCGTCATCTACTGATTTCTTCCAAATCTGCAGTTGAGAGTCAGATTCAGTAAACTTTTGATTTAACATTAGCATTTAAAGCAGTTAACCAATCAGCCGTCGGCAGTGCCGACAGGACCCCCCAAACATTTGGTGTCCCCAATAAATTATCCCCCTGAGAGGAAAATTGTGCCTCAGACATGTTGTCTCCCTAACAGCACCCACAGAAAAGCCTGTGAGGGAACAAAAGGAAAGGAGCCAGCTCACACCCCAGCGCCAAAGTGCAGGTTTGAAAACACCCTCAAGTGTCACAGAGCTGCAGCGCTGTATATCTGTATAGAAATAATCTGCCCCCCCCTCGTCTTTATAGCCCCTGGTACTTGTCTGCTGTGAGGAAGGACCAGCGCTGCTACTTGGAGAAGGAAATGGCGCCGAATGAGCCTGGAGGAAGAAGCCCCGCCCCCAACATGGCGCGCTTCTTCCCGCTTATTTTTACATGTTTATCCTGGCGGGGTTTGCGGGCAGTGCCAGGGCACTGTACAGATATGCCAGCCTTATTTATGAGGTATTTTTAGATCCCCAGGGCGCCCCCCCCCCCCCCCCCCCAGCGCCCTGCACCCAGCGGTGTGTACAGTCCGGGAACCTGGCACGCACTGAGCAAATCATGCTGCGCGGTACCTCTATATGCCGTCTTTGTTGAAGAGAAGATGTCTTTTCCTCACATACTCACCTGTCTTCTGGCTTGAAGAGGCGGGATAGCAACCTGTGGGAGCGAGCATCCAGGAGAGCCCGGCGTTCATCTCCCCTCAGGAGCTGAAGGCATCCTGTCAGCAGCAGCAGAGCCCTGAAACTCATTAGAAGTGGGTCTAGACTTCTCTCCCCTCTTTCCCACGAAGCAGGGAGTCTGTAGCCAGCAGATCTCCCCAAAATAAAAAAACCTAACATTAAGTCTTTTCAGAGAAACTCTAAGAGCTCCCCGAGTGCCTCCATCTCACAGGGCACATTTTCTAAACTGAGTCTGGGGAGGGATATAGAGGGAGGAGCCAGGTCACGCCCCTTTGAAAGTCTTAAAGTGCCCATGTCTCCTGCAGATCCGTCTATATCCCATGGTTCTTTTGGTGTCCCCAACATCCTCAAGGACGTAATAGAAATATAAATTTTTTACTATTCAAATTTACATGAATGTTTATCACACCAGCATTAAAAATTTGAATTGTGAGAAATACTGTATACCAGTACCCCTTACTGATGGATACCCCATAATGACAGATACCCCCTTACTGGCAGATACCACTTACTGGCAAATACATACTTACTGACAGACAGCCCTTACTGACACAGATACAATTTACTGACACAAACACACAAACTTACTGACACAGACACACCCTTATTGACACAGATACCATTTATTGGCACAGACATACTTGCTGACAGACACCCCTTACTGGCACAGACACTAGTTACTGACACAGATACCACACAGGGGGGAGTCAGTGGTGCAGTGCTATTTGCACTATGGGTGGGAATCTGGGGTGCACTGGCACTTGGACCTGAGTGGGGGGGGGGGGAGTCGGCAGTGCAATGCTAACTGTACTGTGGGTGTGAGTCTGGGGTGAAGTCCCGGCTTTATCTAGGTGAGCAGCTGCCGTCTCTCCCCCTCTGCAGTAGTGGCTCAGCACACAACTTGGCAATGGAAATTGTAATCTCCCAGACAAGGCCCATCTCCCTGCTCCATACTGGAGCTGATGACAGGAAGGTCCCACAGCTGTCGCTAGTCACAGGGGGGACCTGGAGCTGCTGCTGGTGAAAGGTGGGACCTACAGCCAGCGCTGGTGACAGGGGAGGTGTCAGGAGTGATACAAAAAAAATAAGAATTTACTTACCGATAATTCTATTTCTCATAGTCCGTAGTGGATGCTGGGACTTCCGTAAGGACCATGGGGAATAGCGGCTCCGCAGGAGACTGGGCACAAAAAGTAAAAGCTTTAGACTAGCTGGTGTGCACTGGCTCCTCCCCCTATGACCCTCCTCCAAGCCTCAGTTAGGATACTGTGCCCGGACGAGCGTACATAATAAGGAAGGATTTTGAATCCCGGGTAAGACTCATACCAGCCACACCAATCACACTGTACAACCTGTGATCTGAACCCAGTTAACAGTATGATAAACGTAGGAGCCTCTGAAAAGATGGCTCACAACAATAAACAACCCGATTTTTTGTAACAATAACTATATACAAGTATTGCAGACAATCCGCACTTGGGATGGGCGCCCAGCATCCACTACGGACTATGAGAAATAGAATTATCGTAAGTAAATTCTTATTTTCTCTGACGTCCTAGTGGATGCTGGGACTTCCGTAAGGACCATGGGGATTATACCAAAGCTCCCAAACGGGCGGGAGAGTGCGGATGACTCTGCAGCACCGAATGAGAGAACTCCAGGTCCTCCTCAGCCAGGGTATCGAATTTGTAAAATTTTGCAAACGTGTTTGCCCCTGACCAAGTAGCTGCTCTGCAAAGTTGTAAAGCCGAGACCCCTCGGGCAGCCGCCCAAGATGAGCCCACTTTTCTTGTGGAATGGGCTTTAACAGATTTTGGCTGTGGCAGTCCTGCCACAGAATGTGCAAGCTGAATTGTACTACAAATCCAACGAGCAATCGTCTGCTTAGAAGCAGGAGCACCCAGCTTGTTGGGTGCATACAGGATAAACAGCGAGTCAGATTTTCTGACTCCAGCCGTCCTGGAAACATATATTTTCAGGGCCCTGACTACGTCCAACAACTTGGAGTCTTCCAAGTCCCTAGTAGCCGCAGGCACCACAATAGGTTGGTTCATGTGAAACGCTGAAACCACCTTAGGGAGAAATTGAGGACGAGTCCTCAATTCTGCCCTGTCTGAATGAAAAATTAGGTAAGGGCTTTTATAGGATAAAGCCGCCATTTCTGAGACACGCCTGGCTGACGCCAGAGCTAACAGCATGACCACCTTCCATGTGAGATATTTTAATTCCACAGTGGTGAGTGGTTCAAACCAATGTGATTTTAGGAACCCTAAAACTACATTGAGATCCCAAGGTGCCACTGGTGGCACAAAAGGAGGTTGTATATGCAGTACCCCCTTGACAAACGTCTGAACTTCAGGCAATGAAGCCAGTTCTTTCTGGAAGAAGATCGACAGGGCCGAAATTTGAACCTTAATGGATCCTAATTTTAGGCCCATAGACAGTCCTGCTTGCAGGAAATGCAGGAAACGACCCAGTTGAAATTCCTCTGTGGGGGCCTTCTTAGCCTCACACCAGGAAACATATTTTCGCCAAATGCGGTGATAATGTTTCGCAGTTACATCCTTCCTGGCTTTGATCAGGGTAGGGATGACTTCATCTGGAATGCCTTTTTCCATCAGGATCCGGCGTTCAACCGCCATGCCGTCAAACGCAGCCGCGGTAAGTCTTGGAACAGACAAGGTCCCTGCTGGAGCAGGTCCTTTCTTAGAGGTAGAGGCCACGGGTCCTCCGTGAGCATCTCTTGCAGTTCCGGGTACCAAGTTCTTCTTGGCCAATCCGGAGCCACGAGTATAGTCTTCACTCCTCTCCTTCTTATGATTCTCAGTACTTTTGGAATGAGAGGCAGAGGAGGGAACACATACACCGACTGGTACACCCACGGTGTCACCAGAGCGTCCACCGCTATTGCCTGAGGGTCCCTTGACCTGGCGCAATATCTGTCCAGTTTTTTGTTGAGACGGGACGCCATCATGTCCACCTTTGGTTTTTCCCAACGGTTTACAATCACTTGAAAGACTTCTGGGTGAAGTCCCCACACCCCCGGGTGGAGGTTGTGTCTGCTGAGGAAGTCTGCTTCCCAGTTGTCCACTCCCGGAATGAACACTGCTGACAGTGCCACCACATGATTTTCCGCCCAGCGAAGAATCCTTGCAGCTTCTGCCATTGCCCTCCTGCTTCTTGTGCCGCCCTGTCTGTTGACGTGGGCGACTGCCGTGATGTTGTCCGATTGGATCAATACCGACTGACCCTGAAGCAGAGGCCTTGCTTGACTTAGGGCATTGTAAATGGCCCTTAGTCCCAGGATATTTATGTGAAGAGACGTTTCCATGCTTGACCACAAGCCCTGGAAATTTCTTCCCTGTGTGACTGCTCCCCAGCCTCTCAGGCTGGCATCGGTGGTCACCAGCATCCAATCCTGAATGCCGAATCTGCGGCCCTCTAGAAGATGAGCACTCTGTAACCACCACAGGAGAGACACCCTTGTCCTTGGAGATAGGGTTATCCGCTGATGCATCTGAAGATGCGATCCGGACCATTTGTCCAGCAGATCCCACTGAAAAGTTCTTGCATGGAATCTTCCGAATGGAATCGCTTCGTAAGAAGCCACCATTTTCCCCAGGACTCTCGTGCATTGATGCACTGACACTTGGCCTGGTTTTAGGAGTTTCTTGACTAGCTCGGATAACTCCCTGGCCTTCTCCTCCGGGAGAAAAACCTTTTTCTGGACTGTGTCCAGAATCATCCCCAGGAACAGTAGACGTGTTGTTGTTGGAATCAGCTGTGATTTTGGGATATTTAGGATCCACCCGTGCTGACGTAGCACTACCTGAGATAGTGCTACTCCGACCTCTAACTGTTCCCTGGACCTTGCCCTTATCAGGAGATCGTCCAAGTAAGGGATAATTAAGACGCCTTTTCTTCGAAGAAGAATCATCATTTCGGCCATTACCTTGGTAAAGACCCGTGGTGCCGTGGACAATCCAAACGGCAGCGTCTGAAACTGATAATGACAGTTTTGTACCACAAACCTGAGGTACCCTTGGTGAGAAGGGTAGATTGGGACATGGAGATAAGCATCTTTGATGTCCAGAGACACCATATAGTCCCCTTCTTCCAGGTTCGCTATCACTGCTCCGAGTGACTCCATCTTGAATTTGAACCTTTTTATGTAAGTGTTCAAGGATTTTAGATTTAAAATTGGTCTCACCGAGCCGTCCGGCTTCGGTACCACAAACAGCGTGGAATAATACCCCTTTCCCTGTTGTAGGAGGGGTACCTTGATTATCACCTGCTGGGAATACAGCTTGTGAATAGCTTCCACTACCGCCTCCCTGTCGGAGGGAGACGTTGGTAGAGCAGACTTCAGGAACCGGCGAGGGGGAGACGTCTCGAATTCCAATTTGTACCCCTGTGATACTACCTGCAGGATCCAGGGGTCCACTTGCGAGTGAGCCCACTGCGCGCTGAAATTCTTGAGACGGCCCCCCACCGTGCCTGAGTCCGCTTGTAAGGCCCCAGCGTCATGCTGAAGACTTGGCAGAAGCGGGGGAGGGCTTCTGCTCCTGGGAAGAGGCTGCCTGGTGCAGTCTTTTTCCCCTTCCTCTGCCCCGGGGCAGAAATGAGTGGCCTTTTGCCCGCTTGCCCTTATGGGAACGAAAGGACTGAGTTTGAAAAGACGGTGTCTTTTTCTGCTGAGAGGTGACCTGGGGTAAAAAGGTGGATTTTCCAGCCGTTGCTGTGGCCACCAGGTCCGATAGACCGACCCCAAATAACTCCTCCCCTTTATACGGCAATACTTCCATATGTCGTTTGGAATCCGCATCACCTGACCACTGTCGCGTCCATAACGCTCTTCTGGCAGAAATGGACATCGCACTCACTCTAGATGCCAGGGTGCAAATATCCCTCTGTGCATCTCGCATATATAGTAATGCATCCTTTAAATGCTCTATAGTTAATAATATACTGTCCCTATCCAGGGTATCAATATTTTCAGTCAGGGAATCCGACCAAGCCACTCCAGCACTGCACATCCAGGCTGAGGCGATTGCTGGTCGCAGTATAACACCAATATGTGTGTATATACCTTTTAGGATATTTTCCAGCCTTCTATCAGCTGGTTCCTTAAGGGCGGCCGTATCGGGAGACGGTAACGCCACTTGTTTTGACAAGCGTGTGAGCGCCTTATCTACCCTAGGGGGTGTTTCCCAACGCGCCCTAACCTCTGGCGGGAAAGGGTATAGTGCCAATAATTTATTTGAAATCAGCAGTTTTTTATCGAGGGAAAACCACGCTTTATCACACACCTCATTTAATTCATCTGATTCAGGAAAAACTACTGGTAGTTTTTTCACACCCCACATAATACCCTTTTTTGTGGTACTTGTAGTGTCAGAAATATTCAATGCCTCCTTCATTGCCGTGATCATGTAACGTGTGGCCCTACTGGACATTACGTTTGTCTCCTCACCGTCGACACTGGATTCAGTATCCGTGTCTGGGTCTGTGTCGACCATCTGAGGTAACGGGCGTTTTAGCGCCCCCGACGGTGTCTGAGACGCCTGAACAGGCACTAATTGATTTGCCGGCTGTCTCATGTCGTCAACAGTTTTTTGCAAAGTGCTGACACTGTCACGTAATTCTTTAAATACGACCATCCAGTCAGGTGTCGACTCCCTAGGTGGTGACATCACTAACACAGGCAATTGCTCTGCTTCCACATCATTTTCCTCCTCATACATGTCGACACAATCGTACCGACACCCAGCACACACACAGGGAATGCTCTGAAAGAGGACAGGACCCCACGAGCCCTTTGGGGAGACAGAGGGAGAGTTTGCCAGCACACACCAGAGCGCTATATATATACAGGGATAACCTTATGTAAGTGTTACTCCCTTTATAGCTGCTGTTTTATATTAGCTGCCAATAGTGCCCCCCCTCTCTTGTTTTACCCTGATTCTGTAGCAGGACTGCAGGGGAGAGTCTGGGAGCCTTCCTTCCAGCGGAACTGTGAGGGAAAATGGCGCTTGTGTGCTGAGGAGATAGGCTCCGCCCCCTTCACGGCGGCCTTTTCTCCCGCTTTTTTTAGGAAAACTGGCAGGGGTGAAATGCATCCATATAGCCCAGGAGCTATATGTGATGTATTTCTTTAGCCATATAAGGTTTAAACATGTTTTATTGCGTCTCAGGGCGCTCCCCCCCAGCGCCCTGCACCCTCAGTGACCGGAGTGTGAAGTGTGCTGAGAGCAATGGCGCACAGCTGCAGTGCTGTGCGCTACCTTATCTGAAGACAGGAACGTCTTCTGCCGCCGATTTCTCCGGACCTCTTCGCTCTTCTGGCTCTGTAAGGGGGCCGGCGGCGCGGCTCCGGGACCCATCCAGGCTGAACCTGTGATCGTCCCTCTGGAGCTAATGTCCAGTAGCCAAGAAGCCCAATCCACTCTGCACGCAGGTGAGTTCGCTTCTTCTCCCCTTAGTCCCACGATGCAGTGAGCCTGTTGCCAGCAGGACTCACTGAAAATAAAAAACCTATTTAAACTTTTACTTCTAAGCAGCTCAGGAGAGCCACCTAGCATGCACCCTTCTCGTTCGGGCACAAAAATCTAACTGAGGCTTGGAGGAGGGTCATAGGGGGAGGAGCCAGTGCACACCAGCTAGTCTAAAGCTTTTACTTTTTGTGCCCAGTCTCCTGCGGAGCCGCTATTCCCCATGGTCCTTACGGAAGTCCCAGCATCCACTAGGACGTCAGAGAAATAGGATTTTAATTACCTACCGGTAAATCCTTTTCTCGTAGACCGTAGAGGATACTGGTGTCCATTTAGTACCATGGGGTATAGACGGGTATAGACGGGTGTGTGGGGTGGCATCTCCCTCTATGCCCCTCCTACCAGACTCAGTCTAAGAAACTGTGCCCGAGTAAGACGGACATACTTTGAGAGAAGGATAGATAAGGATAGTTGTGAGATTCCGAACCAGCACACACAACAAGATGAAAAACAAGCTGACCAAACTTGAAACAGGAACAGCAACGGCTGAACCAATATTACTTAACCAAGTAACAGTGCTGGAAGAACGAAGCACTGGGTGGGCTCCCAGTATCCTCTACGGACTACAAGAAAAGGATTTAACGGAAGGTAATTAAAATCCTATTTTCTCTTACGTCCTAGAGGATACTGGGATCCATTTAGTACCATGGGGATGTACCAAAGCTCCCAAACCGGGTTGGAGAGTGCTGAGGTTCCTGCAGAACTGATTGACCAAACTGAAGGTCCTCAGAGGCCAAAGTATCGAACTTGTAGAACTTGGCAAACGTGTTCGAACCTGACCAAGTAGCTGCTCGGCAGAGCTGTAAAGCCGAGAAACCCCGGGCAGCCGCCCCAGGAAGAACCCACCGACCTAGTAGAGTGGGCCTGTAAAGATATTGGACATGGCAAACCTGCCGTGGAATAAGCATGCTGGATAGTAAGCCTGATCCAGCGTGCAATGGACTGCTTTGACGCAGGACACCCAATTTTATTGGGATCATAAAGAACAAACAGCAAGTCCGATTTTCTGTGACGAGCTGTATGCTTGACATACACCTTCAAAGCCCTCCCAACATCCAAAGACTTTGAAGTAGCAGAGGTGTCGGTGACAACCGGAACCACAATAGGTTGGTTGATGTGAAACGCAGACACCACTTTTGGAAGAAATTGCTGACGATTTCCGAGTTCAGCTCTGTCCTCATAGAAAATGAAATAGGGACATTTGTGAGACAAAGCCCCCAGCTCCGATGCATGTCTTGCTGAAGCCAAGGCCAACAGTATGACGGTCTTCCACATAAGATATTTCACGTCCACCTCCTGTAACGGTTCAAACCAGTCCGATTGGAGGTACTGCAGCACCAAACTGAGATCCCAAGGTGCCGTGGGAGGCACAAAGGGAGGTTGGATGTGCAGCACACCTTTCAAGAATGTCTGGACCTCAGGAAGAGAAGCCAATTGTTTCTGAAAGAAAATAGACAAGGACGAAATCTGGACTTTTATGGAGCCCAGACGCAGGCCCACGTCCACACCTGACTGCACAAAAAGCAGGAAAACGTCCCAGATGAAATTCCACCGCAGAAACATTTCTGCTCCCATACCAAGAGACGTATTTCTACCAAATACGATGGTAATGCTTAGACGTTACCCCCTTCCTGGCTTGGATCATAGTCAGGATAACCTTATTAGGGATCCCTCTCCTGGCTAGAATCAGCTGTTCAACTTCCATGCCGTCAAACGTAGCCGCAGTAAGGCCTGATAGACAAACGGACCCTGTTGCAGAAGATCCTCGCGAAAAGGTAGAGGCCATGGATCTTCGAGGAGCATCTCCAGAAGGTCCGTGTACCAGGCACTTCTTGGCCAGTCCGGAGCAATGAGTATTGCTCGAACCTTTTCCCTTTTTATTCGCTTAAGAATTCTTGGGATCAAAGGAAGTGGAGGAAACACGTACACCATCTGATAGACCCATGGAGTCGTCAGAGCGTCTACTGCCTATGGGTCTCTCGACCTGGAACAATACCGCCTGAGATTCTTGTTGAGACAATAGACCATCATGTCGATCTGTGGATATCCCCATCGACATGTCAAGCACCTGAACACTTCCAGGTGAAGGCCCCACTCCCCCAGGTGCAGGTCGTGTCTGCTGAGGAATGAAGACCGCTGACAAAGCCCCAGCATTTTTTTCAGCCTAGAGGTGAATTCTTGACACCTCTGACATTGCTTCTCAGCTTTTCATTCCGCTGTCGGTTTATGAACGTTACTGCCGGCACATTGTCCGACTGGACCTGAATGGCCTGATCTCGAAGAAGATGTGAGGCCTGCAAGAGGGCGTTGCATATCGCCCTGAGTTCCAGAATGTTGATTGTAAGGATGACTTCCTGACTTGACCATCTTCCTTGAAACTGCACCCCCTGAGTGACTGCTCCCCATCCCGTGGCTTGCGTCTGTGGTTAACAGAATCCAGTTCTGAATTCCGAACCTCCGACCCTCGACGAGGTGAGAAGTCTGTAGCCACCACAGAAGGGAGATCTTGGCTTTTGACGACAGATGGATCCTCTGGTGCATGTGAAGATGCATTCCGGACCATTTGTCCAACAGATCGAGCTGGAAGGGTCTTGCGTGAAACCTTCCGTATTTAAGTGCCCCGTAAGAGGCCACCCAGTATCGTTCCCAGGAATGGGAGCCTCCGTGTTGGCTCTAGGTGAGATTTGGGAAGGTTCAGAATCCACCCATGATCTTGGAGGAGTTTGGTTGAGAGACCAATGCTGTCCAGTAACCTTTACCTAGACGGTGCTTTTATCAGGAGATCGTCCAGGAACAGAATTATGTTCACTCCCTGTTTGCGGAGTAGAAACATCATCTCTGCCATCACCTTGGTGAACACCCTCGGTACCGTGGAGAGACCAAATGGCAGGGCCTGGAACTGGTAGTGACAGTCCTGCAGTGCAGTAGATTAGCCTGATGAGGCGGCCAGATCGGAATGTGAAGGCACGCATCCTTGATATCCAGAGACACTAGGAATTCCCCTTCCTCCAGACCTGAGATCACCGCTCTCAGAGACTCCATCTTGAATTTGAACACTCGTAAGTACGGGTTAAACAACTTGAGGTTCAAAATTGGTCTTACCGAAACGTCCAGTTTCGGTACTACAAACAAGTTGGAATAATACCCCTTGTTTTGCAGATGAGGTGGAACTCGAACAATGACTTGAGTCTGTACCAGCTTTTGGATGGCATGCTGTTAAGTTATACCTGCCTCTTGTGAAACTGCTAAGCCTGATTTGAAGAATCTGTGAGGTGGGAGCTCTTGGATCTCCAGTCTGTAGCCCTGGGAAATAAGATCTATGAAATAGGATCCTGGCACGAACTGGACCAGATCTGACTGAAGAATTGTAGTCAGGCTCCCACCTGACAGCCTTCTAGGCATTACGGTCCACCGTCATGCTGAAGGATTTGAGGAAGCAGTGCCTGAGCTCTGTTCCCGAGCACTGGCAGTTGCTGGTTTGCGTAGTTTACCTCTTGCACCGCTGGAGGACGTAGAAGCACCTCTGGATTTGCCCTTGAACTTGGCCCTTGAACTTGGCCATCCGAAAGGACTGCAACTTAGAAGCTGAATAAGTCTTCTTGGTTGGGGGGGCTGCGGAAGGAAGATACGTAGACTTACCCACAGTAGCTGTGGAGATCCATTTGTCTAGTTCATCTCCTGTGAATGGGAGGCCTTCCACGTCTTTCCTGGAGTCCGCGTCAGCAGTCCACTGGCGTAGCCACAAGCCCTGTGTGCCGACACTGCCATAGCGGTGGTGCGTGCATTAAGCAAGCCTATTTCTTTTATGGTTTCCACCATAAAGTTAGCAGAGTCCTGTATATGCTGCAGAAGTAAAACAACATCCCCCCTAGACAAAGAATCTAACCCCTCAATTAGGTTACCTGACCATTTTGCAATGGCTTTTGTGATCCACGCACATGCAATAGTGGGTCTTTGGTCCACCCCAGCAGCTGTGTACAATGATTTGGGTGTAGTCTCAATTTTACGATCAGCCGTGTCTTTCAGGGAGGCTGCACCAGGAACAGGCAATACAATTTTACGTGACAGCCTAAAGACTGATGCGTCCACTATCGGTGGATTTTCCCATTTTTCCCTATCCTCCAGAGGAAAAGGAAAAGATGAGAGCATCCTTTTAGGGATCTGAAATTTCTTACGAGGATTAACCCATGATTCTTCAAACAGGATATTCAATTCCTTTGACGCAGGAAAAGTGACTGAGGACTTCTTTTTTACATTAAAATAAGATTCCTCACACTCCTCTGACACCTTATCAGGAACATGCAGAACATCTCTGATAGCCACTGTAATAGCCTCTATTCCCTGTGACAGAGGCGCATTCCCCCCCCCCCCCTCCAAATCCACCTCACCATCCTCCATGTCTGACCTGTCAGAGTCAGACTGCAGGATATGGGCCAGAGATCATTTTTGCGGACAAATGGGAGGGGATTGAGACGCTGTTTTGGGGACTGAGTCTCTGTTCATGAACTCCTCCACAGTCTGTTTTAAATATTGCGTCTCTTTCTCATTGCAGGTTAATATTGTAGAAAGAGTGGAGATCATTCCTTTAAGAGAATTAACCCACTCCGGTTCAGCCCCGGTATTCTGTGAACCCTGAGTACCGAGTAGTGAGCCCCCTGGTGAAGAGGAACACTCCGCTGTACAAGAAACACACTCTTTGCCTGACATAATGTAAATGTGACTGCACACACAAACACAGGAAGTGGTTAACCACAAGTAACCCACAAAGAGCCCTTCAGGGAGATACAGAGTTGTTTGGAGCCAGCCCCCACCGCGCCCTTACCGCTAATGCCAAGCTTAGCCGGGTCGCAGACTAAGTACCCTGATAGGGGACTTAGTACACTAATAGTCACCCCTGCTATGACCCCCTGGTACCGCTGAGGTAATTTGGAGTCACACCGGAGGTGCTGCGCGTCCCTGTCAGTCAACGTCTGTGTCCCCTGCAGAGGGAAAATAGCGCTGGTGAGCTGCTGTATCCTCTCATAGTGAAGCCCCGCCCCTTCAATGGCGCGCAGTCTTCCCGCTTTTTTTATACTGGCTGAGGTCATTTTTGCGCTTAAGATGGAGCAGAACCGTTAAAAGGCTGTTTTTGCCAGTTTGGGTACTGTGTACAGTGTACTGAGACGCAGTTGTGTACTGTGTCTGGAGACGCATTCCGCCCCGTTTAGAAGAAGTGCATCTCCGTACCCTCGTGCCGCAATAATGGCCGGTGCCCTGCTAACCTGGATGCCGGCTCAGTACTCACCACTCTTCATTCTTCTGGCTCTGTCAGGGGTGGCAGCGTGCTGCGGTAATGTACGCTCGCCATGGTGTGGCTTACGAATAATTCACTGTCAGCGGGGAACGGGACCATTAACCCTTCAAGAGGTTGCCCCCCACTTCCCAAGTCCCACGAAGCAAATGACAAACATAGAAAATAAACGCAGAAAACTCTTCAGGAGCTTCCTTCAGCGTGACCGGCTCCTCCGGGCACATTTTCTAAACTGAGTTTGGTAGGAGGGGCATAGAGGAAGGAGCCAGCCCACACTATCAAATTCTTAAACTGCCAATGGCTCCTAGTGGACCCATCTATACCCCATGGTGCTAAATGGACCCCAGTATCCTCTGGGACGTAAGAGAAATATATTTTTCACTATTATCAAACTGATGCTTTCAGGCAATTTAGCACCTAATACAAAGAACAGAATGAATACACATACTGAAGATATTACATGTCAGATTGTATACTGACTATACACAATACGTGTTTTTAACTTCATTCTGTTCATTATATGAGTGTGAATAATAGGACGTCGCATACATCAGGGTACATTCTTTTGTGCATCAGATATCCTGTTGCTACATGACCTATTAGTATGTGAGGTTTAGGCCCTTTATGGTATTGCCACATCTGAGGTTGGTCAGTAACCCTATCAGTTTGTGACCTTTAGGTTTATGCCCTTTTATGGTATTGTCACAACTGAGTCTGGTCAGTAGCCCTATAAGTATGTAAGCTTCGGGTGGACAGTAGCCTAGAAAGCCTGGATGAACACTGACTGCAGAAGTGCCAGGATGATCTGAATATAACTTAGCCTCTAGATGCAGAGGGCAAGGCTCCTGAGTATGCTGATGTGATTGCTGTATTGAACATCTGCTGAATTGATCAATAACCTTAGCTAAGTATATAATATATTCATACACTGTATTTATATATTCAAGTTGTTTGTTGAAGTACTTTTCTGGGAATTCACCCATCTGGGTCTCCTCGAACTTATCCCACTTGTAACAGGAGACCACTACTAGGGTCAGTGCTAAAGGTGTGACAGAAGTAGGCAGATTCTGTGGTCCAGTGTCTGCCTACGTATTAATCAGTTGGGGGAAAATTTCAAACTTCCCCCCTACAGCAGTATGATTATCTAGGTAAAATCAAACATGTTTGATTTTCCCAACTCACTTTTTTTGGCATTTGGGAGCAAACAAATCTTTTACTCCCACACACCACCAGACTTTCGTTCCAACCAACCACTGCTTGGCTAGTTTGAATTATTTCATTCTGGTGTATGTCCAGCTTAAGGATGGCTTGTTTCATTTGTACTAAGAGATCCTTTGAACGCATGTTGTGGGCAGGTCCAGTTTTAGACCTTGTGACACCAACGGCGAAAGTTTCCTTTGGCGCCCTCCCCCCACAGATAAACAGAGTTAGTCCGTGCCCAAAAATAGGGGCGTAGCTTCATAGGGATGGGGCGTGGCCACAGTTGTGCCCCCAGCAGTTGTGCCTCCTGTAGCTGTGCCCCCTAGTAGTGCCGATTGACAAACACAAAAAAAACAACAACACAATACTCACCGGCCCCAGCTCCGCTCCTACTTCCCGACCGTTGCTGCTCCGTCTCTGGCTGCCCGCTCCGCTCTATGGGAGAGACGTCATGACATCTCTCCCATGGCGCCACACAGACACTAGAGGTCAATTATGACCTCTAGCGTCTGACAAAGGCGCCGGATGCAGCGGGCGCCCATACAACTCACGGCGCCTGCTGGAGTCAGGAAGCGAGATCCGGGGTGGGCGGCAGGTGCCTGCGGGGTGACTACGGCCATATCTGTGGGCTGCAGCACCCCGGGCTCCCGCCCTGCTTGACCGTGCCTAGAACCGCTCCTGGTTGGGAGTTCACAGCAACAGCTTCCAAATGCAAAAGACACACTTGGAATCGATGCTAGACCGTTTGCATGCATAATTAATAATTAAATAACAAAGGAATAGACCATAACTGTCCATGAAACAGCTTTTGAGTCAATTGTCTAATTACTTTTGGTCCATTGAGAAAGTGGGGACTAAATATTAAACAGCTAATTCCTAAACCCTTCCTCTAACTTGGATAAGAATACCCTTGAATTAAAGCTGATAGTCTGCACTAACATATTATATAACTTTAGCATGAATAAGTTTTGCTAAATGGCTAAAACATAAAAAGTGGCGTCAGTATCCAAATATATATGGACCTGACTGCATAACATTTTCTAAATACATAAAACACTTAATTCATAGGATAAAATGGCGCTTTTGTGTTTTGTCAGGTTTAATTTGAAACACATTTAGAATTGACCATAAGTGCATTTAAGATATATACAAGATTTATTTATTCAATTATAGAGCGCAGACATATTCCATCATTCATCAGTTCCTGACCCAATCGAGTTTACAATCTACAGTATGGAACATATGTATTAAGCCTAGAAAAGTAATAAAGCAGTGATAAAGAAGTGATAAGTGGAAGGTGGTAACGCACCAGCCAATCAGCTCCTAACTGTAATTTTTGAAACCGGTAATGGTTGGAAGGTGAGTTATCACCTTCTCCTTATCACTTCTTTATCACCGCTTCATCACTTCTACAGGCTTAATACATCTGCCCCTATGCTCCCCATCGTATGAACACACACACACACACACACACACACACTAAAGCAGGCATTCCCAACCTCAGTCCTCAGGGCACACTAGTGATATCCATGCTTAAGCACAGCTGAATAACTTAGTACCTCAGTTATTTTGATTTAACCATCTGTGCTACAGATTGGATATCACTAAAACCTGCACTGGTATGCGCCCTACACACTGGGCGATTACACTGCAAGATATGAATGATCATTAATGAACGAGATAACGTTCATATCTGTCAGTGTGGAGGCACCAGCGATGAACGATGCACGGCCCCGCGCTCGTTCATCGCTGGTGCCCTGTCGGCAGTGCATGCAAGCCAATATGGACGAGATCGTCCATATTTGCCTGCACGTCTACGGAGCCGGGTGATGGGTTCACTGCCCCCCCCGCCGCCGGGTCGCCTGTCTGCCGCATCGGCAGTCGGGCAGCTCGGCGGCACATCGCCAAGTCTGTAGTGTGCCTTGAGGACCGAGGTTGGGAATGGTCTAGGGAGTAAATTTACTAAAGATTCTAAAACATATAAGTGTCGACAGCTATTGGTCGACATAGGAAATAGGTCAACACAGCCATTAGGTCGACATGAACAATGTCGACATGAGTTTTTTATGTTTTTTTTTGTGTCTTTTTCTTTGTAAAGTGATGGGGAACCCCAATTAGTGCACTGTGTCCCCTCGCATGGCTCTCTTCGCTCGACATGCTTCGGGCAAGGTGCCTCGCTCCGCTACCGCTGCGCTCAGCACAGGTTACCATTCCCAATTGTAGTCCACGTAGATCGTAAAGTATGAAAAAGTTCAAAAAATGAAGAAGAAAAAGTGAAAAACTCATGTCGACCTTGTTCATGTCGACATAATGGGCGTATCAACCTATTTTCTGTGTCGACCTACTCAATGTCGACCAACAGGTGTCGACCTAGGGTCCGGATACCAATCTAATCATAGTATTTTGTTTGGTCAGCAGCCATTTAACCTAGCAGAATGTTTTTGGAGTGTGGGAAGAAACTGGAGCACCAGGAGGAAACCGACGCAAACACGTGGAGAACATGCAAACTCAACACAGATGAGCTATGGTTGGGAATTGAATTTATGACCATAGTGCTGTGAGCCAGTAATGTGATCCACTATGCCACCATTAAACACATGAGCCAATCACACGCATACTGTATGTATAAATGTTTATAAAATACATAATTGTGTAATTGGATTAGTATTAATCTCGCCTATTATTTATCTACCAAACAATTTGTAGGTCTGAAGGCCCATACACAAAGTGAGATTCGGGCTATGCCCGATTCTCACTATGCGACAGGGGCTAGGTCGGCATCGCAACCACATAATGACTGTGCTTGCGATACTGACTATGTGCGATTTTGGCTAAGTGTCAATTTTGACTATCTTTTCTATGAGAAAGTCAAAATTGACTTGCCTGCACAGTCTATCTAGGCTTGCGATGCCGACCGCGCGGGACCGCACATCGGCATTGCAGATCGCAAGGTGACTTTCACCTTGCGATCTGCACTAATTATTCTTACGATTCTGACTATATAGTCAAAATCGTAAGAAAACATCTCACCGTGTGTACACACCATGACATATATTTGCAGATATATGAGACACATAAAACATATTAGATCAATATATGATATACAGATATGTCCTCTTACATGCTTGCTGCAGTCATACTAAACATCACGTGAAATTGCAGTCACACACTAAATATAGGCATGCTACATATCATTTTAATCAGCTTGTGCGTTCTGTTACATTACTTTGCGTCTAATGCTGGGTACACACTGGCTGATATATTGGCTGTTCTATTGAACGACTGATATGGCCAGTGTGTACCAACGATATGCCTGTGAACGCTGTTATTCACAGACATATCTTGTCGGCCCTCTAGCACACACGGTGACCAATACATCTACAGATATATTGGTACATTGTTGTGTGTACGGGCGGTCAGCCGACCACATGTACACATGCTGCAGCAGCCAGTGGTGACTGACGGCTGAACTGGGCGGATGCATGTAAATGCCCGCCAGTTTGAGACGTCAGTCACAATGGATCGGGCAATATGTATGCACAACACACTGCCCGATCAGACTATAGATATATCTGCAGATCCATTGTACCAGCTGAAGGCGCATTTTTCGCGGGGAAAAAAAACACTAAAAAAGATGCTCTACGCTATCGAGTCACACGGCACTCACTCGTTATGTGTAACGCGACTTATAGCGCACAGATCAAACATGTAGGAGAACACATCTGTAGTAAACAGAATAAATATCAGATTCTGCAGCAGTAATGAAACAGGATTCCTTGATCAGTGCACTTTGGGACCTGTAATTATAGATTTTGAAAAACAAAAAAAATACTGAATATAGATTTCTAACTTACATTTAATTTAATCTTCATTTAGTGTAAGCATCTAAATTTTAAAATATGCATAAATATGTTCAAAAAGTGTGACGTGATGTGATGCAAAATGTAATCTAACTGAATGAATATATTTGTCATGCAAGTTCCATTGGCTGTTGGGAGGCAATCACAAGTTCCAAGGAAGGTTTCTGTGCAACACACATACAGGGCTTCTCAATAAACTGACAAACTGAGGCTGTGAACCAAAACCTTTAGTTTTCATACACCATTAACCTTTCCACACGTTTTAGTAAGAAGCAATACTGCACACAATGGATAATTTCTCATACAGTGTAAATACATATTCAAATAAAATGACAAGCATACTGTACAAACTGCGTCACCAACATCGTTCCATCTATACTGTGCAATCTGAAAAGGACAGTGTTAAAAATGTAACTTGCTAGGGAACTTCCAGTAGAGATTCTCTTTCTTTATTGTACAATTTAGGAGGAACTTCGGTTGCCACCTGTCTCAGGGGGTAATTCAGACCTGGGGGTTAATTCAGACCTGATCGCATCGCTAGCTTTTTTCGCTGCACTGCGATCAGGTGAGAACTGAGCATGCGTATGCACCGCAATGCGCAGGCGCGGCACAAGGGTACAAAGCGGATCGTTGCTGTGCGATGGGTTTTACGAAGAATCCATTCGCACAGCACATCGCAAGAAGATTGACAGAAAGAAGGCGTTTGTGGGTGCCAACGTCTGGAAATGGTTGGAAAAACGCAGGCGTGTCTAAGCGTTTGCAGGGCGGGTGTCTGGTGTTAATTCCGGTCCCGGACAGGCTGAAGTGATTGCAGCGGCTGAGTAAGTTCTGGGCAACTCAGAAACTGCAAAAGATCTTTTTGTACTGCTCGGCTGCACGTGCGTACGTACACACACACGCACATCTAAAATACACTCCCCTGTAGGCGGCGACTATCTGAGGGCAGCAAATTTGTTAGCAGATGGGCAAAACCAGGGGGGTAATTCCAAGTTGATTGCAGCAGGAAATTTTTTAGCAGTTGGGCAAAACCATGTGCACTGCAGGGGGGGGCAGATATAACATTTGCAGAGAGAGTTAGATTTGGGTGGGTTATTTTGTTTCTGTGCAGGGTAAATACTGGCTGCTTTATTTTTACACAGCAATTTAGATTGCAGATTGAACTCACCACACCCAAATCTATCTCTCTCTGCACATGTTATATCTGCCCCCCCCCCCCCCCCCCCCTGCAGTGCACATGGTTTTGCCCAACTGCTAAAAAATTTCCTGCTGCAATCAACTTGGAATTACCCCCCTGGTTTTGCCCATCTGCTAACAAATTTGCTGCTATAATCAGGTCTGAATTACCCCCTCATTTCTCTCCGACAGGCTGGGTGTGGGATGTCCTTCTCTTCAGAGTATTGTTGAGGTTTAAATTGCTTCGCTCCTCAATACTATTGGATCCTTTTCCAGACTTATGTCTCCCCATAAAACTCTTTGCTGGCTTTGTAACATACTTTCTTCTACACGGTCAATAGTTTTTGTTTGTACAGTGGCCCTCATTCCGAGTTGATCGGTCGCAAGGCGATTTTAGCAGAGTTACACACGCTAAGCCGCCGCCTACTGGGAGTGAATCTTAGCTTCTTAAAATTGCGACCGATGTATTCGCAATATTGCGATTACTAACTACTTAGCAGTTTCAGAGTAGCTCCAGACTTACTCTGCCTGTGCGATCATTTCAGTGCTTGTCATTCCTGGTTGACGTCACAAACACACCCAGCGTTCGCCCAGGCACTCCCACCGTTTCCCCGGCCACTCCTGCGTTTTTTCCGGAAACGGTAGCGTTTTCAGCCACACGCCCCTGAAACGCCGTGTTTCCGCCCAGTAACACCCATTTCCTGTCAATCACATTACGATCGCCGGAGCGAAGAAAAAGCCGTGAGTAAAAATACTTTCATCATAGTAAAGTTACTTGGCGCAGTCGCAGTGCGAACATTGCGCATGCGTACTAAGCGGATTTTCACTGCGATGCGATGAAAAATACCGAGCGAACAACTCGGAATGAGGGCCAGTATCTCTACCATGTAAAGTAATCCAATCTAATCTACAGTATGTCAAATAAAAAATATGAGACAACAAACTGTGAAAGAGTTTAATTGCCCTTTTAACCACTAAATTCCAGGTATTCAAACCTAATTTAATAAAAAAAAAATTTAAACAAAAATGCAAAATCAGGTTTAAATAGCAAATTACATAATGTAATAATAACAAAAAAAAATTGTTATGGCAGACTTACCTTTGATAACTATTTCTCCTAAGTCCACAGTATCCACAGGATAAACATTGGGATATGAGGTAGCGACAGCGAATTGGCACCAAATGATCAAAGTTTACGGCCTCCCAGAATGCAACAGGCCAGTCCCCTATATCCCCTCCTCTTGGCTCAGGCAATTCAGTTGTTTTCCAAAGCTCAACGAAGGAGCATCATAGAGAGCCCTAATCAGACGAGAAGAACACATATGCACACCCTTCCGTACAAGAAGGAAGAGGTTAGTAGGTGAAAGGATCCTCAAATCAGGTGCGTCAGGGTGGGATCCCTGTGGATACTGTGGACTTAGGAGAAAATAAGATTTTACTCACCGGTAAATCTATTTCTCGTAGTCCGTAGTGGATGCTGGGAACTCCGTAAGGACCATGGGGAATAGCGGCTCCGCAGGAGACTGGGCACAACTAAAGAAAGCTTTAGGTCACCTGGTGTGCACTGGCTCCTCCCACTATGACCCTCCTCCAAGCCTCAGTTAGGACACTGTGCCCGGACGAGCTGACATAATAAGGAAGGATTTTGAATCCCGGGTAAGACTCATACCAGCCACACCAATCACACCGTATAACTCGTGATACTATACCCAGTTAACAGTATGAATATAACTGAGCCTCTCAACAGATGGCTCAACAATAACCCTTTAGTTAGGCAATAACTATATACAAGTATTGCAGACAATCCGCACTTGGGATGGGCGCCCAGCATCCACTACGGACTACGAGAAATAGATTTACCGGTGAGTAAAATCTTATTTTCTCTGACGTCCTAGTGGATGCTGGGAACTCCGTAAGGACCATGGGGATTATACCAAAGCTCCCAAACGGGCGGGAGAGTGCGGATGACTCTGCAGCACCGAATGAGAGAACTCCAGGTCCTCCTCAGCCAGGGTATCAATTTTGTAGAATTTAGCAAACGTGTTTGCCCCTGACCAAGTTGCAACTCGGCAAAGTTGGAAAGCCGAGACCCCTCGGGCAGCTGCCCAAGATGAGCCCACCTTCCTTGTGGAATGGGCTTTTACAGATTTTGGCTGCGGTAGTCCAGCCGCAGAATGCGCCAGGTGAATTGTGCTACAAATCCAGCGAGCAATAGTCTGCTTAGAAGCAGGAGCACCCAGTTTGCTGGGTGCATACAGGATAAACAGCGAGTCAGTTCTCCTGACTCTAGCCGTCCTGGAAACATAATTTTTCAAGGGCCTGACTACGTCCAGTAACTTGGAATCCTCCAAGTCCCTAGTAGCCACAGGCACTACAATAGTTGGTTCAAGTGAAAAGCTGATAACACCTTAGGGAGAAACTGGGGACGAGTCCTCAATTCTGCCCTATCCATATGGAAAATCAGATAAGGACTTTTATATGACAAAGCCGCCAATTCTGACACACGCCTGGCCGAAGCCAAGGCCAATAACATGACCACTTTCCGCGTGAGATATTTTAGATCCACGGTTTTTAGTGGCTCAGACCAATGTGATTTTAAGAAACTCAACACCACGTTGAGAACCCAAGGTGCCACTGGAGGCACAACCGGGGGCTGAATATGCAGCACTCCTTTTACAATGTCTGAACTTCAGGTACTGAAGCTAGTTCTTTTTGGAAGAAAATCGACAGAGCCGAGATCTGTACCTTAATGGAGCCTAATTTTAGGCCCATAGACACTCCTGCTTGTAGGAAATGCAGAAATCGACCTAGTTGAAATTCCTCTGTTGGGGCCTTTTTGGCCTCACACCAAGCAACATATTTTCGCCATATGCGGTGATAATGTTTTGCAGTTACATCTTTCCTGGCTTGAATCAGCGTAGGAATGACTTCCTCCGGAATGCCCTTTTCCTTTAGGATCCGGCGTTCAACCGCCATGCCGTCAAAACGTAGCCGCGGTAAGTCTTGGAACAGACAGGGCCCCTGCTGCCGCAGGTCCTGTCTGAGCGGCAGAGGCCATGGGTCCTCTGATATAATTTCATGAAGTTCTGGGTACCAAGCTCTTCTTGGCCAATCCGGAACCACGAGTATCGTTCTTACTCCTCGCCTTCCTATTATTCTCAGTACCTTTTGTATGAGAGGCAGAGGGAGGAACACATAAACCGACTGGTACACCCACGGTGTTACCAGAGCGTCCACAGCTATCGCCTGAGGGTCCTTTGACCTGGCGCAATATCTTTTATAGCTTTTTGTTGAGGCGGGACGCCATCATGTCCACCTGTGGCCTTTCCCAATGGTGTACAATCCTTTGGAAGACTTCTGGATGAAATCCCCACTCTCCCGGGTGGAGGTCGTGTCCGCTGAGAAGATCTGCTTCCCAGTCGTCCACTCCGGGAATGAACACTGCTGACAGTGTTAACACATGATTTTACGCCCATCGGAGAATCCTTGTGGCTTCTGCCATCGCCATCCTGCTTCTTGTGCTGCCCCGTTGGTTTACATGGGCGACTGCCGTGATGTTGTCTGATTGGATCAGTACCGGCTGGTTTTGAAGCAGAGGCCTTGCCTGACTCAGGGCATTGTAAATGGCCCTCAGTTCCAGAATATTTATGTGTAGGGAAGTCACTTGACTTGACCAAAGTCCCTGGAAGTTTTTTCCCTGTGTGACTGCCCCCCAGCCTCAAAGGCTGGCATCCATGGTCACTAGGACCTAGTCCTGTATGCCGAACCTGCGGCCCTCTTGCATGGAACCTGCCGAATGGGATTGCTTCGTAGGAAGCTACCATTTTTTCCCAGGACTCGCGTGCAATGATGCACCGATACCTGTTTTTGCTTCAGGAGGTCTCTGACTAGAGATGACAGTTCCTTGGCATTCTCCTCCGGGAGAAACACTTATTTCTGTTCTGTGTCCAGAACCATCTCCAGGAACAGTAGACGTGTCGTAGGAACCAGCTGTGACTTTGGACTGTTTAGAATCCAACCGTGCTGTTGTAGCACTTTCCAAAATAGTGCTACCCCGACTAGCAACTGCTCCTTGGACCTTGCCCTTATAAGGATATTGTCCAAGTACGGGATAATTAAAACTCCCTTTTTTTTTAAGGAGTATCATCATTTTGGCCATTACCTTGGTAAACACCCTCGGTGCCATGTACAGTCCAAACGGCAGTGTCTGGACTTGGTAATGGTAATCCTGTACCACAAATCTGAGGTACTCCTGGCGAGGATGGTAAATGGGGACATGCAGGTAAGCATCCTTGATGTCCCGGGATCCCATGTAATCCCCCTCGTCCAGGCTTGCAATAACCGCCCTGAGCGATTCCATCTTGAACTTGAATTTTTTTATGTATGTGTTCAAGGATTTTAAATATAAAATGGGTCACACCGAACCATGCGGTTTCGGTACCCCAAACCGTGTGGAATAGTAACCCCGTCCTTGTTGAAGTAGGGGCACCTTGAGTATTACCTGCTGGGAATACAGCTTATTAATTGCCTCTAGCGCAGCCTCCCTGCCTGAGGGAGTTGTCGGCAAGGCATATTTGAGGAAACGGCGGGGGGGAGACATCTCGAATTCCAGCTTGTACCCCTGAAATACTACTTGAATGAAACAGGGATCCACCTGTGAGCGAGCCCACTGATCGCTGAAATTTTTGAGACGGCCCCCCACCGTACCTGGCTACACCTATGGAGCCCCCGCGTCATGCTGTGGACTCAGAGGAAGCGAGAGAAGAATTTTGATTCTGGGAACAGGCTGACTGGTGCAGCTTTTTCCCTCTCCCCATGTCTCTGTACAGAAAGGAAGCGCCTTTGACCCGCTTGCTTTTCTGAAGCCGAAAGGACTGTACCTGATAATACAGTGCTTTCTTAGTCTGTGAGGAAATCTGAGGTAATGGATACGAGGTCCCAGAGACCATCCCCAAATAATTCCTCACCCTTATAAGGCAGAGTCTCTATGCGCCTTTTAAAGTCAGCATCACCTGTCCAGTGACAGGTCTCTAATACCCTCCTGACAGAATGGTCATTACATTCATTTTGGATGCCAGCCGGCAAAATATCCCTCTGTGCATCCCTCATATATAAGACGACGTCTTTAATATGTTCTCATGTGTGACAGGGTCACCGACCACGCTGCAGCAGCACGATCTGCAGGTCTCAGTCTAGTACCTGAGTGTGTAAATACAGACTTCAGGATAGCCTCCTGCTTTTTATCAACAGGTACCTTCAAAGTGGCCGTTCCTAAAACGGCAGTGCCACCTTTTTTGACAACCGTGTGAGCGCCTTATCCACCCTAGGGGATATCTCCCAGCGTAACTTATCCTCTGGCGGGAAAGGGTACGCCATCAGTAACTTTTTAGAAATTACCAGTTTCTTATCGGGGGGAACCCACGCTTTTCACACACTTCATTCATTCATCTGATGGGGGAACAAAACACTGCCTGCTTTTTCTCCCCAAACATAAAACCCTTTTTTAGTGGTACTTGGGTTAATGTCAGAAATGTGTAACACATTTTTTATTGCCGGGATTAAGTCACGGATGTTCCTAGTGGATCGTGTATATGTCTCAACCTTGTCGACACTGGAGTCAGACTCCGTGTCGACATCTGTGTCTGCCATCTGAGTGAGCGGGCGTTTTTTGAGCCCCTGATGGCCTTTGAGACGCCTGGGCAGGCGCGGACTGAGAAGCCGGCTGTCCCACAGCTGTTACGTCATCCACCCTTTTATGTAAGGAGTTGACACTGTCGGTTAATACCTTTCACCTAACCATCCACTCTGGTGTCGGCCCCACAGGGGGCGACATCACATTTATCGGCATCTGCTCCGTCACCATATAAGCCTCCTCATTAAACATGTCGACACAGCTGTACCGACACACCGCACACACACAGGGAATGCTCTGACTGAGGACAGGACCACACAAAGCCCTTTGGGGAGACAGAGAGAGAGTATGCCAGCACACACCAGAGCGCTATATAATGTGGGGATTAACACTATAACTGAGTGAAATTTCCCCAACAGCTGCTTGTATATATAATATTGCGCCTAAATTTAGTGCCCCCCCTCTCTTTTTAACCCTTTGAGCCTGAAAACTACAGGGGAGAGCCTGGGGAGCTTTCTTCCAGCTGCACTGTGAAGAGAAAATGGCGCCAGTGTGTCTGAGGGAGATAGCTCCGCCCCTTTTTCGCTGACTTTTCTCCCGCTTTTTTCTGGATTCTGGCAGGGGTATTTACCACATATATAGCCTCTGGGGCTATATATTGTGGTATTTTTGCCAGCCAAGGTGTTAATATTGCTGCTCAGGGCGCCCCCCCCCCAGCGCCCTGCACCCTCAGTGACCGGAGTGTGAGGTGTACATGAGGAGCAATGGCGCACAGCTGCAGTGCTGTGCGCTACCTTGGTGAAGACTGATGTCTTCTGCCGCCGATTTTCCGGACCTCTTCTTGCTTCTGGCTCTGTAAGGGGGACGGCGGCGCGGCTCCGGGACCGAACACCAAGGACTGGGCCTGCGGTCGATCCCTCTGGAGCTAATGGTGTCCAGTAGCCTAAGAAGCCCAATCCGGCTGCAAGCAGGCGAGTTCGCTTCTTCTCCCCTTAGTCCCTCGCTGCAGTGAGCCTGTTGCCAGCAGGTCTCACTGAAAATAAAAAACCTAAATCTATACTTTCTTTCTAAGGGCTCAGGAGAGCCCCTAGTGTGCATCCAACCTCGGCCGGGCACAAAATCTAACTAACTGAGGCTTGGAGGAGGGTCATAGTGGGAGGAGCCAGTGCACACCAGGTGACCTAAAGCTTTCTTTAGTTGTGCCCAGTCTCCTGCGGAGCCGCTATTCCCCATGGTCCTTACGGAGTTCCCAGCATCCACTAGGACGTCAGAGAAATAGAGTTATCAACGGTAAGTCTACCATAAGTATTATTTCTCCTGCAGGGTCCAGGTTATCCACAGGATAAACATTGGAATGTCCCAAAGCAAATTTAGTGGTGGGGACGCTCCTAATTGGACAGGAGAATCCTTTGTCCGAATTCAGCGTCCTGAGAGGCAAAGGTATCAAAGGCATAATGTCTAATGAATGTGTTAATGGAAGACCATGTGGCTGCCTTATATATCTGTTCAGCTGAAGCATCACGTTGTGCTGCCCATGATGGACCTGCCTTACGAGTAGAGTGAGCAGAGATATTAGCCGGAATAGGAAGATCAGCTTGAGAATATGCTTCTGAAATCGTCATGCAAAGCCACCTTGCCAGCGTTTGCTTGTCAGCAGGCCATCCTCTCTTGTGAAATACGTAGAGAACAAAGAGAGTGTCTGTCTTTCTGATGGCCCTGGTACGATTCACGTAGATCCTTAAGGCACGGACTACGTCCAACGATTACCAAGAAAAAGGAGAAATGTAACTTGCGCCCCAGTAGCAGCTTTGTACTATACTCTTAGGACCACCACTCCTAAACTCACATCTACAACAACAAAAATAGAGCAGTCCACAAGCGCTACTAAATATTAATAAAGCGGAACTCCTAAAGAACTCCTTCCAAATGTTTCCTTCATTCTAGAGCAGAGAAGACACCGTAAGTTTTCAGTCAGTGGTTTCCTTCACAGGGTTCACACCTCTAGACTGACCTCCTCTTAGTAGGGAATGTACATCTAACAGTTTCTTTCACACTGCCCTAAGTGTACTTGCTCCCTGAGATCACTCTCTCCCTCAGTAGAGACGCTCACCTCAGGCAGAAGCCCTATGTGCCTTGAAAGGTTTCTTTTCTTTAATCTTCATATATCACTTTACACCCCCACCATTGGAGATCACCCTCTCCCTCAATCAAGACGCTCACCTTAAAATGAGGCCCTATGTGCCTTGAAAGTTTTCTTTCACCGTATCCCTCCTTGGATCCTTTATATGCAATCTCAACGTTTTTCACCACAGCAATTTGTTCTCATACAAGATATGAGGCGGATGTCAGAAGTTCATCAAAAAAATATCAAAAATGTATTCCAAGCAGAGCATAAAACATATCCTTCATTAAAAAATTAAAAACATACATATAACTAAAAAATAGCCCCAAATAACCGGCCTCGGGTTTGTCCTATCATACCCCCCTAGGAAGCCGATAGGGAATAATGTTCCCAATGCCAGAAAAAGTTTGGAATCTCTCCAAGCAACGGTCCATAATTTAGGGTTAGAAAAAGTGGAACAATCCTTACCCATGGGGCTAAGAAACTGGTACCAACGCGTTTCGGATTTTAAATCCTCCCTTAGGGCATATTTCGGAACAAACCCAGTCAGCCTTTTATACCCAAATGAGCACTTCCCTTAACCTTCCAAGCCAATCAGAATTCACCTTAGGAAGATACCCAGATTTGGTTCTGAGAACTGTTATATCTGGATGAAAAATCAGAAAAGGAGGACAACCTAATAGTGCCCCTAGTGCAACTTGAAGCGCCTTTAAGACTAAACTTAAATCCCAAGGCACTACAGGAGGAACAAAAGGAGGCTGGATGTGAAGCATTCCCTGGAAAAAAGTGCAAACATCCTGTAGGTTAGCAATTTTCTTTTGAAACCATAGTCAATGCCGACACCTGCACTCTCAAAGAAGCCACCCGTAGACCTTTGTCCATTCCTGCCTGAATGAATGCTAAGACTCTGGAAACTCTGAAAGACCTAGGGTCAAATTTCCGGTCACCACACCACTGAATATAGGCTTGCCATATTCGATGATAAATGTGAGCTGAGGATGGTTTCCTTGCTTTGAGTATTGTTTGAATTACCTGTTATGAGAATCCTCTTGCTTTCAGGATGGAAGTATCAAGAGCCACACCGTTAAAGACAGTCGATCCAGATGCTTGTAATAGCAAGGACCCTGAGACAGTAGATCTGGACTTTGAGGGAGTAGGAATGGAACATCCATCGACAGCCTCTGCAGATCTGTGTACCAATGTCTCCTGGGCCAAGCCGGGGCTATTAGTATCACAGCGCCCTTTCCTTGTTTTACATTTCGCATCACCCTGGGTAACAGGGCGATCGGTGGAGACACATATGCCAGACGAAAGTCCCATCTCACTGACAGGGTATCCACAAAGGTCGCTCTGAGAACCTTTGTTCTTGACCCGTATGCGGGAACTTTGTTGTTCTGACGGGACGCCATGAGATCTATCTCTGGTTACCCCCACTTGTCTACCAGAGACTGGAAGACCTCAGGGTGTAAAGCACATTCTTTTGCATGAATGGCGTGTCAACTGAGAAAATCTGCTTCCCAGTTTAGGACTCCCGGAATGAATACTATGGACAAGGCTGGATGATGAAACTCTGCCCACCTTAACGTGTGACTTACCTCCTTCATTGCTTTTTGGCTGCGAGTTCCTCCCTGATGATTGAGGTACGCCACTGCCTTTACATTGTCCGAGCGAATTTGAGCTGGTTTCCCCTGGAGGATGTCCTTTGCCTGAATGAGTGCCATATATATGGCCCGAAGTTCCAATATATTTTATGGCAGGCAACTTTCTTCCTTGGTCCACTGCCCCTGGAAGCAACTTCTTACTGACACTGCTCCCCAGCCCTGAAGACTGCCATCCACTGTCAGAACTTCCCAATCTGATATCCAAAAGGGTCTCTCTTTGTCCAGATGGGATGTCTGTAGCCACCAGGCTAATGATCTCCTTACTTAGAGGAAAGACCATAGTCTGTGTTTTCATTGTCTGGTGTAACCCATTCCATCTGGAATGGATCAGACGTTGTAGAGGCCTCAAATGGATAATAGCATACTCCACCATGTTGAATGTCGACACCATAGATCCCATCACATGCATTGCTGCGTGAATGGATACCCTTTGACTGTGTGGTAGCTCCTGGATACTCGACTGAATTTTGGATATTTTGTTCCAGGTAAAATTACTCTCTGAAGACTTGAATCTAACACAGCCCCCAAGTGAGTCATCTGTTGTGACGGAACCAGAGACGACTTTGCCCAATTTATGAGCCAACCGTGTCTCTGCAAACAAGCTATTGTCTGCTGCAGATGACACTGAAGCAATTCCTGAGACTGTGCCAGGATTAATAAGTCATCGAGGTATGGAAAAATTCTTATACCCTGCTGACGGAGATAAGCTGCCATTACCACCATCATTTTGGTGAACACTCTGGGAGCTGTGGCCAGTCCAAATGGTAGGGCCTGAAACTGAAAGTGTTGCTGGAGGATAGAAAACCTGAGAGAGCACTGGGACAGTGCTATAGGAACATGTAGGTAACCATCCTGGATATCTAGGGATACCATAAAATCCTCCGGCTCCATGGCCAAAATAATGGAATGTAAAGTCTCCATATGAAATCAAGGCACCCAAATGTACTTGTTCAGCACTTTGAGATTGAGTATGGGCCAGAACGACCCATTTGGCTTCTGAACCAGAAACAGGTTGGAATAAAAACCTTGTCCTCGTTGCGCATGAGGAACTGGAATTATCACTCCTGACTGAAGAAACTTCTGAACTGCCTCTTGCAAAGCCCTGGCCTTCATATCCACTGAAGACAGGCTGGTACAAAAGGACCTTTGAGGAGGGTGTTTCTTGAAGGCAAACGCATAAGCGTGAGATACAGCTTCTTGCACCCAGGCATCCATGGTGGACTGCTGCCAGATCTGCGCAAAATGAAGAAGTCGGCCTCCCACCCATTCCCCAGGTGGAGGCCTGCACCATCATGCTGATGTCTTATCTTTGACTTGGAAGCCGGCCCCCTGGTAGCCCCAGTGATTGCGCTGATAAAAAAAAGGGGGTCCCAGGGACTCTTCACTTTTAAAAATTGGGGTCCTACCTGTCCTTTTCTGGGTCCCTTTGGAATGAATATTCTTATTAATCTTATTAATTATTCAAATATAACAACATGGACTTGATGTGGACACTACTAAAGTGTTGGAAATGGGTGACAATGCTGCTGGGCTGTGTAGTATACATGACACTTGCACCAAAGATGTAACTAGACATTTTGGTGCCCCCCTACCACATACAAAGAATATACAGTGCGCACCTAAGGCGCGCCACAAAAATTTAGGAGTGTGGCTTCGTGGGGAAGGGGTGTGGCCACATAATAGTACCAATTCACATTACGAGGGAAGGGGGTGCCTACAGTCATCGCATATGTCAGTGGGGGTGCCAAGGGGAGGGGTGACAATGACTGACGTAGTCAGGGCCGGATTAAGGCTAGTGGGGGTCCCAGGTAACAATGGTGTGGAGGCCCCCACCAATAAACTGACTGGGCACACTGTTGCTATCATTAGAGAGAGGGAGAGGGCGAGAGATTAAGACGGTGTCAGGGAGAGAAAGTCAGAGGAACAAGCGAAAGAGGGAGAGAGTTAAAGGGTGTCAGAGACGGAGAGAGACTGAGACAGAGAATGGGGGAGCAAGAGAGAGTGAGGGAGTCAGGAAGACAGAGAGAGGGAGGGGGTGCAAGCAGGAGAGTGTCAGGGAGGGAGACAGAGCGAGAGGAGGGAACAAGAGAGAGAGGAAAAGAGGATGTCAGGGAGGGAGGGAGAGAGAGAGAGAGAGAGAGTCTGGAAGACAGGTAGGGAAGAGGGGGGGGGGACCAAGTGAGAAAGTGAGGGTGTCAGTGAGGTAGAGAGAGAGCCAGGAAGGCCGAGAAGAGAGAGAGAGGGTGTCAGTGAGGGGGCGAGAGAGAGAAGGAGAGTCAGGAAAACAGGGGGATGGGGACCAAGTGGGGGAGAGGGGGGGAGAGAGAGTGTCAGTGAGGGGGGAGAGAGATGAATATAGCTGGATAAACAATACCTGTTGGGCTACAGCAACAGCAAGTCACTGATATATGCAGGCACTTCATGATGTTAGGTTCCGCCCCCTTCCCCATGCACCCGTGAATCGCGGCATTATATCCACGGGGGAGCGGGGCTTACTGTAGAGGTGGAGGCAGTCTCCATTTCAAAGACAAACTCCCTCCTGTGCTGCTGGGACTCAAAGCCGGCCAGGGTACAGGGGGGCCGGAATGCGGTCAGTGTTTTCCAGCATGTAGGGGCTCCTGGACGACAGCCCTATCTGCCTTTCCTATAATCAGGCTCTGCATTTAGTGCAGCAGCTCCAGTCCTCCTCCCTCCTCCTGCTCCGATGCTGCAGCGATGGCCACTGACAGGGTCAGTCCGTCTGAGCCCAGTGTGACACATATAGGCGCCTGCTCACCTCTAAAAACCCACCCCCCCAGCTCTCACCTCTCCCCCTGCACAGCACACACAGAGTCACCGACACTCACCTCCCCCCATCCCCACAGCACACAGAGTCACCGGCGCTCACACAGCAGCACATACACGCACCTGCCAGCCATTGGATCCCCCTTATATGCAGCCACAGCAGAGACGTACTGTCTTCCGGAGCCTCCCTGGGAGTCTTGCACACTGTTCCAGAGAGCCGTGCCATCGTGCCGGGACCTTGTGAAGCCGCTGCACGTAACCAGGAGAGGAGCGGTAAGGCTCCACCTCCTCTATTTAAAGGCACAGGATCACTCTGATTTGCTGCTGCGGAGCGCATCCCCGGGGACCCTCCCATTTTAGATAAGTGACTTCCCAGACCTCAAAAGCGGGTAAAATACGCGTTATAGAGCCCAATGCTTTTTAGTCTTACCAGACTTGTCAGATTGAGACTATTTGCCATAACCCTTTCCTTTTGCTTTTCCTTATGTACGAAAGGGCCGAAAAGCTGGAAATCTAGGCTTGGATTTGTGTGTGGAAGGAAACTTCACTTTCTAAGAAGCTTCTTCTGATTCCAAAATACTGTTTAATTCTTTACCAATAAGAGTATCTCCAGTAAAAGGCAAAGACTCTAGAACCTTCTTAGATTCTGAGGTAGCTTTCCATGTAAGTAGCCAAACTGCTCTGCACGCTGCTACTGCTGAAGCTGATGCTTGAGAGGCAATTGTACCCATATCCATGGCTGCTTCTTCCATAAAAATAGCTTCCTG
Source organism: Pseudophryne corroboree (assembly GCF_028390025.1). Taxonomy (NCBI): domain Eukaryota; kingdom Metazoa; phylum Chordata; class Amphibia; order Anura; family Myobatrachidae; genus Pseudophryne; species Pseudophryne corroboree. Next base: position 498,607,777 of record NC_086445.1, read on the forward strand.
TTTAATATGTGCAATATGGGATTTTTGCTCTATAGATGCCAATGAAAGATCATCCTCCAATGCATCAGCCCAGGCTGCCACTGCTTTTGCCATCCAGGCTGAAACCATGGCTGGTCTTATTATTGCTCCAGACAAGGAGAAAATGTTGTTTTTTAAACATCTATTTTCCTATCCGTGACATTACTTAATGATGTTGAAGGCAGAGGTAATATAGATTTTTGCACCAATCGAATTACATACGTATCTACTTTGGGAGCGATTTCCCTTTTTAAACAGTCTCCAGCCGGAAGAGGCTAATTGGAATTCCATTTCTTTGAAATTCTAAATTTCTTACTGGGTGTAACCCAAGCCTCTTGCATAATTTCCATCAACTGTTCTAACCCAGGAAACTCAGTCTTAACTGTTTTGGAACGTTTAAACACAGGTGCCTTAGATTTTAACAGGGGCTCTGCTACCACCTCTAAGGATAGAATGGCTTTCATGGCACTAATTAGCTCAGGTATGTCCACTGAGCTGAGGCCTTCATTCTCATCTCTGTATGCAGAAGCGGAGTGCAGTGAGTCCTCATCCTCCGAAGAGTCCTCATCTGAAACATGTGTAGACTGTGAATATGTTGTTTCATGTCTACATGATTTACTTACCACTGGCCTTTCGGACTGTTTTTATTGAGAGGCTGCCGATTTCTGTACTGGATGTGATAAACCCCAGGGAATGTTGCATGTAAGGGTTAATAGGGTAACCTATCCCTGGTATATGAGCTGACATTGTTCACTCAGCTATACTGGATAATGTCTGTGCAAAAGTAGCCCATGGGGGTTCAACTTGAACCTGTGCCTGCCTCGGATTATTCCGGTGAAATCTAAAACAATTTGCACATAATCCATTTTGAACCAGATCCTGAGAGGTTAACCCAGCTTTGCAAGACAAACATGAAATGAGTGTTGGTGCTGCTGTGGAGAGTGTATCCTTCTTACACTTGCCTCTCTTTGGCATAATAAATAAATCACACACCTGTACAGTGTAAACTACAGAATTTGTGACTGCAATCAAGAGCCGGCACCACCAATAGGCAGCTATAGGCAGCTGCCTATGGGCGGCGATCACTGGAGGAAGGCAGCTCACACTGATGAATGCTTCCCAGACTCTTGCTACTTTTGCTTAGCTCCTCCTCTGCCTTAAGAGGAATATGTTGAGTGTTACCATGGAGAGGAACAGAAGAACTGCACAAGAGTCGGGTCCCTCCTACTGCACCACCAGACACATTGGTGATGACAGCTCACAGCTAGAGTAGTCTAGAGTAGGGCAGAATGAAGGAGGGGGCTCTTTGGGTAAGTGAGAGCTTAATTTTATATATAAAGGGTGGAATGAAGTGGGGGAAATACTTATGGGGTGGGAGGGATCATTAAATCTATACAGTAACGGGTGGGGGTGGATCTTTAAATACATAAGGGGTGGAGGTGATGGGTTGCTTGAAGGGGGATAAAGATAGTATTTTTATATATATATATATATATATATATATAAAACATTTATATATATATATATATACATACACACACACACTAGAACATTAATGTCATTGACGGTGGCCGTGCGCTCTATGATGCAACACTTAAACTGCTCAATCGGGCGCCATATAGGGGCCACCAGCACACAAAACACTTACATTTCCCCCATATAGGTGAGGAGCAGCTTTAGCCTTTTATTACATAGTGTATATGTATATATATATATATATATATATATATACATATACATATAGATATATATATACACACACACACACACACACGGGCAACATTGAGGACCGTAAACTCAGTGGTCGGCCAAGGGCCAAGGAAACTTAGTGCATCAGATGAAAGACAGTTCCTTAAAAAACTCTGCAAGTGTACTTAGAAGAATTGGTGCTGTTTTGTAGCACGCCAAATATTGATTTGATTTAGATTTCTCTTCCGTTCATTCACTTTGCATTTTGTTTATTTTTATCAATTAACTATTAACACTTCTGTGTGGCTATTAAATAACGAGACCGATGCTATAATTTCTGTTTAATTATATTAAGTAATTTACCTTCTATGTACTCCCCTTCTGCAGTCACACACTGCTGCATTCTTATTTTCCAAAAAAGCAAAAAACACCTGCGCTCTGTTGCTATTAAAAGGGGTATATCCCCCTAGTAGATTAAATAAAAAAATTAATTAATAATCAATATGAAGGACGGTAGGTTTAAGTTGAATTAATATATAATCAATTTAATTCGAATAATGTCTAAAATTTTTAGCAAAAATTAATAGCAACAGAGCGCAGGTGTTTTTTGCTTTTTTGTGTTTCCACTTATTGGGGACTACCACCCCCTGCACCAGCGGCTATTGACAGCGCCCTCCATTGCATTCTTATTTTCCATTGGTCAAAACCGTATTGTTGCTCACTATTTAACAGCTCCATCGTTTTCTTCTTTATCTCAGTAATTGATGCAAAATGGGTTCCCTTGAGTACACATCTGATTTTAGGCAAAAGAAAGAAGTCACACGGTGCTAGGTATAGAAAGTGTGGCGATTGTTCTAGCACTGCAATCCATTTCTCCCTCCCTCTGATGGAGGGTGAAACCATTTTGCCACAACTCTTGCCTCTTGCTTCTGATTCATTAACGCAAAGTTTATAGAACATTTTTATAGTAATGTTGGTTCACTGTTGCTCCTTCTAGTAACCAGTCAGCCAAAATATAACCCTTGAGATCAAAGAAAACAATTAACAAGGCTTTGAATTTGTGTTTGCTTTGACGTGCTTGCTGCATTCTTGGTGATGATGGTGTTTTACAGTGCATAAACTGGCATTTTGTATTAGAATCGTATTGGAAGATCAATGTTTCAACACAGGTATAACTATCTTAAAAAATGTGTACAAATTTGCTTTCGATTTCCTATCTGCTTGTCAAGAAGAAGTCTTGGAAACATCTTAGCACAAGCTTCTGTCATGTTACGATATAGATGCAAAACTTGCCTAACAGTTTCCTTGTCGACGTTTACCATGAATTGACCATGTTGATGGTCAATTCAAACAATTTTCTACAAATCTTCCACATTTTCATGAATTTTCATTGTGCAAGACCTTCTGGGATGTACATAATCTTTGACATTCTCACGACCGTCACTAAGGGGGCAATTCAACTGTTTGTGAAAGTGTGATAATTAATATGCTCTCGTTGTTGCTGTTCAATTGTTTTGGATGCCCCGTAAATCGGCTAAACAAAATTAGACGATGGAGAAAAGTGCTGTCTGGGCACCCAAACAGCCGACTTCTCGCACATTTCAGCTCGCCACCTCCAAGGGTGCGAGCTGAGATGTGACTGGGCGTCAACAATTGAATAATTCCGATAGACACTCATTGCTTTAGACAAAATAAAAAAAACAATTGAATTTATCCCTATATCTTTTGTTACCCTCAAACACACGTCACATAACATACAATCTGCCCCAATAAGCCTTGGATATAATACGAAGAGATTTGGTGGGCATTTTGTTCAATTTAACTGAATATTTTATGGTAATACATTGCAATACTTTTTAATTAAGCATTTCTATGACGCACAGGAAAAACACAACTTATTCAAATGCTGTGACAGCAAATTACATGTGCGAGAGGGGTGAAACTTGCAAAACAGTTTTGGGGATAGTCCAAGATGGCAGAGCTGGTTAGCAGGACTCTGAAGTGCGGCCTGATCTATGTATTGCAAATGAATGAAGCTCCTAGTGCAAAATGGTTTGCAACTATTATTTCATTCTATTATTAGTAGCAGTCGCAGGAAACCCACGCAATCCTGTATCTGTTCTCTTCCAATCTTAAATAAACATACCACCAACCAGAATGGGACATTATCCATCTGCATGCCCAAAACCCTCACCATGGGAACTATAAATAGAATGTTAGAAATTTTGGATCTATAAATAGAATATTGGGGGTGTTGTGAGTTGATATTTGAAGGCAACTGTATGACTGGTTATTAAGGCCTCCATTGGACTGGTTGTAAGTCGAACAGTGATTGTAGTATATAGGAGCTGTGCATTATCTTTATGTGTTGTCTCGAAATGTTTTGAGTCTGTTGAAAACAGCATGATACGGATCTCGACTACAGCCTTGTGAAGGAGGTTGCAACAGCAGCACTTCCCGAGGTTGGCCAGTAAGAGAGGTACAGTATGTTGTACTGTTTTTTTCCCCGGCTCTTATGTACAGTGATGTTGCATTTGCAGTGTAACCAACACAATATATCTGCTACAAGTGCTATAGTGTATAGTCTGTAGCCATAATTAACAGTGCCAGTGATATACCAAACATTGTGGCTTTGATGTTGGAATCAGGCTCTTAAAACTGCAAGCATCTTCTAAGATACACTGGTAACCATCATATTCAGACAGTTGTGATAACCAAGCAAGACATGACTTTTGTAAAAGGCTCTTTGATAGCAGTGGGCCTGTGTGTGGAGGAATTCCAAATCGGTAAAGCGTCTATTGTATTACTGCTCATTAAAACCCTGTCTCCTAAAAATTAACTCTGATTACGAACCTCCATCTAGAAAAGAAAAATCCAAAATTGCTTTAGCCAGTTTATAAAACTGCAAAATAGAGCACTTCAATGAGAAGAGATTATGTGGTTAGACTAGACATGTACACATGTTATTGTGTCTTTCCAAATCATCACTGCTTAGTGAATCTCTGCCTCTCTGCTCAAAAGCAGCAGACAAAAAGAGAATTAATCACACAAGGAATAATCCACAACTATACTGATGACATTTTAACCATTTATGAGCTGTGGAATAAACAAGAACTCAGCTGAACCAAATAAAATCCACCAAGAAGTGAATGAAATGTATTACTCTTAACAAAAACAGAGTGTGACATGATGCAGATGCTAAAGGATATAATTAATTCATGTCTTACATACTACATGACGTTACAAGACCATGACTGATATAGCAGAAAAGATTATTTACCCTATCAATCCCCTTCACTTTACTCTAATACCCCCATCTGTCCTGAACCACAGTGTAGCAAAGCACTCTCTAGTACAGTGATGGCTAACCTTGACACTCCAGCTGTTGTTGGACTACATATCCCAGCATGCCCTGCTACGGTTTTGTTATATGGCCATGCTAAAACTGATGCAGGGCATGCTGGGATATGTAGTTCAACAACAGCTGGAGTGTCAAGGTTAGCCATCACTGCTCTAGTAACTCACTCACTGCTGCATATAGCAGAATGTGTCATTATAGTCTAAACTAATATATGTACATATTAACTAATGCATCTGTACCGCAGGGTTCATTCACACTATGTTCTACCTCATTGCCTTTATGTGGCAAGGTGCTTTTCAATGTACTATGAAATCAGAAAATTATACAGTAAATCGTGTTCATTAGTTGACTCTAGTTTTTATCTGGACATAGATGTTCTTTGTTTCTGAATGCACATTTAAGCCATGAGTTGCAAATCCAATTATAAGCTTGTGGTCATAGATGTCTTCTTGCTAAGGAGCAGCAATTACAGTTATCACTTACTGCAATAGGTGTCAGCTGTAATATTTGTGTTGTATGTCAATGCATGGCATTATTCAGTGATATGATAGAGAAAGGGGGGGGATGTTTACAGTATGCTTGTCATATAAAAAAAAAATCCTACAGTATGTGTACTGACACGTTCTATTCCTCTTTGCAATCATACCAGGGGGAGTTAACTAAGCAACAGAAATCTCTGTACAAAGCACTGAAGAAGATCTACGAGCAGGGAGTTAAATCTGCAGCATTCAGCAATGACCACAAGAAACATCAAGTAAAAAGATTGTCGCTATGGAAAGACAACAAAGCTGAGCTGCTTATTACGGAGCAATATATTGTACTATACAACTTCTAAATCTGGACAGAGTGCACAGAAAAAAGTAAATAAATGATGAAGCAATCATAACTGAAAATGAAAATGTAGCCTCTAGCCTGGACCTGGGGGATCTGCTCCTGTTTGTCGTGTATGAAAGGCAACTGTGGATAACCTGGTGATGGAGCCCTAGCACAATGTACATTGTAGAGCTGTGGAAAATAGATTCCAGCATAAGCTCCATGGGCAGATGAGAATCTTTTATTGTTCCACAGCCCCAAACACACACTCACTTCACTGGGTCTGATTTTGAGTTAGGAGCAAAGCAAAAAGAAGCATGTAAGCTTGCACCTGGACAAACCCTGGGCCTGATTTATTGTTGGACAGAATTTTGCTTTTTTTTTTTATATCCAGGACCCATAGTGAGCATGTGCGCAGGTGAGTGACAGTCTGCAGAAGTACGGGGGCAGCAATGGGCTCCGTGCCACAAAACAGAGTTGTGTCGCATCAGTTTTGTGGAAGTACTGAGGCCAGGGTCTCCATCTCTAGCAGAGATTTCCTGGCCTAGGCTAGAGTTGTGTCACCTCAGTTTTGTGGAAGTACTGAGGCCAGGGTCTCCATCTCTAGCAGAGATTTCCTGGCCTAGGCTAGAGTTGTGTCGCCTCAGTTTTGTGGAAGTACTGAGGCCAGGGTCTCCATCTCTAGCAGAGATTTCCTGGCCTAGGCTACAGAGTTGTGTTGCCTCAGTTTTGTGGAAGTACTGAGGCCAGGGTCTCCATCTCTAGCAGAGATTTCCTGGCCTAGGCTAGAGTTGTGTCGCCTCAGTTTTGTGGAAGTACTGAGGCCAGGGTCTCCATCTCTAGCAGAGATTTCCTGGCCTAGGCTACAGAGTTGTGTCGCCTCAGTTTTGTGGAAGTACTGAGGCCAGGGTCTCCATCTCTAGCAGAGATTTCCTGGCCTAGACTACAGAGTTGTGTCGCCTCAGTTTTGTGGAAGTACTGAGGCCAGGGTCTCCATCTCTAGCAGAGATTTCCTGGCCTAGGCTACAGAATTGTGTCGCCTCAGTTTTGTGGAAGTACTGAGGCCAGGGTCTCCATCTCTAGCAGAGATTTCCTGGCCTAGGCTACAGAGTTGTGTCGCCTCAGTTTTGTGGAAGTACGGAGGCCAGGGTCTCCATCTCTAGCAGAGATTTCCTGGCCTAGGCTACAGAGTTGTGTCGCCTCAGTTTTGTGGAAGTACTGAGGCCAGGGTCTCCATCTCTAGCAGAGATTTCCTGGCCTAGGCTAGAGTTGTGTCGCCTCAGTTTTGTGGAAGTACTGAGGCCAGGGTCTCCATCTCTAGCAGAGATTTCCTGGCCAAGGCTACAGAGTTGTGTCGCCTCAGTTTTGTGGAAGTACTGAGGCCAGGGTCTCCATCTCTAGCAGAGATTTCCTGGCCTAGGCTACAGAGTTGTGTCGCCTCAGTTTTGTGGAAGTACTGAGGCCAGGGTCTCCATCTCTAGCAGAGATTTCCTGGCCTAGGCTACAGAGTTGTGTCGCCTCAGTTTTGTGGAAGTACTGAGGCCAGGGTCTCCATCTCTGGCAGAGATTTCCTGGCCTAGGCTAGAGTTGTGTCGCCTCAGTTTTGTGGAAGTACTGAGGCCAGGGTCTCCATCTCTAGCAGAGATTTCCTGGCCTAGGCTACAGAGTTGTGTCGCCTCAGTTTTGTGGAAGTACTGAGGCCAGGGTCTCCATCTCTAGCAGAGATTTCCTGGCCTAGGCTAGAGTTGTGTCGCCTCAGTTTTGTGGAAGTACTGAGGCCAGGGTCTCCATCTCTAGCAGAGATTTCCTGGCCTAGGCTACAGAGTTGTGTCGCCTCAGTTTTGTGGAAGTACTGAGGCCAGGGTCTCCATCTCTAGCAGAGATTTCCTGGCCTAGGCTAGAGTTGTGTCGCCTCAGTTTTGTGGAAGTACTGAGGCCAGGGTCTCCATCTCTAGCAGAGATTTCCTGGCCAAGGCTACAGAGTTGTGTCGCCTCAGTTTTGTGGAAGTACTGAGGCCAGGGTCTCCATCTCTAGCAGAGATTTCCTGGCCTAGGCTACAGAGTTGTGTCGCCTCAGTTTTGTGGAAGTACTGAGGCCAGGGTCTCCATCTCTAGCAGAGATTTCCTGGCCTAGGCTACAGAGTTGTGTCGCCTCAGTTTTGTGGAAGTACTGAGGCCAGGGTCTCCATCTCTGGCAGAGATTTCCTGGCCTAGGCTAGAGTTGTGTCGCCTCAGTTTTGTGGAAGTACTGAGGCCAGGGTCTCCATCTCTAGCAGAGATTTCCTGGCCTAGGCTACAGAGTTGTGTCGCCTCAGTTTTGTGGAAGTACTGAGGCCAGGGTCTCCATCTCTAGCAGAGATTTCCTGGCCTAGGCTAGAGTTGTGTCGCCTCAGTTTTGTGGAAGTACTGAGGCCAGGGTCTCCTTCTCTAGCAGAGATTTCTTGGCCTAGGCTAGAGTTGTGTCACCTCAGTTTTGTGGAAGTACTGAGGCCAGGGTCTCCTTCTCTAGCAGAGATTTCCTGGCCTAGGCTAGAGTTGTGTCACCTCAGTTTTGTGGAAGTACTGAGGCCAGGGTCTCCATCTCTAGCAGAGATTTCCTGGCCTAGGCTACAGAGTTGTGTCGCCTCAGTTTTGTGGAAGTACTGAGGCCAGGGTCTCCATCTCTAGCAGAGATTTCCTGGCCTAGGCTACAGAGTTGTGTCGCCTCAGTTTTGTGGAAGTACTGAGGCCAGGGTCTCCATCTCTAGCAGAGATTTCCTGGCCTAGGCTACAGAATTGTGTCGCCTCAGTTTTGTGGAAGTACTGAGGCCAGGGTCTCCATCTCTAGCAGAGATTTCCTGGCCTAGGCTACAGAGTTGTGTCGCCTCAGTTTTGTGGAAGTACTGAGGCCAGGGTCTCCATCTCTAGCAGAGATTTCCTGGCCTAGGCTACAGAGTTGTGTCGCCTCAGTTTTGTGGAAGTACTAAGGCCAGGGTCTCCATCTCTAGCAGAGATTTCCTGGCCTAGGCTAGAGTTGTGTCGCCTCAGTTTTGTGGAAGTACTGAGGCCAGGGTCTCCATCTCTAGCAGAGATTTCCTGGCCTAGGCTACAGAGTTGTGTCGCCTCAGTTTTGTGGAAGTACTGAGGCCAGGGTCTCCATCTCTAGCAGAGATTTCCTGGCCTAGGCTACAGAGTTGTGTCGCCTCAGTTTTGTGGAAGTACTGAGGCCAGGGTCTCCATCTCTAGCAGAGATTTCCTGGCCTAGGCTACAGAGTTGTGTCGCCTCAGTTTTGTGGAAGTACTGAGGCCAGGGTCTCCATCTCTAGCAGAGATTTCCTGGCCTAGGCTAGAGTTGTGTCGCCTCAGTTTTGTGGAAGTACTGAGGCCAGGGTCTCCATCTCTAGCAGAGATTTCCTGGCCTAGGCTAGAGTTGTGTCGCCTCAGTTTTGTGGAAGTACTGAGGCCAGGGTCTCCATCTCTAGCAGAGATTTCCTGGCCTAGGCTAGAGTTGTGTCGCCTCAGTTTTGTGGAAGTACTGAGGCCAGGGTCTCCATCTCTAGCAGAGATTTCCTGGCCTAGGCTACAGAGTTGTGTCGCCTCAGTTTTGTGGAAGTACTGAGGCCAGGGTCTCCATCTCTAGCAGAGATTTCCTGGCCTAGGCTACAGAGTTGTGTCGCCTCAGTTTTGTGGAAGTACTGAGGCCAGGGTCTCCATCTCTAGCAGAGATTTCCTGGCCTAGGCTACAGAATTGTGTCACCTCAGTTTTGTGGAAGTACTGAGGCCAGGGTCTCCATCTCTAGCAGAGATTTCCTGGCCTAGGCTACAGAGTTGTGTCGCCTCAGTTTTGTGGAAGTACTGAGGCCAGGGTCTCCATCTCTAGCAGAGATTTCCTGGCCTAGGCTACAGAGTTGTGTCGCCTCAGTTTTGTGGAAGTACTGAGGCCAGGGTATCCATCTCTAATTAGAGAGATTTTCTGGCCTCGGCTACAGAGTTGCGGCGGCCAGTTAGATTAACCTGGGAGTCACTTAAATCACTGGTGGTCCTGCAGAGTAATTTGATGCTGCACCCTAAGACGCAGCAATGGATCACAGGAGCAGCCAGGAGGCATCTACTTACACAAGACCGTACAAATATATGCTATTTGAACCATTAAGCGCCAGGATCAATGTTGCAGAATTAAATCTCAATATATGACCGCAATTCTCCGCAGCATATAATGAATCAGCAAAACATAAAATTGCAGTGATAAGTCCTTCCAGAAAAGTATAATAAAATTAGAAATACAGGATCCACAGAATATCCAACGTAACAAAAAGTTTATTATCCATAAAGTATAATCCACAGTCATTACTTTAAAAGTCTTTTAATGAACAGACCTGAGTTTCTCTCTAGGCCGCTGAAAAAGGCACACCGAGCACTTCAAAGCAATAAATGCTCACTGGTCCTCTGGAACCAGAACCTGTGTTATGTGGGTCAAGAGACAGTAAATAGAGCCTGGGCTCTCAGTCGTTCTTCACTCACCACTCTGTCCTATTGTCAGTTGGAGAGATGGTCCCTTGCTGGTGTATGGATCAGTGAATACACTGTATGGCCACAGGACCTCAGCGCAATTGAATCACGATAAAAAGCACAGTTTTTAACATGAAAACGGGTTATTGCAGCTAACTGAATTCCCTCCTAAAGATTCTAAAAATAAAAAGTGGTAGTGTTGCTCATAGCATCCAATCAGATTAGGCCTATGTCTATCATTAGAAAAAAGAAAAGTGACTGATTGCGCTATTTCTCCAGGTGCGTATATGAATAAAAACACGTATTTTTCACTTCTCTGGTGTTTATTTTAGTACAAACGTTATATCTCATACAACAATATAATAAAAGAATTTTTAAAGTATGCATACTCATTAGGGACTCATTCTAAAAAAATTTTTATAATACTAATAAAATGATGATATTTCTCTGTTTTAGACATCCAGTGCTCAAATCTCAGAGACAATTAATAGTTCCACTCCTGGATTAAATGCAACATAATTTATGTATCCACAACGTTTAAATGTCTATCATTGCTAGGATGCAATAGAGAAATGATAGCTAGAATCTGAGTAGTTGATATGGGCGAAAACCACCATTTTTCATGTTAAGAGACTTTAGTAAATCTAATCCTAAAGCAGAGACTAAAGCCAACCAAAAACTGTTCAACTTTTCATCCAAGTAAACAACCTTTCTGTTCAATTAAGCTAGTGTTTCACAACATCGGTCATCAAGACACACAAACAGTGCAGGTTTTAAGGATAGCCATACTTAAACACCGGTGACTTAATTTGTACCTCAGTTATTTTCATTTAGCCATCTGTGCTCAAGCAGGAGATCCTTAAAACCTAGGCAGTAAGTGTGCCTTAAGGGTCGAAGATGGGATCATGAAGTGTACTCCATACACCTAACCAACCAGAAACCAGCTAACGTCTCCCCAACTGGGCAATTCTGTGCAGCGCCAATCCTCACCAAAATCTCTGGTGCATATATGTGCTTGAAATGGCAATCGGGTAATGTGGCTATCTTAAGTTTCTGTGACACTATAGGCCCTGCCCTGTTTCTAAACCAACCAGTCTACACTTGACCTCTCTGTAAAGCAGGTCTACCTGTCAGCAACTACTTGCTTGTTATGGCAGTACCTCCTGCCTAACATGGAAAAGGAGTGACAGAAACCATGATGGACGATTTTAGTTAAGTATACACATTTGTTATTTCGGGATGCGGTCAAGATCCCGCCGGACGGGATCCCGGTGTATTGTTCTGTGATCATTTTTGGTCACTTTCTAAATCACTGCCAACTGATTAAAGGATTTATCACTGTATTGTTCTATAAACAGAAACTAAATTAAACTGAATCTATAAATTCCAGTAACAATACCCCATGATGGTACCTAGAGATAACTTTTGAACACCGTACTTTTCAAACATGATTGTGCTTGCAAGAGCCATTCACAAACCATGTGTTGTTCCTTTAATGTCACATAATTGATTAAGTGCTGTTCCATGACATCAGCGTGGAAAACACTACACATTGTATTGGATCCCCTGCAGCCCTGTCATCCTATTGCCAAGTCACACCAAATAACTGTGAAAGAGGTCATAGAAATTAATTATGCATGTGATTCATGATCTTATAATAAAGACAACAAAGGCGTCTATATAGATCCAAATTACTGTTGTTTGCTAGAGCTTTTAATTCTGCATGAATGAGTCACATTTCTGCTGTGCTGACACCCTGACACCGCTATCCCTGAGCTCTGATTCCATTACAGAGACTGCAGCATGGGCTCTGCATCGGAGCCTCAAATGAACAACTGCATTTCTATTCTCTTCTGCATTTTCACATATAGGACATCCATGTTAAAGAATGACTACAAAGCTATACTTTTAACTAGTAATTCATTTTTTGGTCTCCTACTGTACGACTAAGCCCAACTCTAACCCTAACTGTACCCCCGCATCCTAACCCTATACATACCCTTCAGCAGTCTAACCCTAACCCGCCCCCCCCACTCACACACAGCCTAACCCTAACCCCTCACCCTGCTGCAGCCTAACCCTAACCCTTGTACTTACCGCTTCAAGCTGTCAGCATTTTCACCTGTCGGGATCCCGACAGTGGTATTCTGAGCCTTCTCCCGAGTGCAGAAAGTAAATGTGCATCTCTATGTTCTCAACATGATGTAACTGTTGCTGCTAACAAATCAAAGATATACTGTACATCTTGCATGCGAATGTGCCGCAATTGTGACTATTTGCGCCCAGCTGTGACCCGTTTGCGGGAGTGCTTGCACCAATGCTATCCTATAGATCACGGGTGCATGTGCAATGCTCACAAACGTGTTTTGTTTGGCGCGATTAGACTGTAAGATGTGCAGGGACACATCTGTAAGAGTTTAGTTCCCCTCCTCACATTACATCTAGGAGCATGCTACAGAAATCTGACTTGTGCAAACAATATCATTTTAATGAAATTAATGGTCCAGTTTATATAAAATTTTATGTGCGTTCAATTGTAACAACATGTATCAGGACTGTATATTGTTAGTAACCAATTATAATTATGTAAGCCAATGAATTGACAGAGAAATGTCAATGAGAAAAGTGATTTGGTGGATGTATATATGGAGGAAGGGTGGATCTCTTAAAAGAGATTATTATACATTACAGAGAGAATGTGGACAGGTTAAAAGATCAAAGAGAAAAAAATAATGTTGATATTGGAAGAGAGGTAAATACAAACAAATAGAGAAAGATTTGTCCTGGAATCATTTGGCTCTACTAATAAGAGATAAACTGATGTTTCCTGAAAAAGTATTATTATAATAATCTCAGATTAATGTTGTACTCAACAAAATATATGTATGAAAAAATGAATAACTGTAAATGAGCTCATTAGAAAGGGATTCAAGAGACCTTGTAATGACAAAACGCTGCATTATATGGAAATGCCTCGCATTCACATGATAATGCTTCACACATGAGGAATTTTATGCTTTTCCCTATTCAATCCTTCCTTTGTTTGCTTGGTTTATGAGAAAAAAAAAATAAAAAAAAACTTTTCAAATAACTGCACGTGTACATTTCTTACATGTGCAATAAACTGTTGTCACAAATCTGTCTAACCAAGGGGGTCATTCCGAGTTGTTCGCTCGCTAGCAGTTTTTAGCAGCCGTGCAAACGCTATGCCGCTGCCCACTGGGAGTGTATTTTAGCTTAGCAGAAGTGCGAACGAAATGATCGCAGAGCGGCTACAAAATATTTTTGTGTAGTTTCAGAGTAGCTCAAAACCTACTCAGCGCTTGCGATCACTTCAGCCTATTCAGTTCCGGATTTGACGTCACACACTCGCCCAGCGTTCGCCCAGCCACGCCTGCATTTCCCCAGCCACGACTGCGTTTTTATCTGGCACGCCTGCGTTTTTCCACACACTCCCTGAAAATGGTCAGTTACCACCCAAAAACGCGCATTTCATGTCAATCACTCTGCGGCAGCCAGTGCGACTGAAATGCATTGCTAGACCCTGTGTAAAACGACATCGTTCGTTGTAATAGTACGTTGCACGTGCGCATTGCGCTGCGTACGCATGCGCAGAAGTGCCATTTTTTAGCCTCATCGCTGCACAGCGAACGAATGCAGCTAGCGAACAACTCGGAATGACCCCCCATGTACCTATCAATAACACAGAAACAAGTTACATTGGGGTCTCAGGGGATTGTTACAAAGTCACTAACAGTTCCAATCTATTTTTGTAGCACTGCTCAAATGTCCTCTTGCATTCTCAAGTGCCATCTCTGCCACTAATAAAATGGCTGGTGATATTGGCAGGCACTTTTTTTATTCTTTGGCAGTGGTGATGGCATAGCATGGCTGTGCTCAATTATCAAAGTCCCCAGGACCTATGCTTTAACCTCTGCCAATCATAAGCATTTTTTTTTTCACACTGGCTTCTTGAGATTGGCTGGAGGCAAATGCTCCTGCTTTCATCATTTAGCTGTGGATAGTGCGCAGACATCTCGATTCAAACCATTCTTTTGTTCTTCATGCTAAATTGCAACAAATTAAGGATAAATATTTTTATTTTAGATTTAAGATATAGACAAGGCATTGGGGGTGTTTTAATAATTTTCTGTGTGTGTTAATACATTTTATTTATTACAGTATTTTGGAATATTGGAGTAGTGTCTTTTGCACAATTATACTGGGCCTACTTGACTTGCAAGCTGCCACTCCAGGTGTCCTAATCTTGGTACCATGGCCACCATAGCCCATGAAGAGTCCTTCTGCCCCCTTCACAGACAAGCTAGCACTACCTTCTGCCGTTTGCGCAAAGGATCTTTAGTTGGGTTGGGTTTGTGTGACCGGCGGTCACCACACAGACGCCAGGATCCCAGCTGTTAGTTAGGGTATCCGTTCACATGGTCGACCATGTTATGGTCGACAGTCATTAGGTCGACCACTATTGGTCGACATTGACATGGTCGACATGGACACATGGTCGACATGGACACATGGTCGGCACATGAAAATGGTCGACACATGAAAAGGTCGACATGAGTTTTTTAACTTTTTTTTCTTTTGGGGAACTTTTCCATACTTTACGATCCACATGGACTACGATTGGAACGGTAAAGTGTGCCGAGCGAAGCGAAGGCACCATGCCCGAAGCATGGCGAGCGAAGCGAGCCATGCGAGGGGATGCACTAATTGGGGTTCCCAGTCACTTTACGCAAAAAATGACACCAAAAAAAGTAAAAAAAACTCATGTCGACCTTTTCATATGTCGACCTTTCATGTGTCGACCATTTTCATGTGTCGACCATGTGTCCATGTCGACCATGTCAATGTTGACCAATAGTGGTCGACCTAATGACTGTCGACCATAACATGGTCGACCATTCATATCGGAACCGTTAGTTAGTTGGTTAGCTGGCTCGCTGCGCTCGCCACAGGTTCTGTTCCCACTCTATAGGTGTCGTGGACACCCACGAGTGTGAATAGTCCCTGTTGGTCGGCATGCCGACAAGCGGGATATTCAGGGTTCGGGATCCCGGCAACAGTATTGTGACCGGCCACATAACCGCATCCCCTTTAGTAGTAGGGGCTGGTTCAGCATTTTCCAGGTGAAGTGTGAATTTGACCGCCCTAATTAATGCAGTCACATAAAATTTTGGTGGGGCCTCCTCATCCCCTGATTCTGGATCCAAAATCTCAGCTTGCTCAGCAGCAACTGATGATTTCTCTGAATCAGAGAGGGGAGTAGACTGTGAGGAAGGTATAGTACGTTTAGTGGCAGTAGGTGTAGGTAGTGTACGCTGACCCTGCACCATATTGTGAAATGCAACAGTAGGAAGCAGCCAAGCTCTGTATACAGTTAGAGAATGAGTCCAAGATGCCCATGGGGGCTACTACACAGGGACAGTGAGGGCTAAGGTGCTGCGAGGCACGAGACAGGCTGTGCACTGACCATCCTGTGACAAATCCTGAGGTTGAGGGAGGAGCAGCGCAGGGTGGGAAGACCACAGTGGAATGTGCCATTCCACTGTGGTCTTCCCACCCTGGGCTGGATGAGAGGCCGCTGGAGAAGTGCTGGCCTCTCCTAAGGAGATTTCAAGCACCGGATCTCCTGGCCAAGCAAGGATCCCCAGCGCCAATGTGCATTTCAGCCCTGGTGGTCTACTGCAGCCGCCGGAACTCTTATTGGTTCGGGAGCACATTAGCGCCGTCAGCCGTCTCCCGGGATCGGCCACATATGGAATGCGCTATACACGGGCACCCTCCTTACCTGTACCCCAGTATTATCTGGTTGCAGTGCTGAGTGCCTCTGTGCCACTGCTAGTGTAAGGTAATTGCCAGGGATCCCGCCGAAATCCCCTACCCAGTCGTGGTGTCGTGGCCTGGTGGGGGTGTTGCAGCATAGGTGCTGACATCCTCTGGACTGCCAGGCGCTGATTGCTCAAAGAAAAAATTAAAATCATCAAAAAAATAAGAATTTACTTACCGATAATTCTATTTCTCGTAGTCCGTAGTGGATGCTGGGGACTCCGTAAGGACCATGGGGAATAGCGGCTCCGCAGGAGACTGGGCACAAAAGTAAAGCTTTAGAACTACCTGGTGTGCACTGGCTCCTCCCCCCATGACCCTCCTCCAAGCCTCAGTTAGGATACTGTGCCCGGACGAGCGTACACAATAAGGAAGGATTTTGAATCCCGGGTAAGACTCATACCAGCCACACCAATCACACCATATAACTTGTGATCTAAACCCAGTTAACAGCATGATAACAGAGGAGCCTCTAGAAAAGATGGCTCACTACAGCAATAACCCGATTTTTTTTTTTTTTTTGGTAACAATAACTATGTACCAGTATTGCAGACAATCCGCACTTGGGA
The DNA here is from genome assembly GCF_028390025.1 of Pseudophryne corroboree. NCBI lineage: Eukaryota > Metazoa > Chordata > Amphibia > Anura > Myobatrachidae > Pseudophryne > Pseudophryne corroboree. Next base: position 498,624,559 of record NC_086445.1, read on the forward strand.
TGGGCGCCCAGCATCCACTACGGACTACGAGAAATAGAATTATCAGTAAGTAAATTCTTATTTTCTCTGACGTCCTAGTGGATGCTGGGGACTCCGTAAGGACCATGGGGATTATACCAAAGCTCCCAAACGGGCGGGAGAGTGCGGATGACTCTGCAGCACCAAATGAGAGAACTCCAGGTCCTCCTCAGCCAGGGTATCAAATTTGTAGAATTTTACAAACGTATTTGCTCCTGACCAAGTAACTGCTCGGCAAAGTTGTAAAGCCGAGACCCCTCGGGCAGCCGCCCAAGATGAGCCCACCTTCCTTGTGGAATGGGCTTTTACAGATTTTGTCTGTGGCAGGCCTGCCACAGAATGTGCAAGCTGAATTGTACTACAAATCCAACGAGCAATAGTCTGCTTAGAAGCAGGAGCACCCAGCTTGTTGGGTGCATACAGAATAAACAACGAGTCAGATTTTCTGACTCCAGCCGTCCTGGAAACCTATCTTTCCAGGGCCCTGACAACGTCTAGCAACTTGGAGTCCTCCAAGTCCCTAGTAGCCGCAGGCACCACAATAGGTTGATTCAGGTGAAAACGCTGAAAACCACCTTAGGGAGAAACTGAGGACAAGTCCTCAATTCCGCCCTGTCCGAATGGAAAATCAGATGAGGGCTTTTACAGGATAAAGCCGCCAATTCTGACACGCACCTGGCCCAGGCCAGGGCCAACAGCATGACCACTTTCCATGTGAGATATTTTAACTCCACATATTTAAGTGGTTCAAACCAATGTGACTTTTGGAACCCAAAAACTACATTTAGATCCCAAGGTGCCACTGGAGGCACAAAAGGAGGCTGTATATACAGTACCCCTTTCACAAACGTCTGAACTTCAGGGACTGAAGCTAGTTCTTTTTGGAAGAAAATTGACAGGGCCGAAATTTGAACCTTAATGGACCCCCATTTCAGGCCCATAGACACTCCTGTTTGCAGGAAATGTAGGAATCGACCTAGTTGAAAATTCCTCCGTCGGGGCCTTACTGGCCTCGCACCACGCAACATATTTTCGCCAAATGCGGTGATAATGTTTTGCGGTTATATCTTTCCTGGCTTTGATCAGGATAGGAATGACTTCATCCGGAATGCCTTTCTCCTTCAGGATCCGGCGTTCAACCGCCATGCCGTCAAACGCAGTCGCGGTAAGCCTTGGAACAGACAGGGTCCTTGCTGGAGCAGGTCCCTTCTTAGAGGTAGAGGCCACGGATCCTCCGTGACCATCTCTTGAAGTTCCGGTTACCAAGTCCTTCTTGGCCAATCCGGAGTCCGAATATAGTGCTTACTCCTCTCCATCTTATAATTCTCAGTACCTTGGGTATGAGAGGCAGAGGAGGGAACACATACACTGACTGGTACACCCACTGTGTTACCAGAGCGTCTACAGCTATTGCCGGAGGGTCCCTTGACCCGGCGCAATACTTGTCGAGTTTTATAAACATGTGGAAGACTTCTGGGTGAAGTCCCCACTTGCTGACAGTGCTATCACATGATTTTCCGCCCAGCGAAGAATCCTTGCAGCTTCTGTCATTGCCCTCCTGCTTCTTGTGTCACCCTGTCTGTTTACGTGGGTGACTGCCGTGATGTTGTCCGAATGGATCAACTCCGGGTGACCTTGAAGCAGAGGTCTTGCTGAGCTTAGAGCATTGTAAATGGCCCTTAGCTTCAGGATATTTATGTGAAGTGATGTCTCCAGGCTTGACCATAAGCTCTGGAAATTCCTTCCCTGTGTGACTGCTCCCCAGCCTCGCAGGCTGGCATCCGTGGTCACCAGGACCCAGTCCTGAATGTCGAATCTGCGACCCTCTAGAAGATGAGCACTCTGCAACCACCACAGGAGAGACACCCTTGTGCTTGGTGACAGGGTTATCCGCTGATGCATCTGAAGATGCGACCCGGACCATTTGTCCAGCAGGTCCCACTGGAAAGTTCTTGCGTGGAATCTGCCGAATGGGATTGCTTCGTAGGAAGCCACCATTTTTCCCAGAACCCTTTCATTGATGTACTGAGACTTGGCTCGGTTATAGGAGGTTCCCGACTAGCTCAGATAACTCCCTGACTTTCTCCTCCGGGAGAAACACCTTTTTCTGGACTGTGTCCAGGATCATCCCTAGGAACAGACGACGAGTCGTCGGAAACAGCTGCGATTTTGGAATATTGAAAATCCAATCGTGCTGCCGCAACACTACCTGAGATAGTGCTACACCGACCTCCAACTGTTCCCTGGATCTTACCCTTATCAGGGAATCGTCCAAGGAAGGGATAACTAAAATTCCCTTCCTTCGAAGGAGTATCATCATTTCGGCCATTACCTTGGTAAAGACCCGGGGTGCCGTGGACCATCCATACGGCAGCGTCTGAAACTGATAGTGACAGTTCTGTACCATAAACCTGAGGTACCCTTGGTGAGAAGGGTAAATTGGGACATGAAGGTAAGCATCCTTGATGTCCCGAGACATCATGTAGTCCCCTTCTTCCAGGTTCGCAATCACTGCTCTGAGTGACTCAATCTTGAATTTGAACCTCCGTATGTAAGTGTTCAAGATTTTAGATTTAGAATCGGTCTCACCGAGCCGTCCGGCTTCGGTACCACAACAGTGTGGAATAATACCCCGTTCCCTGTTGCAGGAGGGGTACCTTGATTATCACCTGCTGGGAATACAGCTTGTGAATGGCTTCCAAAACTGCCTCCCTGTCAGAAGGAGACATCGGTAAAGCCGACTTTAGGAAACGGCGAGGGGGAGACGTCTCGAATTCCAATTTGTACCCCTGAGATATCACCTGAAGGATCCAGGGGTCTACTTGCGAGTGAGCCCACTGCGCGCTGAAATTCATTGAGACGGGCCCCCACCGTGCCTGATTCTGCTTGTAAAGCCCCAGCGTCATACTGAGGGCTTGGCAGAGGTGGGAGAGGGCTTCTGTTCCTGGGAACTGGCTGATTTCTGCAGCCTTTTTCCTCTCCCTCTGTCACGGGGCAGAAATGAGGAACCTTTTGCCCGCTTGCCCACGAAAAGACTGCGCCTGATAATACGGCGTCTTTTATGTTGAGAGGCGACCTGGGGTACAAACGTGGATTTCCCAGCTGTTGCCGTGGCCACCAGGTCTGAAAGACCGACCCCAAATAACTCCTCCCCTTAATAAGGCAATACTTCCAAATGCCGTTTGGAATCCGCATCACCTGACCACTGTCGTGTCCATAACCCTCTACTGGCAGAAATGGACAACGCACTTAGACTTGATGCCAGTCGGCAAATATTCCGCTGTGCATCACGCATATATAGAAATGCATCTTTTAAATGCTCTATAGGCAATAATATACTGTCCCTATCTAGGGTATCAATATTTTCAGTCAGGGAATCCGACCACGCCAACCCAGCACTGCACATCCAGGCTGAGGCGATTGCTGGTCGCAGTATAACACCAGTATGTGTGTAAATACATTTTAGGATACCCTCCTGCTTTCTATCAGCAGGATCCTTAGGGGCGGCCATCTCAGGAGAGGGTAGAGCCCTTGTTCTTACAAGCGTGTGAGCGCTTTATCCACCCTAGGGGGTGTTTCCCAACGCACCCTAACCTCTGGCGGGAAAGGATATAATGCCAATAACATTTTAGAAATTATCAGTTGTTATCGGGGGAAACCCACGCATCATCACACACCTCATTTAATTTCTCAGATTCAGGAAAACTACAGGTAGTTTTTCCTCACCGAACATAATACCCCTTTTTGGTGGTACTCGTATTATCAGAAATGTGTAAAACATTTTTCATTGCCTCAATCATGTAACGTGTGGCCCTACTGGAAGTCACATTTGTCTCTTCACCGTCGACACTGGAGTCAGTATCCGTGTCGGCGTCTATATCTGCCATCTGAGGTAACGGGCGCTTTAGAGCCCCTGACGGCCTATGAGACGTCTGGACAGGTACAAGCTGAGTAGCCGGCTGTCTCATGTCAACCACTGTCTTTTATACAGAGCTGACACTGTCACGTAATTCCTTCCAACAGTTCATCCACTCAGGTGTCGACCCCCTAGGGGGTGACATCACTATTACAGGCAATCTGCTCCGTCTCCACATCATTTTTCTCCTCATACATGTCGACACAAACGTACCGACACACAGCACACAAACAGGGAATGCTCTGATAGAGGACAGGACCCCACTAGCCCTTTGGGGAGACAGAGGGAGAGTTTGCCAGCACACACCAGAGCGCTATATATATACAGGGATAACCTTATATAAGTGTTTTTCCCCTTATAGCTGCTGTATTTTTAATACTGCGCGTAATTAGTGCCCCCCTCTCTTTTTTAACCCTTTCTGTAGTGTAGTGACTGCAGGGGAGAGCCAGGGAGCTTCCCTCCAACGGAGCTGTGAGGGAAAATGGCGCCAGTGTGCTGAGGAGATAGGCTCCGCCCCCTTCTCGGCGGCCTTATCTCCCGTTTTTCTGTGTATTCTGGCAGGGGTTAAATTCATCCATATAGCCCAGGAGCTATATGTGATGCATTTTTTGCCATCCAAGGTGTTTTTATTGCGTCTCAGGGCGCCCCCCCCCAGCGCCCTGCACCCTCAGTGACCGGAGTGTGAAGTGTGCTGAGAGCAATGGCGCACAGCTGCAGTGCTGTGCGCTACCTTGTTGAAGACAGGACGTCTTCTGCCGCCGATTTTCCGGACCTCTTCTGTCTTCTGGCTCTGTAAGGGGGCCGGCGGCGCGGCTCTGGGACCTATCCATGGCTGGGCCTGTGATCGGTCCTCTGGAGCTAATGTCCAGTAGCCTAAGAAGCCCAATCCACTCTGCACGCAGGTGAGTTCGCTTCTTCTCCCCTTAGTCCCTCGATGCAGTGAGCCTGTTGCCAGCAGGTCTCACTGAACATAAAAAACCTAAAACTAAACTTTTCACTAAGCAGCTCAGGAGAGCCACCTAGTGTGCACCCTTCTCGTTCGGGCACAAAAATCTAACTGAGGCTTGGAGGAGGGTCATGGGGGGAGGAGCCAGTGCACACCAGGTAGTTCTAAAGCTTTACTTTTGTGCCCAGTCTCCTGCGGAGCCGCTATTCCCCATGGTCCTTACGGAGTCCCCAGCATCCACTAGGACGTCAGAGAAAATATAAAATCTTGGCCTGCAGTGTGCAGCCCCTGTTCAGTGTGATCAGCTCCTGCTGGCACAAAAAAAACTGAAGTGCCTGAGAATGGGAGTGGGGTATGAGGGGAGAGGAGCCCAGTGCATTCTGGGAGGCTCACAAGCTTTGCTGTTCAGTCCTGGTCTCCACCAGCCATACCCAAGGTTAACCCTGTGGAGACCATGGACCCTAAAAAATAGGATTTTGGTACTCACCGTTAAATCCTTTTCTCCTAGTCCGTAGAGGATGCTGGGGACTCCAAAAGGACCATGGGGTATAGACGGGATCCGCAGGAGATTAGGCACACTAAAAAGACTTAAGACTGGGTGTGAACTGGCTCCTCCCTCTATGCCCCTCCTACAGACCTCAGTTAAAGGAACTGTGCCCAGGAGAAACGGACATTACAAGGAAAGATTTTTGTCTTAACTAAGGGCTACCAAATTACCAGCCCACACCATAAACATACCGTACAACCGGAAAAACGCCAAACCAGATAACAGTATGCATAAAACCCCAGCAACCAGCTGCAACAAACCAATACACAAGTCGTGTATAAACTAACTTAACCAGTAAGCAACTATATAATGCAAGTAATAGTCCGCACTGGGACGGGCGCCCAGCATCCTCTACGGACTAGGAGAAAAGGATTTAACGGTGAGTACCAAAATCCTATTTTCTCTTACGTCCTAGAGGATGCTGGGGACTCCAAAAGGACCATGGGGATTATACCAAAGCTCCAGAACGGGCGGGAGAGTGCGGACGACTCTGCAGCACCGACTGAGCAAACGCCAGGTCCTCACCGGCCAGAGTATCGAACTTATAGAATATAGCAAAAGTGTTCGAACCCGACCAAGTAGCCGCTCGGCAAAGCTGTAGTGCCGAAACACCTCGGGCAGCCGCCCAAGATGAGCCCACCTTTCTGGTAGAATGGGCTTTAACCGACTTCGGCACCGGCAACCCCACCGAAGAATGAGCTTGCTGGATCGTACTACAAATCCAGCGTGCAATAGTCTGTTTTGACGCGGGATGACCAACCTTGTTGGCCGCATACAAAACAAACAACGCTTCAGTTTTCCTAGTAACAGCTGTCCTAGAAACGTAAATTTTTAACGCTCTTACAACATCCAGAGATTTTGGAATCGCCACTTCTTCCGTAGCTACCGGAACCACAATAGGTTGGTTAATGTGAAATGACTAAACCACCTTTGGTAGAAATTGTTGACGAGTCCTCAATTCCGCCCTATCCGCATGAAAAATCAAGTACGGACTCTTATGAGATAAAGCTGCCAATTCCGATACTCGCCTGGCAGATGCCAGCGCCAAAAGCATAACTACCTTCCAAGTGAGAAATTTTAATTCAACCGTCCGCAAAGGTTCAAACCAGGAAGACATGAGGAACCGCAAGACGACATCAAGGTCCCATGGCGCTACAGGCGGTACAAACGGTGGATTGATACGCATTACACCCTTCACAAAAGTCTGAAACTCTGGGAGGGCAGCTAACTCTTTTTGAAAGAAAATAGACAAAGCCGAAATTTGCACTTTGATGGAACCCAATTTCAGGCCTGCATCTACACCCGCCTGTAAAAAGTGGAGAAAACGACCCAAGTGAAAATCCTCCGCAGGAGTCTTCTTAACCTCACACCAGGAAACATATTTCCTCCAGATACGGTGATAGTGTTTCGCCGTAACCTCTTTCCTAGCCTTAATGAGAGTTGAAATGACCTCCCTGGGAATACCCTTACGAGCTAAGATCTGGCGCTCAACCTCCATGCCGTCAAACGCAGCCGCGGTAAGTCCGGAAATACGCATGGACCCTGTAACAACAGATCCTCTTTTAGAGGAAGCGGCCAAGGATCTTCCACCAGTAAGTCCTGAAGATCCGGGTACCAGGCCCTTCTTGGCCAGTCTGGAACGACGAGAATCGCCTGAACCCTTGCTCGACGATGATCCCCAGCACCTTTGGGATGAGAGGAAGAGGAGGGAACACATACACCGACTGGAAAACCCACGGAGACACCAGGGCGTCCACCGCCGTGGCTTGAGGGTCCCTTGACCTGGAACAATACCTCGGGAGCTTCTTGTTGAGCCGAGACGCCATCATGTCCTATCAACGGAATTCCCCAGCGTCTTGTCACTTCTGCAAAAACCTCTTGGTGCAGAGCCCACTCTACCGGATGGAGGTCGTGTCTGCTGAGGAAACCCGCTTCCCAGTTGTCCACCCCCGGTAGGAAAACTGCTGACAGTGCGCTGACGTATTGTTCCACCCAGCGAAGTATCTTTGTGGCCTCCGCCATTGCCGCTCTGCTCCTCGTTCCACCTTGCCGGTTTATATGGGCCACCGCTGTGATGTTGTCTGACTGTACCAGGACCGGTCGACCTTGAAGCAGACTTCTTGCTTGGAGTAGGCCGTTGTAAATGGCTCTTAACTCTAGAACATTTATGTGGAGACAGGCTTCCTGGAGCGACCATTTTCCCTGGAAATTTCTTCCTTGGGTGACTGCGCCCCAACCCCGGAGACTTGCATCTGTTGTCAGAAGTACCCACTCCTGGATACCGAATCGGCGTCCCCCCAGGAGGTGATGAGCTTGTAGCCACCACAGGAGAGAAATCCTGGCTCTGGGAGATAGACTTATCTTCCGGTGAATGTGTAGATGAGACCCGGACCATTTGCTCAGCAAGTCCCACTGAAACACGCGGGCGTGAAATCTGCCGTATGGAATGGCTTCGTACGCCGCAACCATCTTCCCCAGAACCTGAGTACAATGATGGATCGACACACTTGACGGCTTCAGAAGTTCTCTGACCATCGTCTGCAATTCCAGAGCCTTTTCTTCTGGAAGGAATACCTTCTGTAACTCCGTGTCCAGAATCATGCCCAGAAAAGTAAGCCGAGTCGTCGGGATCAACTGGAATTTCGGCAAATTGAGGACCCCTCCGTGTTGTCGCAGAACCGATAGAGACAACTCTACACTTTTCAGCAATCGTTCCTTGGACCTCGCCTTTATCAGGAGATCGTCCAAGTACGGGATAATTGAAACCCCTTGTTTGCGCAGAAGAACCATCATTTCCGCCATGACCTTGGTGAAAATCCTCGGAGCCGTGGAAAGCCCAAACGGCAACGTCTGAAATTGGTAATGAGAATCCTGTATCGCAAACCTGAGGAAAGCCTGATGCGGAGGATATATCGGGACATGTAAGTAGGCATCCTTTATGTCGACTGACGCCATAAAATCCCCCCCTTCTAGGCTGGAGATCACAGCTCGAAGGGATTCCATCTTGAACTTGAAAACTTTCAAGTATGGATTGAGGGATTTTAGATTTAGAATTGGTCTGACCGAACCGTCCGGTTTCGGCACAACAAAGAAGCTCGAGTAGAACCCCTCCCCCCGCTGAGACGAGGGAACGGGAATAATGACCCTCTGTAGACACAGTTTTTGAATCGCTGCTAGCACCACCTCCCTGTCTGGAAGAACTACTGGTAATGCCGAAATGAAGAACCGGTGAGGGGGCATCTCCTGAAACTCCAGTTTGTATCCCTGAGACACGATCTCTAGTACCCAAGGATCCAGGCCTGATTGAATCCAGACCTGACTGAAAATTCGTAGACGGCCCCCCACCGGTTCGGACTCCCCCAGGGAAGCCCCAGCGTCATGCGGTGGACTTGGTAGTAGCAGGGGAGGACTTTTGGTCCTGGGCGCCCGAACCTGCAGAAGGTTTCCTTCCCCTTCCTCTACCTTTTGAAGCGAGGAAGGACGAGCCTTTTCCACGCTTGTATCTATTGTGACGAATGGACTGCATTTGCTGATGTGGTGCCTTTTTCTGTTGTGTGGGAACATAAGGAAGAAACGAGGACTCACCCGCAGTCGCGGTCGAGACCAGGTCAGCCAAGCCGTCCCCAAACAAGACAGTACCTTTGAAGGGTAGCGCTTCCATAGCCCTCTTGGAGTCGGCATCAGCGTTCCATTGATGGATCCACAGGGCCCTCCTGGCAGATATCGACATGGTATTGGTTCTTGAACCCAAGAGACAGACGTCCCTCGCTGCATCTTTTATGTAATCTGCAGCGTCCTTAATATAACCAAGAGTTAGAAGGACATTATCTTTATCAAGAGTATCCATATCATTAGCTAAATTCTCAGCCCATTTAGCAATAGCACTACTCACCCATACCGACGCCACAGCGGGTCTGAGCAATGCACCCGAATTAGCAAAAAATGGACTTCAGAGACGTCTCCAGCTTGCGATCCGCCGGATCTTTGAGAGCTGCCGTGTCAGGCGACGGAAGTGCCACTTTCTTAGACAAACGAGATAAAGCTTTGTCAACATTTGGAGATGCCTCCCATTTTTCCCTGTCCTCAGAGGGGAAAGGATATGCCATGTAAATTCTCTTGGGAATCTGCCATTTCTTATCCGGCAACTCCCAAGCCTTTTCACAAAAAGAATTCATTTCATGAGAGGGGGGAAATTTTACCTCAGGTTTTTTTCCCTTGAACAAGCAAATCCTTGTTTCCTGAACCACAGCTTCATCAGAAATGTGCAAAACATCTTTTATAGCCACAATCATGTACTGAATACTCTTAACTAAACGTGGATGTAACGCTGCCTCAGTGAAATCGACGTCGGAATCAGAGTCCGTGTCGGTATCAGTATCTACCACTTGAGTAAATGGCCTTTTTTGCGACCCGGATGGGGTCTGTACCTGAGACAAAGCCTCTTCCATGGACTTTTTCCACACATGTGTCTGTGACTCAGACTTATCTAACCTCTTTGATAAGGAAGCCACATTCGAGTTTATTGTACTGAGCAATGCTAGCAAATCAGGTGTCGGCTGCGTCGACAGTCTCAACTCTCATCCGCTCCCCCAATAACCTCCTCCGGTGAATAACCTTCAGCCTCAGACATGCCGACACGTAGTACCGACACACCACAACACCCAGAACGTCCCTGCTAGGTGACAGGCCTACAACACAGCCCAGATAGAGGACACAGAGGGAGTATGCCAGCTCACACCCCAGCGCCCATATATCGCAAAAACCGATATATGTACCCAGCGCTGCCCACTATTAAGCACCACACTGCGGCCCCCCTCTGAAAATGCCCCCCCCCCCGTTACTTGGAGAAGCGTGGAGGTCCCGCCAGCGTCTATCCCTCAGCCGCGTGGAGCAGGGAAAATGGCGCCGGTGAGCTGCGGGTCGAAGTTCCGCCCCCTTCCCGGAGCGCTTCGGACCGCCAAATTCAAACAGTGTAAAAATGCCGGCGGGGGTCCGTACACGGTGCCGAGGCACCCACAATCTTTTTGCCGCCCAAAAAAAAAGCTCCAGTAACATGCTGCCCAGGGCGCCCCCCAGCGCCCTTCACCCAGTGAATACTGTTGGTGATGTGTGTGGGAGCATGGAGCACAGCGTCACCGCTGTGCTTTACCTTCCGTTACTGAAGTCTTCTGCCGTCCTGAAGTCTTCTGATCTTCTCATACTCACCCGACTTCTTTATTCTGGCTTCTGTGAGGGGGTGACGGCGTGGCTCCGGGAACAAGCAGCTAGGCGCACCAAGTGATCGAACCCTCTGGAGCTAATGGTGTCCAGTAGCCGAGAAGCAGAGCCTTGAAACTCACAGAAGTAGGTCCTGCTTCTCTCCCCTCACTCCCACGCTGCAGGGAGCCTGTAGCCAGCAGGTCTCCCCGAATATAAAAAACCTAACAAAAGTCTTTTCTAGAGAAACTCAGTAGAGCTCCCCTAGTGTGCATCCAATCACTCCTGGGCACAAAGTCTAACTGAGGTCTGGAGGAGGGGCATAGAGGGAGGAGCCAGTTCACACCCAGTCTTAAGTCTTTTTAGTGTGCCCAAGCTCCTGCGGATCCCGTCTATACCCCATGGTCCTTTTGGAGTCCCCAGCATCCTCTAGGACGTAAGAGAAAAGAAAATGTTGATACTCTAGGGCGCAGTGAATTAAGAAAGATTTACACTTCATCCTGCCTAATAGATTTTAGAAATATTTGTCAAACCCTGCACTAAATTACACTGCCAGCAGCAAAACTTCGATCAAACTGGCCACATTTTATGCAGTCACAGAGACGTATGGTAAAGTCTTTTGAGAAGTTGAATTGGGAATTTGGCATGGTTAGACAAAATTATGTTGTGTGTGTATACATTACCATTGCTTGGGAATAAAAGTGCAGCCAAGTTCATACTCCCATTGGAGTTGAACAGCAGATTTACTAGTCAAGGGATAGATAGATAGATAGATAGATAGATAGATAGATAGATAGATAGATAGATAGATAGATAGATAGATAGATAGATAGATAGATAAACAATATGTAATAGCCCCTAGATTTACTGTTGCTTAGCTTATGCAGAAGCTGTGCAGGTGGCATGGTGAAAGCAGTGGTAGACTTACGCGTATCTGTAACCCAATGTGCAACCTGAAGATATTTGTAATGATCGGATAGTAGGAGGCCATTTGCAGTCTGGAGCTGTGAGAAGGGTGACATATCTAAAGGAAAGGACATCAGTAAGGGTAGAGAGACCCTAATCCTTAAAAAATAAAAAGAGATACGTTTGAGGTAATCATAGTGACCAATAAGCACCAGGAAGAACCCAAATGCACAGTGCATCAAAAACTGCCATTAGGCGAATTGAAAAAGGCATCCAAAGCCATTTTGGCGTCCACAGAAGGTCTTACAGGGAGAATTCTGACATTACAGCTCTTTATAAGTCGACCCAGGGTTTTGAGTTAGGGGGAAGAAACCAGTCTTTCAAACAACAGAGGATGCAAGCTGCCTGGTATCAATTAAGGTCAGGAAGCATCAGTCCACCAAATATCTTATAGAGAATCATGTGTCTAAACACCATATAAGGAGGCATATTTTTTTCCAACCACATTGTAACTTCATGGACCTCAAAAAGTCCAAAAATTTGATAGGGAAAATAAAAGGGAGTGTGGAACAGGTACATTAGTTTTGTGAACAGCGACATTTTATAAATTGTTGGGTAGCCTAGCCAGGAATTGGTTAAAATTGAGAAGCCGAGCAAGCATGGGAACCATATGAACCTCAAATACTTTAGGGATAGAGGTCAAGATACCTAGATAAGATAAAATAGGATAAGCAACCAGGCAGATCTGTACTTCGACTGGAGGTTATAATATAAGCCCTATAAAAAGACAATGGCTTTGATTTGGCGGGATTTGTAATAAAAAAGAGCACTGAATACATCAAGCAAGGCATGTGAAGCAGGGTATCCGTTTACATGGTCGACCATGTTATGGTCGACAGTCATTAGGTCGACCACTATTGGTCGACATTGACATGGTCGACATGGACACATGGTCGACACATGAAAGGTCGACACATGAAAAGATCGACATGCGTTTTTTTAACTTTTTTTTCTTTTGGGGAACTTTTCCATACTTTACGATCCACGTGGACTACGATTGGAACGGTAATCTGTGCCGAGCGAAGCGGCAGCGGAGCGAAGGCACCATGCCCGAAGCATGGCGAGCGAAGCGAGCCATGCGAGGGGACGCGGTGCACTAATTGGGGTTCCCAGTCACTTTACGCAAAAAATGACACCCAAAAAAGTAAAAAAACTAATGTCGACCTTTTCGTGTGTCGACCTTTCATGTGACGACCATGTGTCCATGTCGACCATGTCAATGTCGACCAATAGTGGTCGACCTAATGACTGTCGACCATAACATGGTCGACCATTTATGCCGGAACCGTGAAGCATGTAAGGAGGAAGAGGTATTAGTAACAAAGAGCAGGTAATCATCAGTAAATAAAACTTTATGTCATGCCTTGTGCTTAAAAATCAGGAAAACTGTCCAAGAGTCTAATTTTCTGTTCCATAGCCATAACAAAAATAAGAAAGGGGTAGCGACCCCACTATCCTGTCCTCCCTCGAGACTTTCCTCTCTCCTCTTTCCACCATGACCTGTCCCAACCAGGCAGCCTCCTTCTATAACTCTTGCCTAACCTGTGCTCTCGACTCTGTGGCCCTTCTCTCCTCCGCCACTCTAAACCCCAACCCTGGCACACCAAAGTAACACGATTCTTACAAAAATATTCACGCTCCGCTGAACGATTCTGGAGGAAATCTCACTTTCTGGCGGACTTCCTCCATTTCAAGTTTATTCTCTCCTCCTACAGCTCTGCTCTTTCCCTCGCCAGGCAATCCTTTTTCCAAGTACTCATCTCTTCTCAGTCCTCGCATTCTCTTTGAAACTTTCAGCGCTCTCCTTCGCCCCCCTCCTCTTCCCCTCCCATCCTCCCTCACTGTCACTGACTTTGCCTCCTTCTTCATCATCTCCATAATTGAGGATGTCCGACACGATATATCCTCCCGTCACTCCTCTGCTGCCCCCATTATCCTTCCCCTCCATCTATCCCACCCTGTCCTCCTTCCATCCCACTACAGACGGTATCCGGACTCCAGGTCGACAGCACAAAGGTCGACACACCTTAGGTCGACGCCAATTGGTCGACACACCTTAGGTCGACATGGACAAAGGGTCGACATGGACAAAAGGTCGACAGGAACAAGGTCGACATGGAAAAAGGTCGACATGAGTTTTTCACGTTTTTTTTCTTTTTTTGAACCTTTTCATACTTAACGATCCACGTGGACTACGATTGGAACGGTAATCTGTGCCGAGTGAAGCGGTAGCGGAGCGAAGGCACCATGCCCGAAGCATAGCGAGCGAAGCGAGCCATGCGTGGGGACGCGGTGCACTAATTGGGGTTCCCGGTCACTCTACGAAGAAAACAACACCAAAAAAACATAGAAAACTCATGTCGACCTTTTTCCATGTCGACCTTGTTCCTGTCGACCTTTTGTCCATGTCGACCTTTTGTCCATGTCGACCTAAGGTGTGTCGAACAATTGGCGTCGACCTAAGGTGTGTCGACCTTTGTGCTGTCGACCCTCAGTCCCAGACCCCTACAGACAAGGAAGTCTACTCCCTCACCTTATTCCTCCTTCCTCAACCTGCCCCCTGGACGCCCTCCCGTCTTCTCCGCTCCCTCTCCCCCAATGCCTGCTCCCACCTTGCTCACATCTTCAACCTATCACTCTCGACCGGCATCTTTCCCTCACCAAACATGCTCTGGTCTCACCTATTCTCAAAAAACACAACCTCGACCCTTCATCACCCACTAGCTACCGCCCCATCTCTCTTCTCCCATTCACCTCCAAACTACTTGAACGACTGGTCTACAGCTGTCTCACAAGTTACCTCTCTGACAACTCCATCTTTGATCCACTACAATCTGGCTTTCGCCCACCATACTTCACTGAGACTGCCCTGGTGCAAGTCACCATTGACCTGCTTTTGGCCAAATCCAGGGGCCACTTCTCTCTGCTTATCCTTCTGCACCTCTCTGCTGCCTTTGATACCGTGGATTATCTTCTCCTCCTCCGCACACTCCAAAACATTGGCCTCTCTAGCACTGTATTTGACTCCGGCACCACCTCACACCCTTCCATCCTTCTTGCTGGTGTCCCTCAGGGTTCTGTTCTTCCTGTTCACCTCTTCCCTGGGTGCGCTCATTAACTCCTTTGGCCTTCAATACCAACTCTATGCCGATGACACACAACTCTACCTCTCCTCTCCTGAGCTGTCCCCCTCTGTCCTCTCCCAGGTTTCCAGCTGCCTCTCCGCAATCTCCTTCCGGATGGCTGAGCGTTCTCTGTAGCTCAACATGGACAAAACTGAACTCATTATCTTTCCCGCAGCCAGAGTAACACCTCCTAGCAATATCTCTATCACTGTTGACAACACCACCATCTCCCCCGTTCAACAACTCCGCTGCTTGGGCGTCACTCTGGACTCCTCCCTCTCCTTTGCACCCCACATCCAAGCTCTGGCACAATCCTGTCGGTTCCAGCTACGCAACATTGCTTGCATCAGGCCATTTCTCTCCCAGAGTACAACTAAACTTATCATCCACTCACTGGTCATCTCACGGCTCGACTACTGCAACGTTCTCCTCACTTGCTTCACTCGCTCCCGTCTTGCTCCCCTCCAATCTGTCCTCAACTGTCCTCATGACGTCTCTCCCATAGTTCCGAGGAGTGGGCGGCCAGATGGAGGGCAGCACGGTCCGGAAGCAGGAGTGGGGCTGGTGAGTATTGTGTTTTTTTTTGTGTGTGTGTGCAAGCAGCGCTACCAGGGGGCACAACTACTGGGGGCACATCTACCGGGGGTATAACTACAGGGAGCATATCTACTGGGGGCATAGCTACAGGGGGCACATTTACAGGGGGCACATCTACTGGGGGCATAACCACAGGGAACCTATCTACAGGAGGCATATCTACTGGGGGCATAACTACTGACCGGGGGCATATGTACTGGGGCATAACTACTGACTGGGGGCATATGTACTGGGGCATAACTACTGGGGGCACATCTACTGGGGGCTTAACTACAGGGGCGTATCTACTGGGAGCACAACTACTGGGGGCACATTTACTGGGGGCACATCTACTGCGGGCACATCTACTGGGGGCACAACTACAGGGGCATATCTACTGGGGGCATAACTACAGGGGAAATATCTACAGGGGGAATAGCTACAGGGGGCATATCTACTGGGAGCATATCTACTGGGGGCATATCTACTGGGGGCATATATACTGGGGGCAATACTACAGACTGGGGCCATAACTACTGACTGGGGGCATATGTACTGGGGCATAACTACTGGGGGAATATCTACTTGGGTATAACTACTGGGGGCAGGCTAATTTTTTAGTTGATAATTTTTGTATGGCTCCCAAAGGATTTCATAAATATCCAAATGGCCCTTGATAGAAAAAAGGTTCCCCACCCCTGTTCTAAAAGACACGTTTTTCTCTTGTGTTGCACAGTACGCACTCTTGTGGCTGTATATCAGTCTTGTGTTTTACTTTCGAGTCACACTCTGCTAGAATAAAAACTCAGGACAGTTGTTCTCTATGTTCAAGGGCAGTTGCTGCCACCAAGAAAGCAGTGAAGATCACCAAAGGAAGAAGACTGATGTCAATAACATTGGGGAAAAGAAGCTAAATGGAGATTGTTTAGAAGCTGTAGTGGAATACAATCTCATCCTTAGTCTGATGTCCATGTCACAAACACAATCATTTCCCATTGCTTTCATTGTTGAGGTATGCCAACTGAATAGTTTAAAGCCGTTAAAGCTTCCATTGCTTGCCTTGACCTAGCTCATTTCTCCATACTGTTCTTCCCTGCTGTCATTTTACCTTTCACCTGGAAATCTCTATTATTCTCAACCATAGGCGGATCCAGAGGAAGGGGGGGGGGGGGGGGGGCGGCAGTCGGGCCCGTGCCACCTCTGTCGTATCTGACTTCTTTTTTTTTTCAAAAGGAGAACAGCAGCTGCACTACTGCTGTTTCCGTCAGTCACATTTGATAAAAGAGCCGGCAGGCGCTAGGACCCACTGCTGCTCTAACAGCAAGTCCGTGTGGTGACCAATGGGGATGATGGAGCTGCAGCTCCAGCCTCCCCCTGCTCACACTGCAACCTACCTCCCCCACTGCCAGCCAGTCAGAGTCCAGCCCAGGCGTGGGGTTCAAATGCCAGCATCGAGTAAGACTGTTACTTATGACGGCGCAGAAGGCTTCATTAGCCCTCACTGCACAGCACAGTTTCCCAGCACTGCCTCCTCCCCTTCCTTTACCAAACTCAACTCAGCTTTGAGAAGGCGGCCCGTGTGATTGTGACAGGCCTGTCCTGCAGAAGTCTTATGCTGCTTGTTGGAGATCCAGCTGGCTGCTTCTGCTAATCAAAGATGGGCAGTTCGTGTCCTGAAGTCTGAGTCTCACTGCAGTGCCCAAAATAAGGTATGCTGTACCTGCCACCACCAACTAAAAACTATAATAATTATATTGTGCTGGGGTGCCTTCCAGGCTCCCATAACTAATGGAACAGGTGACCAACATTTCAAGGCCCAATCAGCCTTTTCATCAGGGTGAAACATTGGCAATAAACCAGGATGCGCTCCTACAGCCAATCATTACCTGATGACATATTCTGTGAGGCCACGCCCCCTGTGATACCACTCCTCTTATCTGGGAGCACGCGTGTCTTAGGTGCATGTAAATATAACTATTACCGTTCCCCTATCATGGTGCCCCCCCCCCCCCCTTTCATTTTCTTCTGGATCCGCCCCTGTCCTCAACCCATCCTTCGACCCTCCCTCTCTCCAGCTACCACTCCATTTCTATCCTCTTCTTCTCTTTACTACATACTTGAACATCTTGTGTACAGCTGCCTGTCCCACTTTCATATTATTTTGTTCTTTCTCAACTACCTGCAATAAGGCATCCACCCTCTTGGCTCCAAGAATGCATTCTCTAAAGTGAGTAATGGCTAAAATGAAGGACATGTCTACTTAATAAACCTCCTTGAACGCTCTTTCGATATACTAACTCACTCTCTTTGACATCCTTTGCTCAATGGCATTCACAGCACTGCTCTGTCCTGGTTCACCTGCTGTTTTTTAAATGCTCTTGGGGTGTCTAAACTTCTGGTATCAACTCCCTCTATCTGTTGGCATCCCTCTAGGCTCTGTCCTTGGCAATCTGCTTTTCTGTCAGGTAACTAAAAGGCTCCATCAGCCTCAACTACCACCTTTATGCGGAGAACATCCAAATCTACCGCTCCTCTCCTGACCTCTCTCCTATCCTTTATATCCATCTGCCTTGTACCATCTACAACAGGCTACTCCAATGCTCTCCTCTCCTGGTCTCTCTCCTATCCTTTATGTCCATCTGCCTTCTACCATCTACAGCAGGCTACTCCAATGCTACCTAAGCTAACCAAGACTAAAATAGATACACACAGGATACACTCCCCTCTTACCCTTAGATCTGCACATCCACATTCGGCCCCTCAGAGTCTGCAGCTGTGGGCCTTGATCTCCTTTCTGATTTACTTTCAGATGTTTCTTGCAGCACTTGTTTATCTTACATTAATATACCTGCTGGTATGTTTTTACAAATAGGTGCCGCTTTAGTTGATTACAATAATTATTTTATTTGATTACTGTAGTGTGCAGTCCCTGAAGTGCATCAGGTTGTGCATCATTGCTATATTATTTATTTATTAAGTTTCTTATATAGCGCAGCATATTCCGTTGCACTTTACAATTAGAACAATAGTAATAGAACAAAACTGGGCAAAAACTGACAGACATAGAGGTATATATTATCCTAACCCAAGATGACACTCCCTCTGTACATTGTATGAGCTACAATCCCATTTCCACTGCAAGCTTCATAGCTCTCGGCATTGTCCTTTGCCTCTAGATTGTAACTCTTGTGCGAAGTGTGCTCTCTACCCTGTCTCACATCTACACCTCCATAAACCTACAGTAGTGTGTACTTGTTTTGTTCTTTGTGCCATGTACATTTTGTTTGATTTCCAAATCTGACTGTCCAGCACTGTAGTTTTGTGGCATCTTACATACAATGGATAATGATCAATTTACTGCTTCTGTATATATTATTTTATATTTATTTTGCATAGGCTCCTGAGCAGAAATGAAACATTGGGCCTAATTCAGACCTGATCGCTGCTGTGCGAAAACACACAGCAGCCGATCAGGTCTGAACTGCGCATGCATCGGCGCCGTAGTGCGCATGACAGACAGCCAATGGACATCTCAGCCCTGCGATCGTCTCTGCCTGACAGGCAGAGGCGGTCACTGGGCAGGAGGGGGCGGGCCGGCGCCGTTTTAGGGGAGTGGTCCGGGCAATGCAGGCGTGCCCGAACCGAGCGGGGGCGGGCCGTGCCGGTGCGTGACGTCACACGCAGCCTCTGTGACCCGGACAGCGACGAGTAGCTCACTGCTGGCGCGCAGATGCTGCACTGATAGGGAGCTACTCCTCAGGTATAAAAGCATCCCCCTGCATATCTGAATAACTGATCGTAGCCGTGCAAAATTTTGCACGGCTACAATCAGGTCTGAATTAGGGCCATTGTTCTTTTCTACACTGAATAAACTAAGGTAGTTTATGCATTTAAAAAGTTTCCAGAGGGCTGTTCCTTTCTGCACATATAGCATCCGTTTGTTTTGGCACCTGAAAGAATATCTGAATGTCCGGAGTACCCACTTTTAACTTCTTTTTTAAATATATATATATAATCAATTTCGGGAGTAGACCCTATTATCGCGCTAACTAAGTAAATAAGCTACAACCTCGGGAATTACCCCCTGTTAGGTGGGGTACAGTACAAAGATAACAGAAAGAGTTTCCCAAAGGAGCTTGAACTAGTGCTCTGGTATATAACAGTATAATTGTATACTTAATTGTTCTTCTTAAAAAATAATTTTATTTTATAAAATGCAATACATAAAACTGTTTGAAATCATCAAATGACAGTCAATGATGCTTTATACATGAGATGATTAAGAACAATGGCCCTCATTCCGAGTTGATTGGTCGCAAGGCGAATTTAGCAGAGTTACACACGCTTAGTCTACGCCTACTGGGAGTGTATCTTAGCATCTTAAAAGTGCGAACGAAGTTTACGCAATATTGCGAACAAAAAAATCTTAGCAGTTTTAGAGTAGCTCCAGACTTACTCTGCCTGTGCGATCAGTTCAGTGCTTGTCGTTCCTGGTTTGACGTCACAAACACTCCCAGCGTTCGCCCAGACACTCCCCCGTTTCTCCGGCCACTCCTGCGTTTTTTCCGGAAACGGTAGCGTTTTCAGCCACACGCCCATAAAACGCCGTGTTTCCGCCCAGTAACACCCATTTCCTGTCAATCACACTACGTTCGCCGGTGCGAACAAAAAGCCGTGAGTAAAAATCCTTTCTTCATAGCAGAATTACTTAGCGCAGTCGCAGTGCGAACATTGCGCATGCGCTCTAAGCTGATTTTCACTGCGATGCGAAAAAAAAGAACGAGCGAACGACTCGGAATGAGGGCCCATGTTCCATTCTAGTCATATAGCATTATGACAATGACTCTTCTTTGAAGAACATAATCGTTGTCTCAAAAACCCAACGCGTTTCCTCCTACGGACTTCATCAGCGGCTTTATAATCTAAGCAGTATGAAAAACATTTGTAAGCATCCAACTCTCATATTTATGGTGTCATTATACCATCTCACAGATGGTATCCGTTCAGATGGTCGACCATGTTATGGTCGACAGTCATTAGGTCAACCACTATTGGTCGACATTGACATGGTCGACATGGACACATGAAAATGGTCGACACATGAAAAGGTCGACATCAGTTTTTTAACTTTTTCTTTTGGGGAACTTTTCCATACTTTACGATCCACGTGGACTACGATTGGAACGGTAATCTGTGCCGAGCGAAGCGGTAGCGGAGCGAAGGTACCATGCCCGAAGCATGGCGAGCGAAGCGAGCCATGCAAGGGGACGCGGTGCACTAATTGGGGTTCCCAGTCACTTTATGCAAAAAAAGACACCAAAAAAAGTTAAAAAACTCATGTCGACCTTTTCATGTGTCGACCTTTTATGTGTCGAACATTTTCACGTCTCTACCATGTGTCCATGTCGACCATGTCAATGTCGACCAATAGTGGGCGACCTAATAACTGTCGACCATAACATGGTCGACCATTCATACCGGAACCCTCACAGATACTATACTGGGTTACAAATGGTCTAAATGGTTGTCTATTGCTTTCAGAGTCCTTAATCTTGGGCTGTAACATCTGTTTCCTATCTCTCATAGAAGCTTTAATTTTAGCTTCATTGATCAGATCACATTTATATCCCCTTTCAATGAACCTTTTCTGTGGGACGGTGGCTTGCTCCCAGTAGCCGTTAATATTACTACAATTACGTCTCACTCGTAGAACCTGTGCAAATGGGACCCCTCTTTTCCACGTTAGATGATGGTAACTTGATTCTGGGATGTAACTATTGGCATCCACTTCCTTGAAATGAGTTTTGGTGCTTACTATCTCTCCAGGATTGCCAATCAGGACTAAATCTAGATAGTCAATGCTTCTGTGGTCCATCCGGTAGGTAAATTTCAGATTGAAATCATTATCTTGTATGAATGAGATGAAGTTGGTGATCCCAGCTTCATCACCCTTCCAAATCAACAGGAGGTCATCAATATATATATATATATATATATATATACTCTATATTCACTCACTGATAGTCAATCACAGCTAGCATGGGAAGCAAGCAATATGTAGGCATTTGGTGTGTTTTCTTTCCCTTGAATTACATGTCAACCCGGTCTCGCTTGAATTCCATAGTTTTTCTTGTATTAAAAATTTAGTTCCTTCTAGGCTGTTTCAGCAGGGTGCAGCACCCTGGCCATTTTTCAAATGTGAAAAAGCACCCTGCCCTTTTTTAGTGCACCCTGCAGGATCATAAATCACCCCCTTGTATACAGATTGCAATCAGAGTGCACGTTACATGTTATATGTAGTTGTCTACTCCTTAGGACACGGGGTAATTCAGAGTTGATCGCAGCAGCAAATTTGTTAGCAGTTGGGCAAAACCATGTGCACTGCAGGGGGGCAGATATAACATGTGCAGAAAGAGTTAGATTGGGTGGGGTGTGTTCAAACTGAAATCTAAATTGCAGTGTAAAAATAAAGCAGCCGGTATTCACCCTGCACAGTAACAAAATAACCCACCCAAATCCCTCTCTCTCTGCAAATGCTATATCTGCCCCCCCCCCCCCCCCCTGCAGTGCACATGGTTTTGCCCAACTGCTAACATATTTGCTGCTGCAATCAACTCTGAATTACCCCCACAATTTCTATCCTTTGCAAAATGGATAGCAGAGGAGGGACTGTAAATGGCATCACTGCTGTGGCTGCCTGCATAACACCGCACTCTGATAAAGAGGGTAAGAACAGGGTAAGCAGTGAGCATGTACTGCTCATAGTATTTCCCTTGCAGAACAGACTTATTTTGTACCTATACATTTTAACCCTCTGCTTAACTTATCTTGTTTTATAACACATAAGGATTATAACCACATTTATTATTATCTACTTATTATCTATATGCTACATCCGATCTTTCAAGAAGACTGGACATATACAGTATTTTTCTCAGTTCAGATGTTGGGTTTTACATGGATGTCCTATATGTATGCAGAGGTATATGATAAATTAAGGGGAAAATATATGTATAAAAACCCTAAACATATGCTCTGTGCGCAAAGCGTCACATGAAAAATGTGCCCTTTAAAATTAAAATGTGCCCTCCTCAATGATCAGTACACTACCCTAAAAAAATCCTAGAGTGAGCAGTACAAATGAAGAATTAACTAACATTATAGAAGATTTTTTTTTAATTAATTAATTACAAAACAAGAATATTTGGGTGGTATATATTATAAAAAACATAATTTAGATACTTAACTAATGCTTATTAAATGCATAGCATTTAAAAAGGATGTAGTCAAAAGATTAACAATATCAACGTCAACATTCCCAACGTTCTACACCACAATGTTGACCGTTATGCTGTAGACAACCCTGAGCAAAATACATGAATAATAAAGTGCCCAATAAGATAAGTCCTTTCCTGCATACTGTATGATAGCTTTGTATCACCAGATTAGAATACAAGAGAATTAGTTATATAACTGGGATATTTCATGTGACATCTGGATGCTCTGCGATGAGCAGGAATTGTGTTTAATATATTGGCCTAGATTTGCTGAGTGCTGAGAAAAAGACTTTCTATTCGGTCCTATTGTTATTATGATCATCATCATTAAATATTAATTTATAGGGCAACATAGTACTTTGCAGTGGAGAATTGTAGAAGATGTCTGAAGAAAAGCTGTGGTGTCACAACACAGCCATAACTAAATTCACATTTGTAACAAATTAAATAAAATGCATTCATTACAGATGGCAAACGCACAAGAGAATCTGCATACAATATTACAAATGTCCACTCTAAAGTGAATATAACCTCGGAATAAAAATACTCAAAGAGGTTGTCCACCTCCTTGATAAGTGTGACTAATGGTCATGCCATTACATATTCTCAGGTATTCGCTGCATGATTGGACAAGTGCCACAGATAATCAATCACGTAATGTCACTGCCTGAGATGTCAACAGCAACCTGAAATCTGTTCCAAGAATAACAATGTACAGTACAATGGTGGTTAAAATGAAATGATGGGTGCTAGGATTGTAGTATCATTTTGAAACTATATACAGTGCATCCGGAAAGTATTCACAGTGCTTCACTTTTTCCACATTTTGTTATGTTACAGCCTTATTCCAAAATGGAATAAATTCATTTTTTCACACAAAATTCTACACACAATGGGGGTCATTTCGAGTTGATCGCTCGCTAGCTGTTTTTAGCAGCCATGCAAATGCTATGCCGCCTCCCACTGGGAGTGTATTTTAGCTTAGAGGAAGTGCGAACGAAAGGATCGCACAGCGGCTACAAAAAAATTATGTGCAGCTTCAGAGTAGCTTCAGGCCTACTCAGCGCTTGCGGTGACTTCAGACTGTTCAGTTCCTGTTTTGACGTCACGAACACGCCCTGCGTTCGGCCAGCCACGCCTGCGTTCGGCCAGCCACGCCTGCGTTTTTCCTGGCACACCTGCGTTTTTTCGAACACTCCCTGAAAACGGTCAAATAACACCCAGAAACGCCCTCTTCCTGTCAATCACTCTGCGGCCAGCAGTGCGACAGAAAAGCTTCGCTAGACCTTGTGTAAAACTGCATCGTTCGTTGTGAAAGTACGTTGAGCGTGCGCATTGCGCCGCATACGCACGCGCAATGCGCCGCATACGCATGCGCATTGCGCCGCATACGCATGCGCATTGCGCCGCATATGCATGCGCAGAAGTGCCGTTTTTTTGCTTCAACGCTGCGCAGCGAACATTTTCTGCTAGCGATCAACTCGGAATGACCACCAATACCCCATAATGGCAACCTGAAAAAAAAGTGTTTTTGAGATTTTTTGCAAATGTATTAAAAATAAAAAACTAAGAAATCACATGTACATAAGTATACACAGCCTTTGCTCAATACTTTATTGATGCACCTTTGGCAGCAATTAGTCTCAAGTCTTCTTGAATATAATGTCACAAGCTTGGCACACCTATCTTTGAGCAGTTTCGCCCATTCCCCTTTGCAGCACCTCGCAAGCTCCATCAGGTTGGATGACAAGCGTCGGTGCACAGCTATTTTCAGATCTCTCCAGAGATGTTCAATCGGATTCAAGTCTGAGCTCTGGCTGAGCCACTCAAGGACATTCACAGAGTTGTCCTGAAGCTACTCCTTTGATATATTGGCTGTGTGCTTAGGGTCGTTGTCCTGCTGAAAGATGAACCGTCGCCCCAGTCTAAGGTCAAGAGCGCTCTGGAGCAGGTTTTCATCCAGGATGTCTCTGTACATTGCTGCATTCATCTTTCCCTCTCCTGACTAGTCTCCCAGTTCCTGACGCTGAAAAACATCTCCACAGCATGATGCTGACACCACCATGCTTCACTGTAGGGATGGTATTGGCCTGTGATGAGCCGTGCCTGGTTTCCTCCAAACATGACACCTGGCATTCACATCAAAGAGTTCAATCTTTGTCTCATCAGACCAGAGAATTTTCTTTCTCATAGTCTGAAAGTCCTTCAGGTGCATTTTGGCAAATTCCAGATGGGCTGCCATGTGCTTTTTACTAAGGAGTGGCTTCCATCTGGCCTGACTGGTCTGACTGGTCGATTGCTGCACAGATTGTTGTCCTTCTGGAAGGTTCTCCTCTCTCCACAGAGGAATGCTGTAGCTCTGACAAAGTGAACCCATTGAGTTCTTGGTCATCTCCATGACCTTCTACGATCACTCAGTTTAGACGACCGGCCAGCTCTAGGAAGAGTCCTGGTGGTTCCGAACTTCCTCCATTTACGGATGACGGAGGCCACTGCGCTCATTGGGACCTTCATAGCAGCAGATATTTTTCTGTACCCTTCCCCTGATTTGTGCCTCGAGACAATCCTGTCTCGGAGGTCTACAGACAATTTTTTTGACTTCCTGCTTGGTTTGTGCTTAGACATGCACTTTCATATATAGAGAGGTGTGTGCCTTTCCAAATCATGTCCAATCAACTAAATTTACTACAAGAGGACTCCAATTAAGCTGTAGGAACATCTCAAGGATGATCAGTGGAAACAGGATGCACCTGAGCTCAATTTTGAGCTTCATGGCAAAGGCTGTGAATACTTATGTACATGTGATTTCTTAGTTTTTTATTTTTAATAAATTTGCAAAAATCTCAAAAACTTTTTTCAAGTTGTCATTATGGTGTATTGTGTGTAGAATTTTGAGGGAAAAAATTAATTTATTCAATTTTGGAATAAGGCTGTAACATAACAAAATGTGGAAAAAGTGATGAGCTGTGAATACTTTCCGGATGCACTGTAGATGTATAGCAATCTTCAAGATTTGAACTATGGTACTGCAACTGTCATGTGATGCATCATTTAAAATGTATCAAAATGTATCAAACCTTCTAAAGAGTGGGGAAGAGGCCAAGTGGAACAACCAGCTTCTAGCTAGCATTTTTAAAGTAGGTTCTATAAAATGGTACAACAGTCAAGCAGCATGTATATTTCAAAACTATTTTTGTCCAGCCCTGGATTGATTCCAGAATCTAGCTAAATTTTGTGGCAAATTACAAAACAAAGTATCCATACCAACATCAAACACATATTCAAGGCTGGACAAGTAAAACACTAAACTTACCGACTTAAAAATCGGTCTTTGCATCCAGAACGGAGCATGATCACTAGGTGACCCCTGATTGCTGACATGCACAAATATTCCACAAGTCGTTCACAGCAAGAAGAGAGAGTTGTGCCAGCATAGGCCAATTGGCTCCATCAACTATTTCTTCCCAGTAGTGACCAAGGGGATCATTCCGAGTTGATCGCTCGCTAGCTGTTTTTAGCAACCGTGCAAACGCTAAGCCGCCGCCCTCTGGGAGTGTATCTTAGTTTAGCAGAAGTGCGAACGAAAGGATCGCAGAGCGGCTACAAAAAAAAATTGTGCAGATTTAGAGTAGCTCAAGACCTACTCAGCGCTTGCGATCACTTAAGACCATTCAGTTCCGGATTTGACGTCACAAACACGCCCTGCGTTCGGCCAGCCGCGCCTGCGTTTTTCCTGGCACGCCTGCGTTTTTTTGAACACTCCCTGAAAACGGTCAGTTGACACCCAGAAACGCCCCTTTCCTGTCAATCACTCTGTGGCTGCCATTGCGACTGAAAAGCGTCGCTAGACCTTGTGTAAAAATACATTGTCCGTTGTGAAAGTACGTCGCGCGTGCGCACTGCGCCGCATACGCAGAAGTGCTGCTTTTTCACTTAATCGCTGCGCTGCGAACATTTTTCACAGCGATCAACTCGGAATGACCCCCCATGACCTCAGCCAGAGCACAAAAAGGAAACATGCTGCCTTCAAGAGCTCTCCCACAACCATACTGAGCACTGTAAACAAATACACTTTTCTCTCCACTCAGAATCCTAATCCTTAATGCCTATTATTACATTGAAATATTTATCATCAACCCTCCCATACTAATTTCAGGCTATGATCACTGCCCAAGGCCTTGCTTAGATTAGAAATAGAAAGGTATCCTGTTCCACAAGCAACAACCTTCTCAATACCTTCCTTTGCACCTTTGCTTCTTCTCCTTTTATATTACTCTCTGACTACTATATCCACTCACTGTGTCTGAGCCCATGCTCATTATACATAAACTAGCATACTGGACCACAAACACCCTTTCCTGTGGTCCCTTCTTTTTGTGAGAGCAGCTAGCGGGGAAAAAGGTACATGCACTCTCACTGTGCATGCCTGATGTTCCACATTTTACCAGTGTCTCTGTAGATTAGTGCTAATGAAACTTAGAATGCGAATACCAAAAAAATACCTTTACTAAGTAACAGCTACATTATAGTTACTGATAGTTCGTCTGAATTCTGACCCATCCCACCAGTGTCATTAAGGTCATTACCTGAGCATTCCGAAACTGACCATGTCAGAGATGGACATTAAGGAGGATTATATATATGATAGCAGAACACATAAGGATACATTTCTTAGAACTCACTGTTAACAGCTACCTACACAGATCTATAAAGTACTGTAGTTCAGATATACCACACTCATCACTACTTAGCCATGAAATACAGTGTGATAAATGTGCAATTACTGTAAATAAACACAAATATCTTCACTGTATAAATAAGTTGAGTCTTTCAGGATAACTGTTGTGAAACCCTGGGGCACAGGACTATAAGTTGCACTTCTTTTGGAGACTGGGACTTTCTTAAGTACAGCTGAAGACTCGGATGCTGATATAGACAGGGGTTGGTAGACATTTCTTACCAACCCCGGAATCTGAACTGCTGACCCGTTTACAATTAGGCCTCTTCATTCACTCTTCATTCACTTTGCACCGCCATACAACCCCTCACCACCCTATTTTTAAAACTTTAACAAAACAGATTCAAACAAAAAAAACAAAACAGTAAACTAATCATTTAGCCATATCTAAGAAATTGATAATTTTTGCAACTTCATATATAACCGGGGTGGCTGACAAGGAAGGGGTCTAGGCAGCCAGGGATGTGCAAATCAAGAGTCATGGCTCGCTTTACACCCCTTACGTCAACCCCTTATATCGCAGCCCCAAACATAACAAATGTAATGACCAGGTCACCTCAGTTATGTGGTAGAAAGATCTACTAATCCCCATGAAAGGCATCCGAACGTGGACCAAGCTAATCCAGTCATCATATTCAGTTGCAGAGTCAGCACTGTGTGTAGTTTATTTTATAACGTATCTACATGCAGAAATTTAATTCCTGCACAATTGGCGAATTTAAGATGTGCCTTTATACATATTATATTGTTATATGTCTGTAGAATAGACGGAAAGACATTACCTGTACATTACTATCATTTTTCTAATAATGCAAGATTTTTTCATGTGTAAATACAAATTGCCCAGACTGTCCAATTTTACCATGTTATATGGAAGAAAACACAAAGGCTGCAACATTAACTAAAATGATAGCAGTGCAATTTATAGATGAGAACTCTATACTCTAAAGCTACTTGAAAAGTGTATTAAGCATATTTTCTTGACTGAACAGTTGTCAGTGGAAGGTTTATTCTGCTCCTGCTATAAGCACAGCAAGTAACTGGATTTTACCTCTAAGAATTAACTTGTGGGGTATTTAATTGGGAAGAAGGAAGAGCTGAACAACCTGTAGAGGGGGCATCCACTTATTACCTGTACTGGCTGTAAGTGGCAAATGTTTAATAGTTCTCTTGAGCAAAGAAGTTATTTTCTGACATAGAATGATGCAGGTAGTTTTAGTGCATTAATCTTTTATCCTACTAGTGTCTGGACACCTCAGTATTTACTACTTACCTGTGTAACATTAGTGGCCCTAAGTCATGACAAGCAAATTCAAAAACATGAATAACTATATAAAAAAGCCCTATAAAAAACAATAAATGTGTTATATACAGATAATATTTTCAAGCTAAGTCCCCTTCATACGTTCTTAGACAGTAACAGTAATAGTTATTTCTAGAGAATAAAACTGTAGATCATATTTCAGTACAGAGTTATATCACTATAGAATTGTTTGACTACCCACTGGCTGCGTGCCATAGTAACAATGTACAAATGTACAGTAATATAAAACAAATCAGACCTTTGCTATCGTTGTCTTACCCGCACTATATTTCTCAAAGAGAACTGCAAGTTGGTTGCTGTGACTACTGCAGAGGTTTCTATATACTGTACCAGCAGAGAGCAAATGTCTAAAACATAGTTTACACTGCAAATTATCTACAACACCAGGGCCAGTATTTACTAAAAATCCGAGTTTGGACGATTTGTGTTTTTTTTTCTAAGTCCCAATCCGGGAATTCACTAAGCAGAAAACTCGGCAGTGTCTGGTCTATTTGTAATGGTTTGATTGGCAAAGTTCAGAAATACGAATGAATAGACCATCGGTCAAACGCGGCTGTTATTTCATACAATACGGGCATTCACTGTTCATTCGTAATTGGGTGTTAGTCTCTGAGTGCTCAAGTGCGGGTCTGTTTTTTTTCGATTCGTTAAAAAAAGCAGCAGAAAAATAGACCTGCTTTTTCCAGGCGAGTTTGGATAACCATGCACGGATCAGTGAGATCTGTGCATGGTTTCTATGGGAAAGGGTCTGTTTAGTGTAAAAACAGGAAAAAAAATTGCGTAGGGTCCCCCCTCCTAAGCATAACCAGCCTCGGGCTCTTTGAGCCGGTCCTGGTTGATAAAATATGGGGGGAAAATTGACAGGGGTTCCCCCATATTTAATCAACCAGCACCGGGCTCTGCGCCTGGTCCTGGTTCCAAAAATACGGGGGACAAAAAGCGTAGGGGTCCCCCGTATTTTTGAAACCAGCACCGGGCTCCACTAGCCAGGTACATAATGCCACAGCCGGGGGACACTTTTATAGTGGTCCCTGCAGCCCTGGCATTACATACCCAACTAGTCATCCCTGGTCGGGGTACCCTGGAGGAGTGGGAACCCCTTAAATCAAGGGGTCCCACCCCTCCAGCCACCCAAGGGCCAGGGGTGAAGCCCGAGGCTGTCCCCCCCATCCAAGGGCGGCGGATGGGGGGCTGATAGAATGTGTAAAAAATGTGAATATTGTTTTTAGCAGCAGTACTACAAGTCCCAGCAAGCCTCCCCGCAAGCTGGTACTTGGAGAACCACAAGTACCAGCATGCGGTGGAAAACCGGGCCCGCTGGTACCTGTAGTACTACTACTAAAAAAAATACCCCCAAAAAAACAGGACACACACACACCGTGAAAGTATAATTTTATTACATACATGCACACCTCCAAACATACATACTTACCTATGTTCGCACGAGGCTCGGTCCTCTTGTCCCTGTAGAATCCTTGGGGTACCTGTGAAAAAAATTATACTCACAGAATCCAGTGTAGAATCAGACCTTTGTATAATCCACGTACTTAGCAAAATAATAAAACAGAAACCCGACCACGCACTGAAAGGGGTCCCATGTTTACACATGGGACCCCTTTCCCCGAATGCCAGGACCCCCCCCCCTGACTCCTGTCAAAGAGGGTCCCTTCAGCCAATCAGGGAGCGCCACGTCGTGGCACTCTCCTGATTGGCTGTGTGCTCCTGTAGTGTCTGTCAGGCAGCACACGGCACAGATACAATGTAGCGCCTATGCGCTCCATTGTAGCCAATGGAGGCAACTTTGCGGTCAGCGGTTGACCGAAAGTAACCTCACCGCTGACCGCAAAGATCCCACCATTGGCTACATGGTTGGTAATGCATCTCTGTAGCAGTTACAGAAATATGCAAATGCTAATTTTGGCCTTTCCATTGAGCTCCACAACGCGATGGAGTGTACGAGCGCTGAGACGGCCCCTTTCAGGCTCTGTGAACATGGCCTCTGAAGCAGTAAATCAGCAATTGGGACACACCCATGGAACAGCCCCTTTTTGCGTTCACTTTAGGACACCTCCCAGTCTCCACCCTGAAAGGCCCAGGAATCGCAAACTCCTTCTCAAGTTTTAACGATGCCATACACAATTGCGAAAACCAGTTTCCATGACATTTTGAGCATGCGCAGTAGCAAAAAAAAGAAAAATCATTACACTACGTCCATTGACATTGCATCCATGATGAGTCAAGCCCAAGAGAACCATGTTCTCCTTGACTTCTGTAAACTTGCCACCCACTCAGAGACTGTTTCGCTGCTGTCAGGTGGATTTAAATGTCCAGGTGGCTTCCAGCCCTTCCCAATCTAAAACTTAATTTCTCTGACACACCTGCAAAGAAGTTGGAGTCAAGCTAGTGCTTTTATCATTAATGCCAATATTCCCTCCCAGTACTACCATGCGGATACGGATCAAATAGTCGACGTGCACAAGGTCGAAGTGGACAAAAGGTTGATGCATAAATGGTCGACACGTGAAAAGGTCGACATGCATTTTTTTATAGTTCTTGAGTGTCAAAACTTCCCTTCCAGCACGTGGACCCCCAATTAATGCACCGTGTTCGCTCACCATGCTTCGGTTACTATTCCCAATCGTAGTCCACGTGGATGGTAAAGTATGAAAAATCCTAAAAATTAAAAGAAAAATCCCAAAACCTCATACCAACCATATGCTATGTCAACCTTTTGAATCTGTCGACCTTTTGACCATGTCAGCCATATGCAGGTCAGCAATTTGTTGTCGACCTATTGCTTATAGGTCGACCCTTTAACTGTCGAACTCTTATCTGGATACCCTACCATGCCACACCTGTTCAGGTATTTCTTTGACTGTTGTGCTTTTTTTTTTGCTATTCTCCGAGTAAAAAAATAGTGACCCTATAAATACTTCCAAAAACTGTATCATTGTTGTGGAGATTAAGGGGGTCATTCCGACCCGTTCGCACGCAGCGGTTTATCGCTGTGGTGCGAACGGCTCCGGAATGCGCATGCGCGGCGGCCGCAATGCGCGACATTGCCCGGCAACAGGGGTCGCCGGTTTACGTCGCGTCCTACGAAGAAAGCGGTCGCAGAGCCGACCGCAAGAAGATTGACAAGAAGAAGGCGTTCCTGGGCGGATCTGGACCGTTGACTGCCGTTTCCGGGGAGTGGTAAGGAAAACGCAGGCGTGTCCAGGAGAATGGAGGGCGGATGTCTGACGTCAAAGCCGGTTCTAGCATCGCAGAGATCGTAGCACAGGGTAAGTAGGTATAGGGCTGGTCTTGTTCTGCTTGAAAAACGTTTAGCTTAGCAGGGCTGCACAAGCGATCACAGACCTGCAAAGCTAATATACACCCCCCATAGGCGTGTACTAGTTGATCGCAGCAGCAGCAAAAAGTTGCTGGCTGCGATCAACTCGGAATGACCACCTAAATGATATTTCTCCCAAATGATGGGGGTAATTCAGAGTTGATCGCAGCAGCAAATTTGTTAGCAGTTGGGCAAAACCATGGCCCTCATTCCGAGTTGTTCGCTCGCAAGCTGCTTTTAGCAGCATTGCACACGCTAAGCCGCCGCCTACTGGGAGTGAATCTTAGCTTCTCAAAATTGCGAACGAAAGATTCGCAATATTGCGAAAAGACTTCTCTGTGCAGTTTCTGAGTAGGTCGAGACTTACTCTGCCAGTGCGATCAGTTCAGTGCTTGTCGTTCCTGGTTTGACGTCACAAACACACCCAGCGTTCGCCCAGACACTCCTCCGTTTCTCCAGCCACTCCCGCGTTTTTCCCAGAAACTGTAGCGTTTTTTCACACACTCCCATAAAACGGACAGTTTCTGCCCAGAAACACCCACTTCCTGTCAATCACATTACGATCACCAGAACGAAGAAAAAACCTCGTAATGCCGTGAGTAAAATTCCTAACTGCATAGCTAATTTACTTGGCGCAGTCGCACTGCGGACATTGCGCATGCGCATTAGAGACTAATCGCTCCGTTGCGAGAAAAAAATAACGAGCGAACAACTCGGAATGACCCCCCATGTGCACTGCAGGGGGAACATTTGCAGAGAGTGTTAGATTTGGGTGGGTTATATTGTTTCTGTGCAGGGTAAATACTGGCTGCTCTATTTTTATACTGCAATTTAGATCTCAGTTTGAACACACCCCACCCAAATCTAACTCTCTGCACATGTTATATCTGCTCCCCCCCTGCAGTGCACTTAGGGGGTCATTCTGAGTTGATCGCTCGCTAGCTACTTTTAGCAGCCGTGCAAATGCATAGTCGCCGCCCACGGGGGAGTGTATTTTTGCTTTGCAAGTGTGCGAACGCCTGTGCAGCCGAGCGGGACAAAAAAGTTTTTTGCAGTTTCTGAGTAGCTCTGGACTTACTCAGCCCTTGCGATCACTTCAGTCTTTTTGGTCCCGGAATTGACGTCAGACACCCGCCCTGCAAACGCCTGGTTACGCCTGCGTTTTTCCAAACACTCCCTGAAAACGGTCAGTTGACACCCATAAACGCCCTCTTCCTGCCAATCTCCTTGCGATCGGCTGTGCGAATGGATACTTCGTTAAATCCATCGCCCAGCAACGATTCGCTTTGTACCCGTACGACGAGCCTGCACATTGTGGTGCATACGCACGCGCAGTAGTAACCTGTTCGCTGCGCTGCAAAAAACGTCAACGAGCGATCAAATTGGAATGACCCCCATGGTTTTCCCCAACAGCTAACAAATTTGCTGCTGCGATCGACTCTGATCTCCACGATTTTGAAGGGTTATAACAACTTGTGCTATGTGCTGCTAGACCTGCAGCTGTGACTTAGGGTGTGTACACACGGTGAGAAATTTTCTTTTGATTTTGCCTATATATAGTCAAAATCGCAAGAAAAGTTAGTGCAGATCGCAAGGTGAAAGTCACCTTGCGATCCTGATTCGATCCTGATGCGCGGTCCCGCCAGGTCGGCATCACAAGAAAAGATAGACTGTGCAGGCAAGTCAATCCTTGCTAGATCGGTGTACTATCTAGTTCATCTCACACGTCAATGACATCTCACATAAGCTAAAATCTCACATAAGCCAAAATCGTAAACACACATAGTTCATATCTCAAGAAAAGTTAGTCAAAATCGGTGGTGCTGGGCTACGGGGAGTTCAAGGGAAATCGCAAGTGAAAATCGGGCATGGCAAGGATCTCACCGTGTGTACACACCCTTACCTTTAACTAGACTTTCTTGAAAATATATAGCGTGTTCCATTGTGGCTTCAGGTTGCTACTACTTATATTACCAAACCCTCAGTAAAAGTGCAGGGAGCTATCTATACTGTAGCAAAGACTTATGAAATTAAAGAATCTAATGCGTTTCTAAAAAAGGTTAATTTAGATAAGCAACCTTTAAGTCTATGGAGATCCCAACTTCCTCTAGTGCCACTGTTGCTATGCAAAATTAGACTTTTTTTTGCTTTGCTGAAGCAGTTTATATACCAAAGAGCTGAAGCCAACATGAAACCTATGACGTACAATATTTACTTCTAGACCCTCCATTCACACTGGTATATTTAGACTGTGTCGCAGGTTAAAAAATTAGGTATAGTAGTACTCCTAGGTGTTGTCTGTCAAAGTCGCCGCTGTCTATCCTGTTAGCTCCGATGCCGGCATCCTTTTCACCCGATGCCGCCACTTATCGGGATTATGCTGATGCACCCAAACCATAGTCCACGATAAGGGGCCGCCGAAGTCGCGATACCACATGGGATCGGGGACTTATCCCCAATATCATGTGTTTTCAAGTGATCGTGTGTCCAATTTGGCAGATCAAAACGGCCTCTAATTGGATACCGCGATAATGACCATCGGTCATTAATCACGATATCCAGCTGTTTCGATTAGCCAAAACGGCATAGAGGCTAATAGGATATGGCTTTCATCTTCCTGGATTTCAGACTCAAAGGGGTATATTTACTAAAGTGCAGGTTTTTAGAAGTAGAGATATAGCACATAGCAACCAATCAGATTCCACTTAACATTTTAGCACCGTCAAGAAGATAATAGCTAGAATCTGATTGGTTGGAATGGGCAACATCTCCACTTCTAAAAACCTGCACTTAAGTAAATATATCCCAAAGTTTCCCATCCACACTTAACTATTGTGGCCATTGGATGTAGTGCAGCTCCTGCAGTGATGCTCATTTTCTTTAGACAAATGTCCATCTTCCAATCCACATGATCTGCATAATGGGATAGAAGTTCTGCTTTGAAGGCCAACAATTGCATCAAGTTTCATTACAGACTTCCAGGTTAACATAACCATCTTCCTTCAAGGTGACTGCATCCCATGCTCGAATCAAAGATTTTGCCCACGCTGCCCCCTTCACTGGAACGGGCTCCCTCACTCTACTGAACTATCCCCGACCTTGAAAAGCTTCAAACAGGCACTGAAAACCCACCTGTATATCAAAGTGTACCCTTCCGCATAAGCTAGTCTCGAGGCCGCTCTCCCAACCCCCATGGCCATCTCTCCCTTCCTTACTTCCTGCCATCAGGCCACTTTCTGCTTACTCACACCTCATGTCACCTGTCTGTCTCCCACCCTCTCCATAGATTGTGAGCTCCTTGGAGCAGGGCTCTCTTCCCTCCTGTTCTCACAGCCCCCTTCTCTCACACTTCAATTACAGCTCTCTCCTACTCAGCGACCGTCTATACCCGCATTTCCCCTTGCTCATAACTGTTTATCTCTTCCAACAGCTGCCTGCCCCTAGTAGTACTCCGATTACTCCTTTGCTTCCTTACATCTCAGCTGTATTGTGTACTGAGAATTGTTGTGCCAATTGTTACCTGTGCTCTGTTTTAGTTTTTCTGTTACTGTAATGTGTACCCTGTATTGTTCTAATGTGTCATATGTATGGCTCTGCGAAACACTTATGGCATATTATAAATAAAATTTAATAATACGTAATAAGGATAAACCTTATTATTAACACTTAACATTAGGTTGACTTTGAGTGGCGATTTCTATCCATTAGCACTCATGCATTTCATTATCTGATCAAATGCAAAATGCTCTTCCAGTCCTGCAAGCAAGAGTGTAATACTGTCCACAATATTCAGCGTTTCACTCATATCTTTGACCAAAGTACTGAATGTACTTACATGAGGAACAGTTCTCAGCTGAACTAGAAGTTGCAGAGCTCCTGGAAGAAACTCTTTCCTGAGTTTCCTTATAATTCACGCTTAGTTATAAATACAACCAGCTGCTGAAATGTACATTGAGTGTTTTCGCAACGTGCATACTGGGCTGTAACAAAGCATTCTTACATAGGCAAGGTCCAGAGAGAGCATGTTGAAAAGCTGCAGGCTGTGCGTAGCTGGACGGAAGCATAAATATGTTTCCATGTATAGGCTGGTGTAAGTGCGCCCCGATGATGATGAAGACTATAAAACTAAGCATATGGAGAGATGCAGAAGGATATACACATTTACTTTCCATGCAGAAGGATATACACATTTATTTCTGTGCATACAATATGGAGTAATTACAGTCAAAAGGTCTCCCCCATATTGGCCAGGCAGTTGTCCTGCTGAACTATCTCTTTTGTTTACAAGTAAGTGACTTGTGAATAATCCAAACGCAGTGCCTTATCACAGACTGTATAGTTTCTATTATTAAATTTAATAGTTTGCTTTTTATTCAATGTCTGAAGAGCAGAAGCATAGCATAGACCAGAAACAAAGACAGAAAAAAGGGAATGAATCTTAACATGAATGGGAAAAAGAAACTTATTAGTCAAAATATTTTGCTTAACCACTTGCCTAGCATGGTCGTTTCAGATGCGTCCCCACCAACATGTGCTTTATCTGATCTGTTCGCAAAAGATGAAGTCAGATGCATAGTGTGTGCGGCTGCAGGAAGAGAAACTTCCCACAGCTGCCGCTCTCAGAGAGAACTTCAGGTTTCTCTGCTTCCCAGTGTCTGTCATGCTGTGATCACTGGCAGGGCCGGTTCCGGGGCTTCTGGCGCCCCGGGCGGCATTAGGGGGCGTGGCTTCATACAGGGGGCATGGTCAGTTACGCCCCCTGTACTGTTGTAGGATGTGCGGTGCGCGATGACCTCATCGCGCACCGCACAGCAAAGGTCCTCTCCACGAAGGTAAACTAGACGCTAAGCGTCTAGTTCCCTTCGTGGAGGACCTTTGCGGTGCGGTGCGCGATGACGTCAACGCGCACCGCACATCATTACATTGAAGGTCCTCTCCCGAAAGGAAACTAGACGCGTAGCGTCTAGTTTCCCTTCACAGCGGGCAGCCCACGAAGGGAAACTAGACGCATAGCGTCTAGTTTCCCTTTCACAGCGGGATAGCGGGCCGCGGCAGCGGGGGGCACCACAGCAGCAGCGGATCTTGCCAGGGTGCGGCACCCTCCGGATGGCGCCGGCGCCCTCCGGAAGGCGGCGCCCCGGGCAAAAGTCATGCTTGCCCGTGGCAAGATCCGCTACTGATCACTGGACCCAACCCCCCCTCCTCCCTCCCCTACCTGGTGCCTTCCACTTGTAAAATGAAAGTCGCAATGGTCACAATGTTACGATAGTGAGGATCCAATGGTACGATGTTTGGGGGGGGGGGGCGGACGATTTGTTTACAAATATTTTTTTAAAAACTTTTTTATAAAAAAAATTTTTTCTAAGTTTTAATGTATTTCTTCAACTAATTCACTCATGAAAAACTGAAACTTTCTAAGTGGTTTTTGGAAAAACTGTTGTCATATAAGTGGTTAAGGGCTTAATCTGGAGGATTGCTGTACAGTTTTTTGGCTGTTGCTATTTAATCTTCTTTCTCCATGACTGATGAGCATTCTTTACAGACCAGTTAGGAAGGATTACAGCTAATTTTAAAATCTAGCACATTTAGGCCATGTCCGCTTCATATGATGTGTTGGCATCCCTGGAATTCAGCATGCAAAGAATTTTCCCCAGGAGTGTCAGTCTTCCTGTGTGGATCCTCAGATAACCATACTGTGGATCCTGCTACTCGCAGCAGCTTTGCATTTGCAGTCCTTAGCAATGCAAACGCAGGAGGTGGTGCATACCACCTCCTCCCTGTATTTGTGATGCGATCAAATCTCAGATGAACATCGAAACATTTATCTGCGATGGCAGGCTGAGTAACTTCAGCTTACTCAGCCTTGCCGTCGTATTGCGGCTTGCGGGGCCAAGGAAACTGCGCCTCGCAATCAACTTCTTGTTTTTCCGAACGCCAACCTCCCCATACCCCCCCCTCACCACCCGCGAATGCCTCTGCCTGTCAATCATGCAGATGCGCTCGCTTATGCGATCCATATTGAATCACCCCCTTTGACAGCAACTGTACTGCGCATTATTAGACCAAACATCGCCTCAGGTCATCCATAAGTGGTAGTTTACCCTGAAAAACAAACACCTTTTCTGCTAAAGGGGAAAAACTTACACCCAGCTGTGATTTATTTATGCTTTGGACAGTGCTTCAGAGGATTAGGGCAGAGTAGCCTCCATTGATATCAAACATAGGGGTAGATGTATTAACCTGTAGAAGGCATAAGAAAGTGATAAACCAGTGATAACGCAGTGTTAAGTGCACCAGCCAATCAGCTTCTAACTGTTAATTTACATATGGGAGCTGATTGGCTGCTGTGTTTATCACCTTGCATTTATCACTGGTTTATCACTTCCTTATGCCTTCTCCAGGTTAATACATCTGCCCCCTTGTGGGAAAAACCCTTTGTGTCCCGCAGCAATCTATAATTTTGTTACATTTCCAAGTTTAGTCAAATGAATCTGTTTCATAGTATACCTTGTAGCAACCTCCCATTACTGTATGATATCGTCCCCTTGGCTCTGATCCAATCTTTAACTTATCCAGATTATCTCTTTCTCTGTAGTTAATATATTTTATTATAAATGTGTACTTCACACAAATAGTTAACACATACACATAATTTTACTTAGGAAATATACTGGTGTGTTTTATTTTGTATATTTATTTTATGCATATTGCATATTACACTCTGTAGTTCTTGAAAGTCCATTAAATAAACATTTGTCAAAAAAAATTATAATGTGATGTCTTATAGGCAATCTAGTCATGCTAGAACACAAACAATAAAAGCAACCCAGGCACATAAACGACGCAATGACAAATGTCATATTTACATCACACTGACAGTATATTTTATTTACTGAAAAAATAAGAATTTACTCACCGGTAATTCTATTTCTCGTAGTCCGTAGTGGATGCTGGGAACTCCGTAAGGACCATGGGGAATAGCGGGCTCCGAAGGAGGCTGGGCACTCTAGAAAGATTTATGACTACCTGGTGTGCACTGGCTCCTCCCACTATGACCCTCCTCCAAGCCTCAGTTAGGACACCGTGCCCGGACGAGCAGACATAATAAGGAAGGATCTAGAATCCCGGGTAAGACTCTTACCAGCCACACCAATCACACCGTACAACTCGTGATACTATATCCAGTTTGACAGTATGAAAACAACTGAGCCTCTCAACAGATGGCTCAACAATAACCCTTTAGTTAACAATAACTATATACAAGTATTGCAGACAATCCGCACTTGGGACGGGCGCCCAGCATCCACTACGGACTACGAGAAATAGAATTACCGGTGAGTAAATTCTTATTTTCTCTAACGTCCTAGTGGATGCTGGGAACTCCGTAAGGACCATGGAGATTATACCAAAGCTCCCAAACGGGCGGGAGAGTGCGGATGACTCTGTAGCACCGAATGAGAGAACTCCAGGT
Organism: Pseudophryne corroboree; assembly: GCF_028390025.1. NCBI lineage: Eukaryota > Metazoa > Chordata > Amphibia > Anura > Myobatrachidae > Pseudophryne > Pseudophryne corroboree. The sequence continues at coordinate 498,663,993 of NC_086445.1, forward strand.
CCTCCTCAGCCAGGGTATCAAATTTGTCGAATTTTGCAAACGTATTTTCCCCTGACCAAGTAGCTGCTCGGCAAAGTTGTAAAGCCGAGACCCCTCGGGCAGCCGCCCAAGATGAGCCCACCTTCCTTGTGGAATGGGCCTTTACAGATTTTGGCTGTGGTATGCCAGCCACAGAATGTGCAAGCTGAATTGTACTACAAATCCAGCGAGCAATAGACTGCTTAGAAGCAGGAGCACCCAGTTTGTTGGGTGCATACAGGATAAATAGCGAGTCAGATTTTCTGACTCCAGCCGTCCTGGAAACATATATTTTCAGGGCCCTGACAACGTCTAGCAACTTGGAGTCCTCCAATTCACTAGTAGCCGCCGGCACCACAATAGGCTGGTTCAGGTGAAACGCTGACACCACCTTAGGGAGAAATTGGGGACGAGTCCTCAATTCTGCCCTATCCATATGGAAAATCAGATAAGGGCTTTTACATGATAAAGCCGCCAATTCTGACACTCGCCTGGCTGAAGCCAAGGCTAATAACATGACCACTTTCCACGTGAGATATTTCAGATCCACGGTTTTAAGTGGCTCAAACCAATGTGATTTTAAGAAACTCAACATCACGTTGAGATCCCAAGGTGCCACTGGAGGCACAAACGGGGGCTGAATATGCAGCACTCCTTTTACAAAAGTCTGAACTTCAGGTACTGAAGCTAGTTCTTTTTGAAAGAAAATCGACAGAGCCGAGATCTGTACTTTAATGGAGCCTAGTTTCAGGCCCATATCCACTCCAGCTTGCAGGAAATGCAGAAATCGACCTAGTTGAAATTCCTCTGTTGGGGCCTTATTGGCCTCGCACCATGCAACATATTTACGCCATATGCGGTGATAATGCGTTGCCGTAACATCTTTCCTGGCCTTAATAAGCCGGACTTCTTCCGGAATAACCTTTTCCTTTAGGATCCGGTGTTCAACCGCCATGCCGTCAAACGCAGCCGCGGTAAGTCTTGGAACAGACAGGGCCCCTGCTGTATCAGGTCCTGTCTGAGCGGTAGAGGCCACGGGTCCTCTGAGAGCATCTCTTGAAGTTCCGGGTACCACGCTCGTCTTGGCCAATCCGGAACCACGAGAATCGTGGTTACTCCTCGCTTTCTTATTATTCTCAATACCTTTGGAATGAGAGGCAGAGGAGGGAACACATAAACCGACTGGTACACCCACGGTGTCACTAGAGCGTCCACAGCTATCGCCTGAGGGTCCCTTGACCTGGCGCAATATCTTTTTAACTTTTTGTTGAGACGGGACGCCATCATGTCCACCTGTGGTTTTTCCCAACGGTTTGCCAGCATCTGGAAGACTTCTGGGTGAAGTCCCCACTCTCCCGGGTGGAGGTCGTGTCTGCTGAGGAAGTCTGCTTCCCAGTTGTCCACTCCCAGAATGAACACTGCTGACAGTGCTAGTACATGATTCTCCGCCCATCGGAGAATCCTTGTGGCTTCTGCCATGGCCATCCTGCTTCTTGTGCCGCCCTGTCGATTTACATGGGCGACTGCCGTGATGTTGTCTGACTGGATCAGCACCGGCTGGTGTAGGAGCAGGGATTTTGCTTGACTTAGGGCATTGTAGATGGCCCTTAGTTCCAGAATATTTATGTGAAGGGAAGTCTCCTGACTCGACCATAGTCCTTGGAAGTTTCTTCCCCGTGTGACTGCCCCCCAGCCTCGAAGGCTGGCATCCGTGGTCACCAGGACCCAGTCCTGTATGCCGAACCTGCGGCCCTCTAGAAGATGGGCACTCTGCAGCCACCACAGTAGAGACACCCTGGTTCTTGGAGACAGGGTTATTAAGCAATGCATCTGAAGATGCGATCCGGACCACTGGTCCAACAGGTCCCACTGAAAGATTCTGGCATGGAACCTGCCGAAGGGAATTGCTTCGTAAGCAGCCACCATCTTTCCCAGGACCCGCGTGCAGTGATGCACTGATACCTGTTTTGGTTTCAGGAGGTCTCTGACTAGAGATGACAACTCCCTGGCTTTCTCCTCCGGGAGAAACACTTTTCTCTGGACTGTATCCAGAATCATACCCAGGAACAGTAGCCGTGTCGTCGGAACCAGCTGTGACTTTGGGATATTCAGAATCCAGCCGTGCTGGTGCAGCACTTCCTGAGATAGTGCTACTCCCACCAACAACTGTTCCTTGGACCTCGCTTTTATTAGGAGATCGTCCAAGTACGGGATAATTAAAACTCCCTTTCTTCGAAGGAGTATCATCATTTCCGCCATAACCTTGGTAAATACCCTCGGTGCCGTGGACAGTCCAAACGGCAGCGTCTGAAATTGGTAATGGCAATCCTGTACCACAAATCTGAGGTACTCCTGGTGAGGATGGTAAATGGGGACATGCAAGTAAGCATCCTTGATGTCCAGGGATACCATGTAATCCCCCTCGTCCAGGCTTGCAATAACCGCCCTGAGCGATTCCATCTTGAACTTGAATTTCTTTATGTATGTGTTCAAGGATTTCAAATTTAGAATGGGTCTCACCGAACCGTCCGGTTTCGGTACCACAAATAGTGTGGAATAATAACCCCGGCCTTGTTGAAGTAGGGGTACCTTGATTATCACCTGCTGGGAATACAGCTTGTGAATTGCCGCTAGCACCGCCTCCCTGTCTGAGGGAGCAGTCGGCAAGGCAGATTTTAGGAACCGGTGGGGTGGGGACGCCTCGAATTCCAGCTTGTACCCCTGAGATACTATTTGCAGGATCCAGGGATCCACCTGTGAGCGAACCCACTGATCGCTGAAATTTTTGAGGCGACCCCCCACCGTACCTGGCTCCGCCTGTGGAGCCCCACCGTCATGCGGCGGACTTGGAAGAAGAAGCGGGGGAGGACTTTTGCTCCTGGGAACCTGCAGTTTGTTGCAGCCTTTTTCCCCTACCTCTGCCTCTGGACAGAAAAGACCCGCCTTTTCCACGCCTGTTTTTCTGGGTCCGAAAGGACTGAACCTGATAAAACGGCGCCTTCTTAGGCTGTGAGGGGACATGGGGTAAAAATGCTGATTTCCCAGACGTTGCTGTGGAAACTAGGTCCGAGAGACCATCCCCAAATAATTCCTCACCCTTATATGGTAACACTTCCATGTGCTTTTTTGAATCCGCATCTCCTGTCCACTGGCGAGTCCATAAGCCTCTCCTAGCAGAAATGGACAATGCACTTACTTTAGATGCCAGTCGGCAGATTTCCCTCTGTGCATCTCTCATATATAAGACTGAGTCTTTTATATGGTCTATGGTTAACAGGATCGTGTCTCTGTCTAATGTGTCAATATTTTCTGACAGTTTATCTGACCACGCAGCGGCAGCACTGCACATCCAAGCTGACGCAATAGCTGGCCTAAGTATAATGCCTGTGTGTGTATATACAGACTTCAGGATCGCCTCCTGCTTTCTATCAGCAGGTTCCTTGAGGGCGGCCGTATCCGGAGACGGTAGTGCCACCTTTTTAGACAAACGTGTGAGCGCTTTATCCACCCTAGGGGGTGTTTCCCAACGTGACCTATCCTCTGGCGGGAAAGGGAACGCCATTAGTACCTTCTTAGGAATTACCAATTTTTTATCAGGGAAAGCCCACGCTTCTTCACACACTTCATTTAATTCATCTGATGGGGGAAAAACTACGGGTAGTTTTTTCTCTCCAAACATAATACCCTTTTTAGTGGTACCTGTAGTTATATCAGAAATGTTTAACACCTCTTTCATTGCCTCAATCATGCAGTGAATGGCCTTAGTGGGCATCAGGTTTGACTCATCGTCGTCGACACTGGTGTCAGTATCAGTGTCGACACATGGGTCTGCATGAGGTAGCAGGCGTTTTAGAGCCCCTGACGACCCATGCGACGCCTGGGCAGGCACGAGCTGAGAAGTCGGCTGTTCCACATTTGGCATGTCGTCAATTTTTTATATAAGGAGTCTATACGTGCACTCATTACTTTCCATAAGCCCATCCACTCAGGTGTCTGCTCCGCAGGGGGTGACATCCCTTCTAAAGGCATCTGCTCCGCCTCCACATCATTATCCTCATCAAACATGTCGACACAGCCGTACCGACACACCGCACACACACAAGGAATGCTCCGAATGAGGACAGGACCCACAAAAGCCCTTTGGGGGGACAGAGTGAGAGTATGCCAGCACACACCAGAGCGCTATATAATGCAGGGACTAACTGAGTTATGTCCCCTATAGCTGCTTTTTATATTATATATATTGCGCCCAAATTTAGTGCCCCCCCTCTCTGTTTTTACCCTGTTCTGTAGTGTAGACTGCAGGGGAGAGCCAGGGAGCTTCCTTCCAGCGGATCTGTGAAGGAGAAATGGCGCCAGTGTGTCTGAGGGAGATAGCTCCGCCCCTTTTCCGCGGCCTATTCTCCCGCTTTTTTCTGGATTCTGGCAGGGGTATTTTCCACATATATAGCCTCTGGGGCTATATATTGTGGTATTTTTGCCAGCCAAGGTGTTTTTATTGCAGCTCAGGGCGCCCCCCCCCCCAGCGCCCTGCACCCTCAGTGACCGGAGTGTGAAGTGTGCATGAGGAGCAATGGCGCACAGCTGCAGTGCTATGCGCTACCTTGGTGAAGACTGATGTCTTCTGCCGCCGTTTTTCCGGACCTCTTCTTGCTTCTGGCTCTGTAAGGGGGACGGCGGCGCGGCTCCGGGACCGAACACCAAGGACTGGGCCTGCGGTCGATCCCTCTGGAGCTAATGGTGTCCAGTAGCCTAAGAAGCCCAATCCGGCTGCAAGCAGGCGAGTTCGCTTCTTCTCCCCTTAGTCCCTCGCTGCAGTGAGCCTGTTGCCAGCAGGTCTCACTGAAAATAAAAAACCTAAAACTATACTTTCTTTCTAGGAGCTCAGGAGAGCCCCTAGTGTGCATCCAGCTCGGCCGGGCACAGAAATCTAACTGAGGCTTGGAGGAGGGTCATAGTGGGAGGAGCCAGTGCACACCAGGTAGTCATAAATCTTTCTAGAGTGCCCAGCCTCCTTCGGAGCCCGCTATTCCCCATGGTCCTTACGGAGTTCCCAGCATCCACTAGGACGTTAGAGAAATGATTTTTCTAAGTGCCCAGAAACTTTTCAATTTAGTCGACTAGCCCCAAGGCTGCATTTACCACGTATTTCTGCTCGCACCCTCCTGAGGTGCAATCAGAAATACGCGGGCTTCAAAGATGGTCGAGAGTGCCAGGAGCACCATAACTGTATGGCGCTATAAATTAGCATGGGAGAAGCTGCTTAAAATGTTATGTACTTTAGCGCAAATAAGTGGCTGTAGCAGAAAACATTTCTGTGGACTGGATGGCGTAGTTATTAGCAGATTCAAATCATTTCTCTGTGGCAAGTCACAGAGAATTTCATCTGGAGTACAATCACTGCTACTGCTATGCGGTGATCCCCAGGGTTCTATACTATCCTCCTTGCTGTTTGCAGTATACATGCTACTACTGGGTGACACAATCAGAAGTCATGGCCTGGTTTACCACTGCTATGCAGATGATACTCAACTGTACCTGTCATTTGCTTTAGGTACTGATAAACAAATAACCTTTAATGGCTATCTAGCTGAGCTCCAGGAGTGGATAAGACTGAATCCTGATAAAACAGAGGTCTTTTTGATAGAAGCTCACCATCAAAGAACAAGACTGCAGCATAGCCAACCAAACTGGACTTACACTTGGGAGTTCTGAACTACAAAACACTAACCACGTGCATAATCTTGGCATTGTCCTTGATGGTGGCTTGACACTTTAACATCAGATATCTGCCACAATCAAATCCTCATTTTATCAGAATCAAGCACTTAGGGGATAATTCAGCATGGATCGCACAATCTATCCCCTGTGCAGTTTCCCGATTACCAGGAAACTGAGCAGATGCAGGACCCGTTCTGTGCATGTTCAGAGCGGGTCCTTCGTATGGATTGCATGATTGACAGACTGGTTGACAGACAGAGGCATTTGGAGGGGGCGGACATGATTAGACTAGTGCATTGCCCTCTACCCTTGGACTCCTAGCAAAAGAATTGCACCGCTTGCAGCTGGTACAAAATGCAGCTGCCAGGCTGTGAACCAACCAGTCCTTTTCCTGCCATATAACACAAATCTTTTTCAAGACTGGCTTACTGAATTTCAAAGCCCTACGTGACCAGGGACCAAGGTACCCGAAGCAGCTTATAATTCCATACTGCCCAGCTCGTTAACTGCGATCTGTAGATGAAGGACTTTTAGCAGTAGCTAGAATCTCCTGTAATTCATCTAGGGGGAGAGGGGACGAGCTTTTAGCCATGTTGCACCGACTATATGGAACTCGCTTCCTCGCACATTTCGAGGGACTCCCACTCTAGAATCCGCCAGAAACAGACTCATGACTTTCCTGTTTTCTCAAGCATTCACTTAATGTCCCTTTAGTATATCCATACTCTCTGTAGTTAATAAAAATCTTTTCTGTACTTCATTGTAATGTATTATGTTCATTCTATGGGGTATATTCAATTAGCAGCGATAACGAACTTTTCGCGTGAAAAGTCCGGTTTTCGCGCGAAAAACCAGACTTTTCCCGCGAAACGCAATTACAGCCTATTCAATTTTCCGGGAAAATTTATCGGTGATCATTTTTTCACTAATTTCACTTCACCTACTCTGAAGCAGGTGAAAAGTTGGAAAAAGTCACTATTTTAAGGTAAAAATGTTTGGATATGGGGGGTAATTCCAAGTTGATCGCAGCAGGAAATTTTTTAGCAATTGGGCAAAACCATGTGCACTGCAGGGGGGGCAGATATAACATTTGCAGAGAGAGTTAGATTTGGGTGGGTTATTTTGTTTCTGTGCAGGGTAAATACTGGCTGCTTTATTTTTACACTGCAATTTAGATTGCAGATTTAACTCACCACACCCAAATCTATCTCTCTCTGCACATGTTATATCTGCCTCCCCTGCACTGCACATGGTTTTGCCCAACTGCTAAAAAATTTCCTGCTGCGATCAACTTGGAATTACCCCCATGGTACAGAACTTCTGGGACACCCCCCTTAATGACTAATTAGGCACGTTGAAGTTTTTAATTATTTTTAATTGGCCAATAATGACATGTAATTTTTGGGGTGAAAAAGTACAAAGTGATGGAAATTGGGATTCAAGGTATGGGACAGGTATATTGGGGTGCTTTATGAGTGGGACAGATGTTTTTAGGCTTGCAGATGGGAGTAATCGGTCTGTTTCCACTTTTTTTCAAAGTACCCTAAAATGACCCAAATATATACTTATACCCATTTTCATGTAACCCAAATTTAATGAGAGCATTTAGTTTGCTCAAAAAAACTTGCTTTCTATAATTTTTTTGCATTTTTTTTAAAAATGCATATAACAGCTATTTCACACAATTTAAGTCCCCAAAAACTCTCTAATGTGATCTCTAACACACTTCTCTTCTGTTTTCCTATGTTAGTTTAGCATTTTTGGGGTACAGGCTGATTTCCCCATTTTCACCTGCACTTTTCACTGCAAGAATTTTCACGTGAAACCCGTTTGGAATTAAATAGGTCGAAAAACTGAGCTTTTTTGCGGCAATTTTCGCCCGATTGCCGCGAAAAATTTCCGGGCGAAAAATTGCCGCGAATTTGCGGATAATTGAATACCCTAGTAGTATCTGTTAAGCGCCTTGAGTCCTATTGGGAAAAAAAAAGGTTATATAAATAATAATAATAATAATAATAATAATAACAATAATAATATTATACTTATTATTATTATTATTATTATTATTATATAGCTCCCATAAACTTAGCCCAGTAGAGAAATTCCCACATAAAATGTAATCGCACACATAATAGTGTTCACCTGCAGAAAACTCATGTAAATTATGAAAACACTCTTCAGTGACATGCAAAGCTGCAGCAATGCTGTTAAGTGCTAGTAAAATTGGAAACACTGGTTTGCATTGTCTGTCCTATTCTCATACATTGTATTACCAAAATACCAATACTAGAACAAGACACAATACTGACTCCCTAAAAGCTTAATGACATTAATATTGTTTTTTTTCTCCATTCATTTACCTGCTACAGAGTACAGTTTCTGTTTTACAGTACAGGTTGAGTATTCCATATCCAAATATTCCGAAATACAGAATTTTTTTAGTGAGAGTGAGATAGTGAAACATTTGTTTTCTGATGGCTCAGTGTACACAAACTTTGTTTAATACACAAAGTTATTAAAAATATTGTATTAAATGACTTTCAGGCTGTGTGTATAAGGTGTATATAAAACATAAATGAATTGTGTGAATGTACACACACTTTGTTTAATACACAAAGTTATTAAAAATATTGGCTAAAATGACCTTCAGGCTGTGTGTATAAGGTGTATATGTAACATAAATGCATTCTGTGCTTAGACTTGGGTCCCATCGCCATGATATCTCATTATGGTATGCAATTATTCCAAAATGCGAAATAATCCGATATCCAAAATACCTCTGGTCCCAAGCATTTTGGATAAGGGATACTCAACCAGTATCTGTTTATTCTGTTCGTTTGTACAACTCAAAGTACTATTTCTAATGGTACTACTGCACACATAGGTGTCATTCCGACCCGATCGCATGTTGCGCTTCCTCGCAGCCGTGCGATCGGGTCGGAACTGCACATGCGCGGCGGCCGCATTGCGCGGTGGCCGCATTGCGCAACCACAAGTCGATTAACAGGATGAAGGCTGAACCGTGTGTCAACTCACCGTTTTCTGGGTGTGGAGATCCAAACGCAGGCATGTCGAGGCATTTGGAGGGCGGATGTCTGACATCAATTCCGGGACCTGCAACGCTGGACTGATCGCAGAGGGGAAAGTAACTCTTACCCTGTTGTTGTTCTACACAAAACATTTTTTGCATAACAGGGCTGCACAAGCAATCGCAGCCTTGCTATGCAAAAATACACTCCCCCATAGGCGGCGTCTAGTTGATCGCACGGGCAGCAAAAAGTTGCTACGTGCGATCAACTCGGAATGACCCCCATAGACCAAAGTTTGTGTGCAAACTGGGGCCAATCTGGTTTCACCTCCATGGCCAGAATTCCCTTCATGTTTGCTTTCAGAGTATTATCTCTCATAGGGGTCAATTCATGAAGCAGTGAAAGATTGGAGTAGTGAGCCAGTGGAGAAGTTGCCCATGGCAACCAAGCAGCTGCTACATATAATTTTATAGATTTATGCAATTTTATGCACTTTACAAATGTTACCTCAACACTGATTGGTTGCCATGGGCAACTTCTCCATTGGCTCACTTCTCCACTCTTTTCACTGCTTCATGAATAGACCCCACTATCACTAGCTCTCATGGATCAAGAACGATAATCCAAGTATGTTTAAACAACTGCATAATCTCTCATAAAAAAATAGCATCCCACTGATCTGATGAAGTAAGCAGAACGTCAGATGTGCTCCTGGTGTCAACATCTACTAATACCCCTTTCAGATTGGCAGAGCCGAGTCACACCCGAGGAATTTGTACACAGGTGCTTCCCGGGTACGACCTGGCTTGAGACCCCTTTCAAACTTGCGGCCCGTTCGGCATATTGCTGGGTTGGTGACATCACCGCCGACGCTACAGAAGGCGGCACTTGGAGATAGTCATCTCCAAGCGCCACCTCCTCCTACACAGAGAACGGGTGCTGGGTCACCTTGACCCGGCTTACCATTCACACTGTACCGCATCCCGGGTCAGTTCCGACGGAAGTGCTTTGTGTAACATCTTCCGGCTGCCCTGACTTGTGCCACTGTGCTCCAGTGGCGGGACCCGGCGCACGTCACTTCCGGTGTGACGTCAGAGCCGAATCCGAAAGCAGCTTCACGGACGAGCTGGAGCCTGGTGGGGGTGGGGGGGGGAGAGTCTAATGGATTTTGAACTCTTCCCTGGACCGGCACAGAGACGCCTCCTACAGGAACTCTTCCCTGGACCGGCACAGAGACGCCTCCTACAGGCTTGAAAAAAACACTCCATAAAGAAACCAATAGGAGGATTACCATCTGATTGAGAGTGAGTATGGGTGGTCATTCCGAGTTGATCGCTCGTTATTTTTTTTCGCAACGGAGCGATTAGTCGCTAATGCGCATGCGCAATGTCCGCAGTGCGACTGCGCCAAGTAAATTTGCTATTAAGTTTGGTATTTTACTCACGACATTACGAGGTTTTTTCTTCGTTCTGGTGATCGTAGTGTGATTGACAGGAAGTGGGTATTTCTGGGCGGAAACTGGCCGTTTTATGGGTGTGTGCGAAAAAACGCTGCCGTTTCTGGGAAAAACACAGGAGTGTCTGGAGAAACGGGGGAGTGTCTGGGCGAACGCTGGGTGTGTTTGTGACGTCAAACCAGGAACGAAACTGACTGAACTGATCGCAGTGGCAGAGTAAGTCTCGAGCTACTCAGAAACTGCTAAGAACTGTCTATTCGCAAATCTGCTAATCTTTCGTTCGCAAATCTACTATGCTAAGATTCACTCCCAGTAGGCCGCGGCTTAGCGTGTGCAAAGCTGCTAAAAGCAGCTTGCGAGCGAACAACTCGGAATGAGGGCCATGGTACGCATCTTCATCTGAAAAAATATTACACCAGTCATTAAAGATACCTTTATATGTGGAATCACACATGATATATTACAAGAAATATGTCACATCTGAGAAAGACAGAAGAGTGCGTCATCCAAAGAGATTATATGGACATAAGTATCAAAGAATAATCCTTTCTGTATGAAACCACACCAAGCGCTTTAGACTTGGGAATTCACTGTTTGAATTTGTCTTTTACATAAGGGTGAAGTGGCCCTTCCCATTCCCAGGTGGCTGCACAAGTGTGTTTTGCGCCTTGGGTGTCAGATCCTTTCTGTTACACAAGAGCAACTATATGTCTTTTTCAGGGCACACTTTTGTAATTGATGAATGAATTAGGTAAAATTTAACTTTTAATGAAATACACGTAAGAAAAAGGGGGAAGCAGGTGCTAGTATATAATCACATGGCTGCAAAAATGCTATAATTAAAGGAGAAAATGATGTATAGGCGAAAATATATGTTCTCTTTAAATAGAAAGAGTAAGAATAGTAAATCCCTTGGGAAATAATTCAGGGAGAATTAGCTCACTTGGGCTCAGTGTGATATTCCAATTTAGTTGGTAGTCTGGGCTGTGTATGGGTGTCCCAAAATTCTGTACTGTGTGAAAGAGTAAAAATAAGATTTTAAACCTACCGGTAAATCTTTTTCTCCTAGTCCGTAGAGGATGCTGGGGACTCCGTAAGGACCATGGGGTATAGACGGGCTCCGCAGGAGACATGGGCACTATAAAGAAACTTTAGAATGGGTGTGCACTGGCTCCTCTCTCTATGCCCCTCCTCCAGACCTCAGTTAGAGAACTGTGCCCAGAGGAGACGGACAGTACGAGGAAAGGATTTTTGTTAATCCAAGGGCAAGATTCATACCAGCCCACACCATCCACACCGTTTAACCTGGAATATACGCAACCAGTTAACAGTATGAACAAAATAGTATCAGGCAAAGACTGATTTCAACTGTAACATAACCCTTATGCAAGCAATAACTATATACAAGCCTTGCAGAAAATAGTCCGCACTGGGACGGGCGCCCAGCATCCTCTACAGACTAGGAGATAAAGATTTACCGGTAGGTTTAAAATCTTATTTTCTCTTACGTCCTAGAGGATGCTGGGGACTCCGTAAGGACCATGGAGTTTATATCAAAGCTCCAGACTGGGCGGGAGAGTGCGGACGACTCTGCAGCACCGACTGAGCAAACGCAAGGTCCTCATCAGCCAGGGTATCAAACTTATAGAACTTTGCAAAAGTGTTTGAACCCGACCAGGTAGCTGCTCGGCAAAGCTGTAAAGCCGAGACGCCTCGGGCAGCCGCCCAAGAAGAGCCCACCTTCTTAGTGGAATGGGCCTTTACCGAATTTGGTAACGGCAATCCAGCCGTAGAATGCGCCTGCTGAATCGTGTTATAGATCCAGCGAGCAATAGTCTGCTTTGAAGCAGGAGCGCCAAGTTTGTTGGCTGCATACAGGACAAACAGTGCCTCTGTTTTCCTAACCCGAGCGGTCCTGGCTACATAGATTTTTAAGGCCCTGACTACATCCAGGGACTTGGAGTCCTCCAAGTCACCCGTAGCCACAGGCACAACAATAGGCTGGTTCATATGAAATGATGAAACCACCTTGGGCAAAAATTGAGGACGAGTCCTCAACTCCGCTCTATCCATATGGAAAATCAGATAGGGGCTCTTGTGAGACAAGGCCACCAATTCGGACACCCGCCTCGCAGATGCCAAGGCCAACAACATGACCACTTTCCAAGTGAGAAATTTTAATTCAACCGTCTGAAGCGGTTCAAACCAGTGAGAGTTTAGGAACCGTACCACCACGTTAAGCTCCCATGGTGCCACTAGGGGCACAAAAGGAGGCTGGATGTGCAGCACTCCCTTTACAAAAGTCTGGACTTCTGGGAGAGAAGCCAATTCCTTCTGAAAGAAAATAGATAGGGCCGAAATCTGTACCTTAATGGAGCCTAACTTCAGGCCCATATCCTCTCCTGTCTGTAGAAAGTGGAGAAAACGGCCCAGATGGAAATCTTCCGTAGGAGCATTCTTGGCTTCACACCAAGATACATACTTCCTCCAGATACGGTGATAATGTTTCGCCGTCACCTCCTTCCTAGCCTTTATCAGCGTAGGGATGACTTCTTCCGGAATACCTTTCCCAGCTAGGATTCGGTGTTCAACCGCCATGCCGTCAAACGTAACCGCGGTAAGTCTTGGAACATGCAGGGCCCCTGCTGCAACAGGTCCTCCCTGAGAGGAAGAGGCCACGGATCTTCTGTGAGCATTTCCTGAAGATCTGAATACCAGGCCCTTCGAGGCCAATCTGGAACAATGAGTGTTGTCTGCACTCTTTTTCGTCTTATGATTCTCAATATTTTTGAGATGAGAGGAAGAGGAGGGAACACATAGACCGACTGAAACACCCATGGTGTCACCAGGGCGTCTACCGCTACTGCCTGAGGGTCCCTTGACCTGGCACAATACCTCCGAAGCTTCTTGTTGAGGCGTGACGCCATCATGTCTACTTGAGGAAGTCCCCAATGATCTCTGCAAAAACTTCTTGATGAAGTCCCCACTCTCCTGGATGGAGATTGTGTCTGCTGAGGAAGTCTGCTTCCCAATTGTCCACTCCCGGAATGAAGACTGCTGACAGAGCGCTTACGTGATTTTCCGCCCAGCGAAGAATCCTGGTGGCTTCCGCCATTGCCACTCTGCTCATTGTGCCGCCTTGGCGGTTTACATGAGCCACGGCTGTGACGTTGTCTGATTGAATCAGAACCGGTAGGTCGCAAAGAAGATTCTCCGCTTGTCGTAGGCCGTTGTATATGGCCCTCAATTCCAGTACGTTGATGTGTAGTCAAGCCTCCTGGCTTGACCATAGTCCCTGAAAATTCCTTCCTTGTGTGACTGCTCCCCATCCTCGGAGGCTCGTGTCCATGGTTATCAGAACCCAGTCTTGAATGCCGAACCTGCGACCCTCTAGAAGGTGAGCAGTCTGCAGCCACCACAGGAGAGACACCCTGGCCCTGGGGTCAGGCTTATCTTCTGATGTATTTGTAGATGGGACCCAGACCACTTGTCCAGAAGGTCCCACTGAAATGTCCTCGCATGGAACCTGCCGAAGGGGATGGCATCGTAGGCTGACACCATTTTTCCAAGAACTCGAGTGCATTGATGAACATAACTAACTGAGGTCTGGAGGAGGGGCATAGAGGGAGGAGCCAGTGCACACCCTTTCTTTAGTTTCTTTATAGTGCCCATGTCTCCTGCGGAGCCCGTCTATACCCCATGGTCCTTACGGAGTCCCCAGCATCCTCTAGGACGTAAGAGTAATACCTACGGTACCTAGTATTCCTCGGTGATCTCCCATCCAAGTACTGACCAGGCCCTGCAGTGAATAGCTTCCAAGATCAGACGAGATTGGGCGTACCCAGTGCGGTTTGACCATAGGTAAGTGGGTTCTGACACATAACATCAATCCGGACACAAAGGACTGATTAGAATAAAATGAAATAATAAACATCAGTGGTTGGAGTTTTGTATGGATATGCACTGTTGTGTTGAAAAAAAACAGGAGCCAGGTCCAGATTTCCTAACACTTCTGCTGTACAGTCATCTTGTCCAAACATCGAAAATAAGAGGGTGATCAGAAGCGGATAAGACAGAAATGAGGGGGGTATTTCTGCTGTCCCTAAGTTAGGTGGCGCTCTGTTACCATAAGCATTGCAGAACGCCACAAATAATTTCGAACCTATTTGACTATAAGCTGTATGTTGGTTTTTCTGTGATGTAACATATATAACTCATATCATATCTTGTGCAGATTCACACCTCTTTAGTAAATTTTATGCTAGACTGAAAGGAGTATTACAGGGCAATCACTTTGCAAATATAGTATATTTTAGAGAAAGTTGGCCTACTAGGTAGTTAGTATATTTGTTAGTTTGTTTAACCCATGTCATCTTGATGGCTTTCTGCATCCCTACTCCTACTATCGGGTATGGGTCGTTGGGTCGAAACAAACTTAGGTCGACTACTATTGGTCGGCATGCATTAGGTCGACAGGGTCACTAGGTCGACATGGTCATTAGGTCGATATGTACTAGGTCGACATGAGTTTTTTTACTTTTTTTGGTGTTGTTTTCTTCATAAAGTGACGGGGAACCCCAATTAGTGCACCGTGTCCCCTCGCATGGCTCGCTGCGCTCGGTTACCGTTCCCAATTGTAGTCCACGTGGATCGTAAAGTATGAAAAAGTCCAAAACATTTTTTTAAATATGAAAACTTATGTCAACCTTTTGCCCTGTTGACCTAGTACGTGTCGACCTAATGACCATTTCGACCTAGTGACCCTGTCGACCTAATGCATGTCGACCTATAGTGGTCGACCTAATTACTGTCGACCTAAGTGGTGTCGACCTAATGACCGTATCCCTTACTATCTTTCCCTTGCTGTTTCATCCAAACACCTCACTGTAGTAGATAACAAAATTGAACATGACCTTGCTTACAAACAAACATTCCTTGAAATCCTATAAAAAATGCAAAATTAAAAGTTGCAATGTTTTTACATGGTTATTCATAAGTATCTCAAAATAACTGATTTTACCATTTCTTGTATCCATCACTGGAAATGTACCAGCACCTATATCACTACACATACAGTGGCAGGACAGCGAAAAAAATAAAATAAAATGCAGAAATGTTTACTTCTCAGAGCTGGAGGTGGACTATTTTCAGCATTGCAGATGGCCTTCATTGGTACTGTAGTTATGAAGGAAGAATAAAGTGTCTGTGTATCAAGAAAATAATTCATAATGTACAGTAGTTCCTGATTTAAAATTGAGAGACAGTGATGCTTAGTACTAATCAAAGAACAATCCTTCATAGAGCTGTATCCAACAGATTTGTATGTACTGTATATATACAGTAACATACGCCCACGCATTACTGTAAATAAAGGGTTAACTTACAATACCAATCAATTACAAAGCACATTGTATAGGACCAGAGGAGAGGGGCACAGAGATGAGCTTTTTTAAAAGTGGATGACCAATGACATGATTTTCAAGAGGCATCTTCTTCCCTGCTAACTCAGATCTTTACAATGAACTGATCTGGTTGTTTGTCTTCCTCTTTTGTCCATTCCCCATCTGGCAGAAGATTGATATCATACTGACATTAACGCTAAAATAAAAAAAAGACAAACTGGACAAGAGGTTCTTAGAAATATAGACACTTGGGGATCTATTTACTAAGCATAGGAGAGAAAAAGTGGGGAGAGATAAGCCTGGTACAAAATGGAACGATGTCAGCACAATCTGCTGCTCTGTACAAATTGCATACATCGCTCAGTGTATATGCTCAATATGTGCACTCCCGCGGTCACATGCACCGCCATCAGGATTGATGTGCGGCACATCAAACCTAGCGATATCGCTAGTGATTTGGTGCCTATCATGCAGTGTGTATCGCAAACTGGCAAAATGATATGTCGGACCATTCTGAGGTCACCTTCATGCTACTACATAGGGCATAATTCTGAGTTGATCGCAGCAGCAAACTTGTTAGCAGTTGGGCAAAACCATGTGCACTGCAGGAGGGGCAGATATAACATGTGCAGAAAGAGTTAGATTTGGGTGGGGTGTATTCAAACTGAAATCTAAATTGCAGTATAAAAATAAAGCAGCCAGTATTTACCCTGCACAGAAACAAAATAACCCACCCAAATCTAACTCACTCTGCAAATGTTATATCTGCCCCCCCCTCCCCCCCACACACACACACACACACACCTGCAGTGCGCATGGTTTTGCCCAATTGCTAACGAACTTGCTGCTGCGATCAACTCGGAATTACCCCCATAGAACGGAGTGGCATGAAGGTTGTTCTAGTGTGTACAAGAGCAGCGATAAATTGCATGCAACCAAACAATGCACTATGGCCCTCATTCCGAGTTGATCGCTCGCTAGCTGCTTTTAGCAGCATTGCAAACGCTAGGCCGCCGCCCTCTGGGAGTGTATCTTAGCTTAGCAGAACTGCGAACGAAAGATTAGCAGAACTGCTCGAAAATATTTCCCTGCAGTTTCTGAGTAGCTCCAGACCTACTCCTAGATTGCGATCACTTCAGTCCGTTTAGTTCCTAATTTGACGTCACAAACACGCCCTGCGTTCGGCCAGCCACTCCCCCGTTTCCCCAGCCACTCCTGTGTTTTAGCCTGACACGCCTTCGTTTTTTAGCACACTCCTGGAAAACGGTCAGTTTTCGCCCAGAAACACCCACTTCCTGTCAATCACACACCGGTCAGCAGAGCGACTGAAAAGCGTCGCTTGATCCTGTGTAAAATTGCTTAGGGTGTGTACACACGGTGAGATCTTTTCTTCCGATTCTGACTATATAGTCAGAATCGGAAGAAAAGATAGTGCAGATCGCAAGGTGACAGTCACCTTGCGATCCCGATCCGATGCCGATGCGCGGCCCCGCGCGGTCGGCATCGGCAGAAAAAATAGACTGTGCAGGCAAGTCAATCTTGACTATCTCTATAGAAGAGATAGTCAAGATTGACACTTAGCCAAAATCGCACAGTACCAGGATCGCAAGCACACTCATTATGTGCTTGCGATACTGGCTAAGTGCCGACCCAGACCCCACCGTCGCACATTGAGAATCGGTTAAGTCCGAATCTCACCGTGTGTACACACCCTTAGTTTTGTGTGAAATTACTTGGCGCGTGCGCCCTGCGGCCCATACGCATGCGCAGAACAGCCAGATTTTAGCATGATCGCTATGCTGCGAAAAACGGCAGCGAGCGATCAACTCGGAATGACCCCCTATATCACTCGGTCTTTAGCAAGATTGCAGTGTGTGTAAGCTCAATCTCACTTGTTCTGGGCTCAAGGGAACTCACCAGTAAAGTTGAAACGATTGCTGGTCGTTCCAGTGTGTACCCAGCTTTAAATGGGCAGATTTATGAATAAGTGATAAAGCCCATACACACTAGAAGACTTGAAAGATGTGAAAAGTGAACAATTTGGAAGATGAGCGATTTTCCTTTAACTACCCGGAGTCCCTGACAAACGATATTGAGTGTACACACTGAGACTTTTTACAAACAATCTGAACGACGAACGATCTGCTGGGGATCGTTTGTGAATTGGCTTTAGCACCTTGTTTATGGTGGCCAGTGCACACATCAGTTCCAGATCTTTCAAACTGGTCAAATCACCTACATTGGACATCGTTCGTTGCGTACTCACATGCCAATATGTGTGATTTCATCAGTGACATAGAGAAGATTCAGCTACGTGCATGGATGACGGACGTCCTGCTTCAAACGAGCATGGGGAGTGCGCATCGTTCATCGTTCGCTGTGTACATACTAGACGATTTGAATGATAGATCGTTCAAAGCCGTTGTTATCGATCGAATTGCTGGAAAAAAAATCTTCTAGTGTGTTTGGGCCTATATTCTTCTTATCACTCATTTGGTCAGCAGATGGTATACATGTACTCTTACTCTAGTATAATATAAAGTGGTTTCTACTGTAGATAAACTTGAAGCATAAGGAAAAAATATCAAGCGTCTCAGATGTTTTTTATTAATTTAAACACAATGTACTGTATCTACATTTTTGTTACAAGTCATTCTCTTAGTGACCTTTAGAGAAACAATAAAATAACAATGTTTGCCAGGTCAATGTATAACAATATAACATGTTTATAGATGTATCCAGTTTATACGGGCCTGTACAGCAGAACAATGAGCCCTTGGAGACCTTGCACAGACTCAGCATTTTAAATACTGGGATGGGCCGTGAATTATTCATTGATCCTAGGTCAGTATGTTATGATCTACAGCACTACTTGTCAAGAGAGATTTAACTCATGTTCAAGGAAATTATCCCAGTAAAGGAAGACCGCACTATGGTGCACTGAGCAGTGACCAATACATTTATATCACAGCTCCCATGCTGTATATCTCAAGGAAAAGGTGAACTTCCTTCATTACACAGGCCTCTAGAGAAAGCAGCAGTCTATTCTGCATGCCACTTTTAACCTCTGCAGTCTCCAGCTATGTGTACCATTCTCTGCTTACTGGCTGCATCTATATACCGATGCTCAGACTTCATCCACGTTCTGGATGGCACTAGAACACAACATAATCGTTTTGCCAATGGATACAGGTTTTACCTAGAGAACCTGACGAGTCAGCATCTCTTAAGCAGAGACATGTACAGTACATCACTGGCTTTCTCTAATTGGTGCACACAACTTTCAGCCAATGAGACCACAATGCAGATGAGCAAGGATCTCACACAACTCAATGCGAAGTTCTACAGTATTAAGATAATCAAATTAATCTAAATTAACTAATACATAACAAAATAATTCCAGTTAACAGCAACCTAATTATCAGGAACAGAACCACTTAATTGACTCCGTGGTTTTTCAACCTTCATGAGCAGAACAAGTTTAGAGTTTTGGTAATAGGCCTGTTTTAATTCATCACAATAATGTACATTTTTCTGATAAAGGGCTGCATAGTCCAATACATGTATTTTCATTCATTTCACACAAAACAGGAAGTTACTTTAATAAAAATATTTCTGTTCTCCCAAATATAAGATAGCAAAAAGGTGCAGCTTCTACAAACAATGCTATGGTCCGGTGATAAACATATAAATTTTACTTTTGATTGCCTTGGAACTTAAGAAATGTAATAAATTGTCTTTCCAATTGCTAGGGTTACAGCAAATTGGTCCGTTTAAATAGTATACAGACAGACGGCTTAGGCAAGCTCAATAGGCACCTTTTTACTTTGCTAAACAAAGACAGGAATATCCTACTATTGGTGGAAGATATAATTACATTTGTACTATACACAAATACCTTATTCATCTAAAGTAATTGCAAGGCTGTATGTGTTTAGTCTCAAATGACTAACCAGGCAATATGGAAGTAATGATATCAATTGCAGTCAAATATTCATTATTTCCGCTAATAAAAACATGACTATTACATGAACAGTATTGCCAATCTTCACTACATGTCCCTATTTATAAGGATGCTGCTTTCAATTACCAAAGCGTACAATAATACATGTGCATAGCAACACATACATCATCTCATGCACGTGTGAGAGATCACTGGCAGCTGTGAATAGGGGTGCGTATAGCAATACATTCAGGAGTATATCAAGCTGCTGAGACAGAAAACATGTCTGCACTGTTTTGCTTTTTCCCCACTACATCACAGGCACTCTGCAGTATGTACTTGTAGTATTATAATGCAACACTAAAATGCCCTCTGAGGAATAAGGGTGGCATTTCACAAATGAAAACAGTGCAAGCGTTCAACTCTGCGAGACTAGATGCACGCATTAAACATAAAGGCTGGAAGCACATTGTGACCCCAGATTCTAAGGATTTTGCAGATATCTAAATTGTGCATGTTATATAAACAAAGACCCTACACGCAAAGCTGTATAATAGATGTAGCACAAAGATTTAAAATACCAACCAATATCCATGCATACTGTTCTATGTATTGCTGTTTCATTAACTATTTGGCTACTACCTGTACAGTACAGTAGCTGCTCTTTATGTTTATGACACACCCACCCAGCAGAATATAAAGTCTATTCGCAGCGCTTAGTGATAGAAAGTAGCCTGTTTAGAGGAATTTATGGCGTTATCTGCAAAGGCTGGGGGTGATGTGTGCATCAGATATCACACACTACAGAAGGCGGTGTGTGACACTTTGTCACAGGGCATGCCAGTCACCCATCCATGCCTCTGTCAGCTACACAGGTGACAGTGTCACAGCAGCCCAGCTACTCTACCATCTAGGCAGGGCTACACACACACAGCTCACATACACCTGCTGACAGGGGGGTGATGAGGGGCAGAGGAATGTGCCCTGCGCTCTCACACACACACACACACACACACACACACACGGGCCGGTACTTGGGGACATGGAATGTGTGCGTATGTATGTGTGTGTGCACTGGGGACATCAGCACCGGGTACGTGGACAGCTCCATAGGTTTCTCCTGCAGCAGCTGGGGTAATGGAGCAATGCTATCCTCACCATAGCCCTCCATCCAATCTGGGCATAATGACACGGCGGCGCACATGTACAATACAAACACAGACACAGCAGCGCTGCCGGGGAGCCAGCCCCTCTCCCTGGTGCAGCCGCTCTGCTATGTGTGGGGTCACTACTGGGAACATGCGCTGCAGCGCCGCAACAATGTGCGTCCCCTGTACAGCTTGCACCCGCTACTTGATGACATGAAGCGGAGCTGCTATACAGATCACTCGTGACCCCCCCCCTGCCCTTCTCTCCCCAATCCGGCACCCTTACCTTCAGCCTGGTCGCCTCCTCGAGCCGTCCGATTCCGCTGCTCCCACGGTGACCGCGCGGCGCTCTGCTGCTGCCTCCTCCGTGCGCCCTCGCGCCATCCAGCTCTCACTCAGTCACTGCTGTGTGCAGCACACACTGTGCTGGCCGCTTCCCCCCTCCCCTGAGCACGAGCCTGGCAGAGAGGCGTGGCTAGCATGTCCTCCGCTGCGGCTCCGCGGGGTCCTACAGAGACGCGTGTTTCCAGGCAGCTACTACTACGGTACTACTACACTACACCTGGGAAAACAAATAAATAAAGACATGCAAAAGCAGCGCAAATATCAGGTGGGAGAGAAAGTAACAATTGGGAAGTTAATAATAAATCATCACCATTTACTGTATATATATAATACACTGTGTGCCCATCGCTATGAAATACTATTATTACTGCCCGTTGCATGTTGTCTTAAAGATTTCAAATTCCCAATATAAGACTATACAGAGTCTGATTAATTGCAGCGGCTCAGTCATAGGAACGGACTCCTCTTGGTTTTTATTACAGATGTGCGGCGGGCACTTTTCATGTTTTGTGTTTGGGTTTTGGTTCTAATTCTACTTTTGTGTTTTGGTTTTGGCTTGGTTTTGCCAAAACCACCCTTTCGTGTTTTGGTTTTGGATCTGGATGATTTTTGAAAAAAACATAAAAACAGCTAAAATCACAGAAATTGGGGGTAATTTTGTTCCTACGGTATTATTAACCTCAATAACATTCATTTCCACTCATTTCCAGTCTATTCTGAACACCTCACACCGCACAATATTGTTTTTAGGCCTAAAAGTTGCACCGAGGTGCAGGGGTGTATCTAGGGGTCCAAGCGCCCCTGGCAAAGTAAGGTACTGGCGCCCCCATATTTGAAATAGGAAAGGTGCATGTGCAAAAATAGGACATGATCTTGTGGGAAAGGGGCATGACCATACAATAGTTCCCCCAATTCAAATTACGCTACACAGTAGTAACCCTTATACACTTCATGACAGCATCTCCAGCACGCCCCTATCATTTTTAAAAAATTCTACAATTGGTGGACTTATACGGCAGTACCTCAGGACTAATACAGCAGTACCCCTGGACTCATACGGCAGTGTCAGACAGGATGGCACTTTTCAAAAACTATGCCCCAAACAGCACCTCATGCAAAGATGTCAAAGAGGTGCAATGAGGTAGCTGTATGACTAAGCCAAGCGACACAAACAATTCCCACTGGAATTATACGTCCAAAACCCTGGAATTAAATGGCAAAATCACTGGAATTAAATGGCAAAATAACTGGAATTATACATCCAAATCACTGGAATTATACATCCAAATCACTGGAATTAAATGGCAAAATCACTGGAATTATACGTCCAAATCACTGGAATTAAATGGCAAAATCTCGGCATCGCCTGCCTAGTGAAGTGGAATCTAGATGTGATTTGGTACCGCCGTACCGGGGACATAATACCTCCATCAATTGTCTAAATCCCACTGCACTAATGGCGGATACGGACGCATGTCTAACACCAACATAAGTGTCAAGGCCTCAGTTATGAGGGCTTCCATCGTCATGTGAAGCTGAACCACTAGTCATGAACATAGGCCAGGGCCTCAGCTGTTCCTTGCCACTCCGTGTCGTAAATGGCATATTGGCAAGTTTACATTTCTCCTCAGACCATTTCAATTTCTTTTTTTTTACTGAACTTTGGCTTTTTGGATTCTACATGAACTCTACTATCACACTGGGCATCGGCCTTGGCAGACGACGTTGATGGCATTTCATCGTCTATGTCACGGCTAGTGGCAGCAGCTTCAGCAGCAGGAGGAAGTGGTTCTTGATCTTTCCCTATTTTATCCTCCAAATTTTTGTTCTCCATTATGTTTCTGGAGTTATATAACACAATATGCGGCACAGGAATGAAAGACGACTGATGGTCTGGACACTACCACTGGTCTGATGCAGCACAGCAATACTGTGAGGGACTTGTTGTTGTTGTTATTATTATTATTATTATTATACAGCAGCAGTGGACATATAGCAGAAGCGTACACCACTGTGACTGCCTGGTCACTGGAATGACTGATGGCCAGGACACTACCACTGGTCTGATGCAGCACAGCAATACTGTGAGGGACTTGTTGTTGTTGTTATTATTATTATACAGCAGCAGTGGACATATAGCAGCAGCGTATAACTCTGTGACTGCCTGGTCACTGGAATAACTGATGGCCAGGACACTACCACTGGTCTGATGCAGCACAACACAGCAACACTGTAAGGGACTTGTTGTTGTTATTATTATACGGCAGCAGTGGACATATAGCAGCAGCGTATACCACTGTGACTGCCTGGTCACTGGAATGACTAATGGCCAGGACACTACCACTGGTCTGATGCAGCACAACACAGCAACACTGTAAGGGACTTGTTGTTGTTGTTGTTGTTATTATTATTATTATTATTATTATACGGCAGCAGTGGACATATAGCAGCAGCGTATACCACTGTGACTGCCTGGTCACTGGAATAACTGATGGCCAGGACACTACCACTGGTCTGATGCAGCACAACACAGCAACACTGTGAGGCACTTGTTGTTATTATTATTATATGGCAGCAGTGGACATATAGCAGCAGCGTATACCACTGTGACTGCCTGGTCACTGGAATGACTAATGGCCAGGACACTACCACTGGTCTGATGCAGCACAACACAACAACACTGTAAGGGACTTGTTGTTGTTGTTGTTATTATTATTATTATTATTATTATAAGGCAGCAGTGGACATATAGCAGCAGCGTATAACTCTGTGACTGCCTGGTCACTGGAATGACTGATGGCCAGGACACTACCACTGGTCTGATGCAGCACAACACAGCAACACTGTGAGGGACTTGTGGTTGTTATTATTATTATTATTAATATTATTATTATTATTATTATTATTATTATTATTATAATACTGTAGCAGTGGACATATAGCAGCAGCGTATAACTCTGGGACTGCCTGGTCACTGGAATGACTGATGGCCAGGACTCTACCACTGGTCTGATGCAGCACAACACAGCACCACTGAAAGGGACTTATACAGCTACACTGGATATATGGCAGCAGAGGACACCACCACTGTGACTGGTCACTGGACTGATGCTGCACAAGACACTACCCCTGGTCTGATGCAAGACAACACAGCAAAAATGCAAGGGACTTATACAGCAGCCAGCAGCACTGCGGACATATAGCAGCACAGGACACCAACACTGTGACTTGCTGGACTGATGCATCACAATACACTGACTACAGTGGACTGGACTGAGCAGCACAACACAGCACAAGACTCGCCACCCCACTTTCCTGCCCCCTCACAGACACTGAGGACGGAGACACCTCCTCTCACTACACTCTCCGAGACTGGAGTGAAAATGGCAGCAATGTGCGGCTCCTTATATGGAATCCAAATCTAGCGAGAATCCGACAGCGGGATGATGACGTTTTGCCTCGTTCGGGTTTCCAAGTCAGGCGGGAAAACCCGAGCCGGGCTTGGAACCAGGTTCAGAGCGTGAAGTTCGGTATGGTTCGGTTCTCTGAGAACCGAACCCACTCATCTCTAGTTTTTATATTACCTTTCTATACAAGCGCTTAAGCCTGTTGTGTTCTCTACACTTGTGTCACTAGTATCATGTACAAATAGTGCTTCCAGCAGTGTCATGGCTTCTGTCAGCAGGACTGTTGTAAGCAATTTTTTTCTCTGGTGTCACCCCGTCCCCTTCTTACTGATCTCTTGTGGCTTCCTATCTCCCCCCCTCCTGACTGATCTTGTGCTTCCCTTTTCCTCCCCTTTTAACTGATTTATGGTTTCCCGCAATCCCCTCCCCTTCTCACTCAGCTCTCCCCTATTGCCCTCCTTCCCTTCATTCTCACTGATTTATTTATGATATTGGAGAGAGAGGGCACCAAAGCACTTTCTGGCAGAGAGTACCAAAATCTCACTGCGATCATTTTCTATAATTTGTTAAATTGTTACTTGTGATTAACATTTTGATTTTGCCTCTATATTTGAAAAAATATGGCAGCTGACACACGCAAACACACACACACACACACACACACACACCCACACACCCACACACTCAAAAATAAAACAGAATTCTGCCTCCACTGCGCTTGCTGAGTGATAACAAAACAGCATTGTAGTTATGTTTCATAAGATATAGCAGCACCCAGAAGACCAGCGTAAAAGAACAATGGGGGTCATTCCGACCCGTTCGCTCGCTGCGTTTTCACGCAGCAGAGCAAACGGGCTGTGGCAGGACAGCGATCGCCTCTGCCTGATTGACAGGCAGAGGTGATCGATGGGCAGGAGGGGGCGAAAATGCGGCGTTTGGCCGCCGTTTCGTAGGCGCAGTCCGGCCAACGCAGGCGTGGCCGGACCGAACGGGGGGCGGTCCGCAGCGGCTGCGTGATGTCATACGCAGCCGCTGCGGGCCAGGGAGCGAGGAGTAGCTCCCAGCCAGCTCGCTAAAGCTGCGCTGGCCGGGAGTTACTCCTGAAGTGCAAAGGCATCGCCGCTGTGCGATGCCTTTGCACTTCTGCGAGGGGGGGCCGGACTGACATGCGGGGCGGACTAGCCCCGTGCTGGGCGTCCCCCCGCATGTCAGGAAAGTTGATCATAGCTGTGCAAAATTTTGCACAGCTACGATCAACTCGGAATGACCCCCAATATGCTGAGGCCCAAACAGTTCTTTTGAAATACTAGCATAAACATAACTATGTCCTGCTCAATAGGGTTGACAAGTTACTTAAGCTGGGTACACGCTACACAATGTGTGTACCCAGCGACATCAGCAGCAACGGGACCCATCAGGGAGCTGGGATCAGCAATGTGCATACAATGTGGAGCGTGTGGAGAAATGGCAGGGGCCATGCTGCATTGGGCTATCAATAGATGGCGAGACGGCCCCATCTCTAGCAAAGGAGACCCAGCAAGTCTTTCTGGCTTCAGCAAAGTCATTGTTGTGTCCCCGGTTAGTAAAAATTACATGTGCATGCGCAGACTGGCCGTCACTCATATGCATGCCGCAGCCTGTTGCTGGTAGCAGTAGGCTGCCTACAAAAGCACAGAGGATTCCATCAGGAGGGGATCCGGTCAAGACCCCAGCATTCAGGATCCCGGCAGTCGAAATACCGATGCCGGGTTCCCGACACTATTCTGAATGCTGAATAGGGCCACCAAACCCGACCGGGCAACTGCCGGGACTCCGGAGAGGTATGCCAGGGGGATTAGGGTTAGTCTGCGGACTGTGGGCGGTAGGTTTAGGATGCGAGGAGGGGTTAGGGTTAGGCACCCCCTCAGAGGTTTAGGGTTAGGCGTAGGGGGAGAGGGTTAGGTTTAGGCTGCGGGAAGGGAGGGTTAGGGTTAGGAACACCTGGGGAGGGCTAGGCTATAGGGGAGGGGGGAGGTTAGGGTTAGGCTGTGGAAAGGGAAGGTTAGGGGGCCATCCCTGTCAGGATTCTGATCATCGGGTTGCCGCTGTCAGTATTCTGACCGCTGGCATCCCAACAACTGGCATTCTCTACCCAACCCATCAGGAGGGGACGCCACTAGATATTGTCGGAGGGGTAAGTAATGTTAAATACCCATGGCATGTTCATTAGTATCACTGCAATACTAAATAAAATATTCTGCTGGTAAGAAGTTGTTAAATATGGCCCTTAATCTCTCTCCACTTTATCTCTCTCCAGGCTTTGATAACCTATCATTCATATTTCAGCTCACCACAATTATCAATCACTCTCACCACATAAATCTATATAATAATTCTATAAGGTCTGTCCTGATCCAGACATGCGCAGTGGCACAGACCATGAACAATGCGGCACCTGCTGCCCACACTAATGGCTTCCACTGTGGGGACAGAGGTGGGACTTTGTGAAAGTGTGGCCGGTGTATGTGTAGAGGCGGTGGGAGGAGAGACTCCGTGACCTGACAGTCACCAGGTTCAATATGCTAGTATTCCTATAAAGCACTGGCTCCCAAACTGGATTACATGGCATCCTGGGGTGCTGTGGGGCACTTGCAGGGGTGCCAAGGGTTGATTGTCGTGGACCAAATCAAATTATTTATGGTCAACCTGATAGGCAAAAACAGAGCTGGTGGCTGCTAATCGCAAAATATGTGGACAAACAGAAGCGCAACCCTGGCCACCTTTATATAACTGAGCCCAATGATTACAGGTAAGCACAATTTACTTAATTTCATATATTTTTTCTGAATTTATCAATAAGAAACTTCTGGCCTGGGGGTGCTGTGAAAAAAAAAAGCTAATACTCTAGAGCACCATGATTCAAGAATGTTTGGGAATCACTGCTGTAAAGTTGAAAGTACATTAATTATAGTAAAAATGTTAGCAGGTCACAGCTGTATTGACTGAAGTCAGCTAGATCAAGGACAACAAAACAAGGTTGTTTTAGGTCAATGAAACTAACAAGAAAAGCAAAAATACAGTTTTAAAGCGTGCACCGTTCCACAGACACATGGTGGTATATTTACTAAAGTGCGGGTTTACAGAAATGGAGATGGTGCCAATCACAATCAATCAGATTCCAGCTATTACAGTCTAAAAGGCTTTAGATAAATGATAAGTAAAATCTGCTTGGTTGCGATGGGCCGCATTTCCACTTCAGTAAACCCGCACTTTAGTAATTACTGTATACCACAAATACACAGTAAACAGATAAATAAAAAACAGCGCTCCAAATCAATAGTGCAGCATACAAGGCTTGAGGAGGTCACCGCCAGGGGCGGATTGGGAACAAAAAGCGGCCCTGGAAAAATTTGTACTAGTGGCCCCACTTGGGCAGCACCAGAGGTGTAAGGTCTACCATGGGCCATGGCAGCAGCACCCTTCCCACAAGACTTTCCAGATAGTGGGCATGTCCAGCATCAAGGGGAAGTTAAAAGGAAATAAAATTAAATGTTATAAGCACATTATATGATACAGCTTTAGAATTTAGGAAACTATATATTTCTCTAGAAAGATATATTTTCTTACGTATCCCAAGGGCCGGCCCGACCTTTTTTTGGGGGGTAAGCAAAACTAAATTTTGGCGCCCCTTGTTAGGCACGTGCCCAACAAAAGGGGTGTGATCTCACAAGATAGGGGTGTGGCCACACAATTGTACCAGCAAGGGTACAGGGTGATAGTGGGTGACAGGGAAATAGTAGGTAACTGGGGACACAGGGATGACTGAGAGATAGTGGGTGATTGAATTAGGTCTCAGATTAGATGTATGCTATCTCAGTACAATAATGTGAAAGCTATATTAATGTATTTTTAATAAGACAAATATGAGAGACAAAAAATGCTAATCAAAGCCATTTACTGTTGATAAATACATCAGTGCAAATGTAAAAGCATGCACATGTATGATGCATCCATAATGATGGTAGTGTCCATGTCTCATAGATAAAGTCTCTTCATGTGTGTGTATATATGGGGGTGAGTGAGACTTATCTGAGAGGAGAGGCAGCGCTGAGAGGAGGATCCAGTGGCAGCAGACGGATCCTTGAAGTGGATCCGTTGATGAATGAGAAAAGATCCATTCACTGATTTGCCATGTGCCCGCCCCCTCCTTACTTCCAGCCTGCGTGCCACTAAGATCCTCTGATGCTGGTGGTGACTAACTGGGGAGGCGGGCCAGGGAAACGTTCGGGTCCTGCAGGACGCGCTGTCAGTCACTGGTCCTGTGTGCGCCTCAGCCAATAGCATTTCAGTATTGACTGAGGCGCACACAGGACTGTGATTCACAGCGCGTCCTGCAGGACCCGATCAGATTTAAAAAGTGTGTCCCTCTCTGCAGCAGCGCCCTCTACAGGCTGGCACTCAACGCGGCCGCGTACCCCCGCGTATGCGGCGGGCCAGCACTATGTATCCCAATCACTATTCACTCAATCTTATATGTCAGCCAAGCAGGCAGACAGAGCATACACTGACTAGATCATCTGCAATCACAGGCTAAGTGGCAAAGTCATTTTCATATTTGAAAATTGTTTGGCATCTTATTCATTATGTCTATAAATAGGACCACATATCCTCAAACAAAACAGGCCCCGAGGGTGCGTCGGCCCACCGGGAATCTTCCCTGTAGACCCTATGGCCAATCCGCCTCTGGTCACCGCCACCTCCAAAAGTCCACAGTTTCACTTTCAGTCCACAATCGCCTAAATGTGCACCCTCTGGGATGACAGGGATTAAATCGTTTTCCTCTCAATATAATTCTTTGTTAATCATTCATCAGTTAACTCTTGATATAATTCTTCTCTCATGTTCCCTCTGGTGGTATTAGGTACCAGTATTATCCGTGAACTGGGTGAACTGATCAGACCAGATTCCAGGACCAAGGGGTGGTGCCCATCCGGTGATGAAACAGTACGAATAACCTGGGAGGTACCTGTGTTAACATCACATGCTATATAGGGTGGGCACGCATTGATACCCAATTTTTTCTGGTACCCACAGCTGATTGTATGGTGGATTACACACATATTTGGATTTTAGGAGAAGTTCTTAATAAATTTAAGCTGCCTAAATAAACGGTGTTACACTATATACATTCTCCCTTTTGTTTTTGGTGGGTGTTTACGGCTAATACTGGTACCCAATACCACCAGAGGGAACACGAGAGAAGGAGAATTATATCAAGAGTTAACTGATGAATGGAAGCGATTAACAAAGAATTCTATTGAGAGGAAAACTGTGATTTCCTGACATATAGGCGACTGTGGACTGAAACTGTGGACTGTATACCCCAAAGTCTGGATCCCTAGTGCCAGGGCATTACTGTAGCATGGGTTCCTTTATCACGCTGGGTATGGTATGCTTCATATCAACATTCTTACATGCTAAATTATACAGGGCTTCTACTACAGCATACAACATATTCTAACAATTCTTTCATTCTTTATTCATGAGTCTTCTTGTGCGTGGATCATAGCCTATGCAGACCAGTGGCTAGAGGCTTTTATCATTTATTGCTTTTGTCATTAGTTTGGAGGGGTAACAGTTCTACGTGCTGATGATTATAAATCAGTATATAATTTACCAGACATAATTATAAAGGAAAACATAGCTATAGGAACTTGGTTGCTGTCAATATTTTTGTAAATTATATATTACCAAACAGGCTACAAAATCTGGAAAAAAAGGTCAGTGGAATGACAAACCTTTGATAATATAGGGTTTCATGTATAGATGTATGCAAATGTAACTTTTTCGCAGATGAGCGATTATCATCAGTCTGCGCATGCTTCTAAGTCGTACTGTGCATGTGTCGCGATGGTCTTGTGACAGCGGTTGCAATGATTGACTATCAGCGACCGTTTGGGGGAAGTAAAAGGGGATTGGCAGCAAAAACATAAACATGTTGCAATCTTTTTGGAGTCGTGTTTGCGACTGTGATCCCTTATGCAGCTGCAATGTCTCCGGTGTCTTACTTCTTGCGGTCATACTGCGCAACCACAGGGATACTTGGAACTTCTATAATATGCGACAGACAGTGTTTGACTGTGGCACGAATGGCCCACCAAGGGAGTGCATTGGTAGGGGCCCATTCTGGGGGGGTCCAGCCATCATAAAGGCTTGGCTAACTATCAGAGACTGCATAATCTGGGCCCCTTTATAAATATATATAGTAAATATGGTTAGAGCAGCATGATAATGTAGCAGATTAATAACAGCAATGCACTGTAGTGAATACACCATTGTCCTGTGCAGTATACTGTAATGTTTGTATAATGTATAATTCAAGTGCACAGTCTAAAACCTGATCCCTAGAGGAGGGTGTGGGTCCTCAGACAGTGGGGTCCACCGGGGGTTTCCCCTGTGCCCTAATGGTACAGTCCTGCTGTGTCTGTGCGCAGCCACTGGGATTCACAAAGCGGCTGGTGGGGGTGTCAATATACATCCAAGCAGCAGTGACATTTGCATATTTTCTTAGAGGCGCTTCGTGTAAATGCATTCGCGTACATTTCTGAGTCAGTCCCAAAGCTTGTATAGTGCTTTACCTCATCTTCCAGTCTGACCAAGAGAGCCTATTTGTCTAGTGCATCATTACATCATTTGGTTATTGTTATTTAATAAGTTATGCATTCTTTCCTAGGAATAAAAAGTTAGCATTTTCAGATTGCTACAAAATAATTTGCTGTGGTTTTTGCATTGTTGTACTGTCTCATCCATCTTCTCCTTTATCGGAAGCCTGTGATTTGCTGACAAATACAGTCCATAATACGGACAAAGGACCTTGGCTCAATGCAGAAATATGTTCACAATGACATTTTAATGTCAATACTCTTAATATAGCTCCTTATAAGTAATGCAGAAAAAATGCCCTGCATCAAAGGGATTAATGGAGTGAAACAGCATAGGGAATGCTGCAGCAATTTGATTAGTAAAGCCACACTTAGATTAGGCATAACTGCTAGCAAAGGGATCACACGCACACACACACACACACACACACACACACACACACACACACACACACACACACACACACACTATATATATATATATATATATATATATATATATATACAAACTAGTGATGTGCACCGGACATTTTCGGGTTTTGTGTTTTGGTTTTGGATTCGGTTCCGCGGCCGTGTTTTGGATTCGGACGCGTTTTGGCAAAACCTCCCTGAAATTTTTTTGTCGGATTCGGGTGTGTTTTGGATTCGGGTGTTTTTTTACAAAAAACCCTCAAAAACAGCTTAAATCATAGAATTTGGGGGTCATTTTGATCCCATAGTATTATTAACCTCAATAACCATAATTTACACTCATTTTCAGTCTATTCTGAACACTGAACACCTCACAATATTATTTTTAGTCCTAAAATTTGCACAGAGGTCGCTGGATGGCTAAGCTAAGCGACACAAGTGGCCGACACAAACACCTGGCCCATCTAGGAGTGGCACTGCAGTGTCAGGCAGGATGGCACTTCAAAAAAATAGTCCCCAAACAGCACATGATGCAAAGAAAAAAAGAGGCGCACCAAGGTCGCTGTGTGACTAAGCTAAGCGACCCAAGTGGCCGACACAAACACCTTGCCCATCTAGGAGTGGCACTGCAGTGTCAGGCAGGATGGCACTTCAAAAAAATTGTCCCCAAACAGCACATGATGCAAAGAAAAAAAGAGGCGCACCAAGGTCGCTGTGTGACTAAGCTAAGCGACACAAGTGGCTGACACAAACACCTGGCCCATCTAGGAGTGGCACTGCAGTGTCAGGCAGGATGGCACTTAAAAAAAATTGTCCCCAAACAGCACATGATGCAAAGAAAAATGAAAGAAAAAAGAGGTGCAAGATGGAATTGTCCTTGGGCCCTCCCACCCACCCTTATGTTGTATAAACAGGACATGCACACTTTAACGAACCCATCATTTCAGCGACAGGGTCTGCCACACGACTGTGACTGAAATGACTGGTTGGTTTGGGCCCCCACCAAAAAAAGAAGCAATCAATCTCTCCTTGCACAAACTGGCTCTACAGAGGCAAGATGTACACCTCATCATCATCCTCCGATTCCTCACCCCTTTCACTGTGTACATCCCCCTCCTCACAGATTATTAATTCGTCCCCACTGGAATCCACCATCTCAGGTCCCTGTGTACTTTCTGGAGGCAATTGCTGCTGGTGAATGTCTCCACGGAGGAATTGATTATAATTCATTTTGATGAACATCATCTTCTCCACATTTTCTGGAAGTAACCTCGTACGCCGATTGTTGACAAGGTGAGCGGCTGCACTAAACACTCTTTCGGAGTACACACTGGAGGAGGGGGCAACTTAGGTAGAGTAAAGCCAGTTTGTGCAAGGGCCTCCAAATTGCCTCTTTTTCCTGCCAGTATACGTACGGACTGTCTGACGTGAATACTTGGATGCGGTCACTCATATAATCCTCCACCATTCTTTCAATGGTGAGAGAATCATATGCAGTGACAGTAGACGACATGTCAGTAATCGTTGGCAGGTCCTTCAGTCCGGACCAGATGTCAGCATTCGCTCCAGACTGCCCTGCATCACCACCAGCGGGTGGACTCGGAATTCTTAGCCTTTTCCTCGCACCCCCAGTTGCGGGAGAATGTGAAGGAGGAGATGTTGATGGGTCACGTTCCGCTTGACTTGACAATTTTCTCACCAGCAGGTCTTTGAACCTCTGCAGACTTGTGTCTGCCGGAAAGAGAGATACAACGTAGGTTTTAAATCTAGGATCGAGCACGGTGGCCAAAATGTAGTGCTCTGATTTCAACAGATTGACCACCCATGAATCCTGGTTAAGCGAATTAAGGGCTCCATCCACAAGTCCCACATGCCTAGCGGAATCGCTCTGTTTTAGCTCCTCCTTCAATGTCTCCAGCTTCTTCTGCAAAAGCCTGATGAGGGGAATGACCTGACTCAGGCTGGCAGTGTCTGAACTGACTTCACGTGTGGCAAGTTCAAAGGGTTGCAGAACCTTGCACAACGTTGAAATCATTCTCCACTGCGCTTGAGTCAGGTGCATTCCCCCTCCTTTGCCTATATCGTGGGCAGATGTATAGGCTTGAATGGCCTTTTGCTGCTCCTCCATCCTCTGAAGCATATAGAGGGTTGAATTCCACCTCGTTACCACCTCTTGCTTCAGATGATGGCAGGGCAGGTTCAGGAATGTTTGGTGGTGCTCCAGTCTTCGGCACGCGGTGGCTGAATGCCGAAAGTGGCCCGCAATTCTTCGGGCCACCGACAGCATCTCTTGCACGCCCCTGTCATTTTTTAAATAATTCTGCACCACCAAATTCAATGTATGTGCAAAACATGGGACGTGCTGGAATTTGCCCAGATGTAATGCACGCACGTAAGAGGTTGTCAGCTGTGTGCCTCTTCTGGAAAGCGGTGATACAAAGCGTAGCCTGCCTAGGAACGAGTTGGCGTTTGCGAGATGCTGCTACTGGTGCCACCGCTGCTGTTCTTGCTGCGGGAGGCAATACATCTACCCAGTGGGCTGTCACAGTCATATAGTCCTGAGTCTGCCCTGCTCCACTTGTCCACATGTCCGTGGTTAAGTGGACATTGGGTACAACTGCATTTTTTAGGACACTGGTGACTCTTTTTCTGAGGTCTGTGTACATTTTCGGTATCGCCTGCCTAGAGAAATGGAACCTAGATGGTATTTGGAACCGGGGACACAGTACCTCAATCAAGTCTCTAGTTGCCTCTGAATTAACGGTGGATACCGGAACCACGTTTCTCACCGCCCAGGCTGCCAAGGCCTGAGTTATCCGCTTTGCAGCAGGATGACTGCTGTGATATTTCATCTTCCTCGCAAAGGACTGTTGGACAGTCAATTGCTTACTGGAAGTAGTACAAGTGGTCTTCTGACTTCCCCTCTGGGATGACGATCGACTCCCAGCAGCAACAACAGCAGTGCCAGCAGCAGTAGGCGTTACACTCAAGGATGCATCAGAGGAATCCCAGGCAGGAGAGGACTCGTCAGACTTGCCAGTGACATGGCCTGCAGGACTATTGGCTTTCCTGTGTAAGGAGGAGATTGACACTGAGGGATTTGGTGGTGTGGTTTGCAGGAGCTTGGTTACAAGAGGAAGGGATTTAGTTGTCAGTGGACTCCTTCCGCTGTCACCCAAAGATTTTGAACTTGTCACTGACTTCTGTTGAATGCGGTCCAGGTGACGTATAAGGGAGGATGTTCCTAGGTGGTTAACGTCCTTACCCCTACTTATTACAGCTTGACAAAGGCAACACACGGCTTGACACCTGTTTTGGGGGTCATTCCGAGTTGATCGCTAGCTGCCGTTGTTCGCTGCGTAGCGATCAGTGAAACAAAATGGTTAATCTGTGCATGCGTATGCATCGCAATGTGAACGCGCGTCGTACTGGTACAAAGTTCTTTGTGGTTTTGCACTGGTTCTAGCGACGATTCCAAACGTACAGCCGATCGCAAGGAGATTGACATGAAGTGGGTGTTTCTGGGTGGCAACTGACCATTTTCAGGGAGTTTTTGGCAAAACGCAGGCGTGGCTGAAAAAACGCAGGAGTGGCTTGGCGTTCGCTGGGCGGGTGTGTGACGTCAAAAGCCGTCCCTCCGTCATTAGAATCAACGCACATGAAGAGTAAGTACAGGGCTGGTCTTGTTTTGCACAAAAAGATTTTGCAGGCGCTCTGCTGCACAAGCGTTCGCACTTTTGCAAAGCGAAAATACACTCCCCAGTGGGCGGCGACAATGCGTTTGCACGGCTGCTGAAAACTGCTAGGGAGCGATCAACTTGGAATGACCCCTTAAGAGACAGAAGGATTTGAGCAAGCCTACTTCCACAGAAGATTTGTGGTTAGTTTTCCAAGATTCCTTTAAAAACTGCCGAGTTCCTTCATAAACTGTATGCAAGTGTACCTAGAAGAATTGATGCAGTTATGCTGTTTTGAAGGCAAAGGGTGATCACACCAAATATCGATTTGATTTAGATTTCTCTTCTGTTCATTCACTTTGCATTTTGTTTACTGATAAAAATAAACTATTAACACTTCTATTTTTGTAAGCATTCGTACTTTGCAGCATGTTTTCCACACCTGCCTAAAACTTTTGCACAGTAATATATATATATATATATATATATATATAAAATCTAAGACTTCAGGACGCCAAGAGGTGTGTAATGCTTTATGCATATTGACAATGCCGTTTTATATGCAGGAATGAAAGCTATACCTTAAACACACCTTAATACATTTTACCATGGAGCCGCTACGGCCGCTGTACTTAATACACACTCTACGTACTTTGTACGCTATTAGCGTACAAAGTCCCGTGCTGTGTACGGACTTAGCGTACAAACGCCGCGCTGACGGTACAAAGTACTCACAGCGCATACACACCCAGAGATACACTTTAAACCTTCTACAGCAATGCAATGCAATAATAATGCACTTTAAACCTTATACAGCAATGCAATGCAATGATAATACACTTTAAACCTTAGCAGGGCAATGAAGACACGACACCAGATTGTAATTAAACTGCTAGGTTCCGACACCACAGGGTATTATTGCTGAAAGGGGGTTACAATACAAATAATACAATACAATATAACAGAGTAACGTGAGTGGACAAGCTTGCGCAACCCGGGCGGTCCTCGGTCATCTGATAGATAACTTTGTGAGTCTTGTGTCTGACCAGGCCTGCTGCAGGCTCTCTTTATTCACTTCATCCAAAACATAACACAATGGATACTGTAATCTCTTTGTCCATTGGACACAGGGATGGTCATTTACAGTACAGGAGAGGTCATAGGTCTGTTTGAATAGGTGGGCGATGTCTATTTTCACTGCTCTTGTGGGTAGTCTCCTCTGGATTCCCGCTGCATACATAATGTACAGTAAATACAGTTTATATCTATATTCTGCTCCTGCACATAACTATCCGCAGGAACATGCGATCTTCCTCAAACCAACACCGGAATGTTTCCCTTAAAATACCCTACAGCTGGATACCAAACACTACCTTGTAACCTTGTTCTTTCCCCTCCTATCCTGTAAAGGTGAATCCTTTTGTTCTGAAAACATTCAAACTGTTGTTACTTTCTGATGTGGTGCAGGGATACTATGTGTACATTGTGCACTATTTGGATTAAATATGTAATGTGTTTTGATAGCTTTCCATGCGTTCACAAACTCTACCATAAATACCCATACCATGCGCTAATGCGCATGACCGCGGGAGCGACCATACGCAAATTGCGGATATGTGCACGCACAGCAGAGCAAGTACGCGCACGGAGGCCATCTGTGTGTGGTTTGTACTTGGTGTGTGTGTTGTAATATTTTTCAACTTTGACAATATGATCTATAATTTCACTTCACAGCTACAAGATGGTATAATGTTGCTGTTACGGCAACATGGGAAGCTGAGACTGCTATAGGAATGACTCTTGTCTTTATATTTTAACAATATTATTCAAACACAGTATTGACAGAGAGAATTATAAAAAAAAATTGTCACCTCTTAGATCGGGTTGGGTATGTGATCCCGGCGGTCAGCATACCAGCACCGGGATCCCGGCAGCAGAATGCCGGTGGTGGTGGTGGTGTGTGTGTGGGGGGGTGAGCGAAACAAAGCCCCTTGCGGGCTTGGTGGCTACAGTATGTCAGCTTCACTTATATTTCTAATACTAGTAGTATGTATTTTCAACAAGTACTATTTTTGTGGTGTGTTTGGTTATAATATAACCTGTGATGTAATCTGGCTTCAATCTGGCTTCATTTAGAATTAAGGGGCGATTCAGCATCAGTCGCTATTGTGCCGAAATCATTATGAAGCTATTTCAGCACATGTGCGCATGCGCGTATGCTGGTGTGCGAATGTGCAAAGTCATAAACTGCGTTCTTTTCAGAACGCAGTCTAAGTTCTGTTGGGGGCAGTGATGGGGGCTCGATGCCACATTTTGTGGGCATCAACGCACTGTTTGGGGGATCTGCAGGTGTGTCCGGACCATTTGCAGGGTAGGCTGCAGCGCCTGCGTGACATCGCATGTAGCCGATGCGACCCAAAACCGCAGCTAGGGGGCTGCCCTTATCATGCGAGCACTTTGCTGCTGAGCGAAGCTTTTGCATGTTGGCGGGGGAAAGGGCCCGGCATGCAGGGTAAACTCATACTGGCAGCACAAAAGGAACACACTGGAAACTGTGAGAGCAGGGCCACCATCAGAGGGGACCGTTTCTCAATTCCGTACAAATCGGAATGAAGCCCTTAGAACATTGGGGGTAATTCAGATCTGATCGCTCGCTAGCGTTTTTTTGCAGCGCTGTGATCAGGTCAGAACTGCGCATGCGTATGCACCGCAATGCACAGGCGCGTCACACAGGTACAAAGCGGGTCGCCGTTCAGTGATAGGTTTGTGCGGGGAATCCATTCGCACGGGCGATCACAAGGAGATTGACAGATTGAAGGCGTTTGTGGGTGGTAACTGACCATTTTCTGGGAGTGGTTGGAAAAACGCAGGCGTGTCCAAACGTTTGCGGGGAGGGTTCCTAATGTCAATTCCGGTCCCGGACAGGCTGAAGTGTTTGCAGCGGCTGAGTAAGTCCTGGGCTACTCAGAGACTGCACAAGATCTGTTCGTACAGCTCTGCTACACATGCGTTTGCACACTTGCAAAGCGAAAATACACTCCCCTATGGGCGGCGACTATCTGTTCGCAGGGGTGTAGTATGTGATGCCGGCGGTCGGGCTCCCGGCGGCCAGCATACCAGTGCCGGAATCCCGACCGCCGGCATACTGACAGCTGGGCGAGCGCAAATGAGCCCCTTGCGGGCTCGCTGCGCTTGCCACGCTGCGGGCACGGTGACGCGCTACGCGTACCGCGCTATCTATTCTCCCTCCAGGGGGGGTCATGGACCCCCAAGAGAGAGAAAAGCTGTCGGTATGCCGGCGGTCGGGGTTTTCTCTGCGTGTTGCAGCTATCTATCGCCCACCTGGGCAACCCAGAAAGTTTCTGGAAGATTTTTCTGCTTGACTCCCTCACTTTTTATCCTCTGACATCTCCACCATCATTATGGGCGATTTCAATATCTCTATTGACAGTCCACATGCCTCTAAACTACTCTCTCTAACCTCCTCTCTTGGCCTCTCCCAATGGACTGACTCCCCTACTCACCAGGAGGGCCACTGCCTTGATCTTATATTCACCAGACTATGCTCTGTTTCTGAACTCACTAACACTCCTTTCCCTCTCTCAGATCACAACCTTATCATCTGCATGCTCTCTTCCATTACTTCAAACTCAATGTCCCTGAAGTCTACCAAGCCGCCTCTAACCTGCAGAAATATTAATGCTATTAATTTTCAACAACTATCTACCTCACTGCAACCACTGCTCTCACCAATTTCTACATTCACTTCTCCTGAGACTGCTGTGTCACACCTTAACCAAACTCTAGAAACAGCACTTGATGAAGTGGCTCCAGCTACCCATCACACTTCACGTAGACTTAGATGTCAACCGTGGCACTCTAAATACACTAGACACCTACAAAAACTTTCTCACATATTACCTTATCGTAATGCTCTGGACACTGCCAAACAAACATATTTCCAATCTCTCATCTCTGCTCAAGCCTCTAGCCCCAAGCGATTTTTTAATACATTTAAATCACTTCTTGTCCCTCCCTCACCCAACCCACCAGCCACTGTAGGTGCGCAAGATCTTGATTCCTATTTCAAGGACAAGATTCAAAAGATTCAAAATGAAATAGTTTGCTCTTCCACAGTCAGTGACCTGCTCAATTCCCTGCCTGAACCTTCTAACACCTTCTCTTCATGTGATCCTACAAATGAAGATGAAGTATCTGCACTCTTTTCATCTGCCTACTCTACTACCTCTCCCCTTTACTCTATACCCTCACAAATTAGTAAAGCTCTGTCTGCTCTGCTCATCCCAACCTTAACTAAAATATGTAATCTCTCTCTGTCTACTGGTATCTTTCCTTCTCTGTACAAGCATGCAGTGATTACTCCCATTCTGAAAAAAAAAAAACTCTGACCCTAACTCTCTCTCAAACTACCGTCCCATCTCTCAGATCCAATGCCCCTCCAAGCTACTTGAGAGACTTGCCTACACTTGCCTCACACACTTTCTTAACTCACACAGCCTACTGGACCCACTTCAGTCAGGATTTAGTGCCCAACACTTCACAGAGACAGCACTGACTAAGGTAGTGAATGATTTGGTCACTGCTAAATCTAAAGGCCATTACTCACTACTTATTCTCCTTGATCTTTCTGCTGCTTTTGACACTGTTCACCATTCTCTTCTCATACAAACACTACAATCCCTAGGTCTTCAGGACACAGCCCTTTCTTGGTTCTCATCCTACCTATCTAATCGCTTCTTCAGTGTTCGTTTCTCTTATTCCACCTCCTCTTTGCTACCTGTCTCAGTTGGAGTACCGCAAGGCTCAGTCCTAGGTCCTCTGCTTTTCTTTATCTATACCACATCTCTTGGCAAACTAATCAACTCTTTCGGATTTCAGTACCATCTGTATGTGGATGATACTCAAATCTACCTATTATCCCCAGATTTGTCACCTTCTGTATTGTGCCGTGTCACTGAATGCCTTTCTGCCATTTCATCTTGGATGACATCTCGCCACCTCAACCTTAATATTTCCAAAACAGAATTAATTATATTTCTACCGGCCAATAGTAGTTACCAACCTGATATCTCTATCACTATTGAGAACTTGGCAATCATCCCTGCCCCACAAGTTCGCTGCCTAGGTGTCATTCTTGACTCTGAACTGTTCTTTGTTCCCCACATTCAATCTGTCTCAAGATCATGTTACATACATCTAAGAAACATATCCAGAATACGACCATATCTTACACAAGACACTGTTAAAACTCTAATCCATGCTCTCATTATCTCCCGCATTGATTATTGTAATAGTCTCCTGACCGGTCTTCCCAAACATAGGCTCTCACCACTACAATTGATTTTGAATTCAGCTGCGAGGATAATCTTCCTTGCTAGACGTTCAACGTCTGCAGATCCGCTCTGTCAGTCCCTCCATTGGTTACCAGTATTCTACCGTATTAAATATAAAATACTTTTACTCACATACAAGGCTATTAACCAAACTGCACCAACATACATCTCTTCACTCATCTCAAAATATCTCCATATCCGACTTCTCCGCTCTGCACAAGATCTGCGTCTCTCATCCACACGCATCACTTGTTCAGGTGGGCGGAATAGATTACTTCTAGAAGAGTTGACACAAAATGGGGTGGTTGTAGCGTCCTAACGCTCAGAGTAGTGTCCCAGTAAAACAGTCAAGTCCATGTATTTTTCATCACATCCACGAGTGTACCAGATGAGTCAGCCATGTTGGGAGTACTTCGAAGGTTACACTGTGGGAGCCATAGAAGAATCCAAGGCATGTTTGGGAAATCTGATACTTGTGTAGTAGTATAATATACCCTGCAGTGAAAGATCCACGTGAAGTACATCCTGCCTGCGGAGGAACCATCCGAGGCAACTAATTGAGGTGCACTGTGTAGGCTGCCGCTTGCAAGATGTGCAATCAGTGGAGGTACACATTACAGGAATGGGGTGTAAGTATGCTGTAAGAAAAAAAAACATGGTAAAAACATAAGGAAAACTGAGATAACATATTATTTTGGCATGTGGGTGTGAGAATGTGGGGAGCACACTTATGTCCAACAGAAATGTCACTGCTGAGCCTGGTCCTGGTGTTCTCCCCCCTCAGCTACCTGCTCACCTTGAGGGGTAGGCCGGGGACAGTCTGGATGTTCTAAGCAGGAGAGGTAGTAAGATGGGATGCCAGCTGTCGGTATGCAGCGCTGCGGGCCTGGTGGTGAGCATCGCTCACTACAGGTTCTATTCCCACCTGGTCAGTGGTGTGGAACCACCAACCGAGTGGGAATTAGGGGCGGGTGTCAGTATGCCAGCCGTTGGCAAAATGCCAGCAGTCGGGATTACAGCATCGGTCTCCTGGACGCCGGGATCCCGACC
Source organism: Pseudophryne corroboree (assembly GCF_028390025.1). Taxonomy (NCBI): domain Eukaryota; kingdom Metazoa; phylum Chordata; class Amphibia; order Anura; family Myobatrachidae; genus Pseudophryne; species Pseudophryne corroboree. The sequence continues at coordinate 498,705,595 of NC_086445.1, forward strand.
ACAGGAATTTTGACTGCATTCCCTGGTGGCAGTGCTCTCATGGCAGAGATTAGGAGAGGCCATATAATGATCCTGAGCGGCAGTGTTAAAAAAATGTTTTTGAGATTCTAGAGTAGTCCAAAGTCCAAATCCAGTTCAAACACAGTTATAACTCTATATCCTCGGAATTCAAGTTCGTAGCCCAGAGCTAAGAGGGGCCCACCTTCCTTGTCAAAGTCACATGTGTTATATACATTTTTCACGATTGGGTGGTACATAGGGGCTTTAATAAACATTTGCCTTGGGGCTTGCAGTATATCTAGGTATGCCCCTGGACCTGCTGTTTGTAATGTGGTATAAAATGAACTGTGTGGCATAATGTAACATAAAATTATTTGGGGCACTGTAATGTTGCCCGATATGACATGGAGGCACTATAGTGTGGCATAATATAAACTGGGAATACTATGCCATAATGTGAATTGGAGGTACTGTAGTGCATAATGTGTACTGGCAGCCCTACAATGTGACATAACATGAATTATGGCACTACTATGGAGCACAAAATTGACAACTGCTGTGGAGAGGCATCTCTCTATTGGGATAATTCAGATCTGATCGATAGGCTGAGTTTTCGTACAGCGGGCAATCAGGTCTAAATTGTGCATGTGTATGCACTGCAATACGTAGGTGCGTCGCATGGGTACAAAGCGGATCGCCGCTCAGCGATGGGTTTGTGCGAAGGATCCGTTTGCACGGGCGATCGCAAGGAGATTGACAGGAAGAAGGTGTTTGTAGGTGTCAACTGACCGTTTTCTGGGAGTGTTTGAAAAAACGCAGGCGTGTCCAAGCGTTTGCAGGGAGGGTTCCTGATGTCAATTCCGGTCCCGGACAGACTGAAGAGTTCACAGCGGCTGAGTAAGTCCTGAGCTACTCAGAGACTGCACAAGATCTGTTCATACAGCTCTGCTAGACATGCGATTGCACACTTGCAAATCAAAAATACACTCCCCTATGGGCGGCGACTATGCGAATGCAGGACTGCAAAAAAAAACTAGCGAGCGAACAGGTCTGAACTAGGCGCTATAAGCATTGTGACAGGTGTCCCTTCAGTATGTTGCACTGGGGCTCACAAAGTTCTGGCTACGCCACTGTTGGAATAACATAATTAGAATTCAGCCTTCCCAAAATGCAAACCAAGGCTTGACAAGTATGGTGGCCAATCCCGGGATCGGCGGGATACCGGGATTTTGGCCAAAAATTGGCCGGGATTCAATCTCGGAATTGGTGTTTTCCGGATTAGGAAGCCCCTTTGTATTTTCAATGCCAGGCAGCATTGAGCGTCCTCGGGAGGCTCAGAATCTGCCCGGCTCCCCCTGCTCACCTCCCCTTGCCCCCGGCTGTGCGCACTGCGCAGCGTGACATGAAGTCAGAGGTCACGCTGCACAGCCAGCTGCCCACCACCCGGACCTAAGCGCCTGCACCGGCCCGCACTGCACCTCCTACCCTGGCAGCAAGTGGACTCACCCTCCCACACATTTGGATGAGGGTAAATTATGATGAGGGTAGATTATGTGGACTGGGCAGGGCGGGGAGAACGCTGAAAAGGAACCAGTACCAGGTATCCCGGGATTGATCATCATCATGCCCCGTTCCCGCTAGAGATGAGCGGGTTCGGTTTCTCTGAATCCGAACCCGCCAGAACTTCATGTTTTTTTTCACGGGTCCGAGCGACTCGGATCTTCCCGCCTTGCTCGGTTAACCCGAGCGCGCCCGAACGTCATCATGACGCTGTCGGATTCTCGCGAGGCTCGGATTCTATCGCGAGACTCGGATTCTATATAAGGAGCCGCGCGTCGCCGCCATTTTCACACGTGCATTGAGATTGATAGGGAGAGGACGTGGCTGGCGTCCTCTCCGTTTAGAATAGATTAGAGAGACACTTGATTTACTAATTTTGGGGAGCATTAGGAGTACTCAGTACAGTGCAGAGTTTTGCTGATAGTGACCACCAGTTTTATTTATAATCCGTTCTCTGCCTGAAAAAAGCGATACACAGCACACAGTGACTCAGTCACATACCATATCTGTGTGCACTGCTCAGGCTCAGGCCAGTGTGCTGCATCATCTATTATCTATATATAATATTATATATATCTGTCTGACTGCTCAGCTCACACAGCTTATAATTGTGGGGGAGACTGGGGAGCACTACTGCAGTGCCAGTTATAGGTTATAGCAGGAGCCAGGAGTACATAATATATTATATAGTGAGTGACCACCAGACACACAGTGCAGTTTATTTAATATATCCGTTCTCTGCCTGAAAAAAGCGATACACACAGTGACTCAGTCAGTCACATACCATATCTGTGTGCACTGCTCAGGCTCAGGCCAGTGTGCTGCATCATCTATATATATTATATATCTGTCTGACTGCTCAGCTCACACAGCTTATAATTGTGGGGGAGACTGGGGAGCACTACTGCAGTGCCAGTTATAGGTTATAGCAGGAGCCAGGAGTACATAATATTATATTAAAATTAAACAGTGCACACTTTTGCTGCAGGAGTGCCACTGCCAGTGTGACTAGTGACCAGTGACCTGACCACCAGTATATATAATATTAGTAGTATACTATCTCTTTATCAACCAGTCTATATTAGCAGCAGACACAGTACAGTGCGGTAGTTCACGGCTGTGGCTACCTCTGTGTCGGCACTCGGCAGCCCGTCCATAATTGTATATACCACCTAACCGTGGGTTTTTTTTCTTTCTTTATACATACATACTAGTTACGAGTATACTATCTCTTTATCAACCAGTCTATATATTAGCAGCAGACACAGTACAGTGCGGTAGTTCACGGCTGTGGCTACCTCTGTGTCGGCACTCGGCAGCCCGTCCATAATTGTATATACCACCTAACCGTGGTTTTTTTTTCTTTCTTTATACATACATACTAGTTACGAGTATACTATCTCTTTATCAACCAGTCTATATATTAGCAGCAGACACAGTACAGTGCGGTAGTTCACGGCTGTGGCTACCTCTGTGTCGGCACTCGGCAGCCCGTCCATAATTGTATATACCACCTAACCGTGGTTTTTTTTTCTTTCTTTATACATACATACTAGTTACGAGTATACTATCTCTTTATCAACCAGTCTATATATTAGCAGCAGACACAGTACAGTGCGGTAGTTCACGGCTGTGGCTACCTCTGTGTCGGCACTCGGCAGCCCGTCCATAATTGTATACTAGTATCCAATCCATCCATCTCCATTGTTTACCTGAGGTGCCTTTTAGTTGTGCCTATTAAAATATGGAGAACAAAAATGTTGAGGTTCCAAAATTAGGGAAAGATCAAGATCCACTTCCACCTCGTGCTGAAGCTGCTGCCACTAGTCATGGCCGAGACGATGAAATGCCAGCAACGTCGTCTGCCAAGGCCGATGCCCAATGTCATAGTACAGAGCATGTCAAATCCAAAACACCAAATATCAGTAAAAAAAGGACTCCAAAACCTAAAATAAAATTGTCGGAGGAGAAGCGTAAACTTGCCAATATGCCATTTACCACACGGAGTGGCAAGGAACGGCTGAGGCCCTGGTCTATGTTCATGGCTAGTGGTTCAGCTTCACATGAGGATGGAAGCACTCAGCCTCTCGCTAGAAAAATGAAAAGACTCAAGCTGGCAAAAGCAGCACAGCAAAGAACTGTGCATTCTTCGAAATCCCAAATCCACAAGGAGAGTCCAATTGTGTCGGTTGCGATGCCTGACCTTCCCAACACTGGACGTGAAGAGCATGCGCCTTCCACCATTTGCACGCCCCCTGCAAGTGCTGGAAGGAGCACCCGCAGTCCAGTTCCTGATAGTCAGATTGAAGATGTCAGTGTTGAAGTACACCAGGATGAGGAGGATATGGGTGTTGCTGGCGCTGGGGAGGAAATTGACCAGGAGGATTCTGATGGTGAGGTGGTTTGTTTAAGTCAGGCACCCGGGGAGACACCTGTTGTCCGTGGGAGGAATATGGCCGTTGACATGCCAGGTGAAAATACCAAAAAAATCAGCTCTTCGGTGTGGAGGTATTTCACCAGAAATGCGGACAACAGGTGTCAAGCCGTGTGTTCCCTTTGTCAAGCTGTAATAAGTAGGGGTAAGGACGTTAACCACCTCGGAACATCCTCCCTTATACGTCACCTGCAGCGCATTCATAATAAGTCAGTGACAAGTTCAAAAACTTTGGGTGACAGCGGAAGCAGTCCACTGACCAGTAAATCCCTTCCTCTTGTAACCAAGCTCACGCAAACCACCCCACCAACTCCCTCAGTGTCAATTTCCTCCTTCCCCAGGAATGCCAATAGTCCTGCAGGCCATGTCACTGGCAATTCTGACGAGTCCTCTCCTGCCTGGGATTCCTCCGATGCATCCTTGCGTGTAACGCCTACTGCTGCTGGCGCTGCTGTTGTTGCCGCTGGGAGTCGATGGTCATCCCAGAGGGGAAGTCGTAAGCCCACTTGTACTACTTCCAGTAAGCAATTGACTGTTCAACAGTCCTTTGCGAGGAAGATGAAATATCACAGCAGTCATCCTACTGCAAAGCGGATAACTGAGTCCTTGACAACTATGTTGGTGTTAGACGTGCGTCCGGTATCCGCCGTTAGTTCACAGGGAACTAGACAATTTATTGAGGCAGTGTGCCCCCGTTACCAAATACCATCTAGGTTCCACTTCTCTAGGCAGGCGATACCGAGAATGTACACGGACGTCAGAAAAAGACTCACCAGTGTCCTAAAAAATGCAGTTGTACCCAATGTCCACTTAACCACGGACATGTGGACAAGTGGAGCAGGGCAGGGTCAGGACTATATGACTGTGACAGCCCACTGGGTAGATGTATGGACTCCCGCCGCAAGAACAGCAGCGGCGGCACCAGTAGCAGCATCTCGCAAACGCCAACTCTTTCCTAGGCAGGCTACGCTTTGTATCACCGCTTTCCAGAATACGCACACAGCTGAAAACCTCTTACGGCAACTGAGGAAGATCATCGCGGAATGGCTTACCCCAATTGGACTCTCCTGTGGATTTGTGGCATCGGACAACGCCAGCAATATTGTGTGTGCATTAAATATGGGCAAATTCCAGCACGTCCCATGTTTTGCACATACCTTGAATTTGGTGGTGCAGAATTTTTTAAAAAACGACAGGGGCGTGCAAGAGATGCTGTCGGTGGCCAGAAAAATTGCGGGACACTTTCGGCGTACAGGCACCACGTACAGAAGACTGGAGCACCACCAAAAACTACTGAACCTGCCCTGCCATCATCTGAAGCAAGAAGTGGTAACGAGGTGGAATTCAACCCTCTATATGTTTCAGAGGTTGGAGGAGCAGCAAAAGGCCATTCAAGCCTATACAATTGAGCACGATATAGTAGGTGGAATGCACCTGTCTCAAGTGCAGTGGAGAATGATTTCAACGTTGTGCAAGGTTCTGATGCCCTTTGAACTTGCCACACGTGAAGTCAGTTCAGACACTGCCAGCCTGAGTCAGGTCATTCCCCTCATCAGGCTTTTGCAGAAGAAGCTGGAGGCATTGAAGAAGGAGCTAAAAGGGAGCGATTCCGCTAGGCATGTGGGACTTGTGGATGCAGCCCTTAATTCGCTTAACAAGGATTCACGGGTGGTCAATCTGTTGAAATCAGAGCACTACATTTTGGCCACCGTGCTCGATCCTAGATTTAAAGCCTACCTTGGATCTCTCTTTCCGGCAGACACAGGTCTGCTGGGGTTGAAAGACCTGCTGGTGACAAAATTGTCAAGTCAAGCGGAACGCGACCTGTCAACATCTCCTCCTTCACATTCTCCCGCAACTGGGGGTGCGAGGAAAAGGCTAAGAATTCCGAGCCCACCCGCTGGCGGTGATGCAGGGCAGTCTGGAGCGACTGCTGATGCTGACATCTGGTCCGGACTGAAGGACCTGACAACGATTACGGACATGTCGTCTACTGTCACTGCATATGATTCTCTCAACATTGATAGAATGGTGGAGGATTATATGAGTGACCGCATCCAAGTAGGCACGTCACACAGTCCGTACTTATACTGGCAGGAAAAAGAGGCAATTTGGAGGCCCTTGCACAAACTGGCTTTATTCTACCTAAGTTGCCCTCCCACAAGTGTGTACTCCGAAAGAGTGTTTAGTGCCGCCGCTCACCTTGTCAGCAATCGGCGTACGAGGTTACATCCAGAAAATGTGGAGAAGATGATGTTCATTAAAATGAATTATAATCAATTCCTCCGCGGAGACATTGACCAGCAGCAATTGCCTCCACAAAGTACACAGGGAGCTGAGATGGTGGATTCCAGTGGGGACGAATTGATAATCTGTGAGGAGGGGGATGTACACGGTGATATATCGGAGGGTGAAGATGAGGTGGACATCTTGCCTCTGTAGAGCCAGTTTGTGCAAGGAGAGATTAATTGCTTCTTTTTTGGGGGGGGGTCCAAACCAACCCGTCATATCAGTCACAGTCGTGTGGCAGACCCTGTCACTGAAATGATGGGTTGGTTAAAGTGTGCATGTCCTGTTTTGTTTATACAACATAAGGGTGGGTGGGAGGGCCCAAGGACAATTCCATCTTGCACCTCTTTTTTCTTTTCTTTTTCTTTGCATCATGTGCTGATTGGGGAGGGTTTTTTGGAAGGGACATCCTGCGTGACACTGCAGTGCCACTCCTAGATGGGCCCGGTGTTTGTGTCGGCCACTAGGGTCGCTAATCTTACTCACACAGTCAGCTACCTCATTGCGCCTCTTTTTTTCTTTGCGTCATGTGCTGTTTGGGGAGGGTTTTTTGGAAGGGACATCCTGCGTGACACTGCAGTGCCACTCCTAGATGGGCCCGGTGTTTGTGTCGGCCACTAGGGTCGCTAATCTTACTCACACAGCTACCTCATTGCGCCTCTTTTTTTCTTTGCGTCATGTGCTGTTTGGGGAGGGTTTTTTGGAAGGGACATCCTGCGTGACACTGCAGTGCCACTCCTAGATGGGCCCGGTGTTTGTGTCGGCCACTAGGGTCGCTTATCTTACTCACACAGCGACCTCGGTGCAAATTTTAGGACTAAAAATAATATTGTGAGGTGTGAGGTATTCAGAATAGACTGAAAATGAGTGTAAATTATGGTTTTTGAGGTTAATAATACTTTGGGATCAAAATGACCCCCAAATTCTATGATTTAAGCTGTTTTTTAGTGTTTTTTGAAAAAAACACCCGAATCCAAAACACACCCGAATCCGACAAAAAAAATTCGGTGAGGTTTTGCCAAAACGCGTTCGAACCCAAAACACGGCCGCGGAACCGAACCCAAAACCAAAACACAAAACCCGAAAAATTTCAGGCGCTCATCTCTAGTTCCCGCCCCCCCCCCCCCCCCCTAGGACCTAACACATGTGCATATCGGTATACGTGCATGCGCAGATGTGCAGAAATTGCTTCATAGCGATTTTTGCACATCAGCATAAGGGTCTGAATCAGCCCCACTATACAGGTAACCACTGTCCAGATTCTTTAGGGCAATACAATCTGTGCGATATTTTAGTCAGTATCGCTCATTTTCCCTCTTCTGAGCGATATTGAACAAAAGATGGCACAGTGTATATGCAGCAAACGACAACCGATGCGCCTTCCCAGGGGATGTTAACGAGCACCGATGTCGGCCGTGCATGCAGGTCAATTTTGGCTATGTCAGGCAAAAATGCATGTACGAGCCGGCCGCAGCGTGACATCACTGAGCGATACCATTTGCAGTATCGCTCAGTGTGTGCCCACTATGTGGCTGATTCAGCATCATCTGTAGAAGTGCGATTTCCGCACTTCTGTGCATGCGCGCACCACCGCTAGGTCTTACACTGCGAGTCAGCATGGGGTGGCGATGGCGCGTTTTGTGGGCATTGATACACCATTTGAGGGGGCGTGGTCGGGACAATTCAGGCATGTCCGGACCATTTGCGGGGTGGGCTGCGGTGGCTGCGTGACATCACACGCAGCCACTGCGACCCAAAAGATAGATGTCCTTCGACTGCCTTTGCAGCTAGGCTGTGTAGGCAAAGGGCAACCCTAATCATGCGAGCGCATTGCGGTATAGCAGTGCGCTTCCATGTAAGCGGGGGGCGGGGGGGGGCAGGACCCAGCACACAGACCCTTGCCCTCTGCTGGGCGGCCCCCCCACACATTCTAGCAAAAAGGGTTATAGTATTGTTAATTTTAGCAAAACTACAACTCTTGCTGAATCAGGTCCTATGTGGGTCGGCCCGGGAGGGAGGGGAAGGGAACACACTGTGCAATAACACTCATGGAGCATATCATACAGTGTGTACCTGCCTTTAGTTCAGGTCACCAGACTACATTTAAGAATTAGGCACTGAATGTGGTCTCGGAATAATGAACTGGCAACATCATCAGAATGTCCTGGAACAGGGCAGGGGAAACGGTGTATGTGGAACAAGTGAACAATTAGGTGTCAGTTGACCAGTGTCTTACTACTGTGCAAACCAAAGGTTTTAGTGATAGAGTCACATAGAAACCCCCTGGATCAACAAAATATTCATGTCCCTGATTTGTCACACTAATTTCTTATCACTGCATATGTAATATCGCTATAAAGTGGGTTCGTACCTGAAGCTCTGTCGTTTTCGTGGTCGGCCGTATCCACTCTTCAACAATGTCGAGACCAGCGACTATTCTTCCCGTCACCTGTGACGCTGCGGCAGAAGGACCAGGAGAACCCCAGGAAGACAACCCAAACACAATATGCTCAAGAACCACTACGCAGGGGGACGGTGATAACCATTTATTGTGCTGAAGATATCAGTCACCGCTATAACTCCGTTCTCACTTGGAGCAAATGCATATCTTAAACATCATCTCAATACCCTATTTATTTCCCTGTCTACAACAGTAATTACAGCTTATGTATTTCAACAGGCATGACAATAACTCGTCAAACTATCAAATATTGGCCCTCATTCCGAGTTGTTCGCTCGTTAGTGTTTTTCGCAACGGAGCGATTAGTCGCAAACTGCGCATGCGCAATGTTCGCAGTGCGTCTGCGCCAAGTAAATTTGCAAAAAAGTTTGGTATTTTACTCACGGCTTAACGAAGAAATTTCTTCGTTCTGGTGATCGTAGTGTGATTGACAGGAAGTGGGTGTTTCTGGGCGGAAACTGGCCATTTTATGGGTGTGTGCGAAAAAACGCTGCCGTTTCTGGGAAAAACGCGGGAGTGGCTGGAGAAACGGGGGAGTGTCTGAGCGAACGCTGGGTGTGTTTGTGACGTCAAACCAGGAACGAAACTGACTGAACTGATCGCAGTGGCAGAGTAAGTCTCGAGCTACTCAGAAACTGCAAAGAAATGTCTTTTCGCAATTCTGCGAATCTTTCGTTCGCAATTCTGCAAAGCTAAAATTCACTCCCAGTAGGCGGCGGCTTAGCGTGTGCAAAGCTGCTAAAAGCAGCTAGCGAGCGAACAACTCGGAATGAGGACCATTGTTACATGCAATAGTAATCATTTGGTATGTAATGATATCTTAGAGTAAGGAATGTCCTGACAGCAATTCTGTTGCACTTCTTAAACTATCCATAGGATGGCGCTACACGCCAGGCACTAATGTTCAGTTCCTGCGCCCAGTGGGCGTTTGCGGTCAGTGTCCCTTTAACAGAGTACTTGCACTCTAACAGTAAACTCCGGAGGGGACGTCGGTGGACGTAAGGTAAGTACTTGTAGGAGGGTGTGCGGTACTAACTGTTGGTAATACAACGCAGCAGCAATGGGTACGGTACTATCCGTATTTGTAGCCACGGAAAAGTAAGTCAACTTTAATACAAAACTTTGCAGGGTTAACTAGTGGGCCGCCACAGATCTGGCAGGGTGCGGTACGTTACTCTGGGAGGCTTGATGTTAAATATTCGTGAGCAGGGGCGTCCCCCATTATATGTAGTAGGCCAATCCTGGTACAATGTCCCCACTATACATAACCCTATTCATATCCCCCTGAGTCTGGGTGTTTGTGTCTACAGCCACAACCTCTCCAGTCTATGTGGCAGCTGAACTGGGGAGAAGGGCGTCTGGTGGATGCCGCTGGCGGTTATTGGGTAAGTTCCTCCTGGGTGCCGGCTGTCTGATCGGTGGAGGCTGGTGGTGGCGATCACACTGCTGGGCGTCCTCCTCGTGTAGTTCCCCTCTCCTGTGGGTCCCTGCAGCTCAGAGGCGTCTCTTTCCCCTGTTTCCATGGCAATCTGTTTCCATGGCAACGGCGGGCGGCTGGCGGCTCCGTCCTGCAGCGACGCGGCTCTGTCTCTCCTTTGCTGAGCGGCGGGTAGCCGGTGGTTTCCTCTCCGGCTAGCCGCGGCTCACTGCTCACACGCGGCAGGTCTCTGCCGGCGGCTTTGTCAGCAGCAGCGGGGCTCCCTGCACGGCAGCGGCTCTCTCTCTCTCCGGCTCCGTCAGCGGCTTCTCCCTTCACACTGCAACGGCGGCTGGTGGTTCCCCTCTCTGCGCAGCCATGCCACGAAACCCCGATGCCGCCTTCTCCTCTCGTTTTTAACCATCTCCTCCCCCTTCCTTGGCGCCTTTTCCTCCTCCAATCCCTGAGTCTCCAGAGGTTCCCGCTCTCCTGGATCCGGCAGGCTGTCCTTGGTCCCAGTGTCCTAACTATTTACAGGCACCAGGTAGGGAGTTTTAACCCTAACAGTGCTAGCAACAAAATAACAACAATAAAAAAGGGTCCCTAGGCAGCGTTGGCTGCAGTTATGGCTCTAAGGGGGGATGCTAGGGGTATCCCCAAACGTGGGTACCACACATATCACAACAGTAAGAAATCATTTTTTGGGGGTATACTTTTGGGGGTATACTTTATCAAGGTTTTCTTGCCAGTAGCTCTGATAAGTGTAAAGAGTAAATAGCTTACTGTCAGGTTCAGATCCAGCTTAACTATTTTGCAAGAATAGCTTTTCTGAGCATGACAAATTGGCTGTTTTTGCATTGCCCATAGAAAGCTACAGGGATTGCCACTGCTATCGAAAACAGATGGACCTCCACAATTATCTCTGATGCCCTATTAAGAAATAGTAACTATCAGGGTTGCACGTTTTAAATCAAACAATTGAAATCAACTGATTAAATAAACGATTTAAATCAAATGATTAAATCATGATTTAAATCAAAACGGTAAAAAACTACAACTTTTGCTTAGAAAGAGATAGACGTGTAGGTGGGGCAGTCCTTTTTTTTGTTTTTTTTAGCTCAGTCGGGGAGAATAATGGATGGTGTATAGGAGATTCTACCAAGTATACACTACTAAGTGACGTATGCTGGAATACTATGGCAGACTGTTTGGAGACCTTTCTGAAAAACTGGTCCATTCTTGTTTAGAGTATGTGATGACAGCAAAAATGATAACCCACAAGACATTATTAACATAGTTAATAACTTTGGTATTAATCGGAGTGCTGAAGATTATTTGGCTCGACTGAAACCTGTAGCTGTAGCCCTGGATCATGCACAAAGACGCAACTGCACAATCAGTGAGGTCGTACAAGTGTGGAAGAAGCTGTTAGATGATCTTGAAGAGATTGGACAGCACAGCAATGTAGTAAAGATGGCAAAGGCAAGAGCTAAAATTGCACTTATAGATGCCCACTTGCTGGCTAATCTACTTGATTCTAGGTACAGGGGAAAAAAGCTTAGTCCTACTGAAATTGAGACTGCTATAGAGTTTTGTCAATAATCGTCAAATTATGCTTGTCATCATCAACTTTCGTGTATCCATGAAACCATTTCCACCATACATGTTTGAAGTGGACACTTTACGCCAAGTATCTCCTCTAGCCTGGTGGATGTCCTACGCAGCTCAACTTCAGTTAGACACTTCTGTAGTAAATTTTCTGAAGCAGATGTTCACCGCAGTTTCAGCAATGAATTGAAAGGATTTTTTCAACATACAGTATTGTACAATTCAAAATACGCAACAGATTGGGAAATGAAAATGCAGCTAAGCTGGTTGCATGCTACAGAGCCTTTTCTGTTGAGGACAAACGTGAGGACATGGACAAAGACATGTACATGTTTAACTCAGACTCCAACAACTGATTGAGTGAAAATCAGAGCCTAATTGTAATTCTTGATGCAACTATTTAATGTGTATTTATTCTATTACTGTGTTCATTTTGTTACTGTTCTCACTTTTACTGAAACAAGGTGTAAACATCTAAAATTAAACAGTTTACTTAAAAAAGTTAATTAAAAAAATCATATTTAAATCCCAAAAATCTGATTTAAATCAATAAAAACTGATTGAAATAAAATAAATCAGATTTTTTAAAATATTTATAAATAAAACCGATTTTTATTACAGATGTGCGGGTTCGGTTCTCAGAGAACCGAACCCTACTGGACTTCACGTCACGAGCCCGGATCAGAGACAAACGCGGGTTTTCCCACCTGACTCGGAAACCAGAACGAGGCAATACGTCATCATCCCGCTGTCGGATTCTCACGGGGCTTGGATTCCATATAAGGAGCTGCGTGTGGCAGCCATTTTCACTCCGGCATTGGAGAGTGTAGAGAAAGGACGTGTCTCCGTCCTCAGTGTACTCAGTGACTGTTTTGTTCATATGTTTGTAAATCCAGTCATCAGGACACAGAGACATGTGAGTTCACTGCTGTGCTGTTTATTCCATCACCAACTCCAGACACACTGCACACTGGACCACCCACTTCCCAGCATCCCCCTGGTCCTAGGGACCATCACTGAAGATTCAGGCTTACACAGATTAGTAAGGGAATTGTCTACAAATATCAAGCATTCTAATACACTAACATCACATCCTCTTTTCTTTAAAGATAAGCCCTATACGCTTCAATGCAACAATTAACAACGTCATATTAAGAACATCATCTAACACGTTTCAATGAGTCTCTCAGGTCTGCGTATTTCCCTTTTGGGTCTTTCATACATAGTCTGTGTTTCATCGACCATGTTGGACCTTTCTAGAATCGTGGTTGGTTCACCATTATCAGGATCATCATACATGTCAGATGAAGGGTATTCTTCAGTCATGTTGTCTTCATTATGGTTAGGTTGAGATCTTAAATCCACCCGATTTCTTCTTACTTCCGTTCCACGCTCTGTACGTATAGTATAAGATCTTGGTGCTACTTGTGCTTGCACAATACCTTTCTGCACCCAAATACCTTTCTCGTGATCTCTGAGACGGACTTGGTCACCCGATTTTAGATCAGATAAGCTGTTTGTTCGTCTGTCATGGAACAGTTTCTGTTTCGCCTGCTGACGTTCCTTACTCAGTCTGACCAACGCTGAGTTATGTGTATTAAGCAGTTCATCATGTATCGGGAGATTTGCTCTAATCCTCCTTCCCATCAGCATTTGTACAGGAGAAAGTCCATTCTGTAAAGGTGTACTGCGGAAGATTAAAAGACTTTTGAAGAAATCTTCTTTACCTTCTTGAGCTTTATTCATGAGACTCTTTACAGTTTTTACTGAACTTTCCACCAACCCATTTGAGCGTGGATAGTGGGGACTTGACGTAGTATGGACAAATTCCCACTCATCAGCAAATTGTCTAAATTCTGCACTGGAAAACTGAGGACCATTGTCAGTGAACACTTCCATAGGAACACCATGCCTTGAAAGGATTGACTTCATGCAATTGATTACGGCTATACTAGTAGTTGTATGTAGTGTCTTCACCTCAGGGTAGTTAGAGTAATAATCAGTCACGACAATGTACGTTTTCCCATTACAATCAAACAAATCTGCGCCAACTTTCTGGTACGGTCTCTCTGGCACTGCGTGAGGACTCAGTGGCTCGACTTGTTGTTTCGGTCTAAACGTAAGACATAATTCACATGTAGCTGTAGTCTGTGCTATGTCTTGGTTCATTCTTGGCCAATACATAACTTCACGCACTCTCCGCTTAAATTTTTCTTCTCCTAAGTGGCCTTCATGTATCTTGCACAGCATAGTTTTTCTTAGTCGTGCAGGTATTACAAACCTATTGCCTTTGTAAATAATACCATCGACAACTGTAAGGTCACTGCGGTACATCCAATAATCATGGATAGACAGCGGGCACAAATGTTTTTCTGCTGGCCAACCTTTCAGAATGATATCTTTCAACACTTTCATTGTGTCATCTGTCTCAGTTTCTTTCATAATCTGTTCTTGTCTTGCAAGAGACACTGGTAGAGAAGCTATGATCAAATTAACATAGGCTTCTATCTCTTCATCCATCAGACTTTTGGAACCTTCACTTTTGTCCACAGCACGAGAAAGTGTATCAGCAATGTACATGTATTTACCGGGACAGTACAGCAAGTGTACATCATATTTCTGTAGTCTAATAAGCATTCGTTGAATTCTCACGGGACAGTCATGTCTTGATTTAGTCATGATAGCTACCAATGGCTTGCGGTCAGTTTCCACTGTAAATGTTTGACCATACACAAACTGATGAAATCGCTCACATGCATATGTGATCGCTAGAAGTTCTTTTTCTATCTGAGCATACCTTGTTTCAGCACTTGTCAGTGCTCTTGATGCATAGATTACTGGTTGCCATGTATCCTCATGTTCTTGTAACAGCACTGAGCCTAGGCCAAATTGCGAAGCATCTGCTGAAATTCTTATTCTTTTCGCAGGATCAAAGAATTTTAACACTGGTTGCTCTGTAATGATCTGTTTCAAGTTTTGCCAACTTTCTTCTTGTTCATGTGACCACATCCACTCGTTATCTTTGTCCAACAACCATCTAAGAGAGGCTGTTCATTCAGAGAGTTGAGAAATAAACTTTCCAAAGTAAGTAATCATTCCTAGGAATCTTCTGATGTCGTCTTTGTTGTTAGGACGTTCCATGTTCACTATGGCTGATATTTTCCTTGGGTCTGGTTTTACACCTTGATCCGAGACCACGTCGCCCATAAAGGTAAGTGTATTCACGCCAAATTCACATTTGTCCTTGTTTAGCTTTAGATTCACTTTCTTGACAAGTTCCATTACTTGTCTCAATCTAGAATCATGTTCTTCCTTTGTAGATCCCCAGACAATAATGTCATCCATCATTGTTTCAACACCTGGAATATGTTCAAAAATCATGTGTATCTTTTTGTGATATACTTCTGGAGCAGACAATATTCCATATGGTAGTCGAAGAACTCTGTATCGACTTTCTGGTGTATTAAATGTACAAAGCTTTGAGCTGGCCTCATCTAGCTTCATTTGCCAGAATCCTGAAGATGCATCCAATTTACTGAACCATTTTGCTCCCGCAAATTGCGACATGATTTCATCTCTGGTTGGTAGTTTGAAATGTTCTCGTTTAATAGCTTTGTTTAAATCTCTGGGGTCTAGAAATATTCTGAGTTGTCCACTTTTCTTTTTAACAATTACTAAGGAGCTTACCCATTCAGTAGGCTCATCAACTTTCTGTATCACACCCACGGCTTCCATGCGATTTAACTCTTGTTTCAGTTTTTCTCTCAGCGCAAACGGCACTTTTCTACAGGGGTGTATCACTGAAGAAACTTGCGTGTCTATATTTATTTTATGCTCTCCAGGCAAACAACCTAGACCTTCAAACAAGTCTCTGTATTCTGTAAACATCGATTTGCAGTCATCTTCTACTTGTGATGTCACCATAAAAACTTTCTTTAGCAAGCTTAGTTTCTCACAGGAACTTAATCCTAGAATTGGTTGCACATGTCTATCCACAATCAGCAGAGATGTTTTAAACTGTTGTCCCTTATATTTCAGTGTCACTAAGCATGTACATTTCACAGGAATTTCCTCCCCATTGTACCCTGTAACTTTCACTTTGGCTGGAAGAATTTTAGGTTTTACTCTAAAAGTCTTATAGTCTTGAAACAATATTAAATTCACCTGCACGCCAGTATCAAGCTTAAAGGGAATGACAATCTCGTTCACAGTTAAAGGGACAATCCATTCTTTCTTATCTGCACTGCAAAGTTCAATGCAATCCACAAAGAATTCCTCTGTTTGTTTAACAGCATGCACATTGGTTGTTTCACTTTTAATTTTAAGCATTTGGCAAAGTGATTTTATGCAGGTTTTACCATAAGCCGGGCACATTTTAGGATTGTGAGCATTTCCACATCTACTACACATTTCCATATTAGACTGTGGCTTAGACTGCTTCATTCTTGAGAATGGAGGTTTGCTTAGCTCTGTGTTCTGCACTACATGGACAGCAGCATCAACTTCCTTGTGTAACTTTTTGACTTGAAATCTAGTTATTTCTGCAGATCTACACATAGTCACTGCCTTGTCTATTGTTAGGTCTTGCTCTCTCAGCAGTCTCTCTCTGAGTCCATTATCAGGTATTCCACAGACAATACGATCTCTAATCAGTGAATCCTTTAAATCACCAAACTCACAGGTTTTACTGAGTGATTGCAGCTCTGTAACATACTGATCAAATCCATCTACAGACTTCTGATCACATGTGAAAAACTTATATCTTTCATATGTCACATTTTTCCTTGGCACAAAGTAATCTTCAAACTTTTGCATTATAGAAGATAGCACCATATTCTGCCCCTCAGCAAACTGAAAACTATTATAAATGTCCAGCACATCCTCTCCTATCACATGGAGGAAAATGGATGCCTTCGTTTTGTCAGCCTCTGTATTAGCTCCACATGCAGCAAGATATATATTAAACCTTTGCTTAAATCTTTTCCAGTTTTCAGACAAGTTACCAGATATCAGCATGCCGGTTGGAGGAGCTAGTTTATCCATGGTTACTCACTGTTTGAAGAGAGGAGCACACGGCAGGTTTTGCAGACACTGAGTATCACAGCCTTACAGACTGCTGCAGGATTCTTTCACACTCTGAGAGCACTAGCAGTCCAAGTTAAACTTCTTCTGACACCATGTATTGTTCATATGTTTGTAAATCCAGTCATCAGGACACAGAGACATGTGAGTTCACTGCTGTGCTGTTTATTCCATCACCAACTCCAGACACACTGCACACTGGACCACCCACTTCCCAGCATCCCCCTGGTCCTAGGGACCATCACTGAAGATTCAGGCTTACACAGATTAGTAAGGGAGTGTCTACAAATACTAAGCATTCTAATACACTAACATCACAGTGTCTTGTGCTGCATCTGTCCAGTCACAGTGGTTGTGTCCTCTGCTGCCACATGTCCAGTGCTGCTGTATAAGTCCAGTCCAGGGGTGCTGTGTTGTGCTGCATTAGTTCAGTGGTGTATTGTCCTGCATCAGTCCAGTCACAGTGGTGGTGTCCTCTGCTGCCATATGTCCAGTGCTGCTGTATAAGTCCAGTCCAGTGGAGCTGTATTGTGCTGCATCAGTCCAGTGGTGGTGTCCCTGTGCTGCCATATATGTCCAGTGGTACTGCCGTATATGTCCAGTGATCCTGCCGTATATGTCCATTGATACTGCCGTATATGTCCTGCGGTACTGCTGTATATATCCAGCTGTACTGCCTTATAAATCCAGTGACCCTGCCGTATAATTCCAGTGATACTTTGTATAATTCCAGTGATCCTGTCATATAAGTCCAGTGATCCTGCCGTATAATTACAGTGGTACTGGCGTATAGGTTTAGTCCAGTGATACTGCCGTATAATCCCAGTGATCCTGCCGTATAAATCCAGTGATCCTGCCGTATAAATCCAGTGATCCTGCCGTATAAGTCCAGTGATCCTGCCGTATAATTACAGTGGTACTGGTTTATATGTCCATTGATACTGCCATATATGTCCATTGATACTGCCGTATATGTCCAGTGATATTGCCGTATATGTCCATTGATACTGCCGTATATGTCCAGTGGTACTGCCATATAAATCCAGTGATCTTGCCGTATAATTCCAGTGATCCTGATGTATAAATCCAGTGATCCTGCCGTATAAATCCAGTGATCCTGCCATATAATTACAGTGGTACTGGCGTACAAGTCCAGTCCAGTGATACTGCCGTATATGTCCAGTGGTACTGCCATATAAATCCAGTGATCCTTGCCGTATAATTCCAGTGATCCTGACGTATAAATCCAGTAATCCGGCCGTATAATTACAGTGGTACTGGCGTACAAGTCCAGTCCAGTGATACTGCCGTATATGTCCAGTGATACTGCTGTATATGTCCATTGATACTGCCATATGTGTCCAGCGGTACTGCCGTATAAATCCAGTGGTAGTGACGTATAAATCCAGTGTTCCTGCCATATAAATCCAGTGATCCTGCCGTATAATTCCAATGATCCTGCCATATAATTACAGTGATCCTGCTGTATTAATCCTGTGATCCTGCCGTATAAGTCCAGTGATCCTGCCATATAATTACAGTGATCCTGCCATATAATTACAGTGATCCTGCTGTATTAATCCTGTGATCCTGCCGTATAAATCCAATGATCCTGCCGTATAATTACAGTGATCCTGCCGTATAATTACAGTGATCCTGCCGTATAAATCCAGTGATCCTGCCATATATGTCCAGTGATACTGCCGTATATGTCCATTGATACTGCCATATATGTCCAGCGGTACTGCCGTATAAATCCAGTGATCCTGACGTATAATTCCAGTGGTACTGGCGTATAAGTCCAGTCCAGTGATATTGCTGTATATGTCCAGTGATACTGCTGTATATGTCCATTGATACTGCGTATATGTCCAGCGGTACTGCCGTATAAATCCAGTGGTACTGGCGTATAAATCCAGTGATCCTGCCGTATAATTCCAGTGATCCTGCCATATAAATCCAGTGATCCTGCTGTATAATTCCAGTGATCCTGCCATATAATTACAGTGATTCTGCCATATAAATCCAGTGATCCTGCCGTATAAATCCAGTGATCCTGCTGTATAATTACAGTGATCCTGCCGTATATGTCCATTGATACTGCTATACATATATATATATATATATATATATATATATATACCCTGTTGCAAAGGGGATTACTGAGGCAATAACAAATATGCTGGTGTTAGACGTGCGTCAGGTATCCGCCATTGGTGCAGTGGGACTGCAGTGCCAACCCTAGATGGGCCAGGTGTTTGTGCCGCACACTTGTGTCACTTAGCTTAGTCATACAGCTGTTTGGGTACTATTTTTTTTAAGTGCCCTCCTGTCTGACACTGCAATGCCACTCCTAGATGGGCCAATTGTTTGTGTCGCTTAGCTTAGTCATACAGCTACCTCAGGTGCTGGCTGGGCAGGGGGGCAGGGTGCCATCTGCCCCCTGGGCCAGTGCAAGTTAAGTGTTCCAGTGCCATTTTTGCATTACATTACCTGTGAAAAGCTGGGCCACTTGCTTGAGTCTGCCCCCCAGGCTGAAAGTTGCCAGCCAGCCCCTGAGCTACCTCATTGCACCTCTTTTACATCTTTGCATGATGTGCTGTTTAGGGCCTTTTTTTATATCTGCCCTCCTGTCTGACACTGTAGTGCCACTCCTAGGGGTATATTCAATTGGTGTTGAAAACTGCCGTCTGTCGAAAAGACGGCAGTTTTCAACTTTTTAAGGTCGAATCTTGATTCGGCCTATTCAGTCCTATTCAACAAGTCGATGAATTCTGCAGCAGGATGTCACACAGCCGCGCCACTCATGGCAGCTTCCACCTGGCTCCAGCAAGTGAGGTCACGCTTGCTGGAGCTGGGTGGACACTGCCGTGAAGTCGGGTGGCTGTGTGACATACTCCTGCAGCGCTACTGTAGCGATGATCTCCTCCGTCTGCCGGCGGCTGTCTACCGCTGGTCTCCCCGCGGCTCCCCTCCCCCTCTCCTCCTCTGGGTCCCTCATCTCAATTCGACTTGAAAAAGTCGAATTGAGAGGAGATTTTAATAGGGGTTGTCAGATCCATTCTGACAAATGCATGGCGGAATGGATCCGACGCTAATTATATACCCCCTAGATGGGCCAATTGTTTGTGTCGCTTAGCTTAGTCATATAGCTACTTCATTGCCCTCTTTTACTTCTTGGCATGATGCGCTGTTTGCGTACTATTTTTTTTAAGTGCCCTCCTGTATGACAATGCAATGCCACTCCTAGATGGGCCAATTATTTGTGTCGCTTAGCTTAGTCATACAGCTACCTCATTGCACCTATTTTACATCTTTGCATGATGTGCGGTTTGGGACCTTTTTTTTATATCTGCACTCCTGTCTGACACTGCAGTGCCACTCCTAGATGGGCCAATTGTTTGTGTCGCTTAGCTTAGTCATACAGCTACCTCATTGCACCTCTTTTTCATCTTTGCATGATGTGCTGGTTGGGGCCTTTTTTTATATCTACCCTCTTGTCTGACACTGCAGTGCCACTCCTAGATGGGCCAGGTGTTTGTGCCGCACATTTGTGTCGCTTAGCTCAGTCATACAGCAACCTTGGTGCACCTCTTTTTTCATCTTTGCATGATGTGCTGTTTGCGGCATGGTTTTTTAAAGTGCCATCCTGTCTGACACTGCCGTATAAGTCCAGGAGTACTGCTGTATTAGTCCAGGGGTACTGCCGTATAAGTCCACCAATTGCAGAATTTTAAAAAATGACAGGGGCGTGCAGGAGATGCTGTCAGTGGCCACTTTTCGACATTGAGCCACTGCATGCCATTACTAGATGGGCCAGGTGGTTGTGTCGCTTAGCTTAGTCATACAGCAACCTCAGTGCACTTCTTTTTCTTCTTTGCATCATGTACTGTTTGGGGTCTATTTTTTAAATCTGCCATCCTGTCTGACACTGCAGTGCCACTCCTAGATGGGCCAGGTGTTTGTGCCACATACTTGTGTCGCTTAGCTTAGTCATATAGCAACCTTGGTGTACCTCTTTTTCTTCTTTGCATCATGTGCTGTTTGGGGCCTATTTTTTAAATCTGCCATCCTGTCTAACACTACAGTGCCACTCCTAGATGGGCCAGGTGTTTGTGCCACACACTTGTGTCGCTTAGCTTAGTCATATAGCAACCTTGGTGTACCTCTTTTTCTTCTTTGCCTCATGTGCTGTTTGGGGCCTATTTTTTAAATCTGCCATCCTGTCTAACACTGCAGTGCCACTCCTAGATGGGCAAGGTGTTTGTGCTGCACACTTGTGTCGCTTAGCTTAGTCATACAGCCACCTCAGTGCAACCTTTTGGCCTAAAAACAATATTGTGAGGTGTGAAGTGTTCAGAATAGACCAGAAATGAATGTAATTGAGGTTAATAATACCGTAGGATCAAAATTACCCCAAAATTCTGTGATTTTACCTGTTTTTATGTTTTTTTTTTAAAAATCATCCAGATCCAAAACCAAAACATGAAAGGGTGGTTTTGGCAAAACCAACCCAAAACCAAAACACGAGCTGGGAATTAGAACCAAGACCAAAACACAAAACACGAAAAAGTGCCTGCCGCACATCTCTTATTTTGATGCAACGCTGGTAACTATACTTAAATATGCAAGTTTCCTCTGAAAAATAGCCATTTTTGTGGAGGACTGGCTGGAAAAATACTTTAATAAATAGACCCTCAAATGAGGTACCTGAAACCAGCATTTATATATAATATACTAAACCAATTGTTAACACCTGAAGAAGGGGGACCACTTAAACATTTTCTCAAAGCTTGTATTAAACACACATCAATAGCTTTATAGCAGTATGCAGCCTGTATGCAATGTTTGCATGCATAATATTGACAAGAGAGACAGTTAGCATTTTATTATTTAAAGAATGGGTTTCAATGGAATTAAGCATACAGATATCCAATATTATCCAAAATGCTGTCAGTCACAAGATGTTAATGAAATGTGTAGATGTACAGTAGCTCTGGCGAATACAGAGGCATTTAAGGTGTATAAAAATGTTCAGTTCATTGCTGTACATGAATATATTACTTTACCATAGAGCTTACTCATGTAAACAGAGCTGAATCAATCAATGCAGGATATATATGATTAATACCAGCATATTTTTGACTCTCTTCTATTCATATTAAAATGATACTGCTCAATTTAAAATGCACATACATAAACTCATCATTCTCTGGATTTCCAATGCATAACTCAAGGTGTTGTAATATGTTATTTTAAAATACTGCAATAATAATTGGGAATAAAAAGTATGGCATTGCATACAGTATAGGTTCCTGTGATTGTACTAATGTTGAATTCATTGGATGAAAGTACTGTGACAGGAAAAGGCTTAACAATTGCAGATTTTTTATCAGTTTTGGTCACTGAAAAAACCTGGCCCGCACAAGTACTATAAAGAATGAGTCATACTCACCGACTTTAATAATCTCTATGGGAAGCCAAGATAGGAGATGAAGGTAGTACCTGATGTGGGTGGGGCTGGACTATTTGGATAATTAGGCCCTGTTTTGTTCATATGTTTGTAAATCCAGTCATAAGGACACAGAGACATGTGAGTTCACTGCTGTGCTGTTTTATTCCATCACCAACTCCAGACACACTGCACACTGGACCACCCACTTCCCAGCATCCCCCTGGTCCTAGGGACCATCACTGAAGATTCAGGCTTACACATATTTGTAAGGGAGTGTCTACAAATATTAAGCATTCTAATACATTAACATCACATCCTCTTTTCTTTAAAGATAAGCCCTGTACGTTTCAATGCTTTCTAGAATCGTGGTTTGTTCACCATTATCGGGACCATCATACATGTCAGATGAAGGGTATTCTTCAGTCATGTTGTCTTCATTATGGTTAGGTTGAGATCTTAAATCCACCTGATTTCTTCTTACTTCCGTTCCATGCTCTGTACGTATAGTATAAGATCTTGGTGCTACTTGTGCTTGCACAATACCTTTCTGCACCCAAATACCTTTCTCGTGATCTCTGAGATGGACTTGGTCACCTGATTTTAGATCAGATAAGCTTTTTGCTCGCTTGTCATGGAACAGTTTCTGTTTTGCCTGTTGACGTTCCTTACTCAGTCTGACCAACGCTGAGTTATGTGTATTAAGCAGTTCATCATGTATCAGGAGATTTGCGCTAATCCTCCTTCCCATCAGCATTTGTGCAGGAGAAAGTCCATTCTGTAAAGGTGTACTGCGGTAGATTAAAATACTTTTGTAGAAACCTTCTTTACCTTCTTGAGCTTTTTTTATGAGACTCTTTACAGTTTTTACTGAACTTTCCACCAACCCATTTGAGCATGGATAGTGGGGACTTGACGTAGTATGGACAAATTCCCACTCATCAGCAAATTGTCTAAATTCAGCACTGGAAAACTGAGGACCATTGTCAGTGAACACTTCCATAGGAACACCATGCCTTGCAAAGATTGACTTCATGCAATTGATTACGGCTTTACTAGTAGTTGTATGTAAAGTCTTCACCTCAGGGTAGTTAGAGTAATAATCAGTCACGACAATGTACGTTTTCCCATTACAATCAAACAAATCTGTGCCAACTTTCTGGTATGGTCTCTCTGGCACTGCATGAGGACTCAGTGGCTCGACTCGTTGTTTCGGTCTATACGTAAGACATAATTCACATGTAGCTGTAGTCTGTGCTATGGGGGTAATTCCAAGTTGATCGCAGCAGGAAATTTTTTAGCAGTTGGGCAAAACCATGTGCACTGCAGGGGGGGCAGATATAACATTTGCAGAGAGAGTTAAGATTTGGGTGGGTTATTTTGTTTCTGTGCAGGGTAAATACTGGCTGCTCTATTTTTACACTGCAATTTAGATTGCAGATTGAACTCACCACACCCAAATCTAACTCTCTCTGCACATGTTAAATCTGCCTCCCCTGCACTGCACATGGTTTTGCCCAACTGCTAAAAAAATTCCTGCACTACATGTACATCAGCTTCCTTATGTAACTTTTTGGCTTGAAATCTAGTTATTTCTGCAGATCTGCACATAGGGGGTCATTCCGAGTTGTTCGCTCGCAAGCTGCTTTTAGCAGCTTTGCACACGCTAAGCCGCCGCCTACTGGGAGTGAATCTTAGCATAGTAAAATTGCGAACGAAAGATTCTCAAAATTGCGATTACACACCTCTTAGCAGTTTCTGAGTAGCTTCAAACTTACTCGGCATCTGCGATCAGTTCAGTGCTTGTCGTTCCTGGTTTGACGTCACAAACACACCCAGCGTTCGCCCAGACACTCCTCCGTTTCTCCAGCCACTCCCGCGTTTTCCCCAGAAACGGTAGCGTTGTTTCGCACACACCCATAAAACGGTCAGTTTCCGCCCAGAAACACCCACTTCCTGTCAATCACATTACGATCACCAAAACGAAGAAAAAAACGTGAGTAAATTTCCTAACTGCATAGCAAATTTACTTGGCGCAGTCGCACTGCGGACATTGCGCATGCGCATTAGCGACTAATCGCTCCGTTGCGAAAAAAAAATAACGAGCGAACAACTCGGAATGACCCCCATAGTCACTGCCTTTTCTAGTGTTAGGTCTTGTTCTCTCAGCAGTCTCTCTCTGAGTCCATTATCAGGTATTCCACAGACAATACGATCTCTAATCAGTGAATCCTTTAAATCACCAAACTCACAGGTTTTACTGAGTGATTGCATCTCTGTAACATACTGAGATCAAATCCATCTCCAGACTTCTGATCACATGTGAAAAACTTATATCTTTCATAAATCACATTTTTCCTTGGCACAAAGTAATCTTCAAACTTTTGCATTATAGAAGATACCGCCTATAGGATAATGTCGCACATTTTTTAATAACAGTTTCTTCTATAGGGCAGCAAATTCTACTGCACTGTACAATTGGAAACAAAAGTGATAAAATAAGAGGTAGGAAGGCCTTGCTCGCAAGGATAGGTGCTATCTTTTGCATAATGATCCAGTCAGATTGCAAAGGTTATTGGTGGACTGTTTGATATAGTTGTTGGCTAGAGGTCAGGAGGATGTGATATGAGTGTTTATGAAGGTTACACTTGTGGTTCCGGAATTTGATAAGCTTGCCTGAAAAGATGAGTTTTCAGCAAACACTTGAAGGTTTGGAGAGAGACTTATTGTGCATGGGAGTGCATTCCACAGAAAGTCCTGCAACTGGAATGGAAGCGGGTAATGCGTGTGGATGAGAGACACAGATCTTGTGCAGAACAGAGAGGTCGGGTTGGGAGATATTTTGAAATAAGCAAAGTGATGTATGTTTGTGTAGTTTGGTTAATAGCCTTGTATGTAAGTAAAATAATTTTATATTCAGTAATTTTATATTGAATACGATAGAATGCAGGGGACCAATGAAGGGACTGACAGACTGTACTAGCAGACAATGAACGTTAGCAAGGAAAAACAGGCTCGCTGCTGCATTCAAAATGGACTGTAGTGGCGAGAGTCTGTTTTTGGTAAGACCATGGTCGTATTTTGGATTTGTTTTTTAGATGTATGTAACATGATTTAGAGAAAATTAATGTGGGGAACCAATGACAGTTCAGAGTCAAGCATGACACCTAAGCAGCGAGTTTGTGGGGTAGATGTTGAGTTATCAACAGTGATAGAGATATCAGGATGTAAATACTGTTGACTGGTAGAAATATAATTCATTCTGTTTTGGATACATTAACTTTGAAGTGGTGAGATGACATCCAAGATGAAATGGCATAAAGGCATTCAGTGACACGGACCAATAGAGATGGTGACAAATCTAGGGAGGATAGGTAGACTTGAATATCATCCACATACAAATGATACTGAAATCCAAAAGAGCTGTGGTGTAGATGTGGTATAGATTGAGAAAGCAGAGGACCTAAGACTGAGCCTTGTGGTACTCCAACCAATAAGGGTAGCGAAGAGGAGGTGGATTCAGAGAAGCCAACAATGACAGAGCAATTAGAGTAGAATATTATCATAAAATCATGTCATATTGGCTCACTGCCTCCCCACAGACACTCGATTCTCTGCATTGTTTTCCCATCTGGACCTCTTCACTAGAAAGTTGGCATGATATGGGAGCACCACCCACTCTTCCAGGAGCCCTGGGGGACTCCCCGAAAATTTGGGAGTCTGCAGAGGTTTTGGAAGAATATAAATGAACTTTAATCACCAACTTTGCAGAAAATAGCAATATCTCTACCTCACTTCTTGACCCCTCTCTATCTAGTGGGCAGCCAGCCCACTTATCCACTTTCACTTTGGTAGTTGAACACACAAAACAGTATTTGTTTTGTTGCGTTTCGCTCTCCAGTCAGTCACTGCGGTCTCTCTCTCATTCTCTCAGAAACTCAAGACCCTCCTAGATAATGTTAAAAATGGCACTTATAAAAAGTTTGAAAACTCATTGAAGCATGTACTTTTATCATTTAGTTATTTGGGTATCATACCTTCTTATGTGATTGACCCTGATCCATGCCCGTCGGGTATTTTTGAGGTTTCCCATGCTCGCTGGGACAGGGATAACCTCAGCTTTATAGTAGGTCATTTGTTTTGTAGCACTTCCGCTGACTGGAATAGGATGACAATGTCAGCATTGACAACATCACAATGCCACTACACCAACACCCTATACTATAAAGGTCACCTTTTGGAATGTAGGTGGTCTTAATACCCCAATTAAAAGGAAAAAGATATCTCTGTCCCTTCAAAAATATAAATCAGATATAGTTTATATTCAGGACACCCACTGGAAAGTCGGAGAGGACACACTGCCTTACGGGAATGTATTTCTGTATCCTACCCTTCCAAATCACATGGTGTAGCGATACTTTTTGGGGCGAGACACCCCCATCCTGTCCAGAAGCTGCTGCCACTCCATTAAGTCCGCAGCATGACTATCACAATGTAGGTATGAGTTCCCACCAGCGGCACTCCCACACTTGTGTTTAAAAAATCTTGTGGGTGGGGGGGGGAAATCCATATTTCTGTGTGTATGTGTCTATAGATATTATTTTATATACTGTATGTGTTTATATAAGCATATACGGGATACGGTCGTTAGGATGACACAGCTTAGGTCGACAGTCATTAGGTCGACCACTGAAGGTTGACATGCATTAGGTTGACATAGTCAATAGGTCGACATGGTCATTAGGTCGACAGGTCAAAAGGTCAACATGAGTTTTTCACTTTTTTTCCTTTTTTTGGACTTTTTCATACTTGACGATCCACGTGGACTACAATTGGGAATGGTAACCTGTGCCGAGTGCAGCGGTAGCGGAGCGAGGCACCTTGCCCGAAGCATGGTGAGTGAAGCGAGCCATGCGAGGGGACACGGTGCACTAATTGGGGTTCCCCGTCACTTTCTGAAGAAAACAACACCAAACAAAGTCCAAAAACCCATGTTGACCTTTTGACCTACTATCCTATGCCTACTCAGTACTGTTCTCCAGCTTCCCCTCAGTACTGTTTTGCCATGTGACACTTCAGTGCTAGTCCTCCTCAATATTGGCCTTACCAATACCAGTCCAATATTTTCCTCAGTACCACTGCCCTGTGTCCCATCAGTATCATTCACCTGTCACCTCACAATATCAGTCCCTAAGTACAGTAAGTTTTCACCCTCTTTAGTAGCCTACTCTGGTATCGCACTCTATGTTCCGTAACTTTTCCCC
Source organism: Pseudophryne corroboree (assembly GCF_028390025.1). NCBI lineage: Eukaryota > Metazoa > Chordata > Amphibia > Anura > Myobatrachidae > Pseudophryne > Pseudophryne corroboree. Next base: position 498,733,162 of record NC_086445.1, read on the forward strand.
TGTGCCCCCTCAGTGCCAATCCCCAGTGCCCACTCAATACCAGTCTCATGTACCCCCTCAGTGCCAGCCCCCTGTGACCCCTCAATCAGACTCCAGAGCCACTCAGTGCCTGTGTAACACTCTCACTCACCAATGGGGCTCGGTGGTTCGGGTAGGGTGGTCTCTCTGGTAGTCACTCCTTCCCCTTCCTTGGCAGAGAGGTAAAGGATTTCCAAAACCCAGGCACAATAAACCCACCAGATATAAATCATTATTGATTTATTTATCAGGCTGCGTTTGGAGACAGCATATGGCTTTGTCGTTAGGTGATGCAGAAGTTATTTAAGTTTAACATTAACACTTCCCATATACATGCAATGACAACATTTAAGCATTCCCTAAGTAGATACATTAAGATCAATATTTTAGAAATATCCTCTCCTTAGGGGTATTAAACCTGGCTTAAAGTGAACCCTATAGCGGATTCAGAAACACAGCGACAGGCAAGCATTCACTATTCACATTTCTAGGTGAGGATACTTTAAAGATATAATATCAGCATATGTTTTTCTATTATGTAACATAGAAGAATCAATTTCACAGCAGTAGTGAATATTTATATGTTATCAATAATTACCAGCAGTCCTATGATAATATGAATCATAAGGTACTGTACATCTGTTCAGGTGTCAATATACAAAAACCACTTTGGAGTTCAAAAGTACCTCCTAAGTGAGAGTAACTCTGAGCTTACACACTCACTTGTACTGAATTAGCTTGCTCTCCTACGAAGCTAAACAACTGTAACCATACTGTACGGATAATTACTTAGTCCAGTTGCAAAATGTTTAACCTCAATAAACTGCAAAGATGAGTACTGTAGATTCAGCTGTAAAGAATTTGCCTCCTGAAAAGAATTGCTCGCCTGATCCTTATGGTGCATCAGGTTATACACAGTGGTGCATTTACAATCAGCCCTATTTGGAGCTTCCGCTGGTGCATTGTCTTTACAGTATAAAGTTGTAGGTGCTAGCAGAGGGTGTGTAATGTGGCCGCTGTCTCTAGAAGTAAATTACTTGCAGATACTTGGAATAGAAGGGGTTAATATACTCAAGGAGGTGACTTGGAGCACTTCAGGTGGGTGATAATCTCCTAGTTTAGTGGAGAAACTGCTGTATGGTAGATTATTGCCAGAGATAGTTATGACGAGGGCAGTTATTTCCGTATCCAGTGATCAGCATTCATCCAGATCTCTCTCAAATATCACCTTATGCGGGTTATCAGTTTATTATTATCTCAGAAAGGTGAAGGAAGACATGCAGCGTATTAGCTAAGAATGTATTCCTGCTAGCAGTGAGGGGCTGGTGTCTGTCCTACAGATGTGGGGTTGGGTACTCTTGACTGACTTTTGGAGCTACTCGCTTGTCCTTCTGCAGAGCCATTACACATACATACAGTCTGATTGGCTGCTAAATGCAATGTGACAGCATTAAACAGGGAACAGTAGGTGTCCTAATGGGTGCTGGAGAACTGCTCTGAGGCACTCTGATGTGACCTGTTGTCAGTGCCAGTCTGTAGTGTTGTTGTACTGAGGTTACCTGGGTGGTCTGGTATCAGCAGCAAGCTCCCTCCATACTGATCTGAGGTATCAAGCCTCTCACAGGAGCTCCTTTTCTGTCAGTCTATGAGGGGAATCACCTGTCTGCTCATAAGCCTCTCTTACTGAGGGTCTGGGATCACACAATGAAAGGCAGGTAGCTTTCTTCTGTTGAACACTGACTTACAGTTGCACACAGCTGCCCTGACACACGCAGTCAGCAGCAGTGCAGCTCCTTCCATTGTACCACTGCTTCAACAGACTCTGCACTCCTCTGCCTCCAGGAACTTTCTTTACCACCGAGCTGGTTTAGTATCCGCACCCTCTCACAGGCCCCGCCTCTGACACAGAGCACTTCAATCCTGAATTTCAACTGCTGCTGCTGAGCATCAGAGATCCATTTTTATATACAGCTGGGATGAGTTCCCAGATCTTCCCCCCTCTGACTCTGTTAAGTGATGCCCCATTTTAGGGGTATCACACCTGTCCCGAGTATCAACTCAGTTATTGCCCCTTTGTCCCATAGAGATAGTCCCCTGTGCCACTCAGTACCAGTCTCCTATGACCCTTACTATCAGTCCCCTGTGCCCCCTCAGAGATCTGTTTAAAGTGGGAGGGAGCTTTGTGTGGGGGGATCTGAGTGAGTGAGGAGAGCTGTGTGAGGAGTGGATAGCTATATTAGGGGGGAGAGCTGTGTGAGGATAGCGATATTGTGGGGGGAATATGTATATGTATTTATATATAAATTTATATGGGTCCCCGATACGATATACATCCTAGGGTCCTGTGGGGGTCTTTACCCAGCTCTATACAGTCTCCACAAAATTTACCCAACTTAGTTCTATAACAATGGTCCCAGAGGACACCGCCAGTACCAGCAATTGACTACTCAGGAGAGGTGGGGTGAGGGCACCAAACTCTATCTTGCCTCTGGGCAATCAGGATGAATTTACGCCATTGTTACTTTGGGCAACATCTCCACTTTGTCTCAGACTTGATACATCTCAGTGAGGCTGTTAATGAATATTAATGATATTAAGTGATAATGCAGATGCAATTAGTGCTTAGAATGAGAGAGCTAATGATTTAAGAGGCTATGTTGAGTGAAATTGTTACAGTGATGTTAAACTAATTTTAAGGTAGTCACCAAAAAGCTCTATGTATTATATGGCAGTCTCAAAACTGCTCTTTGTTTTATATGTCACTGACAACAATATGCTTTGTATTGTATGGCAGAGAAAACATTTCTCTGTGTATTGTATGACGGTCACTAGTATGCTCTCTATAATGCATGGCTGTCTCTAGGATACACTCTGTAATGTATGGCATTAACTGGGATGCTCTTTGTGTTGTATAGAGGTAACTAGGGTGCTCTCTGTGTTGTATGGTGGGCATAAGAATGCTTGCCATGTTGTATTGTAATCACTCGGATGCTCTGTACACTGTATGTGATCACTGTGCTCTAGCTGTGTTGCTTTGTACTATTTCTGTAGCACATATGTGTGGCGTTTTAAATGTCATGGCAAGGAAAGCTAAATATCAATACTTCCCACTCTGACTAAACAATTGCTTACTAAATGTTTCCTGACAATGGCATGGTATCTAACAAGGTTGCTGGACAATGACCCACCAATAAAGCACAGACACATGGTAGGATATCGCACGGCATGTCTCACTCACATCCCATGTCTTTTTTGTTTTACTGATTATTAAACTGTACACTGATTGCTCACAAGCAATATATGTGATTATTTGAAACTGGGGGTGATCCAGAGCTTATCGTAGATGTGCTAAATTTAGCACACCAACGATCACGTTCTCTGACATGCAGGGGGACACCCAACACAGGGTTAGTCCACCCCGCATGTCAGGTCCTGCACCCCACCCCCCCCACACACACACACACGGGTGTGAAAGCATCGCACAGTGGCAGGCGGCTACATGGCGTGTTCTGGATCAAAGCAGCTGCGTGTAAAGTTACGCAGTCCCCACGGCCCACCCCCACAATGGTCTGGACATGCCGGCATTGTCCAGACCGCGCCCCACCAACGGCGTTCTAACACCGTTGGCACGCCCCCTCCCACCCCATGACCACCTGTCAGACAGGCAGAGACGATCGTACCAGTGAGATGCTTTCGCATCTCACTGGCTGCACATGTGCAGTGCGCTCGTCGCGCGGGTGCACTGCACAAAGGGCTTCAGAGTGCAGGCGATCGGCTCAGAATTAGGCCCTGTATCTTAAACATTGTTTTGTTTTTAGTTCCATACTTTATTCACCAAAGGTCAACTGTACTACTCGTGTATTATGCTTCAGAGTCAACAATAAAAATAGTTTTGAAAAAGAAAAAATGTAATGGCAAGGGTAATTATTTATTGTCATTTCAATGCAAATATTGTATTTATATGTTGATATTTTAATTTTGAAACACCTGGGCCCGGGGCACATATTTTTCCATCTTCGCTCCACCACGAGTCATGTCAAATGCAGGATATACCACTAATCTAGTACTAATATACCACTAATCTAGTACTATTGGAACAGACAAGTGTCTGTCTCCATCTGGTCCTCTGTATCAAATGTCTTTGAGACACACCATGGCTGTTGTACTGAAATAGCTTCTGAGCTTATTCCACTGAGCTCCTTTCAGGTGGAATATAGGGTGTGATTCAGAGGTGAATGAAGGAAAGACATTGGGCGCAAGAGCATGTGACCCAATGGTCACTGCCAGTGGACGCAGATCAGAATTGTATGGAGATCCAGACAATTCCAACAGCCATTCCTGTGCGGTGATGAGGGGGAAGCTGGATGGTGTCGGGGGTGTGCCATTGTCAGGTACTGTGTCAGAAGATCCAGTTCCACTGACCCTGGTGGCCAAATTAGTTTGGACAGTCTGAACAACTAAAGGGTTGCTCAGAAGTCAAATGGTGTAGCCGTTGTCCGCTCGATGGTGTGGCAGATTATGACTGCAACTGGGGGGGCATCTTAATAGACAGCCCCTCAGCTGCAGCATAAGCATAATTTTGCAGTAGCAGCTGCTACAGAAGTCACATTGGGGGTAATTCCAAGTTGATCGCAGCAGGAATTTTTTTTAGCAGTTGGGCAAAACCATGGGGGTCATTCTGAGTTGTTCGCTCGTTATTTTTTTCTCGCAACGGAGCGATTAGTCGCTAATGCGCATGCGCAATGTCCGCAGTGCGACTGCGCCAAGTAAATTTGCTATGCAGTTAGGTTTTTTACTCACGGCATTACGAGGTTTTTTCTTCGTTCTGGTGATCGTAATGTGATTGACAGGAAGTGGGTGTTTCTGGGCGGAAACTGGCCGTTTTATGGGAGTGTGTGAGAAAACGCTACCGTTTCTGGGAAAAACGCGGGAGTGGCTGGAGAAACGGAGGAGTGTCTGGGCGAACGCTGGGTGTGTTTGTGACGTCAAACCAGGAACGACAAGCACTGAACTGATCGCAGATGCCGAGTAAGTCTGGAGCTACTCAGAAACTGCTAAGAGGTGTGTAATCGCAATTCTGCTAATCTTTCGTTCGCAATTTTGATAAGCTAAGATTCACTCCCAGTAGGCGGCGGCTTAGCGTGTGCAAAGCTGCTAAAAGCAGCTTGCGAGCGAACAACTCGGAATGACCCCCCATGTGCACTGCAGGGGGGGGCAGATATAACATGTGCAGAGAGAGTTAGATTTGGGTGTGGTGAGTTCAATCTGCAATCTAAATTGCAGTGTAAAAATAAAGCAGCCAGTATTTACCCTGCACAGAAACAAGAAAATACCCCACCCAAATCTAACTCTCTCTGCACATGTTATATCTGCTCCCCCTGCAGTGCACATGGTTTTGGCCAACTGCTAAAAAATTTCCTGCTGCGATCAGCTTGGAATTACCCCCATTTCTCTGACGTCCTAAGTGGATGCTGGGACTCCGTAAGGACCATGGGGAATAGCGGCTCCGCAGGAGACTGGGCACAACTAAAGAAAGCTTTAGGACTACCTGGTGTGCACTGGCTCCTCCCACTATGACCCTCCTCCAGACCTCAGTTAGAATCTTGTGCCCGGCTGAGCTGGATGCACACTAGGGGCTCTCCTGAGCTCCTAGAAAGAAAGTATATTTAGGTTTTTTATTTTACAGTGAGATCTGCTGGCAACAGACTCACTGCAGCGAGGGACTAAGGGGAGAAGAAGCGAACCTACCTAACAGGTGGTAGTTTGGGCTTCTTAGGCTACTGGACACCATTAGCTCCAGAGGGATCGACCGCAGGACCCGACCTTGGTGTTCGTTCCCGGAGCCGCGCCGCCGGCCCCCTTACAGAGCCAGAAGCAAGAAGTGTTCCGGAAAATCGGCGGCAGAAGACTTCTGTCTTCAACAAGGTAGCGCACAGCACTGCAGCTGTGCGCCATTGCTCCTCATGCACACCTCACACTCCGGTCACTGATGGGTGCAGGGCGCTGGGGGGGGGGGGGGGGGGTGCCCTGAGGGCAATATAAGACACCTTGGCTGGCAAATCATCACAATATATAGTCCCAGGGCTATATATGTGATAAATTACCCCTGCCAGAATCCATAAAAAAGCGGGAGAAAAGTCAGCCGAAAAAGGGGCGGGGCTATCTCCCTCAGCACACTGGCGCCATTTTCTCTTCACAGTGCAGCTGGAAGACAGCTCCCCAGGCTCTCCCCTGTAGTTTTCAGGCTCAAAGGGTTAAAAAGAGAGGGGGGGCACTAAATTTAGGCGCAATATATGTATATAAGCAGCTATTGGGGGAAAAATCACTCAGTAATAGTGTTAATCCCTGCATTATATAGCGCTCTGGTGTGTGCTGGCATACTCTCTCTCTGTCTCCCCAAAGGACTTTGTGGGGTCCTGTCCTCAGTCAGAGCATTCCCTGTGTGTGTGCGGTGTGTCGGTATGGCTGTGTCGACATGTTGGATGAGGAAGGTTACGTGGAGGCGGAGCAGAGGCCGATAAATGGGATGTCGCCCCCTGTGGGGCCGACACCAGAGTGGATGGATAGGTGGAAGGTATTAACCGACAATGTCAACTCCTTACATAAAAGGCTGGATGACGTAACAGCTGTGGGACAGCCGGCTTCTCAGCCCGCGCCTGCCCAGGCGTCTCAAAGGCCATCAGGGGCTCAAAAAACGCCCGTTACCTCAGATGGCAGACACAGATGTCGACACGGAGTCTGACTCCAGTGTCGACGAGGTTGAGATATATACACAATCCACTAGGAACATCCGTTACATGATCTCGGCTATGAAAAATGTGTTACACATTTCTGACATGAACCCAAGTACCACATAAAAGGGGTTTTATTTTTGGGGAGAAAAAGCAGCCAGTGTTTTGTTCCCCCATCAGATGAATGAATGAAGTGTGTAAAGAAGCGCGGGTTCCCCCGATAAGAAATTGGTAATTTCTAAAAAGTTACTGATGGCGTACCCTTTCCCGCCAGAGGATAGGTCACGTTGGGAGATATCCCCTAGGGTGGATAAGGCGCTCACACGTTTGTCAAAAAAGGTGGCACTGCCGTCTTAGGATACGGCCACTTTGAAGGAGCCTGCTGATAAAAAGCAGGAGGCTATCCTGAAGTCTGTATATACACACTCAGGTTATATACCGAGACCTGCAATTGCCTCAGCATAAATAGTGCTGCTGCAGCGTGGTCTGATACCCTGTCAGATAATATTAATACCCTAGACAGGGATAATATTTTGCTAACATAGAGCATATTAAAGACGTCGTCTTATATATGAAGGATGCACAGAGGGATATTTGCCGGCTGGCATCCAGAATTAATGCAATGTCCATTCTGCCAGGAGGGTATTAGAAACCCGGCAGTGGACAGGTGATGCTGCCTTTAAAAGGCACATGGAGATTCTGCCTTATAAGGGTGAGGAATTGTTTGGAGAGGGTCTCTGGGACCTCGTATCCACAGCAACAGCTGGGGGGGAAAAAATTTTTTTACCTCAGGTTTCCTCACAGCCTAAGAAAGCACCGTATTTTCAGGTACAGTCCTTTCGGCTTCAGAAAAGCAAGCGGGTCAAAGGCGCTTCCTTTCTGCACAGAGGCAAGGGAAGAAGGAAAAAGCTGTACCAGACAGCCAGTTCCCAGGATCAAAGATCTTCCCCCGCTTCCTCTGAGTCCACCGCATGACGCTGGGGCTCCACAGGTGGAGACAGGTGCGGTGGGGGCGCGTCTCGGGAACTTCAGGGACCAGTGGGCTTGCCCACAGGTGGATCCCTAGGTTCTGCAAGTAGTATCACAGGGATACAGACTGGAGTTCGAGGCGACTCCCCCTCGCCGTTACCTCACATCAGCCTTGCCTGCTGCCCTCGGAGAAAGGGAGGTAGTACTGGCGGCAATTCACAAGCTGTACTTCCATCAGGTGAAATCAAGGTACCCCTCCTTCAACAAGGCCGGGGTTACTATTCCAAAATGTTGTGGTACCGAAACCAGACGGTTCGGTGAGACCCATTCTAAAATTGAAATCCTTGAACACTTATATACGAAGGTTCAAGTTCAAAATGGAATCGCTCAGGGCGATTATTGCAAGCCTGGAGAATTTCATGGTATCACTGGACATCAAGGATGCTTACCTGCATGTCCCTATTTACCCTCTTCACCAGGAGTACCTCAAAATTGTGGTACAGGATTGTCATTACCATTTCCAGACATTGCCGTTGGTCTGTCCCCGGCACCGAGGTATTTACCAAGGTAATGGCCGAAATAATTATCCCGTACTTGGACGATCTCCTTATAAAGGCGAGGTCCAGGGAGCAGTTGTTCGTCGGAGTAGCACTATCTCGGGAAGTGCTACAACAGCACGGCTGGTTTCTGAATATTCCAAAGTCGCAGCTGGTTCCTACGACGCGTCTACTGTTCCTGGGTATGGTTCTGGACACAGAACAGGATAAAAAGGGTTTCTCCCGGAGGAGAAGTCCAAGGAGTTGTCGTCTCTAGACAGAGACCTCCTAATACAAATACAGGTGTCGGTGCATCAATGCACGCGAGCCCTGGAAAAGATGGTAGCTTCTAAGAAGAAATTCCATTCGCCAGGTCCCATGCAAGGATCTTCCAGTGGGATCTGTGGGACAAGTGGTCCGGGTCGCATCTTCAGATGCATCGGCGGATAACCCTGTCTCCAAGGGCCAGGGTGTCGCTGTTGTGGTGGCTGCAGAGTGCTCATCTTCTAGGGGGCCACAGATTCGGCATACAGGACTGGGTCCTGGTGGCCACGGATGCCAGACTTCGAGGCTGGGGGGCAGTCACACAGGGAAGAAACTTCCAAGGCTATGGAAAAGTCAGGAGACTTCCCTACACATAAATATTCTGGAACTAAGGGCCATTTACAATGCCCTAAGTCAGGCTAGACCCTGCTTCAACACCGGCCGGTGCTGATCCAGTCAGACAACATCACGGTGGTCGCTCATGTAAACAGACAGGGCGGCACAAGAAGCATGGTGGCGATGGCAGAAGCCACAAGGATTCTCCGATGGGCGGAAAATCATGTGTTAGCACTGTCAGCAGTGTTCATTCCCGGAGTGGACAACTGAGAAGCTGACTTTCTCAGAAGACACGACCTCCACCCGGAAGAGTGGGGACTTCATCCAGAAGTCTTCCAAATGATTGTACACCGTGGGGAAAGGCCACAGGTGGACATAATGGCGTCCCGCCTCAACAAACAGCTACAAAGATATTGCGCCAGGTCAAGGGAACCTCAGGCGATAGCTGTGGACGCTCTGGTAACACCGTGGGTGTACCAGTCGGTGTATGTGTTCCCTTCTCTGCCTCTCTTACACAGGGTAAGGAGAATAATAAGAAGGAGAGGAGTAAGAACTATACTCATTGTTCCGGGTTGGCCAAGAAGAGCTTGGTACCCAGAACTCCAAGAAATGATCTCAGAGGACCCATGGCCTCTGCCGCTCAGACAGGACCTGCTGCAGCAGGGGGCCTGTCTGTTCCAAGACGTACCGCGGCTGCGTTTGACGGCCTGGCGGTTGAACGCCGGATCCTGAAGGAAAAGGGCATTCCGGAGGAAGTTATCCCTACGCTATTTAAAGCTAGGACAGAAGTGTACGCAAACCATTATCACCGCATATGGCGGAAATATGTTGCGTGCTGTGAGGCCAGGAAGGCCCCAAAGGATAAATTTCAGCTAGGTCGATTTCTGCACTTCCTACAGTCAGAGGTGACTATGGGCCTAAAATTGGGTTCCATTAAGGTCCAGATGTCGGCTCTATCGATTTTCTTCCAAAATAGAACTGGCTTCACTGCCTGAAGTTCAGACTTTTGTTAAGGGAGTGCTGCATAGTCAGCCCCCGTTTGTGCCTCAAGTGGCACCGTGGGATCTCAACGTGGTGTTCGATTTCCTCAAGTCGCATTGGGTTGAGCCACTTGAATCCGTGGAGCTACAATACCTCACGTGGAAAGTGGTCATGCTGTGGGCCCTGGCGTCGGCCAGGCGTGTATCAGAATTGGCGGCTTTGTCATACAAAAGCCCTTATCTGTATTTTATATGGATAAGGCGGAATTGAGGACTCGTTCCCAATTCCTTCCTAAGGTGGTATCAGTTTTTCATGTGAACCAACCTGTTGTGGTGCCTGCGGCTACTTGGGACTTGGAGGATTCCAAGTTACTGGACGTAGTCAGGGCCCTGAAAAGTATATGTTTCCAGGACGACTGGAGTCAGGAAGACTGACTCGCTATTTATCCTGTATGCACCCAACAAGCTGGGTGCTCCTGCTTCTAAGCAGACTATTGCTCGCTGGATCTGTAGCACGATTCAACTTGCACATGCTGGACTGCCGCACCCTAAATCTGTAAAAGCCCATTCCACGAGGAAAGTGGGCTCTTCTTTGGCGGCTGCCCGAGGGGTCTCGGCTTTACAACTTTGCCGAGCTGTTACTTGGTCGGGTTCAAACATTTTTGCAAGAGTCTACAAGTTTGATACCCTGGCTGAGGAGGACCTAGAGGTTGCTCATTCGGTGCTGCAGAGTCATCCGCACTCTCCCGCCCGTTTGGGAGCTTTGGTATAATCCCCATGGTCCTTTACGGAGTCCCAGCATCCACTTAGGACGTCAGAGAAAATAAGATTTTACTCACCGGTAAATCTATTTCTCGTAGTCCGTAGTGGATGCTGGGCGCCCATCCCAAGTGCGGATTGTCTGCAATACTTGTTTATAGTTATTGCTTAACTAAAGGGTTATTGTTGAGCCATCTGTTGAGAGGCTCAGTTATATTTCATACTGTTAACTGGGTATAGTATCACGAGTTATACGGTGTGATTGGTGTGGCTGGTATGAGTCTTACCCGGGATTCAAAATCCTTCCTTATTGTGTCAGCTCTTCCGGGCACAGTATCCTAACTGAGGTCTGGAGGAGGGTCATAGTGGGAGGAGCCAGTGTACACCAGGTAGTCCTGAAGCTTTCTTTAGTTGTGCCCAGTCTCCTGCGGAGCCGCTATTCCCCATGGTCCTTACGGAGTCCCAGCATCCACTACGGACTACGAGAAATAGATTTACCAGTGAGTAAAATCTTATTTATCTACTCTGCTGTGTCCACCTCTGAATTACCTCCAGAGTTCTCCTAGGACAGATCTCGTTCTTCACCAAAAAGTGTTCTGCCTCAGTCCTTGTGCAAAATACCACAGCTCCTAACTGCCTGCACCCATTATAAAAATGCCAATGCTACAGACCATAGAGCTGATGCAGAATTAAATGCAAGTTTGCCATAATGCTTCTGTATTACATGCACCGACCTGAATGTGTATTCTTGCCATATAAAGAGTATATTTGGTTCCATAGCCGTCATCATTAGTGTGCAATTGCGCCAGCCCTATAGTAGGTACACTGTCTGTAAACAGACTCTACATAGCCTGAGACGTTGGGGTTTCTATAATGGGTGAAATGTGTGGGTCTGGGGGGAGGGGCACACTGCACACATATATAATACTTACCTATCCAGAGTCCTGTGCTAGAAGCTGCAATTGCGGCGAAAATCACAGCCAAAATGGCCATCGTGCATGCTCAGTAGTTAAATTGGAGACTACTGCGCCTTGCAGGGGAGGGGGCCCATCTGGAGGTGCACTGCACACAGGCCCCCTGCTCTGTTGAAAGTAATGCCCCTGGCCTGAAATTCATGTTAACTTAACATGCTTTCACTGAACTTAGCCTCCATGATAATTACAACCTCATTACAACCCAGCTACAACCGTTTAGTCACAAGTGGAGATGCACTGGTGTATTTATAATAGGTGCAGTGTCTGCAGTGAACACGGGCCCCTGAGTCCAGGGTGGGCCATAACATACTTGCTGCATCCATTTCTTTAATACTCCCCTTTCTGGAGTCCCCTGTCAGTGGCAGCAAGCACACAAATAATCACTGGGAAAATGGCGCGGTGGCCATTTCTATTTCGTCCTAGAGGATGTTGGGCACTCTCAAAAGACCATGGGGTATAGACGGGATCCGCAGGAGACATGGGCACTTTAAGACTTTCAAAGGGGCGTGACCTGGCTCCTCCCTCTATATCCCTCCCCAGACTCAGTTTTAGAAATGTGCCCGGACGAGACACAGGGCACTCGGGGAGCTCTTAGAGTTTCTCTGAAAAGACTTAATGTTAGGTTTTTTATTTTGGGGAGATCTGCTGGCTACAGACTCCCTGCTTCGTGGGAAAGAGGGGAGAGCAGTCTAGACCCACTTCTAATGAGTTTCAGGGTTCTGCTGCTGCTGACAGGAGAGGGGAGATGAACGCCGGGCTCTCCTGGATGCTCCCTCCCACAGCTTGCCGTCCCCCCTCTTCAGCCAGAAGTCAGAAGACAGGTGAGTATTGAGGAAAAGACATCTTCTTCAAAAAGATGGCATATAAGAGGTACCACACAGCGGCTTGCTCAGTGCGCGCCAGGCTCCCGCTCAGGTCACACCGCTGGGTGCAGGGCGCTGGGGGGGGGGAAGGGGGGGGCGCCCTGGGGAGCATGTCACCTCTGTAAACTAGCTGGCAATGATATTCAGTGCCCAGGCACTGTCCGCAACACCCCCGCCAGAATAAATATATAAAATTAAGCGGGACAAATCGCGCCATGTTGAGGGCGGGGCTTCTTCCTCACTGCTCACTTTCCTCCTCCTCAGTGAAGTCGCTGGTCCTTCCTCACCCGCAGCAAGTACCATGGGGCTCAAAACAGAAGGGGGGGGGGGGGGCATATTTATTTATTATAAGTAAAGCGCAGCAGCTCTGGGACATTTATTAGTGTGGTCAGACCTGCTTATTTGGCGCTGGGGTGTGAGCTGGCTATTTCCCTTTGTGTTCCCTCACAGACTTGGTGTGTGTGCTGTCTCTGGGTAGTCGACTTGTCGGAGGCAGATTATCCTTCTTCGGGGGATAATTTATCAGGGACACCGAATGTTTTGGCGGTGGCCCTGTCGGCACCGCCGACTGCAGATTGGTTAACTACATTGAATGCCTTGCATGCTAGTGTCACGTCATTAAATCAAAAATTTGATCAGTCTGAATCTCAATCCCAGGTGTGGAAAAGATCAGTGGAGGACGCTTTATTACAAATGCAAGAGCCTGCGGGGTCGCACAAGCGTAGTTTTGACCAGTTAGTTGACATGGATACCGACATGGACTCGGAGGCCGATGTCGATTATGCTGATTCTAGGTTGGACCCTAAATTGGTTAAGAGTATTCAGTATATGATTGTTGCTGTCAAAGATATCTTGAATATTAATGAGGACCCTATTACACCTGAAACCAGGGTCCTTATTTACAAGGAAAAGAAGCGCTCGGTTACCTTTCCTCCTTGTTTCGAACTGAACGCTCTATTTGATAGCATTAGGAACAGCCCTGATAAAAAATTTCTGATTCCTAAAAGGATCAGAGTGGCATACCCCTTTCCCGAGTCTGATAGGGATACGTGGAAAAATCCCCCCACAGTAGACAAAGCCCTAGCGTGTTTGTCAAAACAGGTAGCCCTCCCTGCAGCCCAATCGACGGCCCTTATGGAGCCGGCGGAACGTAAGCAGGAGGCTACCCTAAAGGCTATTTTCACTACTACAGGGACGCTGCTCAGGCCTCTTATTGCGTCTGCGTGGGTCAGTACGTAGTGCTATTGAAAAGTGGGCGGACACTTTGTCTTCTGATTGGGATACTCTGGATAGAGATAACATCCAGGTAACGCTTGGTTATATCAGAGATACAGCTGCATACTTGAAAGAGGCTGCAAGGGATGCTGGCCTGCTAGGTGCTAAGGAGAATGCTATGTCCGTTGCGGCTAGGCGAGCGCTCTGGACTCACCAGTGGAATGCTGATGCTGATTCCAAGAGAAATATGGAGTCTCTTCCTTTTAAGGGAGGTGAACTTTTCGGTGACGGTCTTACTGATTTAGTATCAGCAGCTACCACGGGTAAATCTACCTTTTTACCTTCTGTTCCTACGCAACAGAAGAAACCGCCAAATTATCAAATGCAGTCCTTTCGGCCCAACAAGTATAGAAGAGGCTGAGGAAACTTCTTCCTGGCTACCAGAGGTAGAGGAAGAGGCAAGAGGGTACCCGCATCCTCGGGTTCCCAGGAGCAGAAGTCCTCCCCGGCTTCTGCCAAATCCTCCGCATGATGCCAGGTCTCCCTTACAGGGGCCCGCACCGGTGGGGGCACGCCTAAAGCTTTTCAGTCAGGTCTGGGTTCGCTCGGGTCTAGACCCTTGGGTATTGAGTATTGTATCCCTAGGGTACAAACTGGAGTTTCAAGACGTTCCCCCTCACCGTTTTTTCAGATCAGCCTTACCAGCTTCGCTTCCGGACAAGGCTCTGGTCTGCGGTGCAGTACAAAACTTGAGTCAAAATCAGGTTGTGGTCCCGGTACCCCTGGCGCAGCAGGGGCAGGGGTTTTATTCAAGCCTGTTTGTGGTGCCGAAGCCGGATGGCTCGGTAAGACCAATCCTCAAAGTGAAATCTCTCAATTTCTTCCTGGTGAAATTCAAATTCAAGATGGAGTCTCTCAGAGCGGTGATCTCCAGTCTGGAGGAGGGGGAATTCATGGTCTCATTGGACATCAAGGATGCCTACCTTCATGTCTCCATTTATCCTCCTCATCAAAGTTTCCTGAGGTTTGCTATCCAGGATACGCACTACCAGTTTCAGACGTTGCCGTTTGGTCTATCCACGGCTCCGAGGATTTTCACCAAAGTAATGGTAGAAATGATGGTTCTCCTGTGAAAGCAAGGGGTTACAATTATACCGTACTTGGACGATCTCTTGATAAAGGCGAGGTCCAAGGACAAATTGTTGCAGGACATTGCACTATCCCTGTCAATTCTACAACAACATGGCTGGCTCCTGAACTTGCCGAAATCACAGTTAATCCCGACAACCCGGTTGGCGTTTTTGGGCATTATACTGGACACGGTCCAACAGAGAGTGTTCCTCCCCATGGAGAAAGGTCGGGAAATTCAGAGTCGGGTAAGACTCTTGCTAAAACCGAAAACGGTCTCCATTCATCAATGCATTCAATTGCTGGGAAAAATGTGGCGGTATACGAGGCCCTCCAGTTTGGGAGGTTCCATGCCAGAGTGTTCCAGTGGAACCTGTTGGACAAATGGTCCGGATCCCACCTTCATATGCACCGGAGGATAATTCTATCTCCCAACACCAGAGTCTCACTTCTGTGGTGGCTCCACAGCTCTCACCTCCTTGCGGGACGCCGGTTCGGGATCCAGGACTGGATCCTGGTAACCACGGATGCAAGTCTCCGAGGTTGAGGGGCAGTCACTCTGGGGGTGAGTTTCCAAGGAAGATGGTCAAGTCCAGAAACGCATCTTCACATAAACGTTCTGGAACTGAGAGCCATTTACAACGGACTCCTACAAGCGGAACATCTTCTTCGGAACCTGCCGGTTCTGATCCAATCGGACAATGTCACACCAGTGGCTTACATCAACTGCCAAGGCGGCACGAGAAGCAGAGCAGCAATGGCAGAAGCCACGAAAATTCTTCGTTGGGCGGAAAAACATACAAGCGTTCTGTCTGCAATATTCATTCCGGGAGTGGACAACTGGGAAGCAGACTTCCTCAGCAGACACGACCTTCATCCAGGAGAGTGGAGCCTCCATCAGGAGGTCTTCACACTGATAACAGTTTGATGGGGGGTTCCCCATATAGACATGATGGCGTCTCGCCTCAACAGAAAACTTCTGAGGTATTGATCCAGGTCCAGGGACCCTCAGGCGGAGGCAGTGGATGCGCTGACAACACCCTGGGTGTTTCCGTCGGTGTACATTTTCCCTCCACTTCCTCTCATCCCAAAGGTGTTGAGACTTCTAAAAAGAACAAACATTCCAGCGCTCCTTGTAGCCCCAGATTGGCCAAGGAGAATGTGGTACCCGGATCTTCAGACGTTACTAGTCGACGATCCCTGGCCTCTTCCTCTTCGCGAGGACCTGCTGCGGCAGGGGCCGTTCGTCCACCAAGACTTACAGCGGCTACGTTTGACGGCATGGCGGTTGAACGCCAGATTTTAGCCCGGAAGGGTATTCCCAGTGAAGTCATACCTACTCTTATTCTTGCCAGGAAGGCTGTGACGTCAAAGCACTATCACCATATTTGGGGGAAATATATTTCCTGGTGTGAGTCCAAGAGGGCTCCAGTGGAGAAATTTGACCGTGGAAGTTTTCTCCATTTTCTACAGAATGGAGTGGATGCGGGCCTTAAATTAGGCTCCATTAAAGTGCATATTTCTGCCTTGTCCATTTTCTTTCAGAAACAATTGGCCTCACTTCCTGAAGTGCAGACCTTTGTGAAAGGGGTGTTGCACATCCAACCTCCTTTTGTGCCCCCTGTGGCCCCTTGGGACCTTAACGTCGTATTATCGTTCCGTCAGTCACATTGGTTTGAACCTTTGATTAAAGTGGAGTTAAAATTCCTCACTTGGAAAGTTGTCATTTTGTTGGCGTTGGCATCCGCAAGGCGGGTGTCGGAGTTGGCGGCCTTGTCTCACATGAGCCCTTACTTAATTTTCCATGAAGATAGAGCAGAGTTGCGAACTTGGCAACAATTTCTGCCAAAGGTAGTTTCCTCTTTTCATATCAACCAACCTATTGTGGTGCCAGTGGCTACTGGCGCTTTGGCTGAGAATAAGTCTCTGGATGTGGTCAGAGCTTTAAAGATTTATGTAGCCAGGACGGCTCCATTGAGGAAAACAGAGTCTCTGTTTATTTTGTATGCTCCCAATAAGATTGGGGTTCCTGCTTCCGAGCAGACCATTGCCCACTGGATATGTCAGACGATTCAGCAGGCTCATTCAACGGCAGGCTTGCCGTTGCCGAAATCAGTGAAGGCCCATTCCACTAGGAAGGTGGGTTCGTCCTGGGCGGCTGCCCGGGGTGTCTCGGCATTGCAACTGTGTCGAGCTGCTACTTGGTCGGGGTCGAACACGTTTGCTAAATTCTACAAGTTTAATACCTTGGCCGATGAAGACCTTAAATTTGGTCAATCGGTGCTGCAGAGTCATCCGCACTCTCCCGCCCGCTATTGAGCTTTGGTATAAACCCCATGGTCTTTTGAGAGTGCCCAACATCCTCTAGGACGAAATAGAAAATAGGATTTTAAATACCTACCGGTAAATCCTTTTCTATGAATCCGTGGAGGATGTTGGGCGCCCATCCAAGTGCATGCTGTATCTGCAGTTTAGTTCTGGTTACACACAGGTTGTGTTTTTGTTTTTTTCATCAGCTTGTTGCTGAGGTTTTGTCCATGTCCGTTGACATGTGTTCAGTTATCTGCCATGTTATACGGCATGCTTATGGCGTGAGCTGGTATAATGCTCACCTTGTTTGTTAAGTCCTTTCTTCGTAATGTCCGTCTCGCCGGGCACAGTTCCAAACTGAGTCTGGGGAGGGATATAGAGGGAGGAGCCAGGTCACGCCCCTTTGAAAGTCTTAAAGTGCCCATGTCTCCTGCGGATCCTGTCTATACCCCATGGTCTTTTGAGAGTGCCCAACATCCTCTACGGACTCATAGAAAAGGATTTACCGGTAGGTATTTAAAATCCTATTTTTCCCAGAGATCTACCCATGCGCATTAGAGTCTGAGCCCCTAGTGCTCAAACTCTAATGTGCTTCCAGCTAGAGAGAAGGAGTCCTGGACGGAGGACGCTGCACACAGGTCTCCTCCTCTCTTAAATCGCCCCTCTTGGAGATTCTATTAATTTAGCATGTCTCTGCATTGCATGTTCCAGGAGAATGCGCAGAGCTAAAACATGCAATATATGCTTTGCAAATGGTCTTGCATTGAGCTCTGCATCAGCCCTCTTTTTTTTTTTCCATTTAGCAGGAGAAATTTACTTCTCATGACAGTATTTAGCCCAAACAGAGCTATGTGTGGAAAATAAGATGTTTATGAATGTGGCTCATATGTGATAAACAGATTTCTGACTCATCTTCTCCCAGGATCTAGAAAGCAAAATGTGTGTTGTATTGAGTTACGTGGTTATCTTAGCTATTCAGTTTTCTCTTTGTAATCCTCTGATATAGTATAAGTTTATGACATACTTCCCTCCTCTCCTGGAAGTTGCAGGAGACTCACAATTTGTCGGGTAAACACCCAGGAGCAGGGCCGAAACTAGGATTTCTGTTGCCTGGGGCAGGAGAGCAACTTGGCACACGCCACCCCCCCTTTTCTGACATAAATTTAATATCCAACTCCCTCCCTACCACAGTTTATAAAGGGACAACCTGCAAAAAAGGGGTCTTACACTAGAATAGGAGGGTCCCTGGGAGCCATGACACACCCAGGTCTTACTCCAGGATGACAGGACCCCTGGCTACACAGCACCTGACCCCCAGACCTGATGCTGTAGATGCTACCAGGGCCAGGATCACTCACCAGCTGGTTCCCTTGTTGGCTTGGATGAGTAAAGTTTGTGGGTCCCCCTGGAGCTCAGAGTTAGGGCAGCAGCAGACACGGAGACATCATAATGCCTCCGGAGCAGGTGCAGAAGCCGGACTGTACCACGGGATGGGGGGAGACACAGGCCGCGCATAGTACAGCGCGGGTGGAGAGTGACACCAAGTCATCACTGTCAATCAGTACCGTGGCAGTGTCCAGTGCGCTGCCAACAACACCCGGCATATGTGTGAGTGACTATAACCACCTCCTGGGTATGGTGGTATGCTCTGTCTTCATAGCGATGCGTCCTGACACCACCAGGGACATGGCCATCACAGGAAGCTTCATTTGCTGGCCCCCTCATTTCTTCCTGCTAGGTACTGGCCGGTTATCTCAAGTCTGCACACCACATACACACCTCTAGTCCAGCTCCTTGGGCACATGCCCCGCTATCCCCCCACCCCTAGTTGCGTCTATGCCCGGAAGAGTGGTCGGATTTCTCACATTCCACCCACATCCTAGTGAAGCGGGAGCATGTGGGAGAAAAACACTGGGAATTGAGTCTCGGTTTTCAAGGTACAGGGCTAAATGACGCAAATATCCATATTTTAGCCTGTCCCCTCCTCTGTCCCACAAATCATGACATTTTGCCATTATGGGGCCGGGCCTAATTACATGAGTCTTGTCTCCAAGCTTCTCCCAGAGAGGAAAATAGACAAGTATGGTTTATGATCTCCAGCTCCTCTCCTATCCTCTCTAAGTGTTCACAATAAAATTACATTTTTCTTGCAGTACCTTCTTGTCCTATTGTGGTCAAGTCGCTGACACAGCCACAGATTCTGCCTATTGTTGTTGTTTTGTTCGCTTCCTGTCCTGCACTTATTTTGTTCACCATTTAGTTTTGCTCTGTCCTTGTTGTCTTGATAGATAACCAGCCTTGTTCTCTGCTGGTCACTGGCTACTCTGATTTTTCCATCCTGTTATCTAGTACCTGAAATGTTTAAGTGACATAACAGTTAGATGATTTGAATGATTTCACCTTGTAGATTTTCAGGTATTATCTCTGGCCAGTGGAACACCAGACTACCCTTAAGGAAACAGGAGCTATTATATCTTTAATTACACACCAAGGACCTGATTGTGAGTTGGACGCTGTCGTGGCCGTCCTAGTGTCTTTTGCCACACTCGCACCTCTGGCTTTATGGTAATGCCACTACAATCTGTATATCTGTGTGCAAGGACACAGATACACACTCACAGCCTCTACAGAAGCTACATTACCATCTAGTGCCTCCTCTAGATCAGCTCTATTGTAGGAACAAGTTCTCCATCTAATTATGGCCTTTTATGTGCATCCCTGTACACATCCCATTTCGAGGACACGCTCACTACACCCCCATATCATGCAACATCTCTGTGCTTTTTAGCCACCCCTGTTACCACCCAGTCACCATCCTTATATTATTAGAGGAAAAGCGCCACAGTCTCTGACATCACCACAGATCATATAGATGCTTGCCAGTAAGCAGTGTTGAATTATAATAGGGCCAGATCAGGTGACTGTTGGAGGGTGGCCGTAACAGTATGGGGATCAACAATTCCAGACCTAGGGATTTTCAACATAGGTATTTTAGTATGCACGGTAATAAAAGAGCAGATAAAGCAGTATTGCGTTTTTTGTTTGCTTGTTACTACTGTGGTATTACTGTACTGTATAGAGAAATTATTTTTTTTAAACTTTATTTTAGCTTTGCATTCTCAGATGTTGTCATGCCACTATGCTTCTTTAGCTAGGACTCGCTGGTTCTTGCAGAACTGGAGGAGAAATTGCAGAGAGGAGAAGGGAAGGAAAAAGACATAGTGAGGCGTGGCCTGAGAGAGAATGCAAAGTGGGAGACAGCAGGTCAGGGGCATATTAACAGAAGAAGAGACCCGTGTGCAGTGTTCTTCCGGGCCACATCCTTTGTAGCTGGCAGAGTATCAGTGTGTGAATGGCTGTGCGCTAGTAAACTCTGGTACTGCTGCGCTATTCTACCAATGATTATTTGCCGCTACAGGAGTCGGAAGAGTTAAGTATTGAAGAAACTGGTGCAGTGTGTGTGGTGTTGGCCCCCCTGGACCCAGGGTTCCACATATACCTCACACACTGCACCCATTATAGATACACCACTGCAGCAGGGCTAGACTGACAACGGGGTGGGTGGAGCTACAGTTCCAGGACTTCACAGTATGCTCATCATCATGTAGCAGCTGCATAGATGCCACACATGGTCAAATTATATTTTTAGTTTTCTCACAAAATGTTACAACTGTTATATTTCTAGTTATTTAGGGAGACAATATGGCTAATAGTATAAGAGCTGTACACGTCCACGTGGCACTGGCCATGACCATACAGCATTAGCCACAGTTACACCTCCTTGTGGCCCTTAATCCGAACTTGGGCGACAGCAATAACTGCAGGATGACCAGAAATAACTGAAGGGGTTGAGGAGAGAGTATTAATAGAACAGAAAGAATAGGATGAGTGCAGAAGTAAGAATAGGTGGAGCAGGTGGCTGGAATGAGAAATAAAGGGTGGGGGGAGGGGGTTCAGGTAACAGAAAAAGAAAGTGGTTTCATATGATTCTAACGTGGAACATGTGTCATATCCACAAACATACTGTACACATAACAAACAATAGATACATAGATCTATTACACACACACACACACACACACACACACACACACACACACACACACACACACACACACACACACACACACACACTAACATCTTCATAAAGTGAGCTGTAATCCACAAAAGTGACAATCTGCCAGTATTTCAGCCAGCTAGCGACATTCGGTCCTGATCAAAATTCACCCCTTTGTCAGACATTTTCCATTGATTAATATAGTACTAGTATCCCTGTATCAGTATGAAAACTATGCATTAATAAACATTAATAACTATGTACATTATCAAACAGACTTAACTACTGCTTTAGCCAACTGCATGAGGAGGCTCAAAGACAAAGTTTGCTTTCCGTATCTTTATTATCCCTATTACAGTGTGAGAGAACTTTCATTAAACAAACACAATGGTGCATACTGAAGCAGTATTGCATATCTCTAGCTGCAAAAGCATATAAATTAATTAAAAATGCTTGTCTTTCATGATTGTAGAACATTGTGGCAATGAAGAAGTAGCGCTCTTCCTCAAATATCTTAGTTCATTTATATGAGCTGGTAACTTTCAGAATAATAAAAAAAAGATTTAAAACTAGAAATTAGGCTTCTGCTAATTTTAGGTCTAAGAATAGTGGAGAAACTTACTAAGCGGCGGTTTTGGCTGCCTTTTGTAACAGATTAGCAGATCAATGGTAGTTTGAGACTAAAGACCATGGTATGTGCTAAAGGATGTTTTGACCTTTTAAACTCAACGTGCCATAAATGTTAATTAGTTTCAAAATCATGATCTCAACTCAAAATACGCTGGGGTTCAGGAGCTCCGTACAGAAAGCTAGGATTTGTGTAGGCTTCTCTTTATAATTTTGTAAACAAAAAAGCTTTGTTTGGCAGTGGAAAAATAAGGGGGCACAAAGTGCATGACTAGCAGTGAGTTGTCGGTTAATGCTAGATCCAGGTGGGCTAAAAGACTTCTGACATCAGGAGGAGAAGCAAAGCAATCGGGATCGTACTTTCACTATCCACATGAACAACTACTCCCTTTAGTAACCCAGTGGCGAATGAAGCAGAGCGACCCACCGAGCCCGAAGCGTGGTGAGTAAAGCGAGCCCGCGAGGGTACATTCCGGGTATCATGTTCTCTCCTTGTTTCTCCTCCTGCTGATATCAGAGGTCCTTTACCCAACTTGGTTTTAGTCATAACCATGAATTGTTGTTTGCGCTGGGATCTCAGAGCATTCCGTTGTATTCCTATGGTAGTGTCTGGCAGTGAATTGTCCTAAGCGACAGGACCTTATTTATTTTAAGTATAGTTTTGCGCCGACTGTATGCTTTTTTCCCAAGATCCCAGGGATGTCCCGTGCTGACCGGCCTAGGGTTGGTTGGCAAAATGGCAGGACACCCTCCTCATGCCCTGTGTTCTTCTGCTACAGTTCCACCAGCCCTGTATGAAAAATCCTAGTGCTAGTTAGACCCTAAGCACTTTGTCCCCATAGTTTTTCCACAACCAACCTACTCTTAAAAGCCGAGTGCTGGTTAATAATTTGCAGGGGACCCCACAATATTTTGTTTTATACTTTTTTTTTTCCTTTAAAAAAAAAATACACATTTTTATTATTATTATAATAATAATAATAATAATAATAATAATAATAAGAAGAAGAAGAAGAAGAAGAAGAAGAAGAAGCCTCCACAGATCACAGAAGTGTGGTTTCCTTGTGTTTCTGCTATGGTGTTCAGCTTCAGCTGCAATGCCATTGGGAAAATGCCACAATCATACAGGGATATCAAACCAGACATTTAGTAGATTTCCCTCTAGAACTTTAGTTGAAGCTTTAGAAATTCTTTTGAATTGTTCAAAGAAATTCACACTAAAAGCACAGGCACAAAAACACAACTACTAATTTTGATCTTATGTATTAATTTGCAGTTGCATCTACCTTACGATAGATAGATAGATAGATAGATAGATAGATAGATAGATAGATAGATAGATAGATAGATTCTGCTATTTAACACTAGAGCAGGAGAATTATTGTGGTATTCCCATGCAATAATCAACCCAGGATAAAACTGTAAAAACATATTTGCTTATAACTTTTTTTTAAGCTGCTGTGATCATCCTATTATTACACCATCTTTCACATACACACTAGTGATGAGCGGGTTCGGTTCCTCGGAAACCGAACCCCCCCGAACTTCACCCATTTTACACGGGTCCGAGGCATACTCGGATTCTCCCGTATGGCTCGGTTAACCCGAGCGCACCCGAACGTCATCATCCCGCTGTCGGATTCTCGCGAGATTCGGATTCTATATAAGTGCCGCGCGTCGCCGCCATTTTCACTCCTGCATTGGAAATGTTAGGGAGAGGATGTGCCTGGCGTCCTCTCCGTTTATTAATGTTGATGCAAATATTTGTGCTTATTGCTTAATTGTGGGGACTGGGGAGCAGCTGTATTATATAGGAGGAGTACAGTGCAGAGTTTTGCTGATCAGTGACCACCAGTTTTATCCGTTCTCCGCCTGAAAAACGCTCCATATCTGTGCTCAGTGTGCTGCATATATCTGTGCTCACACTGCTTAATTGTGGGGACTGGGGAGCAGCTGTATTATATAGGAGGAGTACAGTGCAGAGTTTTGCTGATCAGTGACCACCAGTTTTATCCGTTCTCTGCCTGAAAAACGCTCCATATCTGTGCTCAGTGTGCTGCATATATCTGTGCTCACACTGCTTAATTGTGGGGACTGGGGAGCAGCTGTATTATATAGGAGGAGTACAGTGCAGAGTTTTGCTGATCAGTGATCACCAGTTTTATCCGTTCTCTACCTGAAAAACGCTCCATATCTGTGCTCAGTGTGCTGCATATATCTGTGCTCACACTGCTTTATTGTGGGGACTGGGGACCAGCAGTATTATATAAGAGGAGTACAGTGCAGAGTTTTGCTGACAGTGACCACCAGTATATATAGCAGTACGGTACGGAAGGCCACTGCTGTACCTACCTCTGTGTTATGATACCAGTACGTCTGACCAGAGGTGATCTTATGACGGAGGTCAGAGTACTGGAATGGAATGCTGGTTACGGGAGCAGGAAAGCCTAGTAACCCCTGGCGCCCTAACTCCGTTGTCTCGCCCGTGTTATCAGAAATCCCCTGCGAGACTATGGTTGCTTGAGCCCATGGCAGCCGCGTTTGAAGGGCGGATTATGTCTGCCCAACTCCGATGCCCCCTCAGGTCTTAATGGGAGACAAAGGGAAATCCGAGACAGGGTGATAACAAGGGGCCCTCTGACTAAGCAACCAGGCCAGGGGCTACAAGCTAACTAACTTAAACCAGAAGTATGTGCGGACAAACCGCCAGGGAAAAGGACAACCAAAAATCCACGAATTCGTTACTCCTATCCAGCACCGCTGGATACCAGAGTGGATTTGTGGGAGCGGAATCCTCCGCAAAAGCTCCGAAACACAATATAACCAAATAATAAATAGTAAGCGGTCAAGCCGCAACACACGGCTACGCCGCGACTCACGAACACCACAGGATGTTAAAGGTGCTCGGTCAGGACTCCAGGAAAAGATGACAACTTCCGAGTATTGGACCACTGAGGACAGGAACGACCGGATAGACAGGACTGGAAAACTCTCTGCAACAGACACAGCAAACAGGAAGCTATTACCGGCGTCTGTGAGAAGTCCAGAGAGTGCTTTTAACTGGGAGCTCTCCAATCAGGAGCCAGACAGGGTAATTAACAATCATGCCGTGCAGCTGCATGCTGCACGGCCAGGATACCAATGAGGTGATTAATCTAGACCCAGCAACGTGGAACGCGGTCCGACAGTGGCGTCCCCGTTGCTAGGGTCTGAGCGGCTCCGTGCGCCCGGCGTCTAGCATTGCTAGGGAGCCGGCGGCTGTCCGCATGCGGCGTCCCTAGTTGCTAGGCGCCGGGCCGCACTGACGGGCGGACCCTCGGCGCCTAACAGTACCCCCCCCTTGAGGAGGGGTCAAGGAACCCCTAAGGCCAGGTTTCTGAGGAAATTCTCGAAAAAATGCTTTTTTGAGCCTCGGGGCATGGAGATCCTCATCCAGGACCCAAGACCTTTCTTCTGGACCATAACCTCTCCAATGTACCAAAAAATAAAGCCGACCCCGGGACAACTTGGAATCGAGAACCTTCTCCACCAAGAACTCCTGCTGACCCTGTACATCTATTGGTGATTTCCCCTGAGAGATCTTCCGAGGAAATCTACTGGAAGAAACGTATGGTTTCAACATGGAGCAATGGAAAGTATTTCCGATCCGGAGAGTTCTTGGTAAACGTAACCGGAAAGCAACTGGATTGATTTTTTTTATAATATGAAATGGTCCAATAAATTTAGGGCCCAATCTGGCTGAGGTTTGTCGAAGTCTAATGTTGCGAGTCGACAACCACACCCTATCTCCAACTTTAAAAGTGCACGGCCGCCGGAGCCTGTCAGAAAAATTTTTCTCCCGAAATGCCGCTTTTCTGAGAGCAAGGTGCACTTTTCTCCAAATGAGTCTGAGATGAGCGGTCAAGGTCAGTGAGGAGACTGAGGAATGTTGAAAAAAGGAATTAGCTCTGGGGTGAAAACCAAAAACTGTAAAAAATGGAGACACATTGGTGGAGGAATGACAGGCATTGTTGTAAGCAAACTCCGCCAACGGAAGAAACTCGAACCAGTCATTTTGGAGTTTGGCCGAGTACAAACGCAAATATTGTTTTAATGATTGATTAACTCGCTCAGTCTGCCCGTTGGATTGGGGGTGGTAGCCAGACGTTAAAGACAATTTCATCTTTAAAGAGGCACAAAAAGACTTCCAAAATTGTGCAATGAATTGTGGACCCCGATCAGAAACAATATCAGTGGGTAACCCATGGAGTCTGAAAACATGGCGGAGGAACAAAACTGCCAATCCCTGGGCAGATGGCAATCGGGGAAGAGCAATGAAATGGGCCATCTTGCTAAAACGGTCAACTACCACCCATATGACTCGGCATCCGGCTGACAGAGGGAGGTCCACCACAAAATCCATGGAAATATGAGACCATGGCCTGAGAGGAACATTCAAGGGCATAAGTTGACCGATAGGCAAGGAACGGGGAACTTTATGCTGTGCACAGACCTGACACGAAAAAACAAACTCCTTAATGTCTTTTTAAAGACCAGGCCACCATACTGAGCGGGAGACTAATTCCAAAGTCTTAGCGATCCCCGGATGCCCGGCAACTTTGCTATCATGAAACTCCGTCAAAACAGTTGCTCTCAAAAACTCAGGGACATAAAGACGACCAGCAGGAGTATTTCCAGGAGCTTGATGTTGAAGCTGCTTTAACTGGGTAAATAAATCTTGTGTGAGGCCTGCCCGAATGACTGAAGACGGAAGTATGGGAGTAACAGGACTGTTATCATGAACTGGAAGAAAACTGCGTGACAGGGCATCCGCCTTGGCATTCTTGGAACCTGGCCTGAAGGTGATAATAAACTTGAAACGAGTAAAAAATAAAGCCCAACGAGCTTGCCGGGCATTCAGCCGTTTAGCTGATTCAATGTACTGAAGATTTTTGTGATCAGTCAAAACTGAAATGGTATGTGTTGCTCCCTCAAGCCAATGCCTCCACTCCTCGAAAGCCCATTTAATAGCCAGTAATTCCCGGTTACCAACATCGTAGTTGGATTCAGCAGATGAGAATTTCCTGGACATAAAGGCACAAGGATGTAATTCTAGAGAATCCGGATCCTTCTGAGAAAGGATAGCCCCTACTCCAACCTCCGAGGCATCAACCTCAACAATGAAAGGCAATTCTGGGTTGGGATGTCTGAGGACCGGGGCTGAGACAAAGGCTTGTTTCAAGGCCTGAAAAGATAACTCAGCTTCACGTGACCAGTTGGTTGGATCCGCTCCCTTCTTAGTCAGTGCCACAATGGGAGCAACTAGGTCGGAGAAAGAGTGAATAAATCTTCTATAATAATTCGCAAACCCTAAAAAGCGCTGAATTGCTTTTAAGTTGGTGGGTTGCGCCCAACTAAGGATGGCTTGGAGCTTCTTCGGTTCCATACAGAATCCCCGAGGGGAAATAATGTACCCTAAAAAGGATACCTCCGTGACATGAAATTCACACTTCTCCAGCTTGGCATATAGGTGATTTTCACGTAATTTTTTTAGAACCTGACGCACCTGGGTAACGTGTTGTTCAATAGAGTCAGAATATATCAAGATATCGTCTAAATAGACTACTACGAATCTTCCAAGAAAATCACGGAGCACATCGTTAATGAGAGCCTGGAAAACTGCCGGAGCGTTAGACAGGCCGAATGGCATAACCAGATACTCATAGTGACCCGACTGAGTACTGAATGCCGTTTTCCACTCATCCCCTGACTTGATTCGGATGAGGTTATATGCTCCTCTCAGGTCAATCTTAGAAAAAATCACAGCCGAACGTAGCTGACCAAAGAGGACAGAAATCAGCGGCAAAGGGTAAGTATTTTTTACTGAGATTTTATTCAAGGCTCTAAAGTCAATGCAAGGTCTGAGTGATCCATCCTTCTTCTCCACAAAGAAGAAGCCTGCACTTAAAGGGGATTTAGACGGCCTGATAAATCCTTTCCCTAGGCTTTCTTTAACATATTCATTCATGGCCACAGTTTCTGGTCCGGACAATGCATATAACCTTCCCTTAGGCAAAGTGGCACCAGGAATTAGCTCAATAGCACAATCATAAGGCCGATGGGGAGGCAGAATGTCCGCATTGCCCTTGGAAAATACATCTACAAAATCCTGGTATTCCACAGGAATGGGTGCGGGAATGACAGCAGCTATTCTGATGGGAAGCGTAATACATTCCTTATTACAGATGGTACCCCACTGTGAGATCTCCCCCGACTGCCAATCAATGATGGGATTATGAAAGGCCAGCCAAGGGTGACCCAGAACCACTGGATCTGCTGGGCAATGGGTAAGGAAAAATTCAATTTTTTCGGAATGAAGAGCTCCTACCGAAAACAGTACCGGAGGTGTACAGAGAGAAATAACCCCATTGGACAAGGGACTCCCATCTAAACCATGCATGGTGATACACCTACCCAAGGCTAACTGAGGAATACCTAAGGCCTTGGCCCACGTTAAGTCCATAAAGTTCCCTGCAGCTCCACTGTCAACAAAAGCCGACACCGAGGAACAGAGGCTGCCAAAGGAAACTTTAGCTGGGACTAACAGTGAATTATTTGAGGAGATAAGCTGCAGACCAAAGTGAACCCCCTCACAATTCACTTGGTCGAGGCGTTTCCCGACTTGTTCGGACAATTACGGGCAAAATGTCCCTTACTCCCACAGTACAAACAAAGACCAGAATTTTGCCTTCTGGTTCTTTCTTCAGGAGACAGCTTGGAGAGACCTATCTGCATGGGCTCCTCTATGTCCACAGGAATGGAAAAAACACCAGGAGTAGACCCGACAGATGCTCCTTTTTCAGCCCTCCGCTCTCTGAGACGACGATCAATCTTAATAGAAAGCTCCATGAGTTTATCAAGAGTCTCAGGAGCGGGATACTGAAGGAGACTGTCTTTTATAGACTCAGATAAGCCGAGGCGAAACTGACTGCGCAGGGCTGGGTCATTCCATCCACAGTCGTTCGACCAACGGCGAAACTCCGTACAATAAATCTCTGCGGGATTCTTACCCTGTCTGAGAGCACGCAAATGACTCTCGGCGGATGCCTCTCTATCAGGGTCATCATACAATAGCCCTAAAGACCCCAGAAAGGCGTCTACAGACAACAATGCCGGATCGTCAGTTCTTAAACCAAAAGCCCAGGTCTGGGGATCCCCCTGAAGTAAAGAAATAATAATTCCGACCCGCTGAGATTCCGTACCTGAGGAGACTGGTCTTAAACGAAAATAAAGTTTACAAGACTCTTTAAAATTAAAAAACTGCTTTCTATCCCCAGAAAAACGGTCAGGCAAATGCATTTTTGGTTCAGGAACGACCCTCGGGGAAGTCCGTAACAGATCTTCCTGTGACCTCACCCGAAGGGATAGATCCTGAACCATCTGAGTAAGTTCTTGAATCTGACTAACTAGAAGCTGGCCAGGATTTGGCCCTACACCAGTGGGATTCATGAGGCCGACAAATCTTCCAAACTGAAATAAGGGAAAAAATCAAACCCTGTTTAATTTTAAATTTTAGTCAGGCCGGTAATAATGTTATGATACCAGTACGTCTGACCAGAGGTGATCTTATGACGGAGGTCAGAGTACTGGAATGGAATGCTGGTTACGGGAGCAGGAAAGCCTAGTAACCCCTGGCGCCCTAACTCCGTTGTCTCGCCCGTGTTATCAGAAATCCCCTGCGAGACTATGGTTGCTTGAGCCCATGGCAGCCGCGTTTGAAGGGCGGATTATGTCTGCCCAACTCCGATGCCCCCTCAGGTCTTAATGGGAGACAAAGGGAAATCCGAGACAGGGTGATAACAAGGGGCCCTCTGACTAAGCAACCAGGCCAGGGGCTACAAGCTAACTAACTTAAACCAGAAGTATGTGCGGACAAACCGCCAGGGAAAAGGACAACCAAAAATCCACGAATCCGTTACTCCTATCCAGCACCGCTGGATACCAGAGTGGATTTGTGGGAGCGGAATCCTCCGCAAAAGCTCCGAAACACAATATAACCAAATAATAAATAGTAAGCGGTCAAGCCGCAACACACGGCTACGCCGCGACTCACGAACACCACAGGATGTTAAAGGTGCTCGGTCAGGACTCCAGGAAAAGATGACAACTTCCGAGTATTGGACCACTGAGGACAGGAACGACCGGATAGACAGGACTGGAAAACTCTCTGCAACAGACACAGCAAACAGGAAGCTATTACCGGCGTCTGTGAGAAGTCCAGAGAGTGCTTTTAACTGGGAGCTCTCCAATCAGGAGCCAGACAGGGTAATTAACAATCATGCCGTGCAGCTGCATGCTGCACGGCCAGGATACCAATGAGGTGATTAATCTAGACCCAGCAACGGGGAACGCGGTCCGACAGTGGCGTCCCCGTTGCTAGGGTCGGAGCGGCTCCGTGCGCCCGGCGTCTAGCGTTGCTAGGGAGCCGGCGGCTGTCCGCATGCGGCGTCCCTAGTTGCTAGGCGCCGGGCCGCACTGACGGGCGGACCCTCGGCGCCTAACACTCTGTGTCGTCAAGTATACTATCCATCTAGATTCTATACCTGTGGTGCATTTTAGTTTTGCAGTTTGCTGACAGTGACCACCAGTATATATATATATAGCAGTACGGTACGGAAGGCCACTGCTCTACCTACCTCTGTGTTGTCAAGTATACTATCCATCTAGATTCTATACCTGTGGTGCATTTTAGTTTTGCAGTTTGCTGACAGTGACCACCAGTATATATAGCAGTACGGTACGGAAGGCCACTGCTCTACCTACCTCTGTGTCGTCAAGTATACTATCCATCTAGATTCTATACCTGTGGTGCATTTTAGTTTTGCAGTTTGCTGACAGTGACCACCAGTATATATAGCAGTACGGTACGGAAGGCCACTGCTCTACCTACCTCTGTGTCGTCAAGTATACTACCCATCTAGATTCTATACCTGTGGTGCATTTTAGTTTTGCAGTTTGCTGACAGTGACCACCAGTATATATATATAGCAGTACGGTACGGAAGGCCACTGCTCTACTTACCTCTGTGTCGTCAAGTATACTATCCATCTAGATTCTATACCTGTGGTGCATTTTAATTTTGCAGTTTGCTGACAGTGACCACCAGTATATATAGCAGTACGGTACGGAAGGCCACTGCTCTACCTACCTCTGTGTCGTCAAGTATACTATCCATCTAGATTCTATACCTGTGGTGCATTTTAGTTTTGCAGTTTGCTGACAGTGACCACCAGTATATATAGCAGTACGGTACGGAAGGCCACTGCTCTACCTACCTCTGTGTCGTCAAGTATACTATCCATCTAGATTCTACACCTGTGGTGCATTTTAGTTTTGCAGTTTGCTGACAGTGACCACCAGTATATATATATATAGCAGTACGGTACGGAAGGCCACTGCTCTACCTACCTCTGTGTCGTCAAGTATACTATCCATCTAGATTCTATACCTGTGGTGCATTTTAGTTTTGCAGTTTGCTGACAGTGACCACCAGTATATATAGCAGTACGGTACGGAAGGCCACTGCTCTACCTACCTCTGTGTCGTCAAGTATACTATACATCTAGGTTCTATATCTGTGGTGCATTTTAGTTTTGCAGTTTGCTGACAGTGACCACCAGTATATATATATAGCAGTACGGTACAGAAGGACACTGCTCTACCTACCTCTGTGTCGTCAAGTATACTATCCATCTAGATTCTATACCTGTGGTGCATTTTAATTTTGCAGTTTGCTGACAGTGACCACCAGTATATATAGCAGTACGGTACGGAAGACCACTGCTCTACCTACCTCTGTGTCGTCAAGTATACTATCCATCTAGATTCTATACCTGTGGTGCATTTTAGTTTTGCAGTTTGCTGACAGTGACCACCAGTATATATATATAGCAGTACGGTACGGAAGGCCACTGCTCTACCTACCTCTGTGTATACTATCCATCCATACCTGTGGTGCATTTCAGTTGTGCGCAGTATATATAGTAGTAGGCCATTGCTATTGATACTGGCATATAATTCCACACATTAAAAAATGGAGAACAAAAATGTGGAGGGTAAAAAAGGGAAAGATCAAGATCCACTTCCACCTCGTGCTAAAGCTGCTGCCACTAGTCATGGCCAAAACATGCCATCAACGTCGTCTGCCAAGGCCGATGCCCAATGTCATAGTAGAGAGCATGTAAAATCCAAAAAACAAAAGTTCAGTAAAATGACACAAAAATCAAAATTAAAAGCGTCTGAGGAGAAGCGTAAACTTGCCAATATGCCATTTACGACACGGAGTGGCAAGGAACGGCTGAGGCCCTGGCCTATGTTCATGGCTAGTGGTTCAGCTTCACATGAGGATGGAAGCACTCATCCTCTCGCTAGAAAACTGCAGTGCCACTCCTAGATGGGCCAGGTGTTTGTGTCGTCCACTTGTGTCGCTTAGCTTAGTCACACAGCGACCTTGGTGCGCCTCTTTTTTTCTTTGCATTATGTGCTGTTTGGGGACTATTTTTTTGAAGTGCCATCCTGTCTGACACTGCAGTGCCACTCCTAGATGGGCCAGGTGTTTGTGTCGGCCACTTGTGTCGCTTAGCTTAGTCACACAGCAACCTTGGTGCGCCTCTTTTTTTCTTTGCATCATGTGCTGTTTGGGGACTATTTTTTTGAAGTGCCATCCTGCCTGACACTGCAGTGCCATTCCTAGATGGGCCAGGTGTTTGTGTCGGCCACTTGGGTCGCTTAGCTTAGTCACACAGCTACCTCATTGCGCCTCTTTTTTTCTTTGCATCATGTGCTGTTTGGGGACTACTTTTTTGAAGTGCTATCCTGTCTGACACTGCAGTGCCACTCCTAGATGGGCCAGGTGTTTGTTTCGGCCACTTGTGTCGCTTAGCTTAGCCATCCAGCGACCTCGGTGCAAATTTTAGGACTAAAAATAATATTGTGAGGTGTTCAGAATAAACTGAAAATGAGTGTACATTTTGGTTATTGAGGTTAATAATACTATGGGATCAAAATGACCCCCAAATTCTATGATTTCAGCTGTTTTTGAGGGGTTTTTGTAAAAAAACACCCGAATCCAAAACACACCCGAATCCGACAAAAAATTTTCAGGGAGGTTTTGGCAAAACGCGTCCGCATCCAAAACACGGCCGCGGAACCGAATCCAAAACCAAAACCCGAAAAATTTCTGGTGCACATCACTAAATTACACACACGTCTTTCCTCCTAAAGGTGAATTTTTGCAAGCTAACAATAGATGGTATATCCACTGTCTCACAGCACTGAGGTCTTGGTTTAAATTCTTACCATTGAACTCACAGATGGTGTAATGGTCGGCATCACTGTCTCACAGCACTGAGGTTTTGGGTTCAATTCTCCCCATGGAACTAATGGTGTGGATGCTTGCATCGGTCTCCCATGGGTACTCTAACTTCCTATCACACTCCAAAAATATACTGGTAGGTTAATTGGCTCCCAAGTGTTAACACAGTTGTTTGACAATAAATGGCTTCACCCAACCAGTAACCATGAGTGAAAGAAAAGTTTGTGAGTTAACATTCATATTCTCTGACAAATGACCAGAAAATCACAAATTCTGCTAGGGTATGTAAACTTATGAGCACAACTGTGTATATATATATATATATATATATATATATATATATATATATAAAACAAGGAACAGGCAATATAGCACAGGAATGAATCTTGTCCGGCACAGGTAATAAAACAATTAGCATTATTCTATATGTATAGGAGGATTGTCCTCATTGCTTGTAAACATATATCCAACTCTAAAAATAGTTCCTTTTATAATTGCTCTCCACAGAATGAGCTGCTGTAGCTATACTCTTGTCTTCACTGAATCAATATTAATGGTTAAATCTGCCCCATAGAATGATAACTGCCTTCACATATACTGCAAGCAATCTTCACCCCAACCATGGGCATGGATGCATTGGCCACAACACAGTATTTCTCTATACTGATAGAGCAGCAGCAGCGGGTAGTAAGAAGAAAGATAACAAAATTAAATTATAACATTGAATAATTAACTCTCAGCCTTGGGAAACCTTCTTTGGTCTGGACTGCCCCATAGCTGCTATTCAGGGGGTACTTAGCTGCTTTAAATAAGCAATATAACTGATAATGTTATTAAAGATTTTGCTCATAGTTTGCAAAAACAACTTTTGAATTCCCATGATCCATGGGGCTGCTTCATTGACAAATGCAGCAGCACAGCCATGCATATTTGTACAAAGCAGCTGTGCTAAAAATACATTTGTAAAAGCAGCAGTAGGCATCTTGAGTAAAAAGACACCCACTACGTAATTTTGTGATCCGCTGAAGTGTCAGAAAACGCAGCATCAGATGCCTCAGCGTCAACATCGGTCATCTGAGTAACCATCAGAGGTTTTCACGCTGCTGGGGCCAATGAAGCTGCATTGGAAGACGCAGACCCAGACTTGAAATGCCTCAAAATGGGACTGATACAACTCCATTAATGAGAACGCTTCCCACCGCTAAACCATCCACACCTCCAAATGGACACAAAATGACTTAGGGTTTAGGGAACACTATATGCAGATCTTGCAGGATGAGATCTGCACATGCGCAGTGTAGCATTATCTGTGAGCAACTACTTTCGGGACTGCCCCTTCTGACTAAGAAAAGAAAACCTTTGAGCACTGTATGTGTATATACAGTAGTTTTAGGCAGGTGTGAAAAAATGCTGTGAAGTAAGAATGCTCTCTAAAAGCAATAGAATATACAGTGAAAGAACAGAAGAGAACTCTAAATTAAATCGATATTTGGCGTGACCACCCTTTGCCTTCAAAACAACATCAATTCTTCTAGGTACACTTGCACACAGCTTTTGAAGGCGCCCGACAGGGGATCCGGTCTGAAGATCGACAGTGTCTAGGTCGACAATGTTTAGGTCGACCACTATAGGTCGACAGTCACTAGGTCGACATGGATGGAAGGTCGACAGGGTTTCTAGGTCGACGTGTGCTAGGTCGACATGAGTTTTTCACATTTTTTTTCTTTTTTTAAATTTTTTCATACTTAACGATCCACGTGGACTACGATTGGAACGGTAAAGTGTGTCGAGCGAAGCGGTAGCGGAGCGAAGGCACCATGCGAGGGGACGCGGTGCACTAATTTGGGATCCCGGTCACTCTACGAAGAAAACGATACAAAAAAAAATTCCTCATGTCGACCTTTAGACCTGTTGACCCAGCACATGTCGACCTAGAAACCCTGTCGACCTTCCATCCATGTCAACCTAGTGACTGTCGACCTATAGTGGTCGACCTAAACATTGTCGACCTAGACACTGTCGATTTGATGAACCACACCCGCCCGACAGAGAGGTTGTTACAAACATCTTAGAGAGCTAACCACAGATCTGTGGATGTAGGCTTGCTTAATATGTTGAGGATGTTAATGACATTAGCTGATGACAAAAGTGGCTTTTCCGTATAAATGTGTACATAGAAGTGAAAATTGCTGGAAAAAGGAAACAGGAGAAGAATCCAGACTGATATTCCAGGGATTCCTACTACCTTCCCATGTGTGGTCACAGTGAAAGGCAGGTGAGGGGGTCCGCTGGTCAGTGTGAAGATGAAGAAACAACTGAGGGGCACATACTGCACGTTATTTATGAACAAACTCATTTGATCATATGTTATCTATAACTGTACTATACTGACTATTGGTTTAATGCTATTTGTGCTACATGCTTGTGTTGTGCATGTTTTCTGGATAATTACTCACAAAATGGCAATTTTACCTGGAGTAGATAAATAAGCAGACAGTGCAGTTTCTAGCATTACTGCATTAGTTAACAGATCATATGTTGTCTATAACTTTACCACATTCTAATGCTATCTGTGCCAAATGCTTGGTTTGTGCATGTTTTCTGGATTACCATTTACATAATTCCAAGTTTATGGAGAAAAGCGAGAACATAGGTAGTCTACTCCTGCCGTTTTACTAAATGCCAGCATCCCGACCGCAGGTAAATCATACCCAACCTATTCTCAGGATATAAACCTTAGTATTCCTGTATATGTGCAATATAGATCCCATTTATTATCAACTGTGAATCAATTGAATGATAGAAGTGTTATAGA
Organism: Pseudophryne corroboree; assembly: GCF_028390025.1. Lineage (NCBI taxonomy): Eukaryota > Metazoa > Chordata > Amphibia > Anura > Myobatrachidae > Pseudophryne > Pseudophryne corroboree. The sequence continues at coordinate 498,769,097 of NC_086445.1, forward strand.
AACATATTGCATTAATTCAATGTATAAATGACATATTTAGCAGTGTGTACAACATTGATAGATTCAAGCACTAATTAAACATAGCAATAACTGAATATAATAATTGCACTTCCTATTTTGCTGGGATAAGATATAGGTAGGTTTTTGAAAAACCACATTATTAACTACTACTGCTGTTGCTGGTTCTGTGTGTATACACATGCAAAAGAAATAATTTTCTCTCCTAGACTGCAGAACAGAATTTATATAATTAATGTAATGACAATGATACACGTGGCGCTCCCAGACCCTGGAACAGAGGGCAAGTCTCCCAACCAGCCTCCACCTGACTGCACCCCCATCCTGCAGCCTTATGGTGTGTACACACGGTGAGATATTTTCTAACGATTTTGACTATATAGTCAAAATTGTAAGAAAAGTTAGTGCAGATCGCAAGGTGAAAGTCACAGTGCAATCCCGATTCGATGCCGATGTGCGGTCAGCATCGTAAGCCTAGATAGATTGTGCAGGCAAGTCAATTTTGACTATCTCTGTAGAAAAGATAGTCAAAATTGACACTTAGCCAAAATCGAACATAGTCAGTATCGCAAGCACAGTCATTATGTGCTTGCGATCCCGACCTAGCACCTGCCACATAGTGAGAATCGGGCATAGCCCGAATCTCACCATGTGTATGGGCCATTACACAACCTCCCACAGACAGGAGGGTCGATAACGTGAGTCACGGTGAATCGTGTCATCGTGGCCCCCGCCTACTTCACAATGCCTGTAATCTCGGCATTGTGTAGTGGAGGTAGGTCTGCAATGACATGATTTTACTGCCCCTACCAAGCATCACCCACCCGTCCTCCATCACTCCCCCAGTATGCAGTGCCACACCCCCCGCCATGCCGAGCTGGCTGCCTCCTCCGGGATATCCGCAAGTATGCCCAAGAAGCAATTTTCAAAGTATATCTCCACGTGATAGCAATTAATAGGAGGTCAAAATTAACTTACTTAACTATGAGCACAGAAATTTTAATAATCTTCTCCCTTTAGACATTTAAAAAAAAAAACACACATCAGAGTCTAATCAATTTTAATAGTGTTACTTATGAAGTTAATTATTGAAAGATCTGCTATTGCTGCTGCATATTGGTATGCAGTTGGTTGAACTGGCGATGCCAACTGTGGGGTCTCAATACCTTTCCAGGTGACTACAGCATTAGCATTTATTCACACATCCGCTATGTGTGGGATAGCAGCTGAGGCGGCATTTCAGCATTACTCTGAATTAGGCCCATGGGGGGAATTCAATTAGGTACAAGTTTGGGAGAATTCCCAGTGAACTTGCATTGCAAATTGCATTTGCAATTCAATTATAAATTTGCATTTCTTTTTCAGAGTAAATTCGGGTGATTTGTTTGTACCCCCAAAGTTAAAAATATAATGGCCTTAATTTACCCCAAAATCAACTTTTTCATTAGATTATGCACTTCAAATTGAATTAAAGTATTTATTTAAATGAAAAGCAATTGCTTATTATCCATTTTCTTTTTTTCTTTTTTTTTCCATTTAAATCGGCCTAAAATCAACCCCATTTACCTTTTTTCTATTTATTTTTTCATTTTTCATTTAATTGATTTGTAAGTAAACAAAGTTTGGGTTTTTTAATATATTTTTTTACTTTAAAATAAATGCAAAAGTACTGCACTTCTTAAGAGCATCCAGTATTTTCCTTATTCATTATTTATTAACAGCAGCAAATTCCGTTGTGCTTTACAATTGATAATGAAGTTGCCACTTTTTGGGGGTCCAGGAAGGTCTCCCCATTTTTTCATGCTCTTTTCCCTGTCCCCCCTTTGGAAAAAAAATGTGCATAATATCTCTGCATAGTGCTAATTGACATTTCTAATTGCGCATTTCTTGGGTGGGTGCATGAAAGTGAAGTGTTAGAGTTTGCAAACTCGCACCTAATTGAATTCCCCCCTTTATGTCTTTTTTCTAGGAAGAGAGAATATTTTTTGTATAAAATATGATTATTGTTAGGCTAAGAGTAGAGCCAGTGCCTTGGCATGTGCATTAACAAATAGAGAAAGGCAGCAATACATTCTGAAAGTACAGAATGTTGTCAGGTTGTGACAATGGTGATAATCCCAGTACTCGCTGTATGCAGATACTGAAGAAGACGTGGATCTGCCTGCATACGCTTCTTGACAAACTAGTCATTAGTAGCCACAAACACCCAGAAGAGCAGAGGCTGTATTCTGGGTGCACTGAGAACCTTACAATTAAGTCTAAAACATAACTTTTATTAACATATTTTTAATATAATTTTATTTTCAGCCAGTATGAAATATTAAAAACGAAAAAGAAGTGTGAATATAGAAATGAAAATAGTGTATTAAAACAGTATTAAATGTTTCAAGCAGAGACTGTTATGCTAAATTCATGAGGAAATCTCCTCCATTCAAGGCTTTGTAGCCCCCGCTGCAGAGTGTAAAGTTTGTCTGTAATGTGCTTGTTATGTCACCTTCTAGATTTATTCTCCTATATTGGAATCTTGGAGCTACCTCACAGTCACAGTTAGTTGTCTGTTATAATCAGTAGAATTGTCACTTATTTATATATTCATTCACAGTATCCTAGCGACAATCCTTTATTCAATAACAGACACTGTTTACTGTCTCCATTGTTTCAATTTCTTTAGAAGGTGTGTGGTTGAAACAAAATGTTAACTTCTTATTATATCTATACACATTGATACACTATGGGATAGTATCCTGGGATCAGTTAATGCTTTTGCCACCAGTATTGCTCTCCAAATTATTCCCAGGTGTACGTTATTGTGAGGGATTGTCCTTTAATTCCTTATATGATACTTGTAATCCTTATAGATTGTGCTTTATGAACATTTCAAATGGACAAATCACTCCCCTCACAACATGTTGGACAAATCCTATACTTTCCTATAGTGAAGCGGCATATACCAATCTCTAGTGAGCGGTATTGAACTGTGTCTTACTACGTCCGTGCTGCAGCCGTCTAATGGCCACTAGCTGCCGCTTACTTCCAATAGTGTCTTATACACTTATGGCCACTCCGTTTCTGTCAGCTGTGTGCGGCCTGCTAACCGGCGCTCTCACCGCCGCAGCCTGTACACTGCTGCACTATCTCACGGAGGTGGTCAGATCAATCACATATGACCGCCTCGTGTCTGTGAGCTGTGTGCGGCTCGTTCTACCTCCGGCACTCTCACCGCCGCAGCCTGCACACTGCTACACTGCCTCACGGAGGTGGTCAATTAATTATTACAGTAACATTTGAGCATTCAACACATAGACATAATTCTCTGCAGCGGTCCAAGCTATCATAACAGCCTCTGTGAACGCGAACGCACGTTTCACAGTAGGCTGCTTCGTCAGGGCATCAACCCGTTTACATCTGTTCACGGGTTTATATACCCCTCCCTCCTATCTGATTGGTAAAATGGTCAGTTCTTAGCAAATCCGTATCATGTTATTTCAGGCATCTATAAAATGCAGACTTATCACACTCCATTATCAGATCTATTAATAATTATTATTCATAGGGATGATGATCTGCTATTCAGGGTATCTAAAGATGTTCAATTTTATTCATAATTGGTAGACACATTTTTATCTTTTGATATCTAATCTATGTAGAGTCCATAAATTCAGTAATAATGAAACAAATATATCTAAATTTATTGATATTTTGATTTTATACTAACATATTCCAGATAGAAAATTTTAAATAGTGCACATAATAATTATCATACTGCTTATACAGTCAGCTTCAGTCAATTTCAGGATGTGTAAGGAGTATATATAATAATCAAAAATATTTATAGATATTATACAGTCCAATATTAAATATTTAATGTCCGTGAATAAAAATATTAATAAATGTGCCCCTATTAAATCCGTGTCATACAATAGTGTTGTGTTCACATAAATCTTTAAATATACTTAGGTGACCTAGTGGGATTTTATTTGATATAAGTCCAATCGTGCCTTGGATGTCATATTATCATAATATTCCTGTGCACTATTAGGTGTGACATTAATATCAGACTTATTCTTATTTGCATCACTTGTTGTTGTGTTAAAACTACTAGTGCTTTTAATTCTAAAACTACACTGCACTCTTCCATTGTGTATATAAACTTAAAACGGTGATAAGAAAAATTTAAAAATAAGAAAAATATTAAAAATATTTTTTATTTTTTATTTTTTAGTATAATAATGTTGGACAGTATTAATTATTTCACTTCTATTTAGATATTCACTCTTATAAACATTAATTAGAGGTTGGTCGATAATATATTGCATTCTAATTTGAGATGTCCATTAATCTTGTGCATTATCTAGACCCCCCATCTTCCCTACTATCCCATTCACTCACATACATGGTAAGTATATGATTATCTTACACATGTAGTGTCCCCATTTATTATTATTTTCTGTTCAAATAATTCCATCCTTTATCTCCTATTTGTTACTACAATAGTATCCAATGATTACCCTCTTGGATGTCTATATGGCTCTTGATCAATGTATCAGTTATCTATTGGGAAGTATGCTTATTAAATCTCCCCTTGATCTGATAAATGTATGTCCTATCTTATGCCCAGATTCTCCATACCCATACCCTTCTTGTACAATAGTTATTATAATCTTAAATCTTGATAGTTCTACCTATTGTTCTCTACATTGTCCTCTCACATTACTTCCAATGATTAACATCCTATGCTCACTTCTGTCAGTTTCCCTACCAGATACTTCTAGATCTAATTGGACCTTCACGTATTACTTGACATGATTCCATAGGCCTTCCTATGTCCCCTGGTCATGTTATCGATATCCAATCCTGCTTTAAGATTCTCTCCTGTAGGGATATTTCGTGTACCCTAGGATCTTATATCGCAAACCTGCGACTCCTGTCAGTTTGGATACAGTTCCTCTTGAACATTCATTTTGAATAGGAGGAAAATTGATTATGTTCATTGAGTCCTTCTGGTTCCAAGCTGTTCATCAGAAAAATCCATCTACTGTAGTTTCTTTTTTCATAAGTTCTCTCATTAGGTCTCCTCCTCTAATTCCCAATTGTATTCTCTCTAATCCTTTGATCTTCAGACTTTCTGGATTTCCTCCATGTTTAGTACGAAAGTGTCTTGCCACACTCGTCAAATTCCTGAATCTCATTCGGTCATGCTCCGCATTTTTTATGTTCCTGATGTGTTCCATCAGCCTCATTCTCATCTGTCTGCTTGTTAATCCTATATACCTCAGTCCACAATCGCAAGTCAGGCAGTATATAACACCTACTGTTTTGCAATTTATGAATTCTTTGACAGGATGTATCTTCCCATATCTGTCCTCAATGTCCTTACATTGCTCCACGAATCCACATGTGTTGCAGTTGCCACATTGGAAACAGCCTTTGGTCTTCCTCTCGCTCCTTTTCTGATTCTCAAAGTGACTGTGTACCAATTTGTCCCTTAGGCTTGGTGATTTCCTCCAACTTGTATTCACCCTCTGACCTAATGATTTTGCCATGATCTTATCATTGGTCAGGACTTTCCAGTGTTTCTGGAGGATCTGCTGTATTGCCTCCCACTCATTACAAAAGGTCCCTATTAATCTAATCGTGGGGTCAATGTCTCTATCTTTGTTCTTTGGACAGATAAGGGAGCTTCTATCTTTTGTAACCGCTGCTTTATAGCCTTTTTTAATAGTTGTTTTGCTGTATCCTCTTTGTTCTAGTCTCGTCCTCAGTTCTCCAGCCCTCTGACCAAATTTTTCTTCACTGGAACAGTTCCTACGTCAGTGGCGCACGCAGGGGGGTTTCCAAGTACCTGGAAACCCCCCCCTGATGAGCCGAGATTTATATTTTGAGACGGAGACAGCTTTGTCTCCGTCTCAACAAAAGCCGCTACCGCGATCGCGACCGCGGTGCTGCAGTAGCAAGAGAGAGCTGTGGAGCTCTCTGCTTGCAGAATGTGCCGGGGGAGCTGCTGGCTGCGCATGCTCCGCTCCGTCCTCACTGGTGTATCATGTAAGTTTGCAGCCAGTGTTTATGTGTGTATTTGTTTGTTTGTATGTACAGTATACCTGTGTGTTTGTGCACTGGTGTATGTACAGTATGTATGTATGATGTGTACTTGTGTATATGTGTGTGTTTGTGTATGTATGTTTGAATGTGGTATATATGTATGTATTTATGTGTGTGCGTGTGTGTGTATATATATATATATATATATATATATATATATAGTGGTCGAAGTGGGGCTGAAATACACTGAAAGTGCAGCAGGAGGCGAGGGAAGTGGCCATCCTGCTGCACATTGTGCTCCCTGTCCCTGTGCCGGCCGCCGATGCCCACCGTACGCCGCTCACCTCCAGCCGCCGCCAGCCGCTCACCGCACGCTGCTCGCCGCCAGCCACCAGCCGCCCGCCGCCGCCAGCAGCCCATCGCTCACCACTGCCAGCCACCAGCAACAAATTAGGTAATGTTCCCCTGCTGTCACCTCTCTCCCTGTCGTCACTCTCTCTCCCTGTCGTCACTGTCGTCACTCTCTCTCCCTGTAGTCACTCTCTCTCCCTGTCGTCACTGTCGTCACTCTCTCTCCCTGTCGTCATTGTCGTCACTCTCCCTCCCTGTCGTCACTCTCTCTCCCTGTCGTCACTGTCGTCACTCTTTCTCCCTGTCGTCACTGTCATCACTCTCTCTCCCTGTCGTCACTGTCATCACTCTCTCTCCCTGTCGTCACTTTCTCTCCCTGTCGTCACTCTCTCACCCTGTCATCACTCTCTCTGCCTTTCATCACTCTCTCTCCGTCGTCACTCTCTCTCCCTGTCCCTGTCCCTGCTACAATGTTAATTTAGGCTCATTCACTGTGCTACAATGTGAATTTCGGCTCATTCAGTGTGCTACAATGTGAGTTTCGGCTCATTCAGTGTGCTACAATGTGAGTTTCGGCTCATTCAGTGTGCTACAATGTGAATTTCGGCTCATTCAGTGTGCTACTATGTGACTTTCAGCTCATTCAGTGTGCTACAATGTTAATTTAGGCTCATTCAGTGTGCTACAATGTGAATTTCGGCTCATTCAGTGTGCTACAATGTGAGTTTTGGCTCATTCAGTGTGTGCTACAATGTGAGTTTCGGCTCATTCAGTGTGCTACAGTGTGAGTTTCGGCTCATTCAGTATGCTACAATGTGAATTTCGGCTCATTCAGTGTGCTACAATGTGAATTTCGGCACATTCAGTGTGCTACAATGTGAGTTTCGGCTCATTCAGTGAGCTACAATGTGAATTTCGGCTCATTCAGTGTGCTACAATGTGAGTTTTGGCTCATTCAGTGTGTGCTACAATGTGAGTTTCGGCTCATTCAGTGTGCTACAGTGTGAGTTTCGGCTCATTCAGTATGCTACAATGTGAATTTCGGCTCATTCAGTGTGCTACAATGTGAATTTCGGCTCATTCAGTGTGCTACAATGTGAGTTTCGGCTCATTCAGTGAGCTACAATGTGAATTTCGGCTCATTCATTGTGCTACAATGTGAGTTTCGGCTCATTCAGTGAGCTACAATGTGAGTTTCGGCTCATTCAGTGTGCTACAATGTGAATTTCGGCTCATTCAGTGTGCTACAATGTGAGTTTCGGCTCATTCAGTGTGCTACAATGTGAATTTTGGCTCATTCAGTGTGCTACAATGTGAGTTTCGGCTCATTCAGTGTGCTACAATGTGAATTTCGGCTCATTCAGTGTGCTACAATGTGAGTTTCGGCTCGTACCGTGTGCTATAATGTGAATTTCGGCTCATTCAGTGTGCTACAATGTGAATTTCGGCTCATTCAGTGTGCTATAAGGTGAAAGGGGCACCAGTACTAGATAGTATAAGGGGTTCTACTACACTGGACATGCCCCCTTTTGGGTGACCACGCCACCTTTGCTGGAGCGTGCCGAAGGCGCGCATAATTACGTCCTTGACTTTTGCATACCCCCACTTCAAAATTTCCACTTCGACCACTGTATATATATATATATATATATATATATATATATATATATATTACACATACATGCACATATACATACACACCCACGGAAACCCCCCTCGCTAAATCCTGCGTTTGCCACTGTACGTGTACGCAGAAACTCTCCCTTTGGGACGCCCTTAATTGTGGCTGGTAAGTGTGAACTGTGTGCATGTAATATGCTATTGCTTGCGGTGCTTTTTCTAAACATGTCTGAGGCCAATCTTCCTTCATCATCAACTTCAATGATGAGGTCCAAGAATGTGATTCTCGTCTGGCTGATTTCTGATGTTAATTTAGATTTTTATTCTGATATAATTTAGGATACCCTGAGGATAATACATCTCTCTGATAGGATACTGGACGAACATCATTATAGTGTCCTCTCCAAGGGATTGTCATTCTCTCCAACACAACCAATGAATAGATTCAATGTTGAAAAGGATTTAAATCTCTTTGTGAGAAAAATATTATTGAAGAAATTCTTCATGTCCAAAGAAATAAGTGATGACAAAATATATGATAATTTCACATTGGACGAACATGATGAAGAGGGTTTTAGGATGTTGGAAGAATTACTGACAGAAGAAGAAAGCTCCATATCAACAGGAATACAGAGAGATACTACCCTTAAAAAAAGATCAACATTCTTTCCTAGCTTTCATGTCTTTCCAGAAGCAAAGGTGTATATGGAACTAGTTTCCAGGGACCTAGATAAATTATATCAGAATAAAAATCTAATGAAAAAATTTAACCTTACAAAAGAAGAGCATAAATCTTTACAAGAAATTCAAGAGTGGCATGAGATTGAAATAAAACCCTCAGACAAAGGGGGGAATATAGTACTTTGGAAGAAGGAACTATATTTAGAAGAAGTTATGAGACAACTTAATAACGGAGCGTGTTATCAAAAACTAATATTCAATCCCATGGCCAACTATTTAAAACAATATCAGAACATGATAGAAGAGCAATATGTAAAGGGAGTGATCAGCAAAAGAGAGAGAGAATATTTGGAGGTGAAAAATCCGAAAATACCCACCTTTTACGCCCTCCCAAAAATCCACAAAAACATGAATAGACCACCTGGAAGACCCATAGTCTCAGGAATAGGGGGACTAACAGAGAAAGCAAGCACGTTTGTGGATAAGCAGCTGAGAGGCTTTGTGACTGAACTCCCATCATATACAAGAGATACTATGGATGTACTTAAGAAAATAGATAACCTGGTGGTCACCCCAGAAACATGGTTGTGTACCTGTGACGTGGAGTCTCTTTATACGAGCATGGATCATGAGAAAGGAATCAAAGCAGTGAATTATTTTCTGAACACTAAAGGGAAGGATCCCTTTGATGAATTTGTCATCACATTATTAAGGTTTATCCTAACTAAGAACTACTTTGTGTTCAATGAAAGATTTTACCTACAGACCCGGGGTACAGCGATGGGCAGTACGTGTACGCCGACGTATGCCAACCTGTACCTCGGGTGGTGGGAAAAGAAGCATGTGTTTTCGTCAGAAAATGATCTGTATACAGGACACATAATGAGCTGGGCAAGATATATCGATGATATATTGATTATCTGGGAGGGTGATGTTGAACTTCTGAAAGAATTTCTTGAGAAATTGAATATGAGCTCTCTGAACCTTAAGTTAACATCAGAAATCAGCCAGATGAGAATCACATTCTTGGACTTCATCATTGAAGTTGATGATGAAGGAAGATTGGCCTCAGACATGTTTAGAAAAAGCACCGCAAGCAATAGCATATTACATGCACACAGTTCACACTTACCAGCCACAATTAAGAGCGTCCCAAAGGGAGAGTTTCTGCGTACATGTAGGAACTGTTCCAGTGAAGAAAAATTTGGTCAGAGGGCTGGAGAACTGAGGACGAGACTAGAACAAAGAGGATACAGCAAAACAACTATTAAAAAAGGCTATAAAGCAGCGGTTACAAAAGATAGAAGCTCCCTTATCTGTCCAAAGAACAAAGATAGAGACATTGACCCCACGATTAGATTCATAGGGACCTTTTGTAATGAGTGGGAGGCAATACAGCAGATCCTCCAGAAACACTGGAAAGTCCTGACCAATGATAAGATCATGGCAAAATCATAAGGTCAGAGGGTGAATACAAGTTGGAGGAAATCACCAAGCCTAAGGGACAAATTGGTACACAGTCACTTTGAGAATCAGAAAAGGAGCGAGAGAAAGACCAAAGGCTGTTTCCAATGTGGCAACTGCAACACATGTGGATTCGTGGAGCAATGTAAGGACATTGAGCACAGATATGGGAAGATACATCCTATCAAAGAATTCATAAATTGCAAAACAGTAGGTGTTATATACTGCCTGACTTGCAATTGTGGACTGAGGTATATAGGATGAACAAGCAGACAGATGAGAATGAGGCTGATGGAACACATCAGGAACATAAAAAATGCGGAGCATGACCGAATGAGATTCAGGAATTTGACGAGTGTGGCAAGACACTTTCGTACTAAACATGGAGGAAATCCAGAAAGTCTGAAGATCAAAGGATTAGAGAGAATACAATTGGGAATTAGAGGAGGAGACCTAATGAGAGAACTTATGAAAAAAGAAACTACAGTAGATGGATTTTTCTGATGAACAGCTTGGAACCAGAAGGACTCAATGAACATAATCAATTTTCCTCCTATTTAAAATGAATGTTCAAGAGGAACTGTATCCAAACTGACAGGAGTCGCAGGTTTGCGATATAAGATCCTAGGGTACACGAAATATCCCTACAGGAGAGAATCTTAAAGCAGGATTGGATATCGATAACATGACCAGGGGACATAGGAAGACCTATGGAATCATGTCAAGTAATACATGAAGGTCCAATTAGATCTAGAAGTATCTGGTAGGGAAACTGACAGAAATGAGCATAGGATGTTAATCATTGGAAGTAATGTGAGAGGACAATGTAGAGAACAGTAGGTAGAACTATCAAGATTTAAGATTATAATAACTATTGTACAAGAAGGGTATGGGTATGGAGAATCTGGGCATAAGATAGGACATACATTTATCAGATCAAGGGGAGATTTAATAAGCATACTTCCCAATAGATAACTGATACATTGATCAAGAGCCATATAGACATCCAAGAGGGTAATCATTGGATACTATTGTAGTAACAAATAGGAGATAAAGGATGGAATTATTTGAACAGAGAATAATAATAAATGGGGACACTACATGTGTAAGATAATCATATACTTACCATGTATGTGAGTGAATGGGATAGTAGGGAAGATGGGGGGTCTAGATAATGCACAAGATTAATGGACATCTCAAATTAGAATGCAATATATTATCGACCAACCTCTAATTAATGTTTATAAGAGTAAATATCTAAATAGAAGTGAAATAATTAATACTGTCCAACATTATTATACTAAAAAATAAAAAATATATTTAATATTTTTCTTATTTTTAATTTTTTCTTATCACCGTTTTAAGTTTATATACACAATGGAAGAGTGCAGTGTAGTTTTAGAATTAAAAGCACTAGTAGTTTTAACACAACAAGTGATGCAAATAAGAATAACACTGATATTAATGTCACACCTAATAGTGCACAGGAATATTATGATAATATGACATCCAAAGCACGATTGGACTTATATCAAATAAAATCCCACTAGGTCACCTAAGTATATTTAAAGATTTATGTGAACACAACACTATTGTATGACACGGATTAATAGGGGCACATTTATTAATATTTTTATTCACGGACATTAAATATTTAATATTGGACTGTATAATATCTATAAATATTTTTAATTATTATATATACTTCTTACACATCCTGAAATTGACTGAAGCTGACTGTATAAGCAGTATGATAATTATTATGTGCACTATTTAGAATTTTCTATCTGGAATATGTTAGTGCACTATTTAGAATTTTCTATCTGGAATATGTTAGTATAAAATCAAAATATCAATAAATTTAGATATATTTGTTTAATTATTACTGAATTTATGGACTCTACATAGATTAGATATCAAAAGATAAAAATGTGTCTACCAATTATGAATAAAATTGAACATCTTTAGATACCCTGAATAGCAGATCATCATCCCTATGAATAATAATTATTAATAGATCTGATAATGGAGTGTGATAAGTCTGCATTTTATAGATGCCTGAAATAACATGATACGGATTTGCTAAGAACTGACCATTTTACCAATCAGATAGGAGGGAGGGTGTGAGGATACTGGGTTCAAAATCACTCAGTCACGGTGGTAGATGAAAAACCAACAGTGGTTTATTGAACAGAATGGGTTATAAACAGCTCAGCACACTTCTGTGATCCAATTCTACACGACAATTCCCTCCTGGAACTCCTGACAGAACATTACTTCTTAGTCAGTCTCCTGCCACTCTCTCACCTCCCCCCTTTGCTATTATCAAACCTTTGTCTTTCCTACAATAAGGCGACACCCCCAGACAGTTTCAGAGCAAACCTATTTTCACATGTCCAGGCATGTCCCCTAGGCCACAATAGATGTTAACTAAAGTAACCTTACTTAATCTGATTGTGTGGCCTGGAATCCATTGTGTGGGGAAGAATGAGGGGGGTGTATGGCCTGACATCTGAGACTGGCTGTATCTACACAACAGCAAACACACAGGTTATCTGCGCAGTCATATGGGGGGAACATTATTTGACAAACTATAACCCAATAACCAATACATTCATATATATACATCGAAAACATAACTGTACCCTTGTAACAATAACATCATACAATATAATACAATATTGCCTACTACATAGCCAAATACAGATCAACAATTAGTGTAGTCCATGGGTCAGACCAGGGCTAGGGAAGTAGCTGCGTGTCTTTTACCACTGTGTGACACAACGCGCCGGCTGTGTTGTCACATTTCCTCCCTCTACTTCCAAGCCCGGTGTCCTGGGTGGCTTAAGCTTGCTGAGAGTAATGGTATTCTCCTGTACCCTGGGTATTTGTAGCGAGGGATTTCCTGGGCTTGCTCGGCGTTTGGTCTGGTTCCTGCTGACGGGACAGGCCATCTGCGTTCCCATGATCTCTGCCCTTTTTGTGAGAGATAGAGAAATTGTATAGTTGTAGGGTTAAGCTCCATCTCAGCAGTCGTCCATTGTCTCCGGCAGTGTGCTGTAACCAACTAAGGGGACTGTGGTCTGTTACCACTGAGAACTCGCGCCCGTACACATATGCCTGCAATTTCTTGAGTGCCCAGACTATGGCCAGGCACTCCTTTTCAATAGTGGCATAGGCTATCTCACGGTCCAGAAGTTTTCGGGAGAGAAAGGCAACTGGGTGTTCACAACCATCCTCCCCTACTTGGCTCAACACAGCTCCTATTCCACAACCTGAGGCATCTGTTTGCACAATGAACCGCCGGCGGAAGTCGGGGGCTGCTAACACTGGGGATTGGGACAAAATGTCCTTCAGCTGGGAAAAAGCCTGCTCACACTCTGGGCTCCAGTCAATTTGTCGGGTGTACTTTTTTGTCGTTAGGTCAGTCAGGGGTTTGGCAATGGTGCTGTACTGGGGCACAAATTTACGGTAGTACCCTGCTGTTCCAAGGAAGGCACGTACCTGTTTTTGGTTAGTGGGCCGAGGCCATTTCAGGATGGCCTCAATTTTAGCTGGCTCTGGACGAATATGGCCTCCGCCAACCCTATGCCCGAGGTACAATACCTCTGCTATCCCCATCTGACATTTGTCAGGTTTGATTGTTAACCCTGCCTTGCTGATCCGTGCCAACACCTGGGCCACATGCTGCAGATGCTCCTCCCATGTCTGACTAAAAATGGCAATGTCATCAAGGTATGCCTGGGCAAAGTCCTGACACCCTGTCAGTAGGTGATCTATGGTACGCTGAATGGTGCCCTGGGGCATTCTTCATCCCAAAGGGCATGGCAGTAAATTCAAAGAGGCCAAATGGGGTGCTGAATGCAGACCTCTCCTGTGCCTCCCTGGTAAGGGGTATCTGCCAGTATTCTTTGCTAAGATCCAGAGTGGATACATAGCGTGCCATTCCCAACCTGTCTAACAACTCATCTACCCGGGGCATGGGGTATGCGTCTGTCACTGTCACCTCGTTCAGCCTCCTATAGTCCACGCAGAAGCGGGTACTGCCATCTTTCTTGGGCACTAGGACTACGCTGGTGGCCCAGGGACTATGGGACGGTACAATAACACCAAGCGCCAGCATTTCATCGACCTCCCTTTTGATCATATCAATCACCCTGGGGTTCACCCGATAAGCGGGTTGCCTAGTGGGCCGAGCCTCCCCGGTATTGACATGATGGGCCACTACATGAGTGCGCCCTGGCCTGCTTGTGAATTGTGGCCTCTCTACCTCCAATACCTCCCTCATCTGTAGGGCCTGGGTTTCGGTTAATTGCGAGCCTATGGGCACTGCCTCCACTCCTAGGTCCCTCTTGGTGGCTGCTAGAATGTCAGGGATGGGGTCGGTCTCTGGGTCATCCATAGGTGGGCAACAGATTGCCACCGCCCCTATCTCCCTGGTTACATATTTCTTTAACCTATTTATGTGGTAGGTACCCACCCGCTTCCCTGTTTGGTCTAGGGCAATAATGTAATCTACCTGTCCTTGCCGATCCACTACAGTATAAGGTCCTGCCCAGGTCGCCTGTAACTTATGCTTTCGGGCAGGTACTAGCACCATCACTTTCTGTCCAACCTCTAGTTCCCTGTCCTGCGCTCGTTGGTTATAGTACCGGCACTGTCTTTCCTGCGCGCCCAGGGTGTGGTCATGCGCAAGCTGCATCAGCCTGTGCAGTTTCTCCTTCATTTGGACTACATATTCCAAGATGGGAGCCTCAGGTTCCTGAAATGACCCTTCCCAGCTTTCCCTGACTAGGTCAAGTGGTCCCCTTACCCTTCGGGCATATAGTAACTCAAAAGGAGAAAATCCGGTTGAATCCTGCGGCACTTCGCGGTACGCGAATAATAGCTGTTGCAAGGACTTCTCCCAGTCTCCCCCCTCCAATTCAGCAAATGCCCGCAGCAACTGCTTTAGGGTCGAATTAAATCTCTCACAGAGACCATTAGTCTGGGGGTGATAAGGGGTGGTGCGTAAGGGATGGACCCCAAAGTTGTCCCATACTGTCTGCAGCAATTCCCCTTGAAATTGCGTACCCTGATCAGTAACTACTTCTTGGGGAAATCCTACGCGACTAAAAATATCCATAAGAGCCTGGGCGATATGTTCAGCATCTATGGATGCCAGTGCCACTGCCTCAGGGTATCTAGTCGCGTAATCAACTACAGTCAGTATGTATCTCTTTCCTGTTCGGCTTGGTTTCTTAAAAGGCCCCACAATGTCCATGGCCACTCTCTTAAATGGCTCACTTATGACAGGCATGGGTTGTAGGGGAACCCGGCGTGGGGGTCCCCCGAGGCGTTGGCAGACCTCACATGACTCTCTATACTGTTTTACCTCCTGGTTAACCCCAGACCAGAAGAAATGTCGCAGCAGCCGGGCACGGGTTTTCCGAACCCCTAAGTGGCCTGCTAAGGGAATGTCATGGGCAAGGGCCAGCAACCGGGCACGGTACTGCTGAGGAACAATCAACTGTTTTCTTAGGACCCCGGGCTCTAATGGGTCTGCTTTTGCTGGCACCCGGTACAGTCTCCCCTCCTCCCACATAATGCGATCCTCCTGAGGCCCCCAATCTGTTCGTCCCGCTGCCCTGCGGAGGCTAGCTAGGGAGGGGTCGGTCCGTTGGGCTTCCCTAAAGGCTACCCTATCTACTTCCCCCAGATTCTCATCACAGTCAGGCAAGTCTGGTACAGGGTTACTCACCGCCAACGGTTCAGGGTTTGTGGCTGTCACTTCCACAGAGACTCTTGGTGCTGGCATGAGAGGGTCCTCATGCACTGTCTCCAATGCCTGTGCTTGGCTTCGGGTGATAGCTCCCACAAAGTAACTAGCCAATCCAGCACTCAGATCATTGCCCAGAATGACGTGAGTGGGTAATCCATCCAAAAGTCCAACATTTACCTCTCCAGAGTCCAGGCCCCAGTCCAGGTGTACCCTTGCCATAGGTATTACAGTGATCTGCCCTCCTGCCATGGAAATTTTAACTTTCCTTTTCTTCAGTATCTGGCAGGGGGGAATTAATTCTGGCCGTATAAGGGTGATAGAAGCTCCAGAGTCTCTCAACCCTTGCAGCTCCTTCCCATTAACTTTTACAGGTTGTAGGTGGGTCTTCATATTATCCGGGGTGGATTTCCCAATAGCTGCTACCACCTCTACTTGGTATGCTACTTCCTCCGCCTCTGGCGCATCAGGAAAGTAGTCCACCTCGCCCGTTCCAAATGATTCGTGGCACACAGCCACCCGCGACATGGCAGATTGGGTACCTGGGAATGGCCGTCTTACCCGTGTACAGTCACGAAGTAAATGCCCCACCTGGTCACAGTTGTAGCAGCGTCGGCTTGCAGGTGATGCTGGTCCCCGAGACCTTGAATTTCTGGCTAGGGAAGCTGGGGTATGTATTGGGGCTGGCCGGTGGGGGAACAATGGTAGCTCACGATCCTGCTGGGGCCGTCGGAGGGTTGTCCTCTCCTCTGTATTGGCACCTCTCCACCGAGGCCTGTTAGCTGTGAACTCATCTGCTAGGTGTGCTGCTTTTTCCGGAGTGGTAGGGTTCCGATCTGCCACCCACTCCCTGATCTCTGGAGGCATCTTGTTTAGCAGCTGCTCCAAAATAAAAGCATTTTTAATGTCTGCTACAGTAAGGGCCTTCTTCACAGCCAGCCACTTATCACAGTTCCTCCGCAGCAAGTTATTGAACTCTATAAATGAGGCATCTCCTTTCCGCGCCATAGACCGAAACTTTATGCGATACGATTCAGCGGTCACCGCATATCTGGCAAGCAGCACACTCCGTACCTCCTCATATACCAGGATCTGCTCTGGTCTCAGGGCATGGAATGCCTCCAGTGCCCGCCCTCTCAGACTGGGTACCAAATATCGAGGCCACTCTGCAGCCTCAATTCCATGTATTATCATAACAGATTCAAACATCTGCAAATGAGTATCAATATCCGAACTGACCTCATCAAAAGGTGGGACCTCATTATACCTCAGCCGGGAGGTCTGCCTTACCGCCACTGCCGGGGCGGTTATACCGGTCTGCACCCCCAATGCGGCTCCCAGTACTGATGCTCCTTGCCCTAGTGCTGCCAGCAACTCCCGCAACTGATCTGTACTTCCAACGACCAGTGCAGGGCCTGTTGTAGCGGTTCCAGTGGTTCCTTGACCCTCGGCCTGCTCTGGGATGCAGTCCTCATCATCCTCCTGCCCAGGGTGTTCTTGGTCCCATTCAGCTAGCTTTGCCATTAAGACTGCTCTGGTGTCCGATGCATTAAACTCAATCCGTCTTGTTCGACAGAGGTCCTGTAGTTGATCCTTCTTGCTGTATCGGTAGCATAGCGGGGCAGAATCCATTGCCTGCTGTGGTTTATTCCTTTCTGCTGGTGTCTTGAGTGATCCCACTGCTGCCGCCAAATGTGAGGATACTGGGTTCAAAATCACTCAGTCACGGTGGTAGATGAAAAACCAACAGTGGTTTATTGAACAGAATGGGTTATAAACAGCTCAGCACACTTCTGTGATCCAATTCTACACGACAATTCCCTCCTGGAACTCCTGACAGAACATTACTTCTTAGTCAGTCTCCTGCCACTCTCTCACCTCCCCCCTTTGCTATTATCAAACCTTTGTCTTTCCTACAATAAGGCGACACCCCCAGACAGTTTCAGAGCAAACCTATTTTCACATGTCCAGGCATGTCCCCTAGGCCACAATAGATGTTAACTAAAGTAACCTTACTTAATCTGATTGTGTGGCCTGGAATCCATTGTGTGGGGAAGAATGAGGGGGGTGTATGGCCTGACATCTGAGACTGGCTGTATCTACACAACAGCAAACACACAGGTTATCTGCGCAGTCATATGGGGGGAACATTATTTGACAAACTATAACCCAATAACCAATACATTCATATATATACATCGAAAACATAACTGTACCCTTGTAACAATAACATCATACAATATAATACAATATTGCCTACTACATAGCCAAATACAGATCAACAATTAGTGTAGTCCATGGGTCAGACCAGGGCTAGGGAAGTAGCTGCGTGTCTTTTACCACTGTGTGACACAACGCGCCGGCTGTGTTGTCACAGAGGGGTATATAAACCCGTGAACGGATGTAAACGGGTTGATGCCCTGATGAAGCAGCCTACTGTGAAACGTGCGTTGGCGTTCCCAGAGACTGTTATGATAGCTTAGACTGCTGCAGAGAATTATGTCTATGTGTTGAATGCTCAAACGTTACTGTAATAATTAATTGACCACCTCCATGAGGCAGTGTAGCATTGTGCAGGCTGCGGCGGTGAGAGTGCCGGAGGTATAACGAGCCGCACACAGCTCACAGACACGAGGCGGTCATATGTGATTGATCTGACCACCTCCATGAGATAGTGCAGCAGTGTACAGGCTGCGGCGGTGAGAGCGCCGGTTAGCGGGCCGCACACAGCTGACAGAAACGGAGTGGACATAAGTGTATAAGACACTATTGGAAGTAAGCGGCAGCTAGTGGCCATTAGACGGCTGCAGCACGGACGTAGTAAGACACAGTTCAATACCGCTCACTAGAGATTGGTATATGCCGCTTCACTATAGGAAAGTATAGGATTTGTCCAACATGTTGTGAGGGGAGTGATTTGTCCATTTGAAATGTTCATAAAGCACAATCTATAAGGATTACAAGTATCATATAAGGAATTAAAGGACAATCCCTCACAATAACGTACACCTGGGAATAATTTGGAGAGCAATACAGGTGGCAAAAGCATTAACTGATCCCAGGATACTATCCTATAGTGTATCAATGTGTATAGATATAATAAGAAGTTAACATTTTGTTAAACTATCAATCCTGGGATTCATGGGATTTTGGGATTGAGTTGGCAAATGAAAATATTATTTATTCATGGCCCAGCAGCAGCACAGACCCACTGGTAAAAACGAAAACTATTTTTTTCCCTTGGGCTTGTGCTGGGCCATGAATGTTATTTTATTACTGTGGTGTTGTGTTATTCACATGCCCACCGCCCCAGCCCCCCACACACAACACAGAAATTATCAAATAAAATATACATAATCATGTCCCACCAGTGCACCCTACAGGCCCCCCCCAAATAAAATAACTAATTAACAGACTCATCCAGTCCTCCTCTGGGTCAAGCAACAGGATCCAGAAGGCCCAGGCAGCAGCACTGTCTTGCCAGGGTACTGGTCTGCAGAGGCAGCAGGGCTTCCTCCTCCTCCCAAATCAATACAATTTGTCCATCGAGTTCAACCTGTTAGTGGTCTCCTACCCTGTAATATTTTAGGACTAATTTTAACTGTGGTAAATGTCTAGACGTTATGTCTATTAGTTTTTTTTTTGTTTTTTTTATTACTATAGTATAGTACATGATTTACCCACCATAGCCCTGTATATCCTTATCCATTAGGAATTTATCTAGCCCATTCTTAAAAGCAATGACCGAGTCTGCCATTACTACTCTCTCAGGCACGGAGTTCCAAATACGTATTGTCCTTACTGTGAAAAAACCTTTTTGTCTCCGTGTGCGAAATCTCCTCTCCTCTTACTTAAGCAGGTGTCCTCGTGTCCTTTGTGATGATCTTAATAAGAACAAATCCCCGCTAACTCTGTTTATTGACCCCTTATATATTTGTAAATGTTAATCATGTCCCTCTTAATCTCCTTTTTTCCAGTGTAAACATGCCTAGCAAGCTTTTCTTCGTATTCTAGCGTCTCCATCCCCTTTTAATCAATTTGGTCGCCCATCTCTGAACCTTTTTTAGTTCCAGGATATCCTTTTTGTAGTATGGTGCCCATAATTGTGTACAGTATTCGAGATGTGGCCTCACTAGTGATTTGTATAATGGGATTATAACACTCTCATGTCTTGCATTAATACACCGCTTTATGCATGCTAATACCTTGTTTGCCTTATTTGCTGCATTCCAACTTTGGGTACTACTGCTAAGGGTTCAGGGTGTGTGATTTGAGACCCAGGGGCCTGTGTGCACTGCAAACCCTGCACTCATTATAGATATGTCAATGATCGTAAGGACATTTATTGTTCAGAGAGGAATGATAATTGAGTAGTGTGTACAATAGACATCAATTGTTCCCTGGAATAAAAAAATATGAATAGCGCTCCCCAATTGGGATATATATCACCACAGCGTAATGTCCATCAGATTCTTGCACGGAATAGTGATGACAATAATTCACGTTCTGATATCTTCTCACATTGACGTCCAAGATACCTCAAATAAGATTAGAAAAGACGCTTCTCATAGCGTAAAACAATTTTTTCCATTTATTCTAAAACATCTTTTTAAAATCATGAGATAATGATAAACAAATTATCCACCACCATACAGAGTAACTGCGTACCAGAGTGGGCCTATACAAGGCATGTGTTGCACATGAAAGGGTTAGTCCCGGGTATGACTCCTCCACGGTCCAGATGTTCTGCCCTTCAAGGTTCCACACTGTATCAGTCTCTGCCTTGATCCACCAACGCGTTTCAACATATAGTCTTTTTCAAGGTGTACTGGTGGTTGTCAGGCCTTCTATATTTATACTACTACTAGCCAATCACAAGTAAGTGGGCGGTCTTACATTCATTAATACATTTCCAATTCACAATTTCCCTCAGTTACAAACTTTCTTAACCTTCTACAATATCCCCAACCCGTACATACCCTTATTAGCTGAAAAATAACTCTGGATATGCATTTATATGGGTTTTATTTGTTTAATTTCCGTTTTTCCGGAAGTGGTCATTAGTATTTCCGGTCCGTTCAGATTACTGCTCTCCTCTCTGTGTTATTCCCACTATGGTTCCCCCAAATTTAATCTGGTCTCCTTGTTTCTTATTCCTCTCTTTCCTGTTATATCGGTGGAACGCATCTGCGCTCCACCTGCTACTTCCGGTGTGCGCGATGACGCTCCGGCCCGTGGAACGCATTTGCGTTCCACTGGTCACTTCCGGTTTGCGCGATCTCGTCTTTTCACTTCTATCCATGTGGACCGCAAATGTGTTCCAGCTGTACAAGCCTTCAATTCCTGATCGTACCCTAATGTGAATAACCTTCCCTCTGTTTCAAAATACATAATATTTGGGTAACATATTGTTAAAATGGTTTCTCCCATATTGCATAGGGATGATGATCTTGAATGGGATGTAATATCTAGGAGCTGTTAGTTCTTTAATTATTTATATATCCCATATATTTGCATTGACAAAGAGGTTCATTTCTGTGATCAATACATACATACAACATATCCAAAATAAACTCAATTGGAATATACACATTCCTCAGATGGTCACCTTTTTTGACAGGAATAACTTTGTTATATTACACAATTAATTGCGTCTATCAGTGTCTTAGTGCATTTTTTTCTTATTTCAAAAACCACTTGAGTTCAAACTCACTGTTCAGCCCTCTTGGTTCAAGGGTTTGCATGTCGTATATTAACTTCATTTCTGCTTTTGCTAGAGCAGATTCTGTTCCTTTCACCCTCCAATTACCTTCGATCTTTCTGATTCCTACCATTCTTTTAATCCCCTTTGTATTGCATTCATGTGTATCTTTAAAGTGTTTTGAGACTGTATGATTCTCAAAACCTTTTTTGATGTTTCTCAGATGTTCCCCCCATCTTTCTTTTAACATCCTCGAAGTCCGCCCTATATATTCCAACCCACATTCACATTGAATCAAATAGATGCAGTTTTTGCTTGTGCACGTAATGAAACTTGTTATTTTATAATCCTTTTTTTGTTTAAAATCGATGGTTATTGTTTTGCTGTCTTGTTTTGTATGTGTTCTACATACTAAACATGTACCACATCTATGAAAACCAACTGTTTTTATTCTACCTGTACGTTTTTCAGGTACGGCACTTCTCACAATTTTATTTTTTATATTGGCAGCTCTTCTATATGTGAATTGTGGTTTTGGTGGAATTATGGTCTTCAGTATTGGGTCCTGAAGCAATAGGGGCCAATGTTTGGAAAAAATCTTTTCAACTTGTTTATATTCATTGTTGAATGTGGTAATAAAAGGTAACACAGGATTTCTCCCACTTTTATTTTCTTTATATACTATTTTATTACCACATTCAACAATGAATATAAACAAGTTGAAAAGATTTTTTCCAAACATTGGCCCCTATTGCTTCAGGACCCAATACTGAAGACCATAATTCCACCAAAACCACAATTCACATATAGAAGAGCTGCCAATATAAAAAATAAAATTGTGAGAAGTGCCGTACCTGAAAAACGTACAGGTAGAATAAAAACAGTTGGTTTTCATAGATGTGGTACATGTTTAGTATGTAGAACACATACAAAACAAGACAGCAAAACAATAACCATCGATTTTAAACAAAAAAAGGATTATAAAATAACAAGTTTCATTACGTGCACAAGCAAAAACTGCATCTATTTGATTCAATGTGAATGTGGGTTGGAATATATAGGGCGGACTTCGAGGATGTTAAAAGAAAGATGGGGGGAACATCTGAGAAACATCAAAAAAGGTTTTGAGAATCATACAGTCTCAAAACACTTTAAAGATACACATGAATGCAATACAAAGGGGATTAAAAGAATGGTAGGAATCAGAAAGATCGAAGGTAATTGGAGGGTGAAAGGAACAGAATCTGCTCTAGCAAAAGCAGAAATGAAGTTAATATACGACATGCAAACCCTTGAACCAAGAGGGCTGAACAGTGAGTTTGAACTCAAGTGGTTTTTGAAATAAGAAAAAAATGCACTAAGACACTGATAGACGCAATTAATTGTGTAATATAACAAAGTTATTCCTGTCAAAAAAGGTGACCATCTGAGGAATGTGTATATTCCAATTGAGTTTATTTTGGATATGTTGTATGTATGTATTGATCACAGAAATGAACCTCTTTGTCAATGCAAATATATGGGATATATAAATAATTAAAGAACTAACAGCTCCTAGATATTATATCCCATTCAAGATCATCATCCCTATGCAATATGGGAGAAACCATTTTAACAATATGTTACCCAAATATTATGTATTTTGAAACAGAGGGAAGGTTATTCACATTAGGGTACGATCAGGAATTGAAGGCTTGTACAGCTGGAACACATTTGCGGTCCACATGGATAGAAGTGAAAAGACGAGATCGCGCAAACCGGAAGTGACCAGTGGAACGCAAATGCGTTCCACGGGCCGGAGCGTCATCGCGCACACCGGAAGTAGCAGGTGGAGCGCAGATGCGTTCCACCGATATAACAGGAAAGAGAGGAATAAGAAACAAGGAGACCAGATTAAATTTGGGGGAACCATAGTGGGAATAACACAGAGAGGAGAGCAGTAATCTGAACGGACCGGAAATACTAATGACCACTTCCGGAAAAACGGAAATTAAACAAATAAAACCCATATAAATGCATATCCAGAGTTATTTTTCAGCTAATAAGGGTATGTACGGGTTGGGGATATTGTAGAAGGTTAAGAAAGTTTGTAACTGAGGGAAATTGTGAATTGGAAATGTATTAATGAATGTAAGACCGCCCACTTACTTGTGATTGGCTAGTAGTAGTATAAATATAGAAGGCCTGACAACCACCAGTACACCTTGAAAAAGACTATATGTTGAAACGCGTTGGTGGATCAAGGCAGAGACTGATACAGTGTGGAACCTTGAAGGGCAGAACATCTGGACCGTGGAGGAGTCATACCCGGGACTAACCCTTTCATGTGCAACACATGCCTTGTATAGGCCCACTCTGGTACGCAGTTACTCTGTATGGTGGTGGATAATTTGTTTATCATTATCTCATGATTTTAAAAAGATGTTTTAGAATAAATGGAAAAAATTGTTTTACGCTATGAGAAGCGTCTTTTCTAATCTTATTTGAGGTATCTTGGACGTCAATGTGAGAAGATATCAGAACGTGAATTATTGTCATCACTATTCCGTGCAAGAATCTGATGGACATTACGCTGTGGTGATATATATCCCAATTGGGGAGCGCTATTCATATTTTTTTATTCCATATATGTATTTAGGTTTGTGGTAACCTGTTGAGTAGCTGCACCCCTTGCATTTCAGCGCAGTTGATATATTTCTCTGTTTGAATCAATTGTTCCCTGGATCGTTTCTTTGGGTATAGGTTGTTGGGTCAACACAACTTAGGTCGACAGTCATTAGGTCGACCACTATAGGTCGACATGCATTAGGTCGAAAGGGTCACTAGGGCGACATGGTCATTAGGTCGACAGGCACTAGGTCGACAGGTCAAAAGGTCAACATGAGTTTTTTTTACTTTTTTTGGTGTCGTTTTCTTCATAAAGTAATGGGGAACCCCAATTAGTGCTCCATGTCCCCTCGCATGGTGAGTGAAGCAAGGTTACCGTTCCCAATTGTAGGCCACGTGGATCGTAAACGATGAAAAATTGAGAAAACAATGTGAAAAAATAATGTCGACCTTTTGACCCGTCGACCTAATGACCATGTCGACCTAGTGACACTGTCGACATAATGCATGTTGACCTAATGACCGTATCCCGTTTCTTTTGTCAGGAAAAAAAAATCATGGATCAGTGCTTAAATCTGTCAGGTCTGTACCTAGCTAAGTCTATTGCCGACTGGAAATGTGGCCAAAATATTGTTCTTGAAACAATATTTTCAAATTTTGAAACCAGCATAATTTACTAATTGATGGGGGGTTGTTGAAATACCCATAGCATATTTCTTTAGAAAAATACTTAATCAATGCTTTAAGTCAAATATATCTATGACTGATACATTATTTATGCTTTTACATCTATATTTGTGATTATTACTGTGCTTGCATCTTCTTTATATTATGTCCATTGTATCCTAGTTCATCTTCAATAGTACAGCTGCCTGTTTCTCCTGTGTCATTTACCTGCACATTTCAGTATGACAAGGAAACAGAAACTATATTATTGATTTCTTGCTTCAGTTCATTTGTTAGCTTGGTTGCTTGACACATACTAAATTAATTTCAACACTCTTGTTAAAATAAATAAATAAATAAATAAATAATAGGCCTATAGAACGTAACAATCTGGTACCCAAACAATGACAGATTTGTTTCAAACATACAAATAGTCAGACATCTTTCCAGGGACAGATCTACTATGAAACAAATGAAATGTAAGTTTCAGATCTCCTAATCCTGGAGGGGCCCATTTTCACCTCGGGTTTTTATGTACTGTATGGTTACAGCTTGTCACCAATAACACCAAGACACCAGGGCCGGATTAACAATGGGGCGGATGGAGCTGCAGCTCCTGGCCTCCCCATGAAAATAGCCCCACAGGAGATTTGCAGCATTGACAGGAAAAATGTTTTCTTATCACATGCTGCCAGCGACCGTCCTCCCAGGCCCCTATGCGAACCCTGCTGAGCCGCCGCCTCCCCTACCTGCCCGGGAGAATGCCTCTTGAAGCCGGGTCCCCAGCATTAAAAACAGCAGTGCAGTGAGGCGCTCCCCAGCCCTTCCGGCCCCGCATGACATCACATAGGTTCCACCCCAGGGGCGGAGCTAGGGACGGAGCCATGGTAGATGAAAGGATGATCTGAAATTACATGAACGGGTAGGTAAGGCGGCTGGCGCTAAGTTTCCTGCTCAGCGAGTCTGATTTACAGCTCGGCTTGGCAGCAGCATTTGGTTGTTTCAACAGTGCACTGTGAGCTTCGCTGCAGAGAGGACACTGGACTGAGGGGAAAGCAGGACGCCTGTTATACTTTGTAGTGTCCCGCAGCTGATTTAATAAAGTTTTTTTCATTGTTATAAAAAAATGCTATGCGATGCGTGCGCCGCTGGGGACTTGCAGAGACTATGTTGCAGCACTGCCCACATACCTCCTCCCTCCTCGTAGTGGCCCCCTAATAGGATTAACATTGATCTTCAGCAGGTGAAGGGAAAGTAATAGAAAGAAACAGCAGTTTGTGATTGCCTTAGTAGGGATGGAGGGTGAAGTATAATGAGGAAATTGCTATTTGGAATAATTGGCTTAGTTAATTATGGTTAGACGCTCTCTGTGTTATATGGCGTCACAGACGCTCTCTGTGTTATATGGCATCACAGACACTCTCTATATTATATGGCATCACTGACGCTCTCTGTATTATATGGCGTCACAGACGTTCTCTGTATTATATGGCGTCACTGCTGCTCTCTGTATTATATTGCGTCACTGGTGCTCACTGTATTATATGGCGACACTGGTGATCACTGTATTATATGGTGACACTGGTGCTCTCTGTATTATATAGCAACACTGGTGCTCTCTGTATTATATTGCGTCACTGGTGCTCTCTGTATTATATGGGTCACTGATGCTCTCTGTATTATATGGCGACACTGGTGCTCTCTGTATTATATGGCATCACTGGTGCTTTCTATATTATATGGCATCTCAGACGCCCTCTGTGTTATATGGCATCACAGACACTCTGTATTATATGGCGTCACAGATGTTCTCTGTATTATATGGCTTCATTGATGCTCTGTATTATAATAATAATAATTATTATTATTATTTTATTTATATAGCGCTCTTTCTCCAATAGGACTCAAGTTGCTTAACAGATACATAGCATAATATTGTACAGAAAATAATGAAGTACAGTATTATGGCCATAGGCGTGCACAGCACATTTTATTAGGGGGTGCACCGTCGGAGGAGTGTGTCTAGCACCACCATTTGGGCGTGTCTAGCACCATGTATTGACGGTCAACGCAATATAAAATATCCACCCTTGTACCAATCCTAATAAAGCAGATACATTTGTCTGATGTTGTGGTGTGCACCAAACAAACACCCCTGATGGCACTCACTGCAATTACAGTGCTCCTCCTCAGCCTGGTCTGGCTCCCCCGCTCTTTCCCCTGCAAGCTGCAGCAGCTTACTTACAAGTCAGTCATTCATTGACACTGACAGTTGCAGACTAGTACTGCTGCTGCTGCTGGAAAAACGAGTGACGTGTCAATGCTGCTGATGACAAGATGCCAGTATTGAATTTGTCTTTATAAGAGGAACGCTTGCTGCATGCTGATCCTCATCAGTGGTTGGCGTTGGCATAGCATAGAAGGAGAGAGGTGGGCATGTGGGCGTGCAAGCAGCATGACGTAATCACATCACATCATGCTGTTTTTGTACATGGAGGTGGAGCCGGGAGTTTGAAAGCCGGTGGCAGTGGCACCCTTGTTTAACCCAGGCATCCGGCCAGTAATGCAGTCCTGACAGGGTGCAGCGCAGAGGAGACAGTCATCAGCCTGATCGGCGATCGCTGCATCAGGCATGTGAGATCGGGGTGCCAGACATTAGGGGGTGCCTGTGCGCACCAGGCACCCCCCCTGCGCACACCTATGATTATGGCCCTCATTCCGAGTTGTTCGCTCGCTAACTGCTTTTAGCAGCATTGCACACGCTAAGCCGCCGCCCTCTGGGAGTGTATCTTAGCATAGCAGAATTGTGAACGAAAGATTAGCAGACTTGCGAATAGAAATTTCTTAGCAGTTTCTGAGTAGCCCCAGACTTACTCAGCCATTGCGATCAGTTCAGTCAGTTTCGTTCCTGGTTTGACGTCACAAACACACCCAGCATTCGCCCAGACACTCCCCCGTTTCTTCAGACACTCCCGCGTTTTTCCCAGAAACGCCAGCGTTTTTTTGCACACTCCCAGAAAACGGCCAGTTTCCACCCAGAAATACCCACTTCCTGTCAATCACAGTACGATCACCAGAACGAGGAAAAAACCTTGTTATGCCGTGAGTAAAATACCTAACTTTTGTGTAAAATAACTAAGCGCATGCGCTCTGCGAACCTTGCGCATGCGCAGTAAACGACTAATCGCAATATAGCGAAAATCGGCAACGAGTGAACAACTCGGAATGACCCCCTATATGTATTATATGGCATCTCAGATGCTCTCTGTATTATATGGCGACACTGATGCTCTCTATATGGGATCTAGCCATATAGAGCGCATCACTGTGCGCCAACTACATGGGACTGCTGCAATTGCCCAGCCCACATGCTCTGTAGTAGAGATGAGCGCCGGAAATTTTTCGGGTTTTGTGTTTTGGTTTTGGGTTCGGTTCCGCGGCCGTGTTTTGGGTTCGACCGCGTTTTGGCAAAACCTCACCGAATTTTTTTTGTCGGATTCGGGTGTGTTTTGGATTCGGGTGTTTTTTTCAAAAAACACTAAAAAAACAGCTTAAATCATAGAATTTGGGGGTCATTTTGATCCCAAAGTATTATTAACCTCAAAAACCATAATTTACACTCATTTTCAGTCTATTCTGAATACCTCACACCTCACAATATTATTTTTAGTCCTAAAATTTGCACCTAGGTCGCTGGATGACTAAGCTAAGCGACCCTAGTGGCCGACACAAACACCGGGCCCATCTAGGAGTGTCACTGCAGTGTCACGCAGGATGGCCCTTCCAAAAAACCCTCCCCAAACAGCACATGACGCAAAGAAAAAAAGAGGCGCAATGAGGTAGCTGTGTGAGTAAGATAAGCGACCCTAGTGGCCGACACAAACACCGGGCCCATCTAGGAGTGTCACTGCAGTGTCACGCAGGATGTCCCTTCCAAAAAACCCTCCCCAAACAGCACATGACGCAAAGAAAAAAAGAGGCGCAATGAGGTAGCTGTGTGAGTAAGATAAGCGACCCTAGTGGCCGACACAAACACCGGGCCCATCTAGGAGTGTCACTGCAGTGTCACGCAGGATGTCCCTTCCAAAAAACCCTCCCCAAACAGCACATGACGCAAAGAAAAAAAGAGGCGCAATGAGGTAGCTGTGTGAGTAAGATAAGCGACCCTAGTGGCCGACACAAACACCGGGCCCATCTAGGAGTGTCACTGCAGTGTCACGCAGGATGTCCCTTCCAAAAAACCCTCCCCAAACAGCACATGACGCAAAGAAAAAAAGAGGCGCAATGAGGTAGCTGTGTGAGTAAGATAAGCGACCCTAGTGGCCGACACAAACACCGGGCCCATCTAGGAGTGTCACTGCAGTGTCACGCAGGATGTCCCTTCCAAAAAACCCTCCCCAAACAGCACATGACGCAAAGAAAAAAAGAGGCGCAATGAGGTAGCTGTGTGAGTAAGATAAGCGACCCTAGTGGCCGACACAAACACCGGGCCCATCTAGGAGTGTCACTGCAGTGTCACGTAGGATGTCCCTTCCAAAAAACCCTCCCCAAACAGCACATGACGCAAAGAAAAAAAGAGGCGCAATGAGGTAGCTGTGTGAGTAAGATAAGCGACCCTAGTGGCCGACACAAACACCGGGCCCATCTAGGAGTGTCACTGCAGTGTCACGCAGGATGTCCCTTCCAAAAAACCCTCCCCAAACAGCACATGACGCAAAGAAAAAAAGAGGCGCAATGAGGTAGCTGTGTGAGTAAGATAAGCGACCCTAGTGGCCGACACAAACACCGGGCCCATCTAGGAGTGTCACTGCAGTGTCACGCAGGATGTCCCTTCCAAAAAACCCTCCCCAAACAGCACATGACGCAAAGAAAAAAAGAGGCGCAATGAGGTAGCTGTGTGAGTAAGATAAGCGACCCTAGTGGCCGACACAAACACCGGGCCCATCTAGGAGTGGCACTGCAGTGTCACGCAGGATGTCCCTTCCAAAAAAACCTCCCCAAACAGCACATGACGCAAAGAAAAATTAAAGAAAAAAGAGGTGCAAGATGGAATTGTCCTTGGGCCCTCCCACCCACCCTTATGTTGTATAAACAGGACATGCACACTTTAACCAACCCATCATTTCAGTGACAGGGTCTGCCACACGACTGTGACTGAAATGACGGGTTGGTTTGGACCCCCACCAAAAAAGAAGCAATTAATCTCTCCTTGCACAAACTGGCTCTACAGAGGCAAGATGTCCACCTCATCATCATCCTCCGATATATCACCGTGTACATCCCCCTCCTCACAGATTATCAATTCGTCCCCACTGGAATCCACCATCTCAGCTCCCTGTGTACTTTGTGGAGGCAATTGCTGCTGGTCAATGTCTCCACGGAGGAATTGATTATAATTCATTTTAATGAACATCATCTTCTCCACATTTTCTGGATGTAACCTCGTACGCCGATTGCTGACAAGGTGAGCGGCGGCACTAAACACTCTTTCGGAGTACACACTTGTGGGAGGGCAACTTAGGTAGAATAAAGCCAGTTTGTGCAAGGGCCTCCAAATTGCCTCTTTTTCCTGCCAGTATAAGTACGGACTGTGTGACGTGCCTACTTGGATGCGGTCACTCATATAATCCTCCACCATTCTTTCAATGTTGAGAGAATCATATGCAGTGACAGTAGACGACATGTCCGTAATCGTTGTCAGGTCCTTCAGTCCGGACCAGATGTCAGCATCAGCAGTCGCTCCAGACTGCCCTGCATCACCGCCAGCGGGTGGGCTCGGAATTCTGAGCCTTTTCCTCGCACCCCCAGTTGCGGGAGAATGTGAAGGAGGAGATGTTGACAGGTCGCGTTCCGCTTGACTTGACAATTTTCTCACCAGCAGGTCTTTCAACCCCAGCAGACTTGTGTCTGCCGGAAAGAGAGATCCAAGGTAGGCTTTAAATCTAGGATCGAGCACGGTGGCCAAAATGTAGTGCTCTGATTTCAACAGATTGACCACCCGTGAATCCTTGTTAAGCGAATTAAGGGCTCCATCCACAAGTCCCACATGCCTAGCGGAATCGCTCCGTGTTAGCTCCTCCTTCAATGTCTCCAGCTTCTTCTGCAAAAGCCTGATGAGGGGAATGACCTGACTCAGGCTGGCAGTGTCTGAACTGACTTCACGTGTGGCAAGTTCAAAGGGCATCAGAACCTTGCACAACGTTGAAATCATTCTCCACTGCACTTGAGACAGGTGCATTCCACCTCCTATATCGTGCTCAATTGTATAGGCTTGAATGGCCTTTTGCTGCTCCTCCAACCTCTGAAGCATATAGAGGGTTGAATTCCACCTCGTTACCACTTCTTGCTTCAGATGATGGCAGGGCAGGTTCAGTAGTTTTTGGTGGTGCTCCAGTCTTCTGTACGTGGTGCCTGTACGCCGAAAGTGTCCCGCAATTCTTCTGGCCACCGACAGCATCTCTTGCACGCCCCTGTCGTTTTTTAAAAAATTCTGCACCACCAAATTCAAGGTATGTGCAAAACATGGGACGTGCTGGAATTTGCCCATATTTAATGCACACACAATATTGCTGGCGTTGTCCGATGCCACAAATCCACAGGAGAGTCCAATTGGGGTAAGCCATTCCGCGATGATCTTCCTCAGTTGCCGTAAGAGGTTTTCAGCTGTGTGCGTATTCTGGAAACCGGTGATACAAAGCGTAGCCTGCCTAGGAAAGAGTTGTCGTTTGCGAGATGCTGCTACTGGTGCCGCCGCTGCTGTTCTTGCGGCGGGAGTCCATACATCTACCCAGTGGGCTGTCACAGTCATATAGTCCTGACCCTGCCCTGCTCCACTTGTCCACATGTCCGTGGTTAAGTGGACATTGGGTACAGCTGCATTTTTTAGGACACTGGTGACTCTTTTTCTGAGGTCTGTGTACATTTTCGGTATCGCCTGCCTAGAGAAATGGAACCTAGATGGTATTTGGTACCGGGGACACAGTACCTCCAACAAGTCTCTAGTTGGCTCTGCAGTAATGATGGATACTGGAACCACGTTTCTCACCACCCAGGATGCCAAGGCCTCAGTTATCTGCTTTGCAGCAGGATGACTGCTGTGATATTTCATCTTCCTCGCAAAGGACTGTTGGACAGTCAATTGCTTACTGGAAGTAGTACAAGTGGTCTTCCGACTTCCCCTCTGGGATGACCATCGACTCCCAGCACCAACAACAGCAGCGCCAGCAGCAGTAGGCGTTACACGCAAGGATGCATCGGAGGAATCCCAGGCAGGAGAGGACTCATCAGAATTGCCAGTGACATGGCCTGCAGGACTATTGGCATTCCTGGGGAAGGAGGAAATTGACACTGAGGGAGTTGGTGGTGGGGTGGTTTGCGTGAGCTTGGTTACAAGAGGAAGGGATTTACTGGTCAGTGGACTGCTTCCGCTGTCACCCAAAGTTTTTGAACTTGTCACTGACTTATTATGAATGCGCTGCAGGTGACGTATAAGGGAGGATGTTCCGAGGTGGTTAACGTCCTTACCCCTACTTATTACAGCTTGACAAAGGCAACACACGGCTTGACAAATGTTGTCCGCATTTCTGGTGAAATACTTCCACACCGAAGAGCTGATTTTTTTGGTATTTTCACCAGGCATGTCAACGGCCCTATTCCTCCCACGGACAACAGGTGTCTCCCCGGGTGCCTGACTTAAACAAACCACCTCACCATCAGAATCCTCCTTGTCAATTTCCTCCCCAGCGCCAGCAACACCCATATCCTCCTCATCCTGGTGTACTTCAACACTGACATTTTCAATCTGACTATCAGGAACTGGACTGCGGGTGCTCCTTCCAGCACTTGCAGGGGGCGTGCAAATGGTGGAAGGCGCATGCTCTTCACGTCCAGTGTTGGGAAGGTCAGGCATCGCAACCGACACAATTGGACTCTCCTTGTGGATTTGGGATTTCGAAGAACGCACAGTTCTTTGCGGTGCTTTTGCCAGCTTGAGTCTTTTCAGTTTTCTAGCGAGAGGCTGAGTGCTTCCATCCTCCTGTGAAGCTGAACCACTAGCCATGAACATAGGCCAGGGCCTCAGCCGTTCCTTGCCACTCCGTGTGGTAAATGGCATATTGGCAAGTTTACGCTTCTCCTCCGACAATTTTATTTTAGGTTTTGGAGTCCTTTTTTTACTGATATTTGGTGTTTTGGATTTGACATGCTCTGTACTATGCCATTGGGCATCGGCCTTGGCAGACGACGTTGCTGGCATTTCATCGTCTCGGCCATGACTAGTGGCAGCAGCTTCAGCACGAGGTGGAAGTGGATCTTGATCTTTCCCTAATTTTGGAACCTCAACATTTTTGTTCTCCATATTTTAATAGGCACAACTAAAAGGCACCTCAGGTAAACAATGGAGATGGATGGATACTAGTATACAATTATGGATGGACTGCCGAGTGCCGACACAGAGGTAGCTACAGCCGTGGACTACCGTACTGTGTCTGCTGCTAATATAGACTGGATGATTGATAATGAGATGAAATCAATATATATATGTATGTATATATAATATCACTAGTACTGCAGCCGGACAGGTAGATAATATATTTATTAGGTATTGGTAATGATGACTGATGACGGACCTGCTGGACACTGTCAGCTCAGCAGCACCGCAGACTGCTACAGTAAGCTACTATACTATAGTAGTATGTACAAAGAAGAAAGGAAAAAAAAAAAACCACGGGTAGGTGGTATACAATATTATATATATATATATATATATATATATATATATTATATACAATTATATATATATTAAACTGGTGGTGATTGATTATTAAACTGGTGGTCAGGTCACGTTGCAACTTGCAACTAGTACTCCGAGTCCTAAGCAGACAATCACAAAATATATTATTATACTGGTGGTCAGTGTGGTCACAACAATGGCAGTGTGGCACTGACTCTGGCAGCAAAAGTGTGCACTGTACGTTATATGTACTCCTGAGTCCTGCTCTCAGACTCTAACTGCTCCCCACTGTCAGTGTCTCCCCCACAAGTCAGATAATACACTTACAGTCACACTATCTAATCTATAAATATCACTTCAGCAAGTAGTATAGTAGTATACAGTATAGTAGTACTCCTCCTAATAATGCTCCCCAAAATACTGTGTCTCTCTCTTCTCTAAACGGAGAGGACGCCAGCCACGTCCTCTCCCTATGACTCTATAAATATCACTTCAGCAAGTAGTAGAGTAGTATACAGTATAGTAGTACTCCTCCTAATAATGCTCCCCAAAATAGTATACTGTGTCTCTCTCTTCTCTAAACGGAGAGGACGCCAGCCACGTCCTCTCCCTATGACTCTATAAATATCACTTCAGCAAGTAGTATAGTAGTATACAGTATAGTAGTACTCCTCCTAATAATGCTCCCCAAAATACTGTGTCTCTCTCTTCTCTAAACGGAGAGGACGCCAGCCACGTCCTCTCCCTATGACTCTATAAATATCACTTCAGCAAGTAGTAGAGTAGTATACAGTATAGTAGTACTCCTCCTAATAATGCTCCCCAAAATACTGTGTCTGAGTAGTATACAGTATAGTAGTACTCCTCCTAATAATACTCCCCAAAATACTGTGTCTCTCTCTTCTCTAAACGGAGAGGACGCCAGCCACGTCCTCTCCCTATGACTCTATAAATATCACTTCAGCAAGTAGTATAGTAGTATACAGTATAGTAGTACTCCTCCTAATAATGCTCCCCAAAATACTGTGTCTCTCTCTTCTCTAAACGGAGAGGACGCCAGCCACGTCCTCTCCCTATGACTCTATAAATATCACTTCAGCAAGTAGTAGAGTAGTATACAGTATAGTAGTACTCCTCCTAATAATGCTCCCCAAAATACTGTGTCTCTCTCTTCTCTAAACGGAGAGGACGCCAGCCACGTCCTCTCCCTATGACTCTATAAATATCACTTCAGCAAGTAGTAGAGTAGTATACAGTATAGTAGTACTCCTCCTAATAATGCTCCCCAAAATACTGTGTCTGAGTAGTATACAGTATAGTAGTACTCCTCCTAATAATGCTCCCCAAAATACTGTGTCTCTCTCTTCTCTAAACGGAGAGGACGCCAGCCACGTCCTCTCCCTATGACTCTATAAATATCACTTCAGCAAGTAGTAGAGTAGTATACAGTATAGTAGTACTCCTCCTAATAATGCTCCCCAAAATACTGTGTCTCTCTCTTCTCTAAACGGAGAGGACGCCAGCCACGTCCTCTCCCTATGACTCTATAAATATCACTTCAGCAAGTAGTAGAGTAGTATACAGTATAGTAGTACTCCTCCTAATAATGCTCCCCAAAATACTGTGTCTCTCTCTTCTCTAAACGGAGAGGACGCCAGCCACGTCCTCTCCCTATGACTCTATAAATATCACTTCAGCAAGTAGTAGAGTAGTATACAGTATAGTAGTACTCCTCCTAATAATGCTCCCCAAAATAGTATACTGTGTCTCTCTCTTCTCTAAACGGAGAGGACGCCAGCCACGTCCTCTCCCTATGACTCTATAAATATCACTTCAGCAAGTAGTAGAGTAGTATACAGTATAGTAGTACTCCTCCTAATAATGCTCCCCAAAATACTGTGTCTCTCTCTTCTCTAAACGGAGAGGACGCCAGCCACGTCCTCTCCCTATGACTCTATAAATATCACTTCAGCAAGTAGTAGAGTAGTATACAGTATAGTAGTACTCCTCCTAATAATGCTCCCCAAAATACTGTGTCTGAGTAGTATACAGTATAGTAGTACTCCTCCTAATAATGCTCCCCAAAATACTGTGTCTCTCTCTTCTCTAAACGGAGAGGACGCCAGCCACGTCCTCTCCCTATGACTCTATAAATATCACTTCAGCAAGTAGTAGAGTAGTATACAGTATAGTAGTACTCCTCCTAATAATGCTCCCCAAAATACTGTGTCTCTCTCTTCTCTAAACGGAGAGGACGCCAGCCACGTCCTCTCCCTATGACTCTATAAATATCACTTCAGCAAGTAGTAGAGTAGTATACAGTATAGTAGTACTCCTCCTAATAATGCTCCCCAAAATAGTATACTGTGTCTCTCTCTTCTCTAAACGGAGAGGACGCCAGCCACGTCCTCTCCCTATGACTCTATAAATATCACTTCAGCAAGTAGTATAGTAGTATACAGTATAGTAGTACTCCTCCTAATAATGCTCCCCAAAATACTGTGTCTCTCTCTTCTCTAAACGGAGAGGACGCCAGCCACGTCCTCTCCCTATGACTCTATAAATATCACTTCAGCAAGTAGTAGAGTAGTATACAGTATAGTAGTACTCCTCCTAATAATGCTCCCCAAAATACTGTGTCTCTCTCTTCTCTAAACGGAGAGGACGCCAGCCACGTCCTCTCCCTATGACTCTATAAATATTACTTCAGCAAGTAGTAGAGTAGTATACAGTATAGTAGTACTCCTCCTAATAATGCTCCCCAAAATACTGTGTCTCTCTCTTCTCTAAACGGAGAGGACGCCAGCCACGTCCTCTCCCTATGACTCTATAAATATCACTTCAGCAAGTAGTAGAGTAGTATACAGTATAGTAGTACTCCTCCTAATAATGCTCCCCAAAATACTGTGTCTCTCTCTTCTCTAAACGGAGAGGACGCCAGCCACGTCCTCTCCCTATGACTCTATAAATATCACTTCAGCAAGTAGTAGAGTAGTATACAGTATAGTAGTACTCAGTGACGTGCGGTGGGGTGAGGCAGAGCCTTTCCTGTCATACTAACGTTTGTGCCAGAGTTTTGACTGTATAAAGTATATGAAAAATACAAAGAATATGTTTGAAATATCTTCTTTGCATTATTCTAATAATTTTTATAGCCAAAACTCTGGAGTAAAAAGTCTATGGCAGGTGAGGCAGTGCTTCACCTGGCTAACTTTTCCACACATCTCTAATCAAAACTCACCAAATTTCCAGGAGTTTATACTGCTGCACCTGTGTATAATGCCCAGATGTATTCTATGGCTCATATATTGCATGTAAATCTGGCACTGGTGCTAGGCAGTGCCTCCTGAGCTATTTAGCTCACTGCACGTCCCTGGTAGTACTCCTCCTAATAATGCTCCCCAAAATACTGTGTCTCTCTCTTCTCTAAACGGAGAGGACGCCAGCCACGTCCTCTCCCTATGACTCTATAAATATCACTTCAGCAAGTAGTAGAGTAGTATACAGTATAGTAGTACTCCTCCTAATAATGCTCCCCAAAATACTGTGTCTGAGTAGTATACAGTATAGTAGTACTCCTCCTAATAATGCTCCCCAAAATACTGTGTCTCTCTCTTCTCTAAACGGAGAGGACGCCAGCCACGTCCTCTCCCTATGACTCTATAAATATCACTTCAGCAAGTAGTATAGTAGTATACAGTATAGTAGTACTCCTCCTAATAATGCTCCCCAAAATAGTATACTGTGTCTCTCTCTTCTCTAAACGGAGAGGACGCCAGCCACGTCCTCTCCCTATGACTCTATAAATATCACTTCAGCAAGTAGTAGAGTAGTATACAGTATAGTAGTACTCCTCCTAATAATGCTCCCCAAAATACTGTGTCTCTCTCTTCTCTAAACGGAGAGGACGCCAGCCACGTCCTCTCCCTATGACTCTCAATGCACGTGTGAAAATGGCGGCGACGCGCGGCTCCTTATATAGAATCCGAGTCTCGCGAGAATCCGACAGCGGGATGATGACGTTCGGGCGTGCTCGGGTTAACCGAGCAAGGCGGGAGGATCCGAGCCTGCTCGGACCCGTGGAAAAAAGCTGAAGTTCGGGCGGGTTCGGATTCAGAGGAACCGAACCCGCTCATCACTACTCTGTAGTCCAACTACACATGACTGCTGTCCTGACTACTGCACTACTGCAATTTGCTTCAGGAAACTTTTGCAATCTATTTCAGGTGAATGGCTCAACCCTAGAATAGTCCATTTGAACACCTTGGGATACAAATTAAAAGTGCAGATTACTGTAGGTACTTTTGTATGTCATTAAACATACCAGGACCCTATATTCATTGCTTAAGATGGCTGACATTTTTTTAGGTTAAAAGATAAATTCATTACCACTTTTCTGACCAAATTTGATATTATTTGTTCAATGCACTATGTCATATATTTGTTATTACTGTTTACATAATTGTAACATTTTCTAAACATACATATCTTGAGTTTTACTCATATTACTGTATCAGACATTTTTCTTTTTTTGTCATTTGTAGACTTTCACATTACACTGTTAATTTAAGCATAGTGGGGAAGGCAATTGAGGTGATTGTAGAATGGTACAAGCCACCGTCCATAACTCAGACCACAGCCCCTTTTAAGACCACATCACTAGTCACACCCCCTGCGGCGGTAAACAATAGGCCCTTCAGAAATTTCAGCTCCAGGCCCATGTGGACCTTAATCTGGCACTGCAAGACACTAAGGGGTCTATTTACTAAGCCTTGGATGGAGGTAAAGTCGCTGGAGATAATGTACCAGCCAATCGGCTCCTAACTGTCATTTTTCAAACACAGCCTGTGGCATGTCAGTTAGAAGCCGAATGGCTGGTACTTTTTCTCCAGCAACTTTATCTCCATCCAAGGCTTAGTAAATAGACTCCCCCAGGGTTCTAGTACAGCACAGCTGCTATTACAGCTTGGATGCATGTCGCTGAGTACTGCGGGAGCTGCTGGGAGTTGTGTTCTAGCTCTGTGATTTGCTCTCTATGGGGTGTATTCAATAGCTGTCACTGATTCCGGTCTATTCAAAGCATTTGCATTCCGAAACTCCCCTTGTCGGAATGCAGCGTATTGCTGTCGGATTCCCGCCATTGGGGATCTGTTAAAAGGGCTGTTTGCTGCATGCTCCTGCACCATTTTGGTAACCTGCAGAGTGGAGAGAGGTGCTGCAGTAGTGCTGATTTGGATACTTTTGCTGTGGTACAGTACACCCTGGTGAACTAAACGCCCAGCAAGCCTACTTCATCTACAGACAGCGTTGGACAGAGGAGAGGTCGTTTTTGGACTGTTTTCTGCACATTTAGGTAAGTACCCACTGTAGGATATGTGTGTATGGCATTGCATGTGGGTGCATGTGTACTGCATGGGTGCTTTTCTGAGGTCATTTGTGGTGGATTGTATGATGTGTGTGTGCAGCATGTAATGTATGGTTGGGAGAGGGATGCATGTGGTTTACTTTGGGTTTGCTCTGATGTGTTTGGGGTATGTTTTAAATGTGTGCAGAGTTGCTTTTAAATTGTTTTATGCAGTTTGCGGTATTGTTTTTTTGTAATGTTGGGTTGTAGGGCTGTATATGGGGTACTTTGGGGCTGTTTAGGTGGGGTTTGTGTAAGTTAAAAATGTGTGCAGGGCTGTTTTTAAAATGTTTTATGTTGTTTGGGGTTATTGCATCATATAATTTTGGGGTATTTGGGGCTGTTTGGGTGGGGTTTGTGTATGTTTAAAATGTGTGCAGGGCTACTTTTAAAATGTTTTGGCTTTTGCATCAGGGCTGCTTTTAACTTGTTTAGGTGCCAGGGCATGTCGGGCTGTGTAGTGCCACCAGGGCCGGCTCTACCATTAGGCAACTTTAAGCGGCTGCCTATGGGCGCTGGCCACTGGAGGGGACCACTGAGTTCATCTAGCAAAAAACTGAAGGATGTCTCTGTATGTGGGTCAGTAATGAACTTACAAATGGGGGGATGGAACACAGTAAGGAGCATACATATATATAACGCCGGAATCCCGACAGACAGCATCCTGAATGTTAGCATGTCGGGGAGGGTTAGGCTACGGAGAGCGAGGGTTAGGGTAAGAGGTAAGGTTAATTAATTTCATTTAAGATGTTGGTATTTTAGTGGTTAGGATGCCGCTGTCGGTATTTTGATTGGCAGCATCCCGTACCCAACCCCAATTAAATATCCCCACCAGACCCCATATACAGTATTATACAGTATATAAAGTATAGACAGCACTCAAGCACTTTTAAAGTAAAACTATATTGTAAACAAAGGCACAATTTTTTTTAACCTTGTTTACAGTATACCTTATAACTTTAAAAGTCCTTGAGTGTTGTCCCTTTTCTCTGT
Source organism: Pseudophryne corroboree (assembly GCF_028390025.1). Lineage (NCBI taxonomy): Eukaryota > Metazoa > Chordata > Amphibia > Anura > Myobatrachidae > Pseudophryne > Pseudophryne corroboree. The sequence continues at coordinate 498,809,130 of NC_086445.1, forward strand.
ATATGTATAATGTGCTGCGATCAGGTCAGAACTGAGCATGCACCGCAATGCGCAGGTGCGTCGCACGGGTACAAAGCGAATAGTTGCTGTACGATGGGATTTACGAAGAATCCATTCGCACAGCCGATCGCAAAGAGATTGACAGGAAGAAGGCGTTTGTGGGTGGCAACTGACCATTTTCAGGGAGTGGTTGGAAAAACGCAGGCATGTCCAAGCGTTTGCAGGGCGGGTGTCTGACGTCAATTCCGGCCCCGGACAGGCTGAAGTGATCGCAGTGGCTGAGTAAATTCTGGGCAACTCAGAAACTGCACAAAGTTTAGTTGTACCGCTTGGCTGCACATGCGTTCGCACACTTGCACAGCTAAAATACACTCCCCTGCAGGCGGAGAGTATCTGATCGCAGCGCTGCAAAACACTGCAAGTGAGCGATCAGGTCTGAATTACCCCCATGGTTTTGCCCATCTGCTAACAAATTTGCTGCTATGATCAAGTCTGAATTAGGCCCTATAGCTGAATGCACTTAAGAATGACCAATACCATCCAGGTAAGATATACCTGGATGGTAACTGAATCCTGAACCAAAACCGCAGCCAGGAACAAATACAGACGTATCAAACATAACCCCCCCCCCAAAAAAAAAAAAAACAATGACCAGCAGCAGACAGTCTCAGTTGGTCGTTTAAAGGCTAGGTACAGCTCATGAGGTAGGTTATTACTTGCAGGTCATCAGTCCAGAAAAAACGTGAATTGCGTCCAGGTAGCAGTCTCCACTAGTGAACACCACTACTACGCAGGCCAAGATAGCCAAAATAGAGTCCTAAGAGAAAGGAATATAAAGATCATATTGAATGGTGAGTATCCCTTCTGTCCATCTATGAAAATACTCCTTTTGTAAAAACTAAGAAAACTGGTGGTGAATCAAACTTTCAAACATACCTATATCACAGACATTAATTGTTTTATCATAAGGGTGTGTAGATTATAGGGGGTACTGTTACTAAAGTGCGGGTTTTTAGAAGTAGAGATGTTGCCGATAACAACCAATCCGATTCTAGCTATTATCTTCTAGATGTTGCAAGATAAATGATAAGTAGAATCTGATTGGTGGCTATTGGCCTCTGCACTTCTAAAAACCCGCACGTTAGTAAATATACACCTAAGTGTTTTTGAACTGCATTATGTGGGGGACTGAGATGAGATGAGAGACTTGAAGTAAGATTGGACAGAGCTGCAGGTGGATGAAAAGATGTATTTGAAATGGATGAAGTCAGCAATAGAGCTCCACTTCCTCCAGTATCAGCAGTGCAAGAGCTTTTTTATAGGTAACGTGAGCTTGACGTGCCTAGGTTCGTGGGAGGACCTGTAGATGCTATGAGCGAAAGCTGGGGCAGTGAAGTTTAGGACCGAGATATGGGTGCAGTTGTACAGGGATAGAGCCTAGTCAGGCCAAGTGAATGTACAGATAAAGGAGAGAAGTGCGTAGAATGAGGAACAACACAGCCAGGTCAAGTGTGCCGTGGTTGCATTTGGTGACAGTGGATTTGGAGGGGGAGGAAGAGACAGGGGAAAGGAAAGACTAAAGAAGAATAGATGATGGTCAGAGAGAGGGATGGGAAAGTTGGGGAAGTCAGTGATCTTACATCGGAGGGAAAAAAATTAGATTTAGAGAATGATCACTAGAGTGTGTGGGGTTGGGTGAGGACGAAAGAGGTAGAGAGGGATAGGAGTTTGTAGGCAGTAGAATCTGTGGGATCTTTAATAATGGTATAATTTCCCCAAGAACATGGAAGGAAGATCAGAGGAGAGAAAGTGGGAGAGCCATGTGGCAAACTGATCAATGAAGTGGGAACCGGGTCCAGCAGGACACTAGATGACAACCACCAAAATATGAACACGGTTGAACCAACAGATAGAGTGAACCTTAAGGGAAAAGGACAGAGAGGGTTCTTAAGGAAAGGATCCAGGTGGAGCAGCTCGGAGAGAATAGGGCTCCCACAACACCACCTTGCCGGTCATCCAAGAAACTCCCGAAAGAGAGAACAGCGAGAGAAGAGGTGTCTGTCACTTGGCTCTTGGTGCAGTATACTTGCTGACTTTTCATATCTCCTCTCTGGGAGAAGCTTATAGAGGAGATGCAGATGAACCCTCTGGGCGCAGGGATGGGATATTCATATCATTAGGTAAAATGTCACAAATTGTAAGTCCACTGAGAGTGGATGGGGCTAAAATTATGCAATTCTCATTGAATCGCATCAAATAGGCACGCCCCCATCCTATGGATCCATGATTCCCGGTATTATTCTTCCCATCATTCCCACATCACTAGGAAGATCCACCCACTTTTCCGGAGGTCCAGGGGACAGAGGCGTAACAAGGGTAGGGTGAGTGGGGCACGTGCCCTGGGCGCCTTGGCAGGCCCAGGAGAGGGGGGCGCCACCGGCAGCCAGGGCATCATGCCCCACTCGCCCCCGTCACGCTGAAATGTGAGAGGAAGAGAGCGCAGCGTCTCTCCCTCCCCTCACCGTCGCCAGCACTAGCAGCGCTGCCAGCAGCGCTGCTGTGTCCGGTCTCCGGCGGCGTTAGCCAATCAGAGCTTGCAGACCGGCTGCCGGTCCGCGAGCTCTGATTGGCTAGCAAACCGGCGCCAGACAGCCACCGGAGACCTGGAGTGGTGAGGGGAAGGAGAGGCGCTGCGCTGCGCTCTCCACCCCTCACGTCAACAAGCGGTGAGTGACGGGGGGGCGGCACAGTGGGGAATGTATCTGACACTGTGGGGCATGTATCTGGCACAGTGGGGCATGTATCTGGCACAGTGGGGCATGTAACTGGCACTGTGGGGCATGTATCTGGCACTGTGGGGCATGTATCTGGCACTGTGGGGCATGTATCCGGCACTGTGGGGCATGTATCCGGCACTGTGGGGCATTGTATCTGGCACTGTGGGGCATTGTATCTGGCACTGTGGGGCAATGTAACTGGCACTGTGGGGCATTGTATCTGGCAGTGTGGAGCAATGTAACTGGCACTGTGGGGCATGTAACTGGCACTGTGGGGCATGTATCTGACACTGTGGGGCATGTATCCGGCACTGTGAGGCATGTATCCGGCACTGTGGGGCATGTATCCAGCGCTGTGGGGCATTGTATCTGGCACTGTGGGGCAATGTAACTGGCACTGTGGGGCATGTAACTGGCACTGTGGGGCATGTATCTGACACTGTGGGGCATGTATCTGGCACAGTGGGGCATGTATCTGGCACAGTGGGGCATGTAACTGGCACTGTTGGGCATGTATCTGGCACTGTGGGGCATGTATCTGGTACTGTGGGGCATGTAACTGGCACTGTGGGGCAATGTAACTGGCACTGTGGGGCAATGTATCTGGCCTTAGGCGCCCGCTCATGCTTCTTTTGGTGTGTGTTTTTTGGGGGGCGGCGCCATTTTTCATCTTGCCCTGGGCTCCGAAAACCCTAGCTATGCCTCTGCCAGGGGACCATCCAAAATGCAATGGACATACATTGAACTCAGCATAAGCAAAAAAAAAAAACATGTCAATGGTTCACAGCTTCGTCATACATTGCAATACGTTCTGCATAATTTCATTTCTGTGAATAGTCTCTATTGCAGTAGTCTTATATATAGCTCTGTAAAGTTGATAGATATACTGTATATTTTATTTTATTTTTCAGTAGTTCAGCTATTTAAATGCAGTTATATACACATTTGTTGGAAACAACTTGCTAAACTTCTTGGCCAGTATTTGTAACAGAATAAATGAAATAGTATGTAGTTTTGCCACTTGTGAACTGATGGTTCTGGTAACTCAACCTTCATTCTTATGTAATGGTATGTGTGTACTATACAGTATTTTATCTGTAGCAGCAGTCAATGCATATTGATCTTATTCTGACTCAATAACTAGGCTCTCCCTTGTTAGTCCATGTACTTTCTGGCTCTGGGCGCACCACCAATGAGGACAGCATATAGGAGAAAATGATATATATTTACTCGCATCCGCCACCAAGGGTAATTAATTGTCCGTTTTTGGGTTTTTTCAATTTATTAAATTTTGTGACCTGTGCCCAATCGCCCTATGTCTTTGTCAATAACTAGGCTGTAAGTGTAGTGTTCTTCAGACAGTTACTCTAGGTATATGTCTACATTAACCAGTACTCACACCGAGAGACCTTGTCAGATAGTGTCAACTCAACCTCCCAGACATGTGAGAAGAATCCAGATCAGGGTTTATTTCAAGCTGATATTCTTGTAGTTATGCACAAAACAGCAGTAGGTGAAAAGATGATGATTGACCAGAGCTGGTCAGAATCTAAAATGGCAGACACACACAGAGCTGAGGACAGGATGAGGGCAGGACTAATGACATCAGAACCTGGCTACAGGAAATCAGGAGGAACAAATTTTAACAAAATGCAAAGCTCTGCAATAAAAACATGACAACCCATGAAACACATATATCGTGGGACATGACACTCCCCGTCTGAAATCTTTAGATTTCACGATAAATCAAACATTATAGTAATGTCCTTAGATGAAGTCCAGAACTAATCTTACACCCTGTAAGACAAAAGAGAAAACCTGTAACAATAAACAACAAATAATATCAAGAAATAAGTTAGTCGAAGTCTTGTGGCTGAAGGTCTTGAAGCTTGTAATCCATAACCGTAGGAAAATGTAGCTCAAGTTCCAAGTGATAAACCCATCTTCGGATTGGGGAAGCCGCAACTTGCAAACACTTCCACCAACCCACAGTATGATCTAAATAATGTGTCGATGGTATATCATAGCTGGAAGTTTGAGGTAGAATACTTCCCGTCATGAGGAGAATCTAGTAGCCATGTCCTTCTTTATGTGATATCTTCCTTTGGAAGAAGAAGTACTAGTTCAGTGATTGGACGGAAGAAAACTTTGGCAGAGCCTCCTTTGGTCACTTTAACCTCTACCTTACGAGTCTTTCCATCGTCGCTGGGAACAACCTTGGTGATAAGTCCCATTGGCCATTCATTGCGATGAGCCTCTTTATCCTTTAAAAGAACAAGGTCACCGATCTGGAGGTTGGGTTTTGACATCTGCCATTTGTAATGACTTTGAAGCATATGTAAATACTCTGTCTTCAAGCGATGCCAAAACACATTGGACAGGTGTTGAACCTGTTTCCACTGACATCTGTAAATGTTCTTGTCTAAGATTTCAGGAGGAATTAAAGCAGCTCCAATCTTCTGGGTAAGAAGAGTGACTGGAGTAAGAATGGTTGAAGACTCCGGGTCTGAGGATACTGGGACGAGTGGTCTTGCATTGATTATGGCAGATACTTCTGCAAGAAAGGTGACTAAAACTTCATGGGTAAGAGATGACTTGTAGTCCAGCAACATAGAATCGAGGATTCTACGTGCGATTCCAATCATACGTTCCCAGGATCCTCCCATGTGGGAATAATGCGGGGGATTAAAAACCCAAGTGCACCCATTGTTAAATAAAAAATTGTCTAATTGCAGTTCCTTGCAGGCCCCCACAAAGTTAGTGCCACAGTCAGACCTCAGTTGTTTGACAGGTCCACGGATAGAGAAGAATCTTCGGAGGGCATTGATGAAACAAGAAGAATCCATAGATTCAATTACTTCTATGTGTACTGCACAGATGCTAATACAGGTGAACAACACTGCCCACCATTTGCTGTTTGCGGCTCCACCACGGGTCTTTCGTGTAATGACCGACCATGGACCAAAGACATCCACTCCAACGTAGGTAAAGGGCGGATCTGTACTTAGACGATCTGCTGGAAGATCTGCCATTTGTTGCTGTTGGTGTCTTCCTCTTAACCTATGGCACTTAACACATCTGTGGAGCACGGAGGAGATACATCTCTTCATCCCTATGATCCAGAAGCCGGCTGACCTGATGGCACCTTCAGTAAACTGTCTGCCTTGATGCTGTACTCGTTCATGATGGTGTCGAACCAGCAGCGTAGCAATATAATGTCGACCTGGTATGATGACAGGATTGTGTTCCTTGCTAGATAGATCGGATCTCATCATACGGCTGCCCACCCTGAGCAATTTGTGCTGATCCATTACTGGGTTCAGTTCAAAGAGTGCACTGTTCTTGGACAGATTGACTCCTTTTGCGATTCCATCAATTTCTTGACAGTATATTTCTTGTTGTACACACCGAATGAGAACCTCCTCTGCATGTTCGAGGTCTGCAACTGTAGGGTGTTCTTTACAGATATGCCAACCATGACACTCTGGGGATTTTACCTTTGAAAAGCAGTGAGCAATGTGGATTAGGCGAGCAGCAGCTCGCACTAAGGATGACCAACTTGAGAAGCGCTCAAAATGGTGTGACTTCAGCTTCAGTTTTGTAGTCACGGTAGTGTAGAGCGTGGAGCTTGTAGGCCTAATTTCTTTGTCGGACTCAGGATCGACCAGCCCATAGTTGGTATTGGTAGGAGGTAAGCAGGGATCATCATATAAGAATCTTGGAGGTGACAACCACATGTCACAAAGGTTCGGTGCTGGTGAAGGTCTTGTTCCACGATCAGCTGGATTAAGGCTAGTGGTGATGTGATGCCAGTGCTCAGGAGTGGAGAAACTTCTGATGCGCTCCATTCTGTTGCTGACGTATACATAGAATTGTTTTGTTTGGTTGTGTATATAACCAAGCACGACTTTGCTATCTGTGTAGAATGCAAATGAATCAATTGGAACGTCCAGTTCATCCTTTATAACTTCAGCAATTTCTACTGCTAGCACAGCTGCACAAAGCTCGAGTCTTGGTACAGAGTGAGCAGGTTTTGGGGTTAATTTGGCTTTACCCAGGACAAATCCACAGTGTAGTTTGTTGTTGGTTTCAAAGATCCTCAGGTAGGCTACTGCGGCTATGGCTTCCATCGATGCATCTGAGAAAATGTGGATTTCTCTCCTGGTGGCAGCCGAAAGGGAGCTGGGAGTGTAACAACGTGGTATTTGGAGTTGTTCTAATATCTTCAACGACTTCTTCCACGTCTTCCACCTTTGTTGTTGCTCAATAGGTAATGGAGTGTCCCAGTCTAAGTTCACCTTGGTTAACTGTCTCAGCAACATCTTGCCATGAATGGTGACTGGAGCTACAAATCCAAGAGGATCATAGATACTGTTTATGATAGATAAAACTCCTCGTTTGGTGAAAGGTTTGTCATAGCCTGATACTTGGAATGTAAATATGTCTTGTTTAATGTCCCAGAGCAAGCCTAGGCTGCGTTGCATGGGAGGAACATCAGAACCAAGATTAAGATCTTTCAAGTTGGTGGCATGATCATCAGAAGGAAATGCTTCCATTACTTTCTGGCTGCTGGAGATAATCTTGTGGAGTCTGAGGTTTGCTACAGAAAGCATTTCTTGTGTTCTGGTGAGGAGATCCATTGCCTCTTCACTTGTGGGTAGGGATTTAAGTCCGTCATCAACATAGAAGTTCTTTTCAACAAAATGACGAGCGTCAGATCCATAGTCCTCACCTTCCTGGGCTGTTCTCCTGAGTCCATAGATTGCTACAGCAGGAGAAGGGCTGTTGCCAAATACATGTACCTTCATCCGATAATCTATGACTTCATTATTGACGTTGTTGTCTTTGTGCCACAGGAACCTTAGGTAGTTCCGATTGTCTTCCCTGACTATGAAGCAATGGAACATTTGCTGGATGTCAGCTACTACTGCCACAGGCTCTTCTCTAAAACAAATTAGCACTCCTATGAGGCTGTTGTTTAGGTTTGGCCCAGTAAGGAGCAGATTGTTGAGGGAGACGTCATCATACTGAGCGCTGGAATCAAAAACCACTCTAATTTATTTGGGTTTCTGTGGGTGATACACGCCAAAAGATGGAAGGTACCAGCATTCTTCTCCTTCCTTTACTGGTGGTGCAGGTTCTGCGTGATCTTTGTCAAATATGTTTTGCATGAAATCCACAAAATGTTTTTCCATCTCTGGTTTCCTCTTTAGGGTTCGTTTTAAAGTGGAAAATCTAGCAACTGCTTGCTGTAGATTGTTTGGTAGTTTAACTCTTGGAAAGCGGAAGGGTAAAGGTGCTACCCAGCTGTTGGAATCGTCTTGAGTGAAATCTTTGTCCATTATCTTGAGAAATTCTTTATCTTCTCTTGCAGATGCTAACTTGTTGTCCTCACTTGTTGAATTGAACACTGTCGATCCGAGACTGTCGTCCCAAGACAGGACCATGTTAGTGTTATCTTGATGGCTATGCTGCGAATTACTGCTGCCCAGCTTCTCTTTCACCCAGTAATGATGTGGGCATGGCTGAAAACAGGTGCTGTGACCATTAAGCAAGATGTTTGTCTTGAATGAGGAAATCTTGGTAAGCGTCTTCATCTTGTCTATACAGACATTGCCTATGATAACCCAGCCTAGATCAAGACGTTGGGCAAATGGAGCATCATTTGGTCCATTGATGTGTTGACGTACTTTATGTACCCTGAGAATGTCTCTACCAAGCAGAAGTAAGATCTTTGCATTTTTGTCAAGGGTTGGTATTTCATTGGATATAGGCCTTAGGTGAGTGTGGTGAAGAGCGGCCTCTGGCGTAGGAATCTCCTCTTTGTTGGATGGTATCTCATTACATTCAACAAGTGTGGTAAGGGTATCTCAAGATTGTCCTTGAGAGAAGCTACAACCAGTCCACTGGCTCTTCTTCCAGATTCCTCTGTAATTCCACTACAGGTACCCAAGGTGTAAGGGTAAGCATCTCCCTTTAAGTTTAACAGATCAAAGAGTTCTGATCTTGCGAGTGATTGGTTGCTCTGGTCGTCCAAGATGGTGTACACCCTTAAAGTCTTTTCTGGCTGTCCCTTGGGGTATACTTTGACTAAACATATCTTTGCACAAGACTTGTCCTGGAGATCTTCCCCACAAACTCTAGTGCATGAAGAAGATACAGTAGTAGGATTTGCTGTTTGATCTGCATTCTCCCCGCCATGCCTTAGTGCAGAGGGGAAATGTGCAGGGGGTGTAGTATTGGGTTGAGATGGGTGCAGTGCCTGCACGTGGTCCTCACAGCCGCACTCTATGCACTTAATAGCAGTTTTACAGTCCTTAGCAAAATGTTCAGTAGAAGCACAACATCTGAAACATACCCCAAAATTCTTTAGAAGTTCCTTGCGTTCCTGGAGGGGTTTCTTTCTGAAACCGATGCATTTCTTGAGGGGATGTGGCTTCTTATGAATGGGACACATGCAGTTGGGGTTTTCGATCCTATCACCTTGGTTGCTCTTGACAGGAGCTGATGCTGGTGTGGGAAGGATTTCAGTCTTTTTCACTGATACTGGACCTCTGTGGTTCTTGTAGTTAAAGCGTGGGCTGTCAAACTTGGGGGTAGGTGAACCAGGATGACTTGACTCACTGTAGGAGAAGCTTGGGTCATTCTTGGATTCCGCAATGTTCTTGACAAACTCACAGAAGTAAGAAAAGGGGGGAAAGGAGACTCGATTTTCTCTTTTATATCTTGACCCAAGTGTAGTCCACCTTTCTTGAATACCGTATGGCAGCTTGGAAACTATTGGGTTTACCCCATGAGCTGTGTCCAGGTAACTGAGGCCAGGTAAGTGAGTGTCCATTTTGGCCAGCTGGAGTTCAAAGAGTAGGTCACTGAGTTCTTGGAATTTCTCATTGTCCTTGCCGGATATTTTTGGAAAATCCCGCAGCCATTTAAACAGAGCATTCTCTATGGCTTCAGGACTTCCTAAGCTTTGTTCTAACCTTTCCCAAGCAGCAGTGAGGCCTGCCGCAGGATTATCAATGTGGACGGATCTGAGTCTCTTGACACGTTCTGTAGACTGTGGGCCAAGCCACGTGATCAGCAGATCTAGTTCTTCAGCAGCAGTAATATCAAGGTTATTGGTTGTGGATCTGAAGGCACATTTCCAACCTGTGTAGTTCTCAGGCTGGTCATCAAACCTAGTGAGGCTGGTCTTAATAAGTTCACGACGAACCATGAATCTTGCAAAGTCTGACATGTCTGTTTTCTCTGACTTTGGGTAAAGAATTGCTGGCTGTGTAGTGCTGTTCATATTATTTGTGGTGTTCTGGGTAAGAGACATAGGGAGATAGGGCGGTGCATAGGCATTCAATCTAAGAGCTGGTTTAAAGTCTGTAGGTCTCACTGCATGTGGAACTGTGTGGTTGCCAGGGATTTGGTGACTTACTGGCATATTGGGTTGTGACCAAGCATTTGTATATTGGGTTTGTTGAGGTGTTGGGCCTTGGTGCACTGTGGTGTGTGAAAATGGGTCAGGATGACCAAGTGATTGTGCATTGTACTGACCTTGGATGTGGCGTGTTGCATAGGGATTGGAGTCCTTTTGTTCTGGAAGGATGTCCCCTGGAAGGATGTCCGCACTGTCAGGAATGTTTGCAGCAATCAGGGGTTCACTGTTTTGACTTAGGACGTAGTCTCTTGTGCGCTTAAGAGGATCCTCCACATCCACTTCACTTGAACTGATGCTGTCCCTTTCACTTCTACTGCCAGCTTGTTCCAAAACCTTTAACCGTACCATTGCTGTGGCATACTCACATTGTTTCTCTAGAGCTTCCATTTCTGCTCTTTCACGTGCTGCTTTAGATTCCATTTCTGCTCTTTCACGTGCTGCTTTAGATTCCATTTCTGCTTTCCGTTGTGCAAAATCGGCTTTTTAACAAAGGCCCTCATTCCGAGTTGTTCGCTCGCAAGCTGCTTTTAGCAGCTTTGCACATGCTAAGCCGCCGCCTACTGGGAGTGAATCTTAGCTTATCAAAATTGCGAACGAAAGATTAGCAAAATTGCGAATAGACACTTCTTAGCAGTTTCTGAGTAGCTCCACACTTAGGGGTATATTTACTAAGGTCCCGATTTTGACCGAGATGCCGTTTTTTCATCAAAGTGTCATCTCGGTAATTTACTAAGCAATAATCACGGCAGTGATGAGGGCATTCGTAATTTTTTGGAAGTCCAACAAAAAAAATACGAATGAATACACCATCGGTCAAAACGCGGCTGTTTAAGTATGAATCTCGGTAATTTACTAAGAAGTGCAAAGCAAAAAAAAACAAAACACTGCCGTGAAAAATTGCAACTCGTAAAAAAGTGCTAAAAAAAACAGACCTGCTTTTTTAATCCGTGATTGTATAGGCATGCAGGGATCCATGAGATCCGTGCATGTATATCAGTGGGAAGGGGTGGGAAAGTGGTTATTTTCTTTAAAAAAATTGCGTGGGGTCCCCCCTCCTAAGCATAACCAGCCTCGGGCTCTTTGAGCCGATCCTGGTTGCAGAAATATGGTGAAAAAATTGACAGGGGTTCCCCCATATTTAAGCAACCAGCATCGGGCTCTGCGCCTGGTCCTGGTTCCAAAAATACGGGGGACAAAAAGAGTAGGGGTCCCCTGTATTTTTAAAACCAGCACCGGGCTCCACTAGCTGGACAGATAATGCCACAGCCGGGGGTCACTTTTATATAGTGCCCTGCGGCCGTGGCATCAAAAATCCAACTAGTCACCCCTGGCCGGGGTACCCTGGGGGAGTGGGGACCCCTTCAATCAAGGGGTCCCCCCCCCAGCCACCCAAGGGCCAGGGGTGAAGCCCGAGGCTGTCCCCCCCATCCAATTGGCTGCGGATGGGGGGCTGATAGCCTTTTGTGAAAATGAAAAGATATTGTTTTTAGTAGCAGTACTACAAGGCCCAGCAAGCCTCCCCCGCATGCTGGTACTTGGAGAACCACAAGTACCAGCATGCGGCGGAAAAACGGGCCCGCTGGTACCTGTAGTACTACTACTAAAAAAATACCCAAAAAAAGACAAGACACACACACCTTGAAAGTAAAGATTTATTACATACATCCACACAAACATACATACATACTTACCTTATGTTCACACGAGGATCGGTCCTCTTCTCCAGTAGAATCCAAGGGGTACCTGTTGAATAAATTCTACTCACCAGCTCCAGGGTCCCAGGCTCCTCATAGCATCCATTTGTAATCCACGTACTTGATTAAAAAAAAAAAACGGAGAGCCGAGCCACGCACTGAAAGGGGACCCATGTTTTCACATGGGCCCCCTTTCCCCGAATGCCAGAAACCCACTCTGACTGATGTCTAAGTGGGTTTCTTCAGCCAATCAGGGAGCGCCACGTTGTAGCACCCTCCTGATCGGCTGTGTGCTCCTGTACTGTCTGACAGGCGGCACACGGCAGTGTTACAATGTAGCGCCTATGCGCTCCATTGTAACCAATGGTGGGAACTTTGTGGTCAGCGGTGAGGTCACTTTCGGGTCAACCCCGTATTTTTGGAACCAGGACCAGGCACAGAGCCCGATGCTGGTTGCTTAAATATGTCATTTTTTCCCCCATATTTCTGCAACCAGGGTCGGCTCAAAGAGCCCGAGGCTGGTTATGCTTAGGAGGGGGGACCCCACGCATTTTTTTTCTCCGTTTTACAGTGTTTATTTAAAAAAAAAATGAACCCCAGCACGGATCACACAGATCCGGCCGAGATTCATTGTGATAAAGTCGGCAGTGTTTTGCTAAAAACGAATGACATCGACATCGGAACAAATGAAAAATCCGAATACGACAGCTTAGTAAATTAGGCGTAATAAATTCAAAAAGTTGCAGTTTTACACTTTCGATGTCATTCGTGATTGAACTTTGACCTTTTTCCGAAAATTACGAATGTTAGTAAATATACCCCTTACTCGGCAACTGCGATCAGTTCAGTCAGTTTCGTTCCTGGTTTGACGTCACAAACACACCCAGCGTTCGCCCAGACACTCCTCCGTTTCCCCAGCCACTCCCGCGTTTTTCCCAGAAACGGTAGCGTTTTTTCGCACACACCCATAAAACGGCCAGTTTCCGCCCAGAAACACCCACTTCCTGTTAATCACACTACGATCACCAGAACGAAGAAAAAACCTCGTAATGCCGTGAGTAAAATACCTAACTGCATAGCAAATTTACTTGGCGCAGTCGCACTGCGGACATTGCGCATGCGCATTAGCGACTAATCGCTCCGTTGCGACAAAAAAATAATGAGCGAACAACTCGGAATGACCCCCAGAATGTAAAGCTCTGCAATAAAAACATGACAACACATGAAACACATATATCGTTGGGCATGACAGATCTGTTTCTGTTGGCAGGTATAGAGCCCCATAAATAAGTCTATATAAGGTGTGAGTGCTGTAATTGACAATGAAAAACATGATTATTCCTGGCAGAGCTGACAGATATGTTACAATTGTATTAATGGCTTGAGACTATCCTCTCGTCACGCACTACTACCATCGCTTGTCCCCTATGGATCAAGTCTTTAATTTCAGACTGAACTGTGATCTATAAGAATTAGCATAATCCAGCTGCACAAATGTAGTTTACATAGAACAGAATTTGACATCTATATTTGTTTTTGATTCATGTCAATTCTACGTCAACCTCAATAAACCGCATCTGGAAAATCCTGTGCTTCCATAAATAGTGTTTGAAGTTTTATGTTAATACATCGTTTGATGTTTTATGTAAATAATGTAAAAACAGTATTTGAATAATTCTCATTTTAAAAATTCAGATGGTTTTATGAATGTAGTATAGCAAGACATACGTCATCAATTAAACGTTAATAGTTAGAAAGAGGAAATATAGTAATAGCCAGTGTGAGGATAATCACTTCCCTACAACAGATCAATATTGGTCAAAGCTTCATATGTTTATGCAGATAAAAATTCATACTCAGACTCAGAGGCCTTATGTGTTTTATGAGAACCAGATACTTTATTAGTAACCTATTAGTGCAGTGTTTCTCTTTAGTACTTGGTACATGCCTGTCCACTTGTAGTATTATTATAATGCTATGTATTAGTCCCAATACGCGTCAGTTCTGTGTGGACAGTGGTTACGCACTGCTCCTATCTACCTTCTGGACAGTGGGTACTCACTGCTCCTATCTACCTTCTGGACAATGGGTACCCACTGCTCCTATCTATCTTCTGGACAGTGGGTACCCACTGCTCCTATCTATATTCTGGACAGTGGGTACCCACTGCTACTATCTATATTCTGGACAGTGGGTACCCATTGCTCCTATCTACCTTCTGGACAGTGGGTACTCACTTCTATCTATCTTCTGGACAGTGGGTACCCACTGCTCCTATCTATCTTCTGGACAATGGGTACCACTGCTCCTATCTATCTTCTGGACAGTGGGTACCCACTGCTCCTATCTATCTTCTGGACAATGGGTACCCACTGCTCCTATCTATCTTCTGGACAGTGGGTATCCACAGCTCCTATCTACCTTCTGGACAGTGGTTACCCACTGCTACTATCTACCAACAGTGATCAGGTACACCAACCGGGAAAAGTACAATTACATTATTTGAAGTACAAAAGAATACTGGTATATCTAAGAGTAAGGGGATAAGGATAGATATTTTTTTAAGCACTAGCACTTTAAAAGAAAGGTGAAGGGTAAGAAAGAAAAATCTAAATAAAAAAAAGTAAAAGGGTAATATATTGTACAATAGGTTTCTTAATTAAAGTAGGTAAAATAAGAGCTTGAGTTTCAGCTAATGCCATGTCTATGGTTCAAGCTTTTGCTATATTTAGATTTGTAAGTTTAGACTGTTTGGGTGGACTTAATGCTTCAAAAGCTATGACATTTTGGGGTCAGTCCTATAAGCCATTATTTCCCTTGTGGTGCAAGTAAGTGTTTCTGTATGCTGCAATTACGGTACCTGGCAAATTTTGTTTGCATCCCCATAGAACTACTTATAAAAATCTGTGAGTCCAGAGGGGAATTGGGCTACCTGCAGTGCCATTGTGTCAGGAATCTGCATTCTCCGTCGCATCACTACTGTGGAACTACAGGTTCCAGCAGTTCAGTTCTGTTCCAGTTCCAGTTTTCAGTCTACTGCAGCCTTGAGTACACAGTGCTTCAGCTAACTCACAGCTGATCTGAACACCTAATCCAGCAGGGTGTGTCCTCACAGATGCAACATCCAATCATCACAGGCCATGGGGTATAAACTCCAGTTCCTGGCTCAGTCTCATTGCCTTGGACAACACGTCACATTCTGTGAACAGGCGTCTCCTGTTTGCAGTCCTCTGTCTGCAGAGATACCCCTGTGTATTGGACCTGTGGAACTACAGGTCCCAGCAGTTCCAGTTCCGTTCCAGTTTCCAGTTCCAGGTTCCAGTCTTCAATCCTTTGTTTCCAGCAGTCTTCTATTTCTGGCATCTCCAAGTCATCTCCCTGTTCCAGTGTTCCTGTGGAACTACAAACTCCAGCCACAGCCAGCCACAATCCACCAGCAGTAAGAGACTCTCCTCAGGTGTTTTATCATTATCTACCTGTGCACTCATTATCAGTTACCATCTGTGCATCTCAGCAGTTAACATCTATTTGCTTAGAGACTGTCTCCTGCTTAAGCCCGTTAGGCTATCTGGACTTGTGCTTCATAGAGACTGTACATTTATCAGAGTTCTGTTTTTCCAAAGTTATTTCATCCTGAGTTATACTGAGACTGTGTGCTTTTTACAATTACCGGAGTTCTGTTTGTTTCAATCATAGTTACCAGTGACTTTTGAATATTTATTTCCTGTTATTTCTGGTTTTGCATTCCACTGCAATTGCATTCCATTGCACCTGTTATTCAATTGCTTTGTGATCCCTGTGACATAATAATATCAGCGCCTATGCACAGGACTATTCTTCGGTCTCCTCGTGTATTACGTCACACCAACACTGACCCACTAGCGCCCCCGCCGGGGACAGACAAAATCGGAATCCTGACACATTGCCAGTATTCCTACACTATTGCAACATCAACTCGCCCCTTGCATCTGATAGGATTGACCCCTTGGACATTAACTATAATTATTTTGGGAGGTTTGGTGAACGTAATTGGCCTAATATAATGTTCTTTCCAAAGTTACTATAATTCACTGTCTGATGGATCGGAGCAGATATGGATTTTGCTAAATTTTATAATAAATTTTAAAATAAAAAAACCTTTATTGTCTGTTTCTCTTAGGGTGCTCTTCACAATTTTATTTTTCATATTTTCCGCCTTACGATAATGTTTCTTTATTAAATAATTCTCAATCTGTGGGTCTTTCAGAAGTATGTTCCAGTGCTTCCTTATAATTTTTTCAAGGTCTTTATGTTAACTATTATACCTTGAAATAAACGGGATCCCCAGATCCTTCTTCTTTTTTTTCTGGTATTTTCTTTGTGATAGTATTCCTATCACAGGTCTTAAATTTCTCAAATGCCGGATTCACATTCTCTACTTTATAACCCTTTTTAATAAATTGTTCCTTTAACAGCAATCCCTGATTGACAAAATCTTCATCCTTAGTACAATTCTTCCAAAGTCTGTAAAACTGACTACTGGGAATGGACGCAAGCCAATTATAATGATGATTGCTATCAGTTTGAATGTAAGAGTTGCAATCCGATGGTTTATTGGAAGTTTTCGTATGAATCTCGTTATTTTCGATGAAGATTGTTAAATCCAAAAAGTTCACTTTTTTTCACTTATATCAAAGGTAAGTTTTATATTTTTGTTATTGTTGTTCAAATGTAAACAAAAGTTCTCCAACGATACAACATTTCACTATTTTTAGGGATTTTCGGGAATGGTGTAAAACACCGGTAGACTAGGTTTGATATATATGTATCGTTTCTCTTCATCTGTTTTTCCTTTTCTCATACACTTCCAAAAAAGACAGGATTTTCTTCTGAATGTTCTCTGTGGGGTCTTACTGTGAGCATAAGGATTTCTGAGACGGTTTGAGGACCATTCAAGGAATTCCTGTTCCAAGAAAGAAACCTTTATATGCGGGTTACAGCATGTGTTGCAGTAAGTAGGGTACACCCACTTAGCGATTATTTGTATTATGCACTGTGAGGTGACCCTGTAATGAAGTAAAGAATTCATGGATCAGACGTGGTGTTACACTGAGAAGGATAAAGATACCTTTATAGGAGTCATAAACAGAGGCGTAACAAGGGTAGGGCGAGTTGGGCACGTGTCCTGGGCACCTTGGCAGGCCCAGGAGAGGGGGTCGCCGCCGGCGGCCAGGGCATCATGCCCCACTCGCCCCCGTCACGCCGAAATGTGAGGGGAAAAGAGCGCAGCATCTCTCCCTCCCCTCACCGCCACTGCCAGCAGCGCTGCATGTGTCCGGTCTCCGGCGGCGTTGGCCAATCAGAGCTTGTGGACCGGCTCCTGATTGGCTGCCGGTCCGCGAGCTCTGATTGGCTAGCGAACCGGCGCCACACAGCCGCCGGAGACCTGGAGCGGTGAGGGGGAGGAGAGGCGCTGCGCTCTCCTCCCCTAACATATCAACAAGCGGTGAGTGACCGGGGTGGGGCAGCACAGTGGGGCATGTAACTGGCACTGAGTGGGGCATGTAACTGGCACTGAGTGGGGCATGTAACTGGCACTGAGTGGGGCATGTAACTGGCACTGAGTGGGGCAATGTAACTGGCACTGAGTGGGGCAATGTAACTGGCACTGAGTGGGGCAATGTAACTGGCACTGAGTGGGGCAATGTAACTGGCACTGAGTGGGGCAATGTAACTGGCACTGTGTGGGGCAATGTAACTGGCACTGTGTGGGGCAATGTATCTGGCACTGTGTGGGGCAATGTATCTGGCACTGTGTGGGGCAATGTATCTGGCACGGAGTGGGGCAATGTATCTGGCACTGAGGGCCATTTTCAGTGGCCACACCCCTTCTGGAGCGTAGCCACGCCAATTTTTTGTCGCGCCTTAGGCGCGCACACGTGCTTCTTTTGTTGTGTTGGGGGTTTTTTGGGGGGGAGGCGCCATTTTCCATCTTGCATTGGGCTCCGAAATCCCTAGCTACGCTTCTGGTCATAAAGTAATCATTCACAATTGGGAGACAGTTACTCAAAAAATCTATTTTTGGGACATTTTTATTTGCATCAGTCAAAGCTGGATTAACAATAAGGGTGGGTGGGGCAGTTGATCCAACCCACACAGCTATATCACCGATGTGGGGGGCATTGTGGTGTATGTGAACTGGGGGCAATACAGAATGTTTAACACATTTGTGGTGCTGAGAGTATTTATTTATTTACAAACAGTTTCTTAAATCGCGCAGCAAATTCCGGTGCGATTTACAATTGGAAACAACAGTGATAAAACAAAACTGTGTAATAACAGACTGTCATAGATTTAGGGAGGCCCTGATCACAGGCTTACAATCTATACTGAAATAGGCATTGATACACAAGGTTAGGTGTTATCTATTGCATAGTGGTCCACCAGATTGCAAAGGTTATCGGTGGGCTGTATGATATGGTCACACACCAATGTTGGCCAGGGGTCAGGAGGATGTGAAAGTGAAAAAAGATAAAATATGTGAGGTTATGTGTAGACTGTACAATGGGAATGTAATTGGATAGGAAAGCTTATGAAGGCTATGTGGGTGGTTCCTGAATTTGAGAAGCTTGCCTGAAGAGGTGAGTTTTCAGGAAACACTTGAAGGTTTGGAGACTAGAGGAGAGGAGATGTTATTGTGCGTGGGAGGGCATTCCACAGAGTGGGTGCAGCCTAAAGAAAGTCCTGCAATTGTGAATGGGAGTGAATAAGTAGTGTAGATGAGACATGCAGATCTTGGAAGAGCAAAGAGCTAGGGTTGGGAGATATTTTGGGAGATATTTTGAGATTAGCGAAGAGATGTTAGTTGGTGTAGTTTGGTTAATGGCCTTGTGTGAGAGTAAAAGTATTTTATATTGAGTACGGTAGAATACAGGTAATCAATAGAGGAACTGACAGAGTGGATCCGCTGACAATGAATGTCTAGCAAGGAAGATGAGCCTCGCAGCTGCATTCAGAATGGATTGTAGTGGTGAGAGTCTCTTTTTGGTAAGACCAGTAAAAAAACTTTTGCAATAATCAATGCAGAAGATAATGAGAGCATGGATTATACTTTGCGTAGTGTCTTGTGTAAGATATAGACCGGATTTAATGGGAGACGATAACGGCAAAATGCCTGTTTGCGGCTATTGCCACAAACATCGGGCATTTTGCAAAGTCGGCTAATGTAATAGCTGCTTTTTGAATGCTTTTGGCTCTAAAGTAGAGAGCCCGATAAAAAATCACATCCAGATGTTTTGCCAGTGTTAAGTATATACCTTAGCCAATGTAATGAAGTCCAATATTGCAAGTCGGACACAAAACAGCTCTAAAACTCTCAAAGAGAGTTTGTTATGAGAATGTTAGAAATCAATTATAAGTACACTTTTCAAGCACATTTGCAATAAATAAACACTTTTCAATCCAATTATACAGATTGCATCCACAGGATATCCCACTTTAAATCGTGGAAGCCCCTGTGCATGCGAAAGGGCGCCAGCAAATGCCGAAAAAGTGGAGATTCCTACTTAGACACTAGCAGGTACTGCTGCTCCCAGTTATAAGGATAATTGCATCCCTTATATAATTGACCAGAAAAAAAACACTTTGCAAGGGATAAAACCCCTGCAAAAAAACAGAAGCGCTGTACCTGTCAATTATCCCAGACAGTGATCATATATTACATTATACATCTAATTTTCAAATTAAAACAATTTTATTGTGTGTGTGTGTGTGTGTGTGTGTATATGTATATATATATATATATATATATATATATATACTGTATATATAAAGAATGCTGCAGCATATATTGAAAAAATATATCAATAACACATATTCCACATACAATTTAATTCTCTGAATGCTTAATATTAATCCTCTATAGATAACTTTCAAATAAGCATTAGTCCATTGGAAATGTCCAATCCCGCATATGTACCATTCCCAATGAATTTTGTGGGATTTATTAACTTGATTCCCACATATATAACTGATTCCAAAACGTATATGAATTATATATCTAGAGGCTTATTGGTTCATCTTTATAATAAACGTCACGAATTACTCAGAGTGCTGAGTTATATGTGTGCACACAATTTTAAAAAAGAAGAAAAAATGTTGAAGTTGGTGATTAACGTATATCATTAAAATCCCTTCACGTCCAAGGTATTAAAGTGCTTGGTGCTAAAGATCAGGCTCCCTCTGTTGATAATATACCTATATTGCAGGTAGAGTGGAGTTCCTTCTATTGTCCTGATGTATTGTCTCAGTGCTCAGGCTCCCTCTGCTGGTAATAGCCCGTATTGCAGGTACACTGGACGGATCTTATCCACAGCACAATACCAGTCAAGCAGGTGATCGTCTTTCACATGGTCCCTAGAAAACGCGTTTCTCCGCCTTACTGCTCCCTCAGCGGCTTCTTCAGTTCATATGACCATGTTACACAAGCTCCGTTTATATAGCACTCTGATTTTAAAATTCCTGCGTGTTTTCGCGCATGCGCACTGACTCGTGCGTTTCAAGCCTCATTTTGGATTTTTCCCTTATATCTCCTACAGCGGCCATTTTAACAATTATGACCAAGCCTCATTTCCACACACCAATACCGGCCTCTTCCTACATATCCACAGCCACCTTTGTCCGCCCTCGGCGGCCATCTTTATCCACCTTCGGCGGACATATTATTCAAATATGAAGGTTGTTTTGGCGGCCATCTTTGTCCACCTTCGGCGGCCATATTTATACACCATTGGTGGACACACTCATGTCTTACTTTAAAAAAACAGCCTTACATATTGTTATGAAAATAAATAAATAAATACAGTGCCACACACACATATCTTAATCACAATCAAATAACAGGTATACCTCTCCCATTAGGAAGCTATAAATCCACCATCCCCTGGCCATACTCAACATATATGGCCTATTGATATCACCTATACCTATTTACTTCCATATATGGGTGTGTAGCACCATATATTATACCACAATAACCGATACAATTAAGTCTAAAATAAATTCATATATCTAAAAAATTTATATATACACATACATATATGTACATCTAAAATGTGCATATATATATATATAGATATGTCTGCACATAACTCCACTTCCATACATATATCATCCCACCAATTAATTAAATGTTGCAATACATGATTTTCATCTCCAATTTTTCGGCTACACAGGGAAACAATTCATAGATTCCTTAACAGTACTTCACAGTATTGCCAATCCTCAGAAGTTGTTTAACTCCACTGTATCATTCAAACCATATGGAATCAAGGTCTTAAAACTAAAAATTCAGAACGCCTCTTTCCTACACAGTCGTCTAAACCTATCCCCCCCTCTATTGGTTTCTGCAACTTGTTCAATAGCAGTGATCCTAATATTTTCAATTTTTGCTTCTTCACACTCTAGGATATGACGATACAGGTAGGTATTCCCCAACTTTTTTCCTATATTCCGTTTGTGCTCCATAAACCTGACGTGGAGTGTCCTGATGGTACGCCCCATGTATTGCAACCCACAACCACACTGTAGGATAGAAATTACGAAGGTGGACTTGCAATTCAAAAAACACTTAATCCTATATACCTCCCCGGATACCGAGGAGACAACCTGTAAGGTTTTTCTATTATTCGTATGAACAGATGTGGCACATCCCGTCCGTCCACACCTATGAAATCCCACAGGCAATGTAGGTAGCCAGGTCTGAATCATCTTCCCCCCTTCCTGTAATTGTTCTTCTGTCCTTTTTTATCAAAAAAACTAGGTGCCAATGTAGTTTTTAGATTATCTGATCTCCTAAAAATAACCTGTTCACTCAATTTCACACTGGTATTCAGGGTTTCATCTAGTTTTAATATGGAAGAGTTCTGTCTGATTATTTTCCTAATTTCATACACACTCATATTATATTTAGTCACAAACATCAAAGTCCTATCTTTCTTCTGTTTTCTTTTTATCTCTCGACCGAGTATTGTCCAATAAGCTATCTCATTCAATATCCTCCACTTCTCTCATAGCTTGATCTAATATGTGTTTAGGATATTCCTGCACCATAAAGGACCCGTAAATAGATTCCATTTGTTTCTGAGCTGTTTCCTCAACGGAACAGTTACTCTTTATACAAAGAAATTGGCCTTTCGGTATATTATCTCTCCACCTTTGAAGGTGGCTGCTCCTATAATGAAGATACCTGCCTTGATCTACTTCTTTCACATACGTTTCTGTTGTTATTTTATCATCCACTATATTTAGTGCTATGTCCAGAAAAGTCATCCGAGTTTAATGACAGTGTCCAGTGAATTTTAAACCAAAATTATTACAATTTAAACTATTTATAAAAAGTTCTGCTGATTCCATACTACCTTCCCAAATAAAGAATAAGTCGTCAATAAAATGTCCGTAGAGGACCAGGCTTGCCCCGAAACCGCCACCCCAAATGTGCCACTCCTCGAAGCGACCCATAAAGAGGTTGGCGAAACTCGGGGCAAACCTTGTCCCCATTGCGGTCCCCTTTACTTGTAAATAATACTGACGATCAAAAAGAAAATAATTGTGCTCTAATAAAAAATCTGATCCCTTCAATGACCAACCACCTCAATTCACTGGTCATATTGGGATCCTCCACAAGATAAAACTGTTGCATTAATCCCCAACTGGTGTTCGATATTTGAATATAGTGAAACAACATCACACGTAATAAAACAATAACTAGACTTCCACTTCACTGTCTCAATTAAATTAAAAAATTGGGTGGTGTCTTTTAAATAAAACCTTAATTTTTTCACATAACACTGTAAGTGACTACCTATAAAAAAAGATAGATTACTTGCTAATGATCCGATCCCCACAATTATGGGATGGCCCGGTGGGTTAATTAAAGTTTTGTGCACTTTCGGCAAAAAATATGTAGTAACCACAGGATTATCACAAAATATAAAACGTTGTGTTTCTCTGGACACTGCACCAACATCGAGTGCTCTATTCAATAGGACTTTCAATTCTCTCTGGAAAAGAGCGGTGGGATTGCCAGCTAGTCTTGAATACAACGAGGCATCATTAAGTTGTCTATTTGCCTCAGCCAAATACATAGTTGTATCCTTGACTACAATCCCACCGCCCTTATCCGCTTGTTTAATGGTCAAGGTCGGATCCTCACTAAGTATTCTCAACGCTGCTCGTTCAGTCTTATCAAGATTATCTTTTAACGGTTGTTTATCAGTTCTACAGCACATAACCCGAAACTTCTCCATTGTTGATTTATAGAAGCTTTCTATATATGGACCTCGAAAGGCCATAGAGTAGAACTCAGATTTATTTCTAAACTTAGACACCTCTCCCATTCTGTTCGTATCAAAAACTTTAATAGCAACCCCATCTTCTGAACTGCTCGTTGATTCAGCGGCCAAGGACTCCAGCATATTCAACATTTCTAGATCATCTTGATCTGTTAAAATGGGTGTACCTTCATATTTTTTCTTTTTCAAATTTTTCAAAGCAAAATAACGTTTTCTGCTGAGAGTCCTTATGTACCGGTTCAAATCGACGAACAGTTGAAACAAATTAGGTTTTTGAGCCGGTGCGAAATTTAATCCCTTCTCTAGGAGTCGTAATTGATCTATGGTTAATTCCTTTGATGACAAATTAAAGACACCTTTACCATTTACTTTAATTTCATGCTTTTTCCCTGACTTCCTCCTTCCACCTCTCTTTCCTCTATATCTTGTTCTTTGTCTTTTTCCTGACCAACCTGTTTTCTCGAATCTGTGGTGCGGACGGTTTTTGAATCTGTGGCTGTCCCCTAAAAAATTAGTATTATTTTCATAATTCTGAGGTGATTGACCATGCGTATCCTCAACATCAGTCCATTCATTTTTATCTGAACCCCTACGATTCATTTTAGGTCTAACTACCGGTGATCTGGACCTAATCCTCTTTGATCTAAGTACTGAGGATCTGGATCTGTATACCTTGGATAGTGTCTCATACCTATTCCTAAGAACAGTGGGTTCCGATCTTTCTCCCTCCTGATTCCTATTTCTCCTGGGGTTACTATAATTACTCTGGGTTCTTGGCCTCCTGGAGTCAACATATTGAAATCTGGGGTTCTGTGTTTCCTTTCTCCTATATCCCTTTTCTTCATAAGATAAATGGGGACCATTATCTCCCCTCCTATTATATGTATGGACCTTCTCCCTTTTACTATTTTTCCTAAAGACCAAGGACTTCTCAAACTCCTCCACCTTTCGATTGACTTTTGTATCTCTCTCATTATAACCATTATCTCCAGAAAATGCTCACAGCAATTCCTGGGTCTTTTCAATCTCTCTCTGTATCTCATTTACTTTATTCTCTCTATATTTGAAAAGCAGTTGCATGAGGTTATTGGAACAGTTATCTAATACTGAATTCCATTCCTCAGAAAACTGCCTGTCCTCTTTAAAGGTGGAGGTTTTAAGGCTCCTTAATCCTCTAGGGTTTAGTCCTTCATCCAAATACCTCTGTAGTGACACTTGGTCCCACCAATGTCTAGTTTCTTCCAGACATACATTTTCCAATTTATTGAAAAACCCATGCATATCATCTAAATTCTCATTCCTTTCTACAAGCTGTAATTCATCAGACCCCTTAAAATACAAATTACGTCTCTCTAGACGTTCTGCAATACATTTTAGCGGTGCCATAATAATGCTTCCCTGTGTTACCGGCTGCCCAATATGCAATTAAAAAATTATCACAAATATACAGATTGCATCCACAGGATATCCCACTTTAAATCGTGGAAGCCCCTGTGCATGCGAAAGGGCGCCAGCAAATGCCGAAAAAGTGGAGATTCCTACTTAGACACTAGCAGGTACTGCTGCTCCCAGTTATAAGGATAATTGCATCCATTATGTAATTGACCAGAAAAAAACACTTTGCAAGGGATAAAACCCCTGCAAAAAAACAGAAGCGCTGTACCTGTCAATTATCCCAGACAGTGATCATATATTACATTATACATCTAATTTTCAAATTAAAACCATTTTATTGTATACATATATATATATAAAGAATGCTGCAGCATATATTGAAAAAATATATCAATAACACATATTCCACATACAATTCAATTCCCTGAACGCTTAATATTAATCCTCTATAGATAACTTTCAAATATGCATTAGTCCATTGGAAATGTCCAATCCCGCATATATTCCCTTCCCAATGAATTTTGTGATCATATATGTGATAATATATGATCACTGTCTGGGATAATCTTTTCAATCCATTTTGACACATAAAAAAACAAAAAAACAAAAACCTTTTGATCTGTAAAAATGCTCCACGTACTGTACATGTAATTTTTACATTATTTCCCAAGGAAATGTGTATTCAAGTCATATAAAGTCGCACAAACAGTTCCAGCTAAATCCAATGATATGTGACATGCCTATATACTGTGTATAATTTCCAAATACTCCACGTACTGTACGTAGACGAAAATGAATGTACTAAGTCACACAAGCAGCTTATGCTGATGTAAATGATATGCAGCATGACATTATTCAGTGTGTAATTGCGACTGTATCTAATTATGTTACAGTGTATGGCTAGAATAGAGTGTAGCATAACATTTTCTATGCAAATACAGTTGCTATTATAATACCGCAACACCTCGGATCCGAGATGCCGAAGACGGAAAATAGACGCACATTTGTAATGTCCGATGCATTCATTTTCCGGCCAGTATTATCGGCTCCCACTACATCCAGGCCCTGGTCATATTTTGGATATGTATATTTTGGATAGATGCATGTAGTATGATTTTGAGACACATTATACTTTTTTTTATAACACTGCCAGCATATCTTTTTGAGAATTTTATTGGTAGCACCCCCACCAGTTAGTTACCCTGGGGCCACCACAAACCTTAGCCCGGTCCTAACATATGCTACAGGTCAAAGGTTTTGGAATACCCACATTTTTCCAGTTTTTATTGAAATTGCTCTGAAATGAAAGCATAGAACAAATAACCAGCTGGAGATACGATAAATCATAAAATCTAGTCTTTGACTTTTCTCTACGTATAGGTTCAATATACATATGTCTATGATTGTTACCATTTGAATACTTTGCTTGAGTGCTATGGTGGCGAGAAACCATGTTTTTATTTCCTTGTTGTACTTTTGCATAGTGAATATTTGAAAAATTCCTTTCTTTGAAAAAACAAACAAGCAAACATTTATGAAAAAAACAGAAATAACTATGGAACACACTTGTGGCCATGCTGCCATACAGAAATCAAATAATTGTTCGAAAAGTTCCTCCCAGCAAAAGTTCCCAGAATTTTTTTTTTTCACTTGCTGTCGTCCTGTCCAGTTCATCCCAAACCAGCTTGGTAGGATTTGTCTAGAGAATGTGCTGGCTATTCTATGATTTGAAGCCTACTGTCTTGTTCTTTTCCTTGGAAGTAGTTTGGACATAGCCTAGAGGTAGATTTTTGGTTATTTTATGGCTGTAGGATGAACCCATGACAAACTAGGCACAGACCAGAGGGTATTGCCATGGTGTTGCAAAATGCTGTGATAGCCCCTTTGGTTCAGGGTGTAGTCACTCTGAAGAAGTCACTAAATCGGGATCCAACAATAGAACCCCAGACCATCACGCTTCATCCTCCACGTATGACAGCTGGTGTCACAGTGGTTATTTACAAAGCCACCGCTTGTCAAAACCACTGCTTCAAGACATGTTTAAGCCCAAAATGTAAAAGGCAATGTTTGCTATTAAAAGGCACTGTGCATGCCCCCAATTCACATTATATGTCACACTGTGTATGTCCCCAATTCACATAATATGTCACACTGTGCATGCCCCCAGTTCACATAATATGTCACACTGTGCATGCCCCCAATTCACATAATATGTCACACTGGGCATGCCCCCAATTCACATAATATGCCACACTGGGCATGCCGCCAATTCACATTATGTCACACTGTGCATGCCGCCAATCACATTATGTCACACTGTTCATGCCGCCAATTCACATTATGTCACACTGTGCATGCCTCCAATTCACATTATATGTCACACTGTGTATGTCCCCAATTCACATAATATGTCACACTGTGCATGCCCCCAGTTCACATATGTCACACTGTGCATGCCCCCAATTCACATAATATGTCACACTGTGCATGCCCCCAATTCACATAATATGCCACACTGTGCATGCCGCCAATTCACATTGTCACACTGTGCATGCCCCCAATTCACATTATATGCCACACTGCGTATTCCCCCAATTCTAATTATTTGCCACACTGCCCGTCCCCCCTTCCCCTCACCCATATTAGTTTTTAGTAATTTGCTGATCTCAGCTTCTATGAATTCTGGAACAGCTTCTTGCTAACTCCTGTCCAGTCACTTTTTCCGAGTGATGACTCATTATCACCGTACAGGCCGATAGAGGAAGAAGAGATAGGTCAACAGATTGTTTCAGACTTGATAATTGTAATCACAATAAGAAACTATTTACTGTCCGAATGTATCGAAACTCGCATAAAGGGACAGGGGCCCATACCTGTGATATGTTCGAAGTGATGCAGTAGCGCAAAGTGCAGAATTCTATGGGGTCTGCAGCTGCTGTCAGAAATGGAGGAACCGTGGCAGGTACCTCAGATATATGCTGCATCCCGTCCGACATTTGCAGGTATCCCCCAATTTGTTTTCGGGAGATACAGATGTAGCCATGCTCATCGTGGCTACATCTACAGCAAACGAGCACTCTCGGCGCGGCTAGGCACGCCCATGCCTGGCCGCGCCGAGCTGTGTCTATAGCCAACCCCCATTCAACAAATGGGGCACGTGCACGTCCAAGGTGCGTGTGTCTTAGACGTACATGTGGTCGTGCCTAACAAGCGATGAGCGTGGCTACATATGAATGCTGCAAATATTGTGTGAGAAATAGACCCTGTAGTGATATGCTATTTTATTGCATAGATAAGGGTTATGCAACCTTTATCCCTCCAGCTGTTGTGAAACTACAATTCTCAGCATATATTGTAGTGACTTGTAGACTAGATTCACAACAATTAGGAAGCTAAATAGCCATTGCTTTACCTAACCAGGTATTATTAACACTCATTTTCTTCTGTTGCTTATTTGTAAGATTTATTGAAGTTAGAGATGTACAGAGAGGTTAAATCTGAAATGACAACCCAGAGCAATCTATCCAAGGTTTTGTCAAAAAACCAACATTGACTGATAGTAATTAGGATGCTAATTAACCATTTTGGTCTCTGTGTATTGGTACCAGGAAAAAAAATCAAAAACAAACATCAGTTTTCTGATCTCCTACCAGGTATTCCCCATCACTGATAGCAATTTTCCACCTAAATCCTGGGTCCAATCTGGGTTTTGGAACACAGTGCCAACCCGGGTCAAACATGGGTCAGAGCCCATTTCCACTGCACCTTCGACCAGGGTAATTCCCGGGTCGACCCCTTTCACACTGCACCCATGTGCAGTGTTTCTGTTCTGCCACTGATCTGTCTCTCCCTATGCTTTTAAAGGGACCTTTTTCCACTGAGCTGTGACCCAGATTAACCAAGCACTAACACAAGTTATTATAGCAGCGGAATAGCGGTATAAGTGGCTGAAGAGAAGAACTCATACTTTTTAAAAAAATTGTTTCACGGAGACCATAGCTCGCATTATAATGCTCCGCCGTTGAGAAGGCGTGTCACATTCTGCCCAAGGGGTGTGTTTATCTCCACCCAAGGGCATATCTATTGTCATTACATCACAGCGGAGCTACACACCAACATCGTAGCTACATTAGACATCAGGGCTACACACCGACATGATAATTACAATATATGGCAAAACTACATAGTGCATAACATAGTATTGTGATGTATGTCTATCTATCTATCTATCTATCTATCTATCTATCGATCTATCACATGTCGCGGCCTCACACCCTTCCCAATAACAGTGGCATCAGCCCCAGGATCCCCACTCTCGGCCACCCCTTCCCTCCATAGCATGTTATCAGCCCCTGAGCCCCCACTCTTCTTGTCTCTATCTCCTCCCTCTTCCAGCTTTTACCTCTTTGTTGTGTCCCTCCCAGGCTGGTAGCATCTAGATTACCTTAGTGGAGAGGACCTTTCCCATAACCCCCTGGGTCCATGCCACAATCTATTTGGAATAGTAAGGTATGGAGAGCGAAGCGAGACACCGAGCCCGAAGCGTGGCGGGCGTCTAATGCTGCATAGAAACAAAATAATAATCTCCCAAACGAACGGAGGTGCTGTAAGGGCGTAAGTTCTCTCCTGCCCTCTCGTTTTGTCACGTCCAGGTCCTTAGCACGAAGGCAACATAGACACAACCCTCCCAGGCTCTGTCTGTGTTTGGCAGCTAAACAGCATCAGGCAGGAAGTGAAAATAAAGACACTTCCTGTCTAGGCTAACTCTGCTGAGCAGTGAGCAGAGCACAGAGACTAGTATGGGGATTCTCACTGTCCTTGATCGCTCATCTAGTGGAGGTCTGCAGGTCCTGTCCCCGTCACGCATGCACAGTTCAGATTCCCAGCAGGGCAGTGGGGAATCCCGGGTTTGGTTTGGGTTGAGCTTTGACGGGCAGCAGGAGACTCCACCATGAATCGGGAGTCTCCCGCAGATTGCGGGAGGGCAGGCAACTATGGAAGAACTGAATGTAAGTGTAATATGTCTGATTGGAGGTGTATCTATTTTTCGCTAGTAGAGTAGATGCAAGTATGCACTGATGATGATAGCTGGTAGCAAAAGATTAGTGTACGTAGAGACAATTGCATTAATAGCTCTGCAAACAGGTAAATATAAGGATTTTTCATTTTTTTTAGAGCAACATACGCACAATTAACTTCCTATTCTGCATCATGCCCTATATATAAACCATCAGCATATATGATGTGAGGGGCTAATTCAGAGATGTACACAAATCGACGGTTTGCGGACGTACTTCTGCAAAGTTTAATTAACTGAGCATGTGTAGGATTAATTCTGCACATGTGCAGATCAGGGACCGTATTCAGAGATAAACGCAGATCGCTACATGCGCAGCCAGATCTGGGTTCATCTGCTCACATCCTGGGGGCAGCCGAGAACAGGGCAAGATCGCCCAGCATGTGTGTGGCAGCCTCCTTATGCCTCTGCAATTAGATTGTGTATATCGGAACTTAGTTTGACTAACCCATTTTTTTCCGGAGAGGCTGCGTGTCACACAGCCACCCAAAAAACGGCCCCTGCCTGCCCCTGCTCGGGATGCCCCCAAAGGCTGTCGCTGTCAATCACACTGTGGCAGCATACTTCCTGGATGCGACCACAACGTCCAATGGAAAGGGATTATGAATATTCTGCAAAAGCACTGGCCCATCCTCCAAACAGATAAAGACTTATCTTCAGTCTTACCAACAAAACCTCAAGCGAGTTGGAGAAGGTACAGGAGTATAAAAGATCGACTGGTTCATAGTCATCTGACCAAACCTTTAGATAAGAAATCCAAATCCACAGGCTCATCACCATGTGGTAACTGCAAAGCCTGTACGCATATGGTTCCCACAGAATTCTTTTTTGACAAATTTGGCAAAAAATGGCCAATTTCTCCAAAGATCACGTGTACAACTGTGGGAACCATCTACCAGCTAGAATGTCCATGCCACAGAAAATATGTAGGAAAAACCATCAGACCTCTGAAGGTCAGAATTCTTGAGCATATTGGAAGTATACGTAATGCCAAAAAAGATACTTCCAACTTCAAAACCCTACAACCTGTAGCGAGACACTTCCTCGACTATCACAACAGTGATCCAAAGGGTCTCAAGGCCTTTGGTCTGAGACACATACAGTTGGGGATACGTGGCGGCGACTTAGATCAAGAATTGCTTCGTTTTGAAACCAAAATGATCTTCCTTCTTGATAGTCTACATCCTAATGGACTAAATGAGTCCAACAGCTACATACCCTTCTTGGGATAATAATTCCTCTGATAACAGCCACCACATTTATGGTGGTTTGAAATCATGCCAATAGGCAGAATTACTGTCTATGTACATTATCCCTATGTTAATCTATTTTTTGACATTACTATTTCTGCTCTTTGAAATATTTACCATATGTGGTTTTCAATTTTTGGCACATGCTACACCAGAGATTGAGGTTATTTTTTAACTTCTCTCTATGGTAATCTATAACCATTCAAATACTGGGTTTTTAAATAAATCTAACAGCCATATAACCCTCCTTAGCAGATAAATCCACATGATAACAGCCATCACATTAATAGTGACCTGAGATCATATAATCTAGTAGAATTACTACCTATGCGCATTGTCTCTATGCTGATTTATCTTTTACCATTATTACTTCTTGCTCTTCGCCATACCTACCATATGTGGTCCCTAACCTTCTGGCACATATTATACCAGATTTTGGGGGCATTATTACCTCTTGCACTTTGCAATACCTACCTGATGTGGTCCCAAATTTTTGGGCACACATTATACTAGAGATTGGGGACATCTTTTAGCCAGTCTATCTTCATCTCCAACCCTATGCAAATTCATCATCACCTGAATATTAGGTTGTATTTACTCATGTCATTATTAAAAAGATCTAATGCAAGATCATGATCATCCGACAATTCGGAACATTTACGTGGTCTTTATACTTTGATTACATAATATATCTGATATTGAAGCTATCAACTCCAATCAGGATAAATTAGATATTTACAAGATATTTATGAAGTTTAAATTAATTAAATATCAGGTTCCGACTATTGGAACTTACCTCTACGGGACACTCAGATAGTAGAATTATTCCATCACCTTTCCCTCACTGTTTTTTCATGTCACTTTTTTTCGTCTGTTTTGCACTCTGATTAGGATCACTTATTCACATTCACACATTGGTTGTTGTTACCCCCCCCCCCCCCCCTCCCTTCTTCCTTTTACAAATATATCAATAAAATATATTAAGGGGGTCTTAATATGTGCTGTATCCCCCCATATTTTCCTCACTCCATTTTCCTTCACTTCATGATACACTTTTCCATATGAATTTTATTTTCACTTATTAGGGTTTTACAACTTAATTAATATATCACCTTCTCTTCACTTTATACTGGGTCTACATGTGACTATATCACGTTATAATTAAGAATACTGACCAGGTCCCTCCTGAATCGACTATTTACAACCAATAACATTTTTTTATACACAATAAGGACCACATATTTAATTAACACTTACTGATATTAATAATGTATTGTAAAATATACATCCATGCAATAATACGACCATATTCTTTATATACAGAGCTGACAATATGTAGTAGGAGAAAACAATTCAGGTCTTGGAATAATCTGACACATAATCAGTCAAATCTATGATCAAATATAAACAGTATATATACACTGTTACTTTGTAGGATTATACATCACACAGAACACAGGGCGATGCTGGCACGGAATTTGTATGCCTACAACAATATTATCAGTAGGATCGCCTACGCATTATGTGAGACGAATAATAGTCTATGCTATATAATCGGGGGAATGAACGATTTTAGGGACACTGAAAAGCACATCCTTTTGTTTCAATATAGTATATGAAACACTCCAGTATGATTACAACTATACAGAGGAAGGGGTTTTGATAATTAAGAGCGTCCGTGAATGTGGCCTGGTTACTAGCCGTCACCATGGAGATCAAAGTACCCCGTGATTGGCTGCATGGATCATGTGACCGCCAAAGTTAAATCTATGATTGAAAATCAATAGTATATGTAGGATTATACACCACACATAGCACAGGGCGATACTGGCATGGAATATGTATGCCAACCAGGGACGTGCAGTCAGGGGAGGCAGTGCCTCCCCTGTCCCTAATCATTCAAATTACAAAGAAGATACGTTATGACACAGGTTCTGTGTCATATGTATCTGTTATTCTTTATATTATTTAAAGCATGTAAAAAAAAAGTTTTAAACATGTTCGGAGGCACCGTTTTCGATGCCTCCTGCTGTCAATATAAAAGGTCCGGAAATGGGGGGCGGGGCCAAACGGCGGGCAGTAGAAGCCCATTAAAAAAAGCCAGATAAGCGGCACCCATAGAAGTGCCTCTGCGACAGGGGCGTGCTTTCAGCCCATACGAAAGCACGCCCCTGTCACTAACACTTATGTGATTGGGCAGTGGGCAGGGCCGAACTGGCTGCCCGGCACCAAACCACTCCCCATTCTTGGGCTGGCAGATACGAGTAACACCCCCCCCTGCCCCCGATCTTAAACCAGCAGCGGCCAATAATCGCCCCCCCTCCCTGCTGGATTGTACAGCCGATTATATGCAGGGCGCTGCAGCGGAGATCCTGCCCCCCCACCGAGAGCCGCCCGCTGCCGACTTTCTCAGACAGCGCCAGTGTTCAGGGCCGCGGACTCTGGGGCACTGGCAGCGGGCAGCGTTGCTGCCATCGCTGCGCTGCCCGCTGCCAGTGCCCCAGTGTCCGCGGTAATGTGGCCACCTACTGCTGTAGTGTTCGGGTGTCGGACAGGAGGGGGAGGAGGAGCCGCGTTCTCAGCTCCTCCCCCCAGAGTCAGTAATACAGCCTGTGTGGATGGGAATTGGCCAGCCGGAGGGGAAGGAGGGGCCTCTCTCTTAGCTCCTCCCCCATACGCCCTCATACTGCCTGTTTGGGACTCCACAGCTAGAGGTGGGAGAAGGGGTCAATACTTCTCCATGTCCCCTGACATGATCATGTCCATGAGAGGGAATCAATTTCCCTGTGCAGCAGCAGCGTGATTGTCCACGCCACAGTGGCAGGTAGGAAAAACAAACGAGTTGTAAAGGTGGCAAGTGCTGTTCAGCATCTCTTTGTCAGTCCGTTGGCCCCCCCACTCTCTCTATCTATCTCCCCCTCAGCTCCCACTCTCTCTTTATATCTATCTACCCCTCAGCTCCCACTCTCTCTTTATATCTATCTCCCCCTCAGCTCCCACTCTCTCTTTATATCTATCTCCCCCTCAGCTCCCACTCTCTCTGTCTATCTCCCCCTCAGCTCCCACTCTCTCTATCTATCTCCCCCTCAGCTCCCACTCTCTCATTATATCTATCTCCCCCTCAGCTCCCACTCTATCTATCTCCCCCTCAGCTCCCACTCTCTCTTTCTATCTATCTCCCACTCTCTCTTTCTATCTATCTCCCCCTCAGCTCCCACTCTCTCTTTATATCTATCTCCCCCTCAGCTCCCACTCTCTCTGTCTATCTCCCCCTCAGCTCCCACTCTCTCTATCTATCTCCCCCTCAGCTCCCACTCTCTCATATCTATCTCCCCCTCAGCTCCCACTCTATCTATCTCCCCCTCAGCTCCCACTCTCTCTTTCTATCTATCTTCCACTCTCTCTATCTATCTCCCCCTCAGCTCCCACTCTCTCTTTCTATCTATCTCCCCCTCAGCTCCCACTCTCTCTTTATATCTATCTCCCCCTCAGCTCCCACTCTATCTTGCCTCCCCCCCCCCCTCTCTTGTTTACTCTCTCTTCCTCAGCCCCCCTATCTCCCTATCCACCCCCTATCTCTCTCTATTCTGCCCCCCTCCATCTCCCACATCACTGTCTCTCCCTCTTGCCTTATTCCCCCATTTGTAACTGCTTGTAGTACCTTTTCCTTGCATTAACTAGTTCTGATTTGGGTATTGTATGAGTTGCCGGCGGCCGGTTCCCTGGTGGCCACCATACCGGCGCCGGGATCCCGACTGCCAGCTTAGCGACAGCGGGACAAGCCCCTCTTTTCTCCCAAGAGGGAGGAAAGGTATCGGTATGCTGGTTGTCGGGATTCCGGCACCGCTATTCTGTGCGCCGGGATCCCAACAACCGGTATACTGAATACCACCCTTCTGATTTTTACTTACATACTGGCTTATTGCTATATTTGGTGGTCTCCCCCTATTCCTCATCCCTCTCTCTTTCATCTCTCCAGTCACCCCCTATTCCTCCTCTCTGCCATCTCCCTCTGTTCCTCTCTCACTCCCATCTCCTCCCCATTTCTCCTCTCTCCTGTTTCCCCGATACTTCTCCTCTTTACCGTATACCCCTATTCCTCCTCTCTCTCTACAATCTCCTCTATTCCTTCTCTCTCTCTCTCTCTCTCTCATCTCCCTCTATTCCTTCACTCGCTCCCATCTCCCTCTATTCCTTCTCTCTCTTATTTCTCCCCCTATTCCTTCTCTATATTCCTTCTTCCACTATTCCTCTCTCGCTGCCTGCCGTCTCTCCCATTCCTCCCCTCTCCCTCTATGTTGTCTCCCCTCTATTCCTCCTCTCTCTCTCTCTCTCCAGTCTCCCCCTATTCCTCCTCTCTCCAATCTCCCTCTATTCCTCCTCTCTCCAATCTCCCTCTATTCCTCCTCTCTCCAATCTCCCTCTATTCCTTCTCTCTCCAATCTCCCTCTATTCCTTCTCCCTCTATTCCTTCTCTCTCCAATCTCCCTCTATTCCTTCTCTCTCCAATCTCCCCCTATTCCTTCTCTCTTCCTTCTCCCTCTATTCCTTCTCTCTCTCCAATCTCCCTCTATTCCTTCTCTCTTCCTTCTCCCCTATTCCTTCTCTCTTCCTTCTCCCCCTATTCCTCTCTCTCTTCCTTCTCCCCCTATTTCTCCTCTCTCTCCTGTCTCCCCCTGTTC
The DNA here is from genome assembly GCF_028390025.1 of Pseudophryne corroboree. Lineage (NCBI taxonomy): Eukaryota > Metazoa > Chordata > Amphibia > Anura > Myobatrachidae > Pseudophryne > Pseudophryne corroboree. Next base: position 498,844,764 of record NC_086445.1, read on the forward strand.
CTCACATCTCGATACTTCTCCTCTCTCTTCCATCTCCCCATATTCCTCCTCTCTCTTTCCCATAAATGTATAAAAATTGTCAATGTATTAGCCTGTCTGCTCATCACAAGTTTGATGAGCAGGCAGGCTGTGGGCATTGGCGGTGGCATTGCCAGTAGCGGGCATTGGATCAGCGGCTGTAGGAGTCATCGGCGGCACTCAAAGGACATTATGGCTGCAGTGCCTCACCAGCCACTGACCTCACCGCACGCCACTGATGCCAACAATAATAATATCAGTAGGATCACTTATGCATTATGCAAGAAGATTAATATTCCATGCTATATAATAGGGTTAATGAATGATTTTAGGGACAGTGAAAAACATACCCTTTTACTCCAACTTAATATATGAAGTAGTTAGCATGATTACTGCCATACAGAGGAAGGGGTTTTGTTAATTAAAAGCGTCCGTGAATGCGGCGCTGCTACCAGCCGTTACCATGGAGATCTAAGTATCCCGCGATTGGCTGCAAGAATCATGTGACCGCCAATGCAGCACAATGATTGGCTAGCAGGCACATGTGACTAGTTAGACTACATCGATTGGATAACGCTGAGAGCTTAAATATTATGCCAGGAGAGGCATTCTGGTTCAGCCCTGACGAAGCTGTCAGAGTAACGGCGGAACACGCATGTGGGCAGCGTGTGTCCGCGTTTGTGCTCTATGCCCTTGCTCATATATTAATTTAAATGTATAACCAGTTCTGATCTAGTTGATGAGTTAAAACCTGATAGCATCTATATGTACTGTACAGCAGATAGATGAAATAGCTAATGACAGAGATCTGTATTCCTTCCAATGCCTATGGACAATGCAATTAGTGCAAGATTAATTAACAGACGTTCTGATACATTTCAATGAAAAGACTGCAACTGCCTGAACACAGTATATATGTGCTGTATATTTATCATTATATAACAGGCAGATGGAACACTAAATGATAGAGACCTGTATTCCTTCCAATGCTTATGGATAATATAATTGGTGCCAAAGTAATTAGTAGATGTGCTGATATAATTTAATGCACGGACACCTACTGTCTTTATTTAAGCAGATTCATGTTATATATCTATGCTAGTGAACAAACAATGACAAACAGTGTTGTGGATTAAATAAATGTATGGGAATGTTACAATGTTTCACATGTAATCCTTGAGGCCACCTGTTAGTCATGAGGAGATATCTATGATACAAATTCAACAATTGCTAACAGACTAAATGTATCAGTGTCAATTTGAACCTGTGCTATTTGAGAATAACTAGCCCAGACAATTTAGTATGTTTATATCTTTAGAGGCAATAATAAAGCCAGTAAACTACAAACTATAATCTATACCCGTCTGGTTATTCATAATTAAAAGGGGATATAGCTATTTTCTCCTAAATCGAGATATATTGAATTCATTGTTACAATAAGGTGCTCTCCCCAAGTGGGACATCAGCATCTGGTATAGCTAAATGAATATAATAAATAGCTATATATTTATAATATTGACACTGAGGAATGAGGAAGGTATTCTTTCTCATTACCTGAAACAGCATGATCTTTGTTACAGTCGCCCCATGTGATTACAGAGAGTCTCACTAAAGTTACAAGTATATTAAATATAATTTTTGAGACATATTAATACACTGCATTCCACTAGCACTATTTACAACTATAATCAGCACATAAGCACTAATTGGTGTAGTTTATGTGCCAATTTTTAGGCAGAAGAATTTAATTTGCCTCTTTTTATGAACGTCCCTTGGAAGGCTTAAGAAGGATGTATCAAAATACTGAACTACTGATACATACATAGTAAATTGTACTTTTTCCTAATAAGGCTCTTCTGCGTACAGAATAATAAACAGACAGCTTTGATATCTATATAATATATTATACTTGCTGTCTGAAGGATACTGTCAGCTGTCAACATAATAAATACGAGTGAAACAGTTCTGATATTATATACTTATATATCAATAAATGGTCATGTAAAGACATAGTGACCAACTGCTGACAACGACTATCAGACTGGTGTAAGATTAAGAGCAATATCTTATAATAGGACATAAGAATCAATACGCGGACACATTTTTTAATCTTTAATCACATTTATTATTCCAATTGCACTTGTGGTATATGTTGTATGTGTCTTGACTTTAACCTCTATGTTTCATCTATACTCGTAGTTTGTGTGTTTGTTATTGTCACACCATTTTAATTTGACAACAATAAAAGTTACATTTTATGAATTCTTGAGAATGTGGTGATAATTAGGTCACCCTTATTCCTGTGCATCAACAATACAGCCTTTTCTTCCTTTTTTCCTTGTCTGCGACCACAATGTGTAAGATTGCGCACAACGACCAGTGCGCATGTGCAAACCATGTGGATGCAGCCACAGTGTGCAAACTCATGCCTGCGTCCAGGTCAGAATAACCCCCTAGGTCCTGCATCATCACACATAGTGCCCTCTATGCTACAGCCTGTCAATCAGGAGTAGGGCAGCAACGGAGAGCATTCTTGAAAACGGGGGCATGTCAATCCCATTTTTGAGGCATGTTTAGGCCAGTGTCTGCATCTTCCAATGCAGCTTCACTGCACATGGCTGCATAAAACCACTGCCCATCCTAAGTAACCTGAGGGTTATTCAGATGGCCAAGGTTCACGCAGATACATACTTGATGACATTCTGGCTGCCCCCTCCTGAAGGGGGCAGCCAAGTCAGCACAGCCACGCCCCCTCAGCATGAGGGGGCGTGGCATGCCCCGATTATGTTAAATAGGAACGGGACATGGACTGCACGATCGAGTCATTGTAGCCACGCCCCCTCAACACGATACCATGAACTACCCGGAACACCCACTTTGTTCTGCGATGTCGGCTGGTTTCATTGGCGATGTGGGGGGCTGCGGGCAGGTGGTGCAGGTCGCGAGACTTGCCCTATCTTCTGGGAGGCCGGGAGCGCCACCCGATTTTCGGGAGCCTTCCAGCCGTTGCGGGAGAGTAGGCGTATGCGCAGATAGTGCAATGCTGTGTGTTCGGACGCAGCAGCAGATCACAGAAACTTGCAGTAAGCTTCTATGTACGCCTCCTGAAGCATTAGCATAGTATAGCACAGCAGCTATGTCCACCGACACAGCTGCTAAGTGATCTGTGTCTATCTCTGAATCAGGTTCTAACCTACCAGCAACTGTAAAACAATAATGAAATTAGAGGAAAACATGGAGTAGCTGCTTCCGAGCTAAGTGACTATGAGATTTTGCCCATAGACCATAAGACACTGATATGTACCGCAGATTGGAGAGTATTTGGGGCAAACCCTAATAGTTTCCAAGTATGACTTGATTGACATTCCAAGATAAACCTTGGCTAGAGAGGCTTACTGTACATGGAATTTGGGGCAGTACGGATGGTGTAATGGTTAGCATTACTGCCTCACAGCACTGAGGTCATGGGTTCAATACCCACCATGGCCCTAACTGTGCGGAGTTTGTATATTCTCCCCGTACTTGCGTGGGTTTCCTCCGGTTTCCTCCTACAGTCTAAAAATATGCTGGTAGGTTAATTGGCTCCCAACAAAAATGAACCCTAGCGTGAATGTGTCTGTGTGTACATGTGATAGGGAATACAGATTGTAAGCTCCACTGGGGCAGGGACTGATGTGAATGCGCTGCGGAATATGTGTGCGCTGTATAAACAACTGGTAATAAATGAATAAATAATAATTTCCAGATTGATGCCCTCTCATGACTTGACATTTCACTGATGCAGGATCAGGCTGGCCCACAGGGGTACAGGGGAAAGCCCTGGTGGGCCCCATTGTCTGGGGGCTTACCCTCTCCTCAAGTGATCAGGTTCCAGGCTCTGCCCTTGGATTATACATTATACATGTTACCTTACATTATACATGTTACCTGCACAGGACTATAGTGTATTTTCTACAGTGCATTGCTGTTATCAATCTGGTACATTATCTTGCATGCACTAGCAGTATTTACTATATATATTTATCAAGGGGCCCAGACCATGCACTCGCTAATAGTTAGCCAAGCCTCTAAGTATGCTCCCTACCACTGCATTCCGTAGATGCCGACATTCTTGCTGCCTTCTCCGGGAGGAGGCAGCCAGGTCGGCTCAGCAGGGGGCGTGGTGCGGTAAAGGTAGGCGTAACAGGGAGAAGAGGGGGGGATGAGAATGCGTCATCGTGACCCCGCCCCCGCTACACTATGATGAGATTTCCGGCATAACAGAGCAGGGGCCGGGGGGGTCACGATGACGCAAATCAAGTCATCGGCACCTTTGCTGCGGGGAATACTTGAGTGTTTCTCCAGGGGGTGCAGGGGCTCGGCTGCTGGCCGGGAGACTTGCCAACTCTTCCGGGTGGCCCGGGAATGCCACCCGACTTTCAGGAGCCTCCCAGCCATTTCGAGAGAGTAGGTAAGTATGCTGCATTCCCCCGGTGGACCCTTCATGCCCCAGTCTGACACTGCTCCGATGTGCGGAGAATATGACTAGTTAGCAGGTTTGCATTTATAAATCAATATACTTTCCTGTATATATGTCAAGCGTCTGTTTTTTCCTTTATTGCTCCTCTCCCTGAAGTCACATTGAGATTATACATACCTCAGTTTCTTTCGATGGGTCACGAAGTTATACAATAGTGTAAACACCATCCAAATTCATCCAGTAGTTTTTGCGTGATGCTGGAATGGACAAACGAACCACTGGCAGACTGGAAATCGCCAGACGATTTACAGTTGCAATCAGGTGATCACTAGGAAAAAAAGGAGCTGCTAAGAGGGACCACATCATTTATCACTATCACTATACTGATGATACAGCACCTTGCTGTACTTAACTGACAATTGCCCAACTCCATTTTAACTGTCCAAGTGTGAGGGTCCACAATTTTATTATACACTTACGCCTGAGTAGATACAGTGCACTCGGAAAGTATTCACAGCACTTCACTTTTTCCACATTATACAGCCTTATTCCAAAATGGAATAAATTCATTTTTCCAGTCAAAATTCTACACACAATACCCCATAATGACAACGTGAAAAAAGTTTTTTTGAGATTTTTTTGAGGGACAAAATTAATTTATTACATTTTGGAATAAGGCTGTAACATAACAAAATGTGGAAAAAGTGAAGCGCTGTGTGCTTTTTGGTTAGAAGTTTTGAAATATGTATAGTCACACAAAAAAATGACATACAGTACTGTATGCCCAACTATAAATGAGCACCATTATCTATACAACCACTGTATGTTTGTGGGTCTATCTCAGAGTCAGTTATAGGAGAAATATAGATACAATGTTTGTCTTCTTTCTATAATTCTTTGGATTAGTAACTTAATCAATGGTGATAAATACTAATAAAATGTAAAAGTAATACTTTTAAAAAAAAAAGTTCGTTAGTAATATTTTCATTTTTAAGTCACAATTTCCTGTACAATCGTTCACTTCTGTTATGTTCAAATTGCTAATGTAATCATGCCATGGTGTAATTGTTTTATCTGTGTTGGCTGCCTGAAGCCTGTTTAGAGATATTGCTGTCTGGGTGTCATTTTTTATTACAGTGTTTTGACAATTACCATCAATTATTTTGGTTTTATGTAGATTTAATCAAGTCAGCTTCTCTTCATATTATTCTACAACCTAATAAACAAGAAATAAAAATTAACGACATGCATCCAAAACTGAAACCCTTTACTAATTTACAGCACATGCCCTAGCATATGTACAGCAAAAGTATTATGTTTGAGAATTAAATAAATAATTTGTATATGTAATGTACGCATGGGAACACCTGATGAGCAAATATTTGGAGCTTTGTCTACTAGGGCTAAATTCTAATTACCCAAACCTGGGTTGCTGCCCCCCCCCCCCCCCCCCCCGTCCCCTCCTATACCTATACTTAAGTCCGGTGCCTCCTTTCCAGTGATATTAAAAGCAAAGACTCTCGCACTGTGCCACAGTCTTTGCTCTCTAGTGCACATGTGCCATATTCCCAAATATCACTGAGAAGATGGAGACATCTGTGGAGGAGGGACCCATTTCCCACAAGCAAGGTAGGAAGCATGTGCCCTCCCCCGTGCCCCTTACTAACCTCCTGCATTAGAATGGCACCCCCTGTGGAAGTGTGTAAGCAGCCCTGCAATTATACATTTTCTTACTATTTCTTTTTTTACATTTCCTATTATTTTTAGAGAGGCGTGGACACACATTCATTACCGGGATCCGGCATGGCTCTCTGCACCACTGGCAATGGGCTCTACCATGGCATAATGTGTATAAGGGGCTCTTCCATTGCGTAATGTGTACAAGGGGCTCTACTGTGGGGTAACGTGTATAAGGGGCTCTACTGTGGTGTAATGGACTCTACCATGGCATAATGTGTATAAGGGGCTCTTCTGTGGTCTAAAGTGTATAAGGTGTCACGCTTTGGTTATTTTGTGAATCCGACTTTGGATCTTTAAGTGGTGCAGATCTTGGGATCAAAGTCATAAAGGTAGCTGGTTTGATGGAGTTCCTGCTTATAAGCTATGGGTGAACTTAAACTAGTACTGGACAGTTGGCAGAGACCCAGAGCAAGAGCACGGAGTCTAAACACAGCAGTGGTTTTCACCAGGGACCCCGCAAAAAAGTTTGGGCTTTGCTGCTCTTGACATGCAGGGTCCTCAAGTACTAGCACTGGAGGACTTTGGTAGCACAGAGAGGCAGGACACTGGCAGTCAAGATCTAGAAATCCTAGATACAGGGCTGTTATAAGACTGGTACAAGTTCAGGAGTGTGGGTAAGGTAACAGACTGGAACTGATGACAGATATTGGACTGGAACCAATGGCAGATATTGGACGGGAACCGATGACAAATATTGGACTGGAACTTATGGCAGATATCAGACTGGAAAAGTGGACAGATATCGGAATGGAATCTGGGATAGATATCGGACTGCACCACAGCCTGCGTACTGTCCCTATTTTAAATATGTGATGGGAGGGGTACCAATTCTATTTGTGGCACAGGGCACAAAATTTACTCTGATACAGCTCCAGTGCAGCTTCTGCAGAAAGGAGCAACAATGTAACTCTGAGCAACACGCTGCAGAGATTTACTGTGATTGTTGCACAGGGATCACACAGTGTCTATTCATAGGGCTCAATTCAATTAGGGGAGATATTCTTGCTCTTGCACGAAAGTGCAGGTACTATATGCCGCACTTACGGTATCGCTGGATTCGTTCATTTTTGCTTGCAATACAACATATAATACAAGGAGCGCTGCAGTGACAGCCAGATAATACAGAGAGCATCACAATGACTGTCAGATAATATAGAGACCATTGCAGAGACAGACAAATAATGCAGAGAACATTGCAGTGACTACCAGATATTACAGTGAATATTATAGTGACTGCCATATAATGCATACAATATTATATTTAGCGTTGTATAATCAGAGAGCATCAGTGGCTTCCATGTAACGGTCCTTTGGCTCACTACAATTTCCCCTTGTACTCTCCTATCTATTGTCAATCCTCTGCCCAACTTTGGTGGAACTACACCTGGGTCACCCCATTTAAGATTCCCAATGGGAAATTATTTACTTTACCGTATGTCCTTTCATATGTCTCGATGCATAAATTATATGGAAAAATACGTGAAATTATTAAATGGACTGTACCTTACCCCTAATAGATTACATACATTTTGTCCATCCTGCTCTAAATTTTATTGGGAGAATTGCGGTGAGTAGTGGCACTGAGAGGGAAGAGGGTGGTGGTGAAGGCAGCAGTGCCATACACACTTGGCAGGAATATGGTGCATAAGGCTGCTCTTCTCTACTGCCCCCAGCAGCCCAGGCTCCTGGTGGTGTCACCGGCCCCGCCCCGCCCCACTACAATCACTGCACGGGGAGAGGGCGGGGACACCAGGAGTGCAGGGAAGTGGAGTGGAGGCACACAAGGACAGGGGGCAGATAGAGAGAGGCACAGAAGAATGGGTCTCCAAGGGAGAGGGGGGTGAGAGTGTACTAATTGCCCCCCCCCATCACATTGCATGTTAGTGGCGCCACAGCAGCCTGTGTCCCTAGCCCAGCGCATGCTGATACTGTGCTCCCCACCCCCCAGTGGAGTGCACAGCACTTCAAATACTTTTTAGAATACATTTTTTGGTAGGAGGGTGTGGCCACACTACCACAATTAAGCCATATCCCCAAAACAGTACCAGGGCCCGTCCAGGGTCTCTACGGCCCTGTATATAATATATGCTATGGTTATTTACCGCTTCAGGTTAACGACTCATACCCACCGGCAATAAAAATACATGCTTTTTTGCTGGAGTCTATGTTAATAATAGTAAATCGTGAAAACAGGTATGGGGATGGATTCTGTTGGTTCCAATGATCGAATTCTTCCACTTTTGCAGGGGGTTAGCAGTGGCATGTGAACAATAGATAAGTCACTGAATAGTAAATTTAAGCCTGGCCAAGGCTATGCCCCATCCTAACCCTTCTACCTTCACTGAACCTTCAGGTTTTACTTGCTTTGCTCCACTGGAGCAAGGGACATTTTTTCATTAGAGCCTCTATTTTATCTATTCATCCTCCAGTTTTGTCAAGTTTCATTTGCAGAAACGCTTTGTCCTATTGGCTTTTTGGCATCTAGACTAGAGTATCTAGTTCCTTACAACAGTAGTGCCTTAGTTGTCTTTATTTGGTAACTAAAGAGTGTTTACTTACCTATTCTCCGGCAGATCCCTGTACTTCAGAAATGTTTCATGTGTTTAAGAGAATGTAAACCAGCTTCCCATATCGGCTGACTTCTCCAGTGAAGTAGGTGGTTGGGGGTCTTGTTGATGTGATTCAAGGTAGATTGTGTCATTATGGCTCTGCTACCCCACGGTCAGCACTGGGCGTCAGGGAGTGGGTCCAAGTTTTGCGATTTACCATATCATATCTCTGCAACTCCTACCTACACCTTTTATAAAAAAAAAAAAATTGCAACTATGGACTGATCTACAGAATGAAGCATTTTCTTATTTATGTAGCCCATTTATTTCAGGCTACTCATTTACTTTGCTACAGGTATTGTGTTCTGTATCTATAGCTTTTATTTTGTTAGCATTAGGGTATATTGTCCATGATTGCTATAATGACCTCTGATTGCAGTGGGATTAGCATACTGTCTCTTGGTTACATCTGTCAAACATTATAGATTATTCATTTTTTGTAATATAAAGCAGAATTGCTACTGCTGACAGGATAATATATTTATTCCATCATGGGGAGCATTTGGTCATGAACACAACATGGACAAGTGACAATGGGGTCGATTCAATTCGGTAACTTATGAATAGCGCCGAGAATTAGCTCCCAACGCTATTCAATTCAGCTGCTAGTTACCCGCAATTGTGGGGAATTCTTCTATCCCCGGGGATGAGAGAAAAAACCCGACAAAAGTGCTGCCTCGCGGCCGGCGCGAGGCTGATTCTGTCGGGAATCAGCCTCGCGACGGGGAGTTAAGTCGGAGAATGCCCATTAGGTCAACACCAATTGGTCGACACACCTTAGGGCGGCATGAAAAAAAGGTCGACATGGACAAAAGTCGACATGAGGTTTTTAAAAAAAATAATAATCTTTTTTTGAACTTTTTCATACTTTACGATCCACGTGGACTACGATTGGGAATGGTAACCTGTGCTGACCGAGGCACCTTGCCCGATGCATGGCAAGTGAAGCAAGCCATGCGAGGGGACACGGTGCACTAATTGGGGTTCCCGGTCATTCTACGAAGAAAACGACACCAAAAAACCCATAAAAAACTAATTTCGACCTTTTCCATGTCTACCTTGTTCATGTCGACCTTTTGTCCATGTCAACCTAAGGTGTGTCGACCAATTGGTGTCGACCTAAGGTGTGTCGATCTTTTTCGTGTCTAACTTGGAGTCCCAGACCCCTATTGCACATGCTACAAATGTAAAGGAGTCATACAACAATATGAAGCTGTTTTAAGAAATGGTTCAGTATCAGAAAAAAAGTGGGATATCTGTGGAGATCTAAAGGTTATTGCACATGTCAGTGTTACAACTGGGTTACACCAAGCACTGGTGTTTATGTGAATGGGACAGTAGGTGTGATGTTAGTGTATTAGAATGCTTAATATTTGTAGACACTCCCTTACTAATATGTGTAAGCCTGAATCTTCAGTGATGGTCCCTGGGACCAGGGGGATGCTGGGAAGTGGGTGGTCCAGTGTGCAGTGTGTCTGGAGTTGGTGATGAAATAAAACAGCACAGCAGTGAACTCACATGTCTCTGTGTCCTGATGACTGGATTTACAAACATATGAACAAAACATGGTGTCAGAAGAAGTTTAACTTGGACTGCTAGTGCTCTCAGAGTGTGAAAGAATCTTGCAGAAGTCTGTAAGGCTGCGATACTCAGTGTCTGCAAAGCCTGCCGTGTGATCCTCTCTTCAAACAGTGAGTAACCATGGATAAACTGGCTCCTCCAGCAGGCATGCTGATGTCTGGTAACTTGTCTGAAAACTGTAAAAGATTTAATCAAAGGTTTAATATATATCTTGCTGCATGTAGAGCTGATACAGAGGCTGACAAAACTAAGGCATCCATTTTCCTCCATGTGATAGGAGAGGATATGCTGGACATTTATAATAGTTTTCAGTTTGCAGAGGGGCAGAATATGGTGCTATCTTCTATAATGCAAAAGTTTGAAGATTACTTTGTGCCAAGGAAAAATGTGACATATGAAAGATATAAGTTTTTCACATGTGATCAGAAGTCTGTAGATGGATTTGATCAGTATGTTACAGAGCTGCAATCACTCAGTAAAACCTGTGAGTTTGGTGATTTAAAGGATTCACTGATTAGAGATCGTATTGTCTGTGGAATTCCTGATAATGGACTCAGAGAGAGACTGCTAAGAGAGCAAGACCTAACACTAGACAAGGCAGTAACTATGTGTAGATCTGCAGAAATAACTAGATTTCAAGCCAAAACGTTACCCAAGGATGCTGATGTACATGTAGTGCAGAAAACAGAGCCAAGCAAACCCCATTCTCAAGAATGAAGCAGTCTAAGCCACAGTCTAATAAGGAAATGTGTAATAGATGTGGAAATGCTCACAATCCTAAAATGTGCCCGGCTTGTGGTAAAACCTGCATGAAATGTGGTAGACTTAATCACTTTGCCAAATGCTGTTAAATGAAAAGTGAAACCAAAGTGCATGCTATTAAACAAACAGAGGAATTCTTTGTGGATTGCATTGAACTTTGCAGTGCAGATAAGAATGGATTGTCCCTTTTTAACTGTGAACGAGATTGTCATTCCCCTTAAGCTTGATACTGGCGCGCAGGTGAATTTAATATTGTTTCAAGACTATAAGACTTTTAGAGTAAAACCTAAAATTCATCCAGCCAAAGTGAAAGTTACATGGTACACTTATGCTGAAATATAAGGGACAACAGTTTAAAACATCTCTACTGATTGTGGATAAAAATGTGCAACCGATTCTAGGATTAAGTTCCTGTGAGAAACTAAGCTTGCTAAAGAAAGTTTTTATGGTGACATCACAAGTAGAAGATTACTGCAAATCGATGTTTACAGAATACAGAGATTTGTTTGAAGGTCTAGGTTGTTTGCCTGGAGAGCATAAAATAAATATAGACACGCAAGTTTCTTCAGTGATACACCCCTGTAGAAAAGTGCCATTTGCGCTGAGAGAAAAACTGAAATAAGAGTTAAATCGCATGGAAGCCTTGGGTGTGATACAGAAAGTTGATGCGCCTACTGAATGGGTAAGCTCCTTAGTAATTGTTGAAAAGAAAAATGGACAACTCAGAATATGTCTAGACCCCAGAGATTTAAACAAAGCTATTAAACGAGAACATTTCAAACTACCAACCAGAGATGAAATCATGTCGCAATTTGCGGGAGCAAAATGGTTCAGTAAATTGGACGCATCTTCAGGATTCTGGCAAATACAGCTAGATGAGGCCAGCTAAAAGCTTTGTACATTTAATACACCAGAAGGTCGATACAGATTTCTTCGACTACCATATGGAATATTGTCTGCTCCAGAAGTATATCACAAAAAGATACACATGATTTTTGAACATATTCCAGGTGTTGAAACAATGATGGAGGACATTATTGTCTGGGGATCTACAAAGGAAGAACATGATTCTAGATTGAGACAAGTAATGGAAGAAAATGAATCTTAAGCTAAACAAGGACAAATGTGAATTTGGTGTGAATACACTTACCTTTATGGGCGACGTGGTCTCGGATCAAGGTGTAAAACCAGACCCAAGGAAAATATCAACCATAGTAAACATGAAACGTCCTAACAACAAAGACGACATCAGAAGATTCCTAGGAATGATTACTTACTTAGGAAAGTTTATTTCTCAACTCTCTGAATGAACAGCCTCTCTTAGACGGTTGTTGGACAAAGATAACGAGTGGATGTGGCCACATGAACAAGAAGAAATTTGGCAAAACTTGAAACAGATCATTACAGAGCAACCAGTGCTAAAATTCTTTGATCCTGCGAAAAGAATAAGAATTTCAGCAGATGCTTCTCAATTTGGCCTAGGTTCAGTGCTGTTACAAGAACATGAGGATACATGGCAACCAGTAAGCTATGCATCAAGAGCACTGACCAGTGCTGAAACAAGGTATGCTCAGATAGAAAAAGAACTTCTAGCGATCACATATGCATGAGAGCGATTTCATCAGTTTGTGTATGGTCAAACATTTACAGTGGAAACTGAGCACAAGCCATTGGTAGCTATCATGACTAAATTATTACATGACTGTCCCATGAGAATTCAACGAATGCTTATCAGACTACAGAAATATGATGTACACTTGCTGTACTGTCCCGGCAAATACATGTACATTGCTGATACACTTTCTCGTGCAAAAGTGAAGGTTCCAAAAGTCTGATGGATGCAGAGATAGAAGCCTATGTTAATTTGATCGTAGCTTCTCTACTAGTGTCTCTTGCAAGACAAGAACAGATTAGGAAAGAAACTGAGACAGATGACACAATTAAAGTGTTGAAAGTTATCATTCTGAAAGGTTGGCCAGCAGAAAAACATGCGTGCCCGCTGTCTATCCATGATTATTGGATGTACCGCAGTGACCTTACAGTTGTCGATGGTATTATTTACAAAGGCAATAGGTTTGTCATACCTGCACGACAAAGAAAAACTATGCTGTGCAAGATACATAAAGGCCACTTAGGAGAAGAAAAATGTAAGCGGAGAGCGCGTGAAGTTATGTATTGGCCAAGAATGAACCGAGACATAGCACAGACTACATCTACATGTGAATTATGTCTTACATATAGACCGAAACAACAAGTCGAGCCACTGAGTCCTCATGCAGTGCCAGAGAGACCGTACCAGAAAGTTGGCGCAGATTTGTTTGATTGTAATGGGTACATTGTCGTGACTGATTATTACTCTAACTACCCTGAGGTGAAGACACTACATACAACTACTAGTAAAGCCGTAATCAATTGCATGAAGTCAATCTTTGCAAGGCATGATGTTCCTATGGAAATGTTCACTGACAATGGTCCTCAGTTTTCCAGTGCTGAATTTAGACAATTTGCTGATGAGTGGGAATTTGTCCATACTACGTCAAGTCCCCACTATCCACACTCAAATGGGTTGGTGGAAAGTTCAGTAAAAACTGTAAAGAATCTCATGAAAAAAGCTCAAGAAGGTAAAGAAGATTTCTACAAAAGTCACAGTACACCTTTACAGAATGGACTTTCTCCTGCACAAATGCTGATGGGAAGGAGGATTAGAGCAAATCTCCCGATACATGATGAACTGCTTAATACACATAACTCAGCGTTGGTCAGACTGAGTAAGGAACGTCAACAGGCGAAACAGAAACTGTTCCATGACAGGCGAGCAAAAAGCTTATCTGATCTAAAATCAGGTGACCAAGTCCGTCTCAGAGATCACGAGAAAGGTATTTGGGTGCAGAAAGGTATTGTGCAAGCACAAGTAGCACCAAGATCTTATACTATACGTACAGAGCGTGGAACGGAAGTAAGAAGAAATCGGGTGGATTTAAGATCTCAACCTAACCATAATGAAGACAACATGACTGAAGAATACCCTTCATCTGACCTGTATGATGATCCTCATAATGGTGAACAAACCACGATGCTAGAAAGGTCCAACATGGTCGGTGAAACACAGACTGTGTATGAAAGACCCAAAAGGGAAATACGCAGACCTGAGAGACTCATTGAAACGTGTTAGATGATGTTCTTAATATGACGTTGTTAATTGTTGCATTGAAGCGTACAGGGCTTATCTTTAAAGAAAAGAGGATGTGATGTTAGTGTATTAGAATGCTTAATATTTGTAGACACTCCCTTACTAATATGTGTAAGCCTGAATCTTCAGTGATGGTCCCTGGGACCAGGGGGATGCTGGGAAGTGGGTGGTCCAGTGTGCAGTGTGTCTGGAGTTGGTGATGAAATAAAACAGCACAGCAGTGAACTCACATGTCTTTGTGTCCTGATGACTGGATTTACAAACATATGAACAAAACAGTAGGGACAAGCAAAGCCGCTACATTTGGGTGGATTGGCCGAAACGCACCTAACTTGTTCCAGGCATGAAAATGTTGTGACCCTTCCTCATTTGCCCATCAAGCTTGGACTTAAAGAAAACGTTGTTAAAGCAGTGAACAAGGTGCAAACTGTGTTTACATACTTGAGAAATACTTTTTCTCAGATCAGTGATGTCAAAATTAAAGAAGGTATTTTTGTAGGTGTTTGGATCAGAGAATTGCTAAGAGAATATGTGAAGTAAAACTGAATGGCAGAGATTCAAGTGTATCTGCACAAACTTTTAGGAAACCACAAGGCCAAACACTATTCTGATATAGTGGGTGACCTTCTTACATCTTACAAAGTAATGGGGTTCAATATGTCATTAAAAGTGAATTTCTTGGACTCTAACTTGGACTTTTTCCAGGTCACATGGGTGGGGTGAACAGCGAACAATGTGAGTGTTTTCAACAGGAACATTTTTAACATGTAAATGAGTTACCAAGGCGAGTGGAGACCCAATTTGCTGGCTGACTACTAAGGACTCTTAAGAGAGACTCCTGAGGCAAAGTACAGCAGAAAATCAAACAGCCATTTAAAAAAAAAAAATGTATGTAAATTTATGGGTCATTACAAAAATAATTGAATGCACTGAAAAATCTTACCTGATGGAGAAATCTCATAAACGCACGTGAATTCAGCACACAAATTACTACAGGTTGAGTATCCCATATCCAAATATTCCGAAATACGGAATATTCCGAAATACATACTTTTTTGACTGAGAGTGAGATAGTGAAACCTTTGTTTTTTGATGGCTCAATGTACACAAACTTTGTTTAATACACAAAGTTATTAAAGATATTGTATTAAATGACCTTCACGCTGTGTGTATAAGGTGTATATGAAACATAAATTAATTGTGTGAATGTAGACACACTTTGTTTAATGCACAAAGTTACAAAAAATATTGGCTAAAATGACCTTCAGGCTGTGTGTATAAGGTGTATATGTAACATAAATGCATTCTGTGCTTAGATTTAGGTTCCAACACCATGATATCTCATTATGGTATGCAATTATTCCAAAATACGGAAAAATCCGATATCCAAAATACCTCTGGTCCCAAGCATTTTGGATAAGGGATTCTCAACCTGTATGATAATCAGTTATTCCCCAGTGTTATTAGTAACCAGTGGTGACAAGGATCCTCTCCCCGTTTTTGACCTATAACGACCGATCAGTCCAGGTAACCCTAAAGAGTACAGCATAAATGTTTAGCATATTAAGCCATACTGGTACTCTGGGCCATATCTACCTTACCAGTCTACTAGCAGAAAGCTTCTTTATTCTTACTTTTTTTTTTGGGGGGGGAGCAACATGAAGTCTGGTCAGCAGCACACTCCACTTTCAACATATTTGGAACTGCAAGAATCCATATACAGTATGTGTCAGATTCCAGGAATCCTATTCCCAGCATATAAAGCTGCTGTCTGTGATTTCTAATACCTCATGGTTTTTTTTGTCAAATCTGACCACCGGCTCAGGATTTGCCTAATATATACAATATCTGTTATTTAGCATTTCCATTACTAAGGTGGTCATTCCAAGTTGTTAGCTCGCTAGCAGTTTTTAGCAGCTGTGCAAACGCTATGCCGCCGCCCTCTGGGAGTGTATTTTAGCTTAGCAGAAGTGCGAACGAAAGGATCACAGAGCGGCGGTAAACTTTTTTTGTGCAGTTTTAGAGTAGCTCAATACCTACTCAGCGCTTGCGATCACTTCAGGCTGTTCAGTTCCTGTTTTGACATCACGAACACGCCCTGCTTTCGCCCAGCCACGCCTGCGTTTTTCCCAGCACGTCTGCGTTTTTCTGAACACTCCCTGAAATCAGTCAGTTGACACCCAGAAACGCCCTCTTCCTTTCAATCACTCTGCGGCCAGCAGTGCGACTGAAAAGCTTCGCTAGACCTTGTGTGAAACTACATTGTTCATTGCAATTGTATGACGCGCGTGCGCATTGCGCCGCATACGCATGCGCAGAAGTGCCTTTTTTCGCCTCATCGCTGCACAGCGAACTAATGCAGCTAGTGATCAAATCGGAATGACCCCCTAAGTTCCCAAAGATAACATTTACTTTCCCAATTCTTTTTACCTACTAACTTATATGACTGAAATATTATGTGATCTTCTTTCAAACTTGATTAACCTTATGAGGGCTCTTCAACTGTCAGCCCAACAGAGAACAAAGGGCCCTCTCCCTTTGCACTCTCTCCTAGTATTAGCCCTGTCATTTTATGTGCATATGTTCCCCTAACTGTATTTTCCCCACCAGTGCCTCTTGTCCTGTTTGTTCACCCACTTCATAGATACATGCTCGTTGAGTAATATTTGCTCACTACTACTCCTTGTATGATCATTACTTGCTTTTCAAGCCTTTGTACATTTCTGTATCTTACCCTTTACCCCCCACCACCACCTCATATTGTCTTTGTTTTTTTAATGATATTTCTCTATCGTCCTAGTGGATGCTGGGGTTCCTGAAAGGACCATGGGGAATAGCGGCTCCGCAGGAGACAGGGCACAAAAAGTAAAGCTTTTCCAGATCAGGTGGTGTGTACTGGCTCCTCCCCCTATGACCCTCCTCCAGACTCCAGTTAGATTTTTGTGCCCGGCCGAGAAGGGTGCAATTCTAGGTGGCTCTCATAAAGAGCTGCTTAGAGAAAGTTTAGCTTAGGTTTTTTATTTTACAGTGATTCCTGCTGGCAACAGGATCACTGCAACGAGGGACAGAGGGGAGAAGAAGTGAACTCACCTGCGTGCAGGATGGATTGGCTTCTTGGCTACTGGACATCAGCTCCAGAGGGACGATCACAGGTACAGCCTGGATGGTCACCGGAGCCGCGCCGCCGGCCCCCTTGCAGATGCTGAAGTAAGAAGAGGTCCAGAATCGGCGGCTGAAGACTCCTGCAGTCTTCTAAAGGTAGCGCACAGCACTGCAGCTGTGCGCCATTTTCCTCTCAGCACACTTCACACGCAGTCACTGAGGGTGCAGGGCGCTGGGGGGGGGCGCCCTGGGAGGCAAATGTAAACCTATATAAAGGCTAAAAATACCTCACATATAGCCCCCAGAGGCTATATGGAGATATTTAACCCCTGCCTGTATTCACAAAATAGCGGGAGACGAGCCCACCGAAAAAGGGGCGGGGCCTATCTCCTCAGCACACGGCGCCATTTCCTCTCACAGCTCCGCTGGTCAGGACGGCTCCCAGGTCTCTCCCCTGCACTGCACTACAGAAACAGGGTAAAACAGAGAGGGGGGGGCAGATTTAATGGCAATATCTTGATATATATAAAGCAGCTATAAGGGAGCACTTATTATAAGGCTATCCCTGTCATATATAGCGCTTTTTGGTGTGTGCTGGCAGACTCTCCCTCTGTCTCCCCAAAGGGCTAGTGGGTCCTGTCTTCGTTTAGAGCATTCCCTGTGTGTCTGCTGTGTGTCGGTACGTGTGTGTCGACATGTATGAGGACGATATTGGTGTGGAGGCGGAGCAATTGCCAAATATGGGGATGTCACCTCCTAGGGGGTCGACACCAGAATGGATGCCTTTATTTATGGAATTACGGGATAGTGTCAAC
Source organism: Pseudophryne corroboree (assembly GCF_028390025.1). Taxonomy (NCBI): domain Eukaryota; kingdom Metazoa; phylum Chordata; class Amphibia; order Anura; family Myobatrachidae; genus Pseudophryne; species Pseudophryne corroboree. The sequence continues at coordinate 498,863,040 of NC_086445.1, forward strand.
ACGCTAAAGCAGTCGTTTGACGACATGAGGCGGCCGGACAATCAATTAGTGCCTGTCCAGGCGCCTCAAACACCGTCAGGGGCTGTAAAACGCCCTTTGCCTCAGTCGGTCGACACAGACCCAGACACAGGCACTGATTCCAGTGGTGACGAATCAACCGTATTTTCCAGTAGGGCCACACGTTATATGATTTTGGCAATGAAGGAGGCGTTACATTTAGCTGATACTACAGGTACCACTAAACAGGGTATTATGTGGGGTGTGAAAAAACTACCTATAGTTTTTCCTGAATCAGAAGAATTAAATGACGTGTGTGATGAAGCGTGGGTTGCCCCTGATAAAAAGCTGATAATTTCAAAGAAATTATTGGCATTATACCCTTTCCCGCCAGAGGTTAGGGAGCGCTGGGAAACACCTCCTAGGGTGGACAAGGCGCTAACACGCTTATCAAAACAAGTGGCGTTACCTTCTCCTGAGACGGCCGCACTTAAAGATCCATCAGATAGGAGGATGGAAAATATCCAAAAAAGTATATACACACATGCAGGTGTTATACTACGACCAGCTATAGCGACTGCCTGGATGTGCAGTGCTGGGGTAGTTTGGTCAGAGTCCCTGATTGAAAATATTGATACCCTGGACAGGGACAATATTTTACTGTCGTTAGAACAAATAAAGGATGCATTTCTTTATATGCGTGATGCACAGAGGGATATCTGCACACTGGCATCACGGGTAAGTGCTATGTCCATTTCGGCCAGAAGAGCTTTATGGACGCGACAGTGGACAGGCGATGCGGATTCAAAACGGCATATGGAAGTTTTGCCGTATAAAGGGGAGGAGTTATTTGGAGTCGGTCTATCAGATTTGGTGGCCACGGCTACAGCCGGGAAATCCACCTTTCTACCTCAAGTCACTCCCCAACAGAAAAAGGCACCGACTTTTCAACCGCAGCCCTTTCGTTCCTTTAAAAATAAGAGAGCAAAGGGCTATTCATATCTGCCACGAGGCAGAGGTCGAGGGAAGAAACAGCAACAGGCAGCTCCTTCCCAGGAACAGAAGCCCTCCCCGGCTTCTACAAAAGCCTCAGCATGACGCTGGGGCTTCTCAAGCGGACTCGGGGACGGTGGGAGGTCGTCTCAAAAATTACAGCGCGCAGTGGGCTCACTCGCAGGTAGATCCCTGGATCCTGCAGATAATATCTCAGGGGTACAGGTTGGAATTAGAGACAGATCCACCTCGCCGTTTCCTGAAGTCTGCTTTACCAACGTCCCCTTCCGAAAGGGAGACGGTTTTGGAAGCCATTCACAAGCTGTACTCTCAGCAGGTGATAGTCAAGGTACCTCTTCTACAACAAGGGAAGGGGTATTATTCCACTCTATTTGTGGTACCGAAGCCGGATGGCTCGGTAAGGCCTATTCTAAATCTGAAGTCCTTGAACCTGTACATAAAGAAGTTCAAGTTCAAGATGGAGTCACTCAGAGCAGTGATAGCGAACCTGGAAGAAGGGGACTTTATGGTATCCTTGGACATCAAGGATGCGTATCTCCACGTTCCAATTTACCCCTCACACCAGGGGTACCTCAGGTTCGTTGTACAAAACTGTCACTATCAGTTTCAGACGCTGCCGTTTGGTTTGTCCACGGCACCTCGGGTCTTTACAAAGGTAATGGCCGAGATGATGATTCTTCTTCGAAGAAAAGGCGTATTAATTAAGATGGGATTAGCAATATCTCAAGAGGTGCTAAAGCAGCACGGATGGATTCTGAATATTCCAAAATCCAAATTAATGCCGACAACTCGTCTGCTGTTCCTAGGGATGATTCTGGACACGGTTCAGAAAAAGGTTTTTCTTCCCGAGGAAAAAGCCAAGGAGTTATCCGACCTGGTCAGGAATCTCCTAAAACCAGGAAAGGTGTCTGTACATCAATGCACGCATCTTCAGATGCACCTGCGGATAACCCTGTCTCCAAGGACAAGGGTATCTCTTCTGTGGTGGTTGCAGAGGGCTCATCTATTGGAGGGCCGCAGATTCGGCATACAGGATTGGATCCTGGTGACCACGGACGCCAGCCTGAGAGGCTGGGGAGCAGTCACACAAGGAAGAAACTTCCAGGGAGTGTGGTCGAGCCTGGAAAAGTCTCTTCACATAAACATTCTGGAACTAAGAGCAATCTACAATGCTCTAAGCCAGGCGGAACCTCTGCTTCAAGGAAGACCGGTGTTGATCCAGTCGGACAACATCACGGCAGTCGCCCATGTAAACAGACAGGGCGGCACAAGAAGCAGGAGTGCAATGGCAGAAGCTGCCAGGATCCTTCGCTGGGCGGAGAATCACGTGATAGCACTGTCAGCAGTGTTCATCCCGGGAGTGGACAACTGGGAAGCAGACTTCCTCAGCAGACACGATCTTCACCCGGGAGAGTGGGGACTTCATCCAGAAGTTTTCCACATGCTAATAAACCGTTGGGAAAGACCAATGGTGGACATGATGGCGTCTCGCCTCAACAAAAAACTGGACAGGTATTGCGCCAGGTCAAGAGATCCGCAGGCAATAGCTGTGGACGCGCTGGTAACACCTTGGGTGTACCAGTCGGTGTATGTGTTTCCTCCTCTGCCTCTCATACCAAAGGTATTGAGAATCATACGGCAAAGCGGAGTAAGAACGATACTAGTGGCTCCGGATTGGCCAAGAAGGTCTTGGTACCCTGAACTTCAAGAGATGGTCACGGACGATCCGTGGCCTCTACCTCTAAGACAGGACCTGCTTCAGCAGGGACCGTGTCTATTCCAAGACTTACCGCGGCTGCGTTTGACGGCATGGCGGTTGAACGCCAGATCCTAAAAGGAAAAGGCATTCCAGAAGAAGTCATTCCTACCTTGATTAAGGCAAGAAAGGAAGTCACCGCGAAGCATTATCACCGCATTTGGCGGAAATATGTTGCGTGGTGCGAGGATCGGAGTGCTCCGACGGAGGAATTTCAACTGGGTCGTTTCCTACATTTCCTGCAATCAGGATTGTCTATGGGTCTCAAATTGGGATCTATTAAGGTTCAAATTTCGGCCCTGTCAATATTCTTCCAAAAAGAATTGGCCTCAGTTCCTGAGGTCCAGACTTTTGTCAAAGGAGTACTGCATATACAGCCTCCTGTGGTGCCTCCGGTGGCACCGTGGGATCTAAATGTAGTTTTAGATTTCCTCAAATCCCATTGGTTTGAACCACTAAAAAATGTGGATTTGAAATATCTCACATGGAAAGTGACTATGTTACTGGCCCTGGCGTCCGCCAGGAGAGTATCTGAACTGGCGGCTTTATCTTATAAAAGCCCTTATTTAATTTTCCATTCGGATAGGGCAGAGCTGCGGACGCGTCCGCATTTTCTCCCTAAGGTGGTATCAGCGTTTCACCTGAACCAGCCTATTGTAGTGCCTGCGGCTACAAGCGACTTGGAGGACTCCAAGTTGTTGGACGTTGTCAGAGCTTTAAAAATATACATTTCAAGGACGGCTGGAGTCAGAAAATCTGACTCGCTGTTTATACTGTATGCACCCAACAAGTTGGGTGCGCCTGCTTCTAAGCAGTCGATTGCTCGTTGGATTTGTAACACAATTCAACTTGCACATTCTGTGGCAGGCCTGCCACAGCCTAAATCTGTTAAGGCCCATTCCACAAGGAAGGTGGGCTCATCTTGGGCGGCTGCCCGAGGGGTCTCGGCATTACAACTCTGCCGAGCAGCTACGTGGTCAGGGGAGAACACGTTTGTAAAATTCTACAAATTTGATACCCTGGCAAAGGAGGACCTGGAGTTCTCTCATTCGGTGCTGCAGAGTCATCCGCACTCTCCCGCCCGTTTGGGAGCTTTGGTATAATCCCCATGGTCCTTTCAGGAACCCCAGCATCCACTAGGACGATAGAGAAAATAAGAATTTACTTACCGATAATTCTATTTCTCGGAGTCCGTAGTGGATGCTGGGCGCCCATCCCAAGTGCGGATTATCTGCAATACTTGTACATAGTTATTGTTAACTAATTCGGGTTATTGTTTAGGGAGCCATCTTTCAGAGGCTTTTCTGTTATCATACTGTTAACTGGGTTTAGATCACAAGTTGTACGGTGTGATTGGTGTGGCTGGTATGAGTCTTACCCGGGATTCAAAATCCTCCCTTATTGTGTACGCTCGTCCGGGCACAGTACCTAACTGGAGTCTGGAGGAGGGTCATAGGGGGAGGAGCCAGTACACACCACCTGATCTGGAAAAGCTTTACTTTTTGTGCCCTGTCTCCTGCGGAGCCGCTATTCCCCATGGTCCTTTCAGGAACCCCAGCATCCACTACGGACTCCGAGATATAGAATTATCGGTAAGTAAATTCTTATTATTTGTATTTCTGCATAATGTTTGCAATATTTTTAGCATGGGGGGTCATTCCGAGTTGTTCGCTCGTTATTTTTTTGTCGCAACGGAGCGAATAGTCGCTAATGCGCATGCGCAATGTCCGCAGTGCGACTGCGCCAAGTAAATTTGCTATGCAGTTAGGAATTTTACTCACGGCATTACGAGTTTTTTTCTTCGTTCTGGTGATCGTAATGTGATTGACAGGAAGTGGGTGTTTCTGGGCGGAAACTGGCCGTTTTATGGGAGTGTGCGAAAAAACGCTACCGTTTCTGGGAAAAACGCAGGAGTGGCTGGAGAAACGGAGGAGTGTCTGGGCGAACGCTGGGTGTGTTTGTGACGTCAAACCAGGAACGACAAGCACTGAACTGATCGCAGATGCCGAGTAAGTCTGGAGCTACTCAGAAACTGCTAAGAAGTGTCTATTCGCAATTCTGCTAATCTTTCGTTTGCAATTTTAATATGCTAAAAATCACTCCCAGTAGGCGGCGGCTTAGCGTGTGCAAAGCTGCTAAAAGCAGCTTGCGAGCGAACAACTCGGAATGACCCCCATTGTGCAGCACTGTGAACACTGGGGGTTTATTCAGGTGTTTTAGCAAACCAAAAAAGCACACTAATGGGCAAAACCATGTGCACTGCAGGTGGAATAGATGTATCATGTACAGAGAGAGTTAGAATTGGGTGGGTTATATTGTTTCTGTGCAAGATAAATATTGGCTGCTTTATTTTTACACTGCAATTTAGATTTCAGTTTGAACACACCCCACCCAAATCTTACCTCTCTGCACATGTTACATCTGCCCCCCCCCCCCCCCTCCCCTGTAGTTCACATGGTTTTACTCATTAGTGTGCTTTTTTGGTTTGCTAACAAACCTGAATAAGGCCCACTGTGTGCATCCTATAACATTTAGAAATACACAAGTCACGTAATAAAGTGTTTAATAAACAGTTATTATTTGATTTCAAATATATGTTGACTGGCACTTTTCTGTAAATATTATTTATGATCAGTTTAGTAACCGTTTTTATCATCCAAAAATCAACCATTCACTGAAATGTTATGGATTACCAATATTAAAAACAAAAAATGTATAAGCATAACTTTAAAATCATTCTATTACTTAGAATTGTCTGGAGATAAAACGCACTTATCATGTTCATGAATATCTGATCATTTTAGTATTATATTTAATCATTTCTCACATGCACAAATTACTTTTAAATTATCAATTTGAAAATGATTATAATGGACGGCCATATTAATGGCTGCATGCATGCAAGGGCATACAGGAGACCTGAAGCAATTGTTCCTGGCACACAGTTATTCTCCACACAGTTGGTGGAAAGTGCAATATTGCCTAAACAAGTTAACTGGATGTTCATGCTGGCATAAAGTCTAGTGCGTTATGGAAATGTGCCATATGGTCTGACCAGTGTGCTTGGTTACGTAATGAATGTCTGAAGTCAAGCATTTCTAAGAACCAACTTAATCCAAGAACAGATACACAGCTTCCATCTAGTACATAGCTTACGGGGTATATGCAATTGCGGTCAAATTCCCGAAATTGTCGAAAAACTGGACTTTTTCGCCCCCCCCAAAAAAATCGACAATGCAATTCAGTACTCTCCGTCAAAAAAACGGACTTTCAAAATTCGACTTTTTCAAATTCGACATTTGTCAATGGTACAAATGCAGCAATTCGCCAAAAGTATATTCAATTGAAGTTTGGAAATTCGACAACAGTGCTTTTAGACAGTAAATTCATCATTTTCAATCCGCCACACTTTGGTGGGGGAATCTAATAAAAAAAATTTAAAACATGTTTTTTTGGGTGTTTTTTTTATTGGTAATAGCATATCTATTTATATTAGAAGGGATTAGGTACTTGGTTTGTCTATTTTGGAGGCACAAGTATTATTTATATATTTTTAAAAATATTATTATTTTTTTATTATTATTTTTTAAAATGGAATGGTAAAATCCGGAAAAAAAATGGCATGGGGTCCCACCTCCAAAGCATAACCAGCCTCGGGCTCTTCGAGCTGGTCCTGGTTCTAAAAATCCGGGGGGGGGGAAATGACAGGGGATCCCCCGTATTTTTAAAACCAGCACCGGGCTCTGCGCCTGGTGCTGGTGCAAAAAATACGGGGGACAAAAAGAGTATCGGGCTCCACTAGCTGGACGACACACACATACTTACCTATGTTCACACGCCGACCTCTGTCCACTTGTCCAAGTAGAATCCACGTGTACCTGTGAATAAAATTATACTCACCTCAATCCAGTGTCCAGATTATAATCCTCGTACTTGGCAAAACAACAAAACGAACACCCGGACCAAACGGACTGAAAGGGGTCCCATGTTTACACATGGGACCCCTTTCCACGAATGCCGGGACCCCACGTGACTGCTGTCACAGAAGGTCCCTTCAGCCAATCAGGAAGCGCTACTTCGTGGCACTCACCTGATTGGCTGTATGCGCGTCTGCTGTCAGACAGCGCATCGCTCAGCTCCCTTCATTAGTTTCAATGGTGGGAACTTTGCGGGTAGCGGTGGGGTTACCCGCGGTCAGCCGCTGACCGCGGGTGATCTCACCGCTGACGCAAAGTTCCCACCATTGAATATAATGGAGAGGCTTTGCAATGCGCTGTCTGACAGCTCAGACGCGCATACAGCCAATCAGCAGAGTGCCAGGACGTTGCGCTCGCTGATTGGCTGAAGAGACCTTTCTGTGACAGCAGTCACGGGGGGGTCTCTGCATTCGGGGAAAGGGGTCCCATGTGTAAACATGGGACACCTTTCAGTCCGTTTGGTTCGGGTGTTCGTTTTTTTTTTTTTTTGTCCAAGTACGAGGATTATTTTAAAAGATCCGGACACTGGATTGAGGTGAGTATAATTTTTTTCGCAGGTACCCCGGATTCTTCAGGACGAGGGGGGCGTGGCAGTCGGCGGGTCAACATAGGTAAGTATGTGTGTGTCGGCAGGTGTGAAATAAAGTTTTACTTTCAAGGTGTGCGTGTCCTGTTTTTATTTGGGTATTTTTTTTCCAGTAAAACTACAGGTACCAGCGGGCCCGGTTTTCTCCCACATGCTGGTACTTGTGGTTCTCCAAGTACCAGCTTGTGGGGAGGCTTGCTGGGACTTGTAGTACTACTGGAAAAAACAATATTCTTTCAAATTTCTCAAGGCTATCAGCCCCCCATCCGCAGCCCTTGGATGGGGGGGACAGCCTCGGGCTTCACCCCTGGCCCTTGGGTGGCTGGGGGGGACCCCTTGATTGAAGGGGTCCCCACTCCCCCAGGGCACCCCGGACAGGGGTGACTAGTTGGGTATTTAATGCCACGACCGCAGGGCGCTGTATAAAAGTGACCCCCGGCTGTGGCATTATCTGTCCAGCTAGTGGAGCCCGATGCTGGTGTAAAAAATATGGGGGCCCCCTACTCTTTTTGTCCCCCGTATTTTTTGCACCAGGCGCAGAGCCCGGTGCTGGTTTTAAAAATATGGGGGACCCCCTGTCATTTCCCCCCCCCGGATTTTTAGAACCAGGACCGGCTCGAAGAGCCCGAGGCTGGTTATGCTTTGGAGGGGGGACCCCACGCAATTTTTTTCGGGTTTTTTACCGTTTTTAAAAAATCGGATCAAAATCCGTCATATCGGCCGTTTTTCGACAGCGGGACTGTCAAATCCGTTTTTTATTGAATATGGTAAATTTCGGCACCCACTTGCCGGAATTTGACGGTCGAATTGTGTCGAATTAAAAAACGGGCGAAAAATTGCAGCGATTCGCCGCTAATTGCATATACCCCTACATCTCCAAACAGAACCAATGTCCCAACATGAATTATATACCCTTTATTAGTTTTATGCAGACTGATCTTTGATCATCATTCATTTTATGAACTCTGATCATCAAACATGTGCTAAGGCTTTTTTTCCCCCTCCATCGCATATTGTGCTAGAGTAATTTAAACAAAATGTACTACAGACATGACATTCCTGCCAGATAAGTCACATCTACAATAATCCGTGTATTTAGCACTACCTATCCTGCACTCCCATGCCCTGTCCTTAGTTTCTGGAGATGAAGTTGCTGCTCTTCTTCCCTGCTGACATACTGTTATACTGTCATATGTTCTAATGGTGTCATGTTTTATATTCTGTAATTTGCCATAATTGCCCACGTCTTCCTTGCCTCTTTAATTTCTCTTTCCTTAGTCCAACAATACATAGTGTTCAAATAAATTAAACCGTTACTTATTTTATTCTTTTCTGGAAAATTCTCTAAACTCTCATGGGTCTATTTAATTAAATGTGTCCTTAAAACATGTAGAAAAAGCCGTTTTTTTTTAAATGATAAAACAGAATGAAGCTTTTACACATATTTAGCCAAGCTCTAAAGCAGCAGATCTCAGAGATAACCTTATTTTCAAGCACAAGCACTTGTTGTAGTCGTCCCATTAGTTTTCTCTAAACTTGCCTCCGTAAGCGAACGCCATTACAAGTGGCATTTACTCTACCTACCGTAATGAAGCATCCCGGCTGGGGATGGGTCTTGAGCTGGCTAGAGCTGACTGCCACACCCATTGCAACTTTTTCCGATATGCACATAAATGGTTGGGCATTCAGTAAATCACTTTACTTCTCACTCTACACTGTCTTCCTTGGAAAACCTATAAATTACACAGCATATTTATGATGAGGCAGATCAGATCTACCCTTCCTGTTCATACCTCTCTAATACCCCTTTTCCACTAGCTCAAAAAACACGGGTAAATGCACGGGGGCGCGCATTTACCCGTGTTTTTGGCAAGTGGAAAAGGGTCAACCCGGATCAAGTGACCCGTGAATCCTACCCGGCTATTTACCTGGGTAGGACACGGGAATGATCCGGGTAGGGTGTAGTGTAAACGGGAGCCGTGTCGATGCGACACGGCTCCCGTTTACACTGTATGGATGGGCGGCGCTGGGAGATCATGTGATCTCCCTGCGCCGCCCCTGCCGTGTAGCTAGAAGCGTCACCAACCCGGCATATGCCGGGTTGTGACTGCTGATGGGAAAGGGACCGAGCACGGGTCGCAGCAGGGGGCAGCTCCCGTGTCAGGCTCCCGGCTGCGACCCGTGCTCGTAGGTGTAAAAGGGGTATTAACTAGCTAGAATTTCTAACTGAATATGAAACTGAAGTTTAGTTGTTGTGTTCACTTCATTTAATTTTTTTACTACACTCACTCATTTCATGGTTGTTCATTTTCACCATCCTTTTTACCACTCTGCGCCTTCAGCCAACACATGGGGGACATGTACTAAGCCAGGGGTGGCCAAACAGTCGATCGCGATCGACTGGTCGATCGCGGACATGCGACCAGTCGATCGCGATCCTCCGCCCAGCCAGCCGAAGCCGCACCTCTCCTGCCTGCCGCCCTGCCCCTCTGTCTGGTCTCCGGCAGTGACGGTGGAGTGTATGGCTCAAATCAGGTGCCGGTTCGTTAGCCAATGAGAGCTCGCGGACTGGCGCCTGATTTGAGACATACACGCTGGCTGCCGTCACCGCCGGAGATCAGACTGAAAAGCAGGGCGGCAGGCAGGAGAAGCGCGCGCTGCGCTGCGCTCACCACACAGTAACGGTGAGCTCTACTATGGGGGCATATCTGGCATTGTGGGCACATGGCTCAGTGGGGGCATATCTGGCAATGTGGGTCATATGTGGCACTGTGGGGGCATATCTGGCTCTGCGGGCACATGTCACTGTGGGGGCATATCTGGCACTGTGGGCACATGGCACTGTGGGGGCATATCTATAATCTGGCACTGTGGTGTCATATCTGGCACTGTGGGGTCATATCTAGCACTGTGGGGGCATATCTGGCACTGTGGGGGCATATCTATAATCTGGTCCTGTGGGGGCATATCTAGCACTGTGGGCACATGGCACTGTGGGGGCATATCTGTATCTGGCACTGTGGGGTCATATCGGGTACTGTGGGGGCATATCTGTATCTGGCACTGTGGGGTCATATCTGGCACTGTGGGCACATGGCACTGTGGGGGCATATCTGTAATCTGGCACTGTGGGGGCATATCTGGCACTGTGGGGGCATATCTGTAATCTGGCACTGTGGGGGCATATCTAGCACTGTGGGCACATGGCACTGTGGGGGCATATCTGTATCTGGCACTGTGGGGTCATATCTGGCACTGTGGGGTCACATCTAGCACTGTGGGCACATGGCACTGTGGGGGCATATCTATAATCTGGCACTGTGGGGGCATATCTAGCACTGTGGGCACATGGCACTGTGTGGGCATATCTGTATCTGGCACTGTGGGGGCATATCTGGCACTGTGGGCACATGGCACTGTGGGGGCATGTTTGTATCTGGCACTGTTGGAGCATATGTGTTTGAGGTTTTTACCTGTGGGGGCCAATGTGTTATTTCGTGTGAGGCAGTCATTACACTCTATGCAGCAAGGCTACATCCCTTTTTTTGTTATACCATGCCCACTTTTTGTTATACCACGCCCCTTTTTTTGCACACTAGGCAGTGATAAAACCGGAGAAGTGAGACAGTGGAGACGTTGCCCATGGCAACTAATCAGCTTCTCTGTATACGTTTATAGTATACAAATTTTAAATGTTACGTCAGTGCTGATTGGTTGCCATGGGCAACTTCTGTACTGGCTCACTTCTCCACTTTTATCACCGCTTAGTACATGTCTCCCATATAATCCCTATTTAAATCCTGTCTAATACATTTTAAAAATATGTCCAAATACCAAGACTGTATCAACTTTTTGTACTAATTCAACCTTCTTCTGATTGGCCATAATGTTGGTTGCATCTCTGTTCTCCAATCAATTTAAAAATTCTGCAATAATACCCGCCTAACAATTATCTTCATCTGCTTCTTTTTAATTCCCTAACTGTCTAATACTGTGGTTCTCACACTCTGTCCTCGGGATCCCACACAGGTCATGTTTTCCAGGTCACCTAGCATGTGTACAGTGTATT